>NC_089481.1:1200000-1855982 GCF_036810415.1 Kwoniella dendrophila CBS 6074
TTTGGCTTTAGAAGCTGGTTCCACGTCAGGTTACATCTCTACTGCACCTGGTTTCGCCAATGAGAAGAAGGTCGACCATGCGGCACTGGTAATTGAAGTGAGTCATGTAGCTCCTCTTTTGTGATACCGGGATATTGATTGCCATTGTCACATGTAGCTGTTCACAAAATCGTATTCTTTGCTGAAGGAGCAAGAACATTCCCAAAATCGAATGGCACTTTTCGTTGCATTCAGAATAGCCGAAGTATATTGTCAATCTGCGCAGTACGATATGGCATTACGGTTAGTCCAGAGATCAAATGTCATTTTAGGCATAATGACTGACGACGGCATTGAACATGTAGCTTCTTTGACCGGATATCTCAAGGCTTCAAAAGAGAACGATGGTCACCAATAGTCAGGCAGATTCGTAAATTATGGTATCAATGTGCTCAACAGACGGGTAATGTAGAGACTGCCGCTAGACTATTGGTGGAGATGATGAGTCCTGGTGAGCTGCTTATGCACTCCAACATTACATTTTTAGCTAAGCTAATTGCTCATCGTCGAAACAGATAGTGGTGTTGAAGGGGAAGAAAGAGCAGGCTTACAAGAAGACTTGCTTTCGTTAATGAAGGTGAGACGCGGTCTGCAGATCTATCAAGAGTTGTGCTAATACTCATATGTTACAGACGACAACACCGTCATCGACCGAGCTTATAATAGTGGACTTGGAAGGGCAAAGCAGTCTTTGTAAGTGGAAATCAATCTTGTCCCCTTCTTTTAGCTGATGCTTGGGCGCAGTAGACGTACAAGCAGGATTTTGGCAAGCAGAGTCTACTGTATCGAAAAGTATACCATATCAGATAGTGATACGACGTCCCGCTAAAGTAGACATTGGCGATATCCAATTCTCGGCTTTGCGAATTTGCTGGTCTGATGGTCGTAAAGACACGGTTGTCAGTACTTCAGATACACCTCAAGAGGGTCTGGAGTTGATTCAAGTAGATGAGGAAGCGGAAGTGAAAGCTTCGTTGAAGTGGACACAGCAGAAGACCCTAGTGATAAATGGAGAGATACTTGGTGAAGTTGAAGGAGAAGTGCAGGTATGATATTTACACTGTGTTGTCGATTAGAATGAGATGGTAATGCTAATATAAGATGTCAGGTATCGAGTATCAAGTTGTCATTGAAGCAGGGGTCATGGGATATACAGATACACCTTGCTCCCGAACAGCTCACAGAATGGGTCACTGCTAAAGGAGCAATAACGCCTGTGCAAGAGATATCACCTGTCGCCAAGTGAGTAATTTGCGATATGTATTTACCATCAGCTGTAATGCTTACATAAATCGTTTACAGCTTCATCCACCAACCACATGATTTAGATGTCGAGGTCACTCACCTCCCATCTGCTTTTATAGGAGAAGATGTTGAAGTGATGGTCAAAGCTACAAACAACGATGAGCGGGATATGGACGTGACCCTATCGGTTTTCTTGCAACCTGGTGATGATGGTGAAGAAGATGATGGTAAGTGCACTACTACTTCAATCGATGAAAGTTGGATTAACATTGCTTGTCACAGGATCCACAATACACCTAGATGACGAATCGTCTTCTCAATTAATCAAGGATATCTCTCTTGGAACTCTATCTCCATCTTCCGAAATAACGAAGATCATTACATTGCGAGCGCCAATCGAGGGTACGAAGATGCTCGATTTCTCCATTCAAACCACAACGAAAATACCTATATCACAAAACCAATCTCCTAAATCTGATGATGTCAATCAAGCTATATCTGAACGAGCAGAGGAAATCAATAAAACAGCTGTTATACCTATTTTGAGGCCATTCGATGTCAAGATGGCAGTAAATTATTCTCATAGTTTCAATTCAAGTAAAGGTGCTCAAGCTACAGTAGGCATATTGGTTGAAGTCACTGGACCAAGAGAAATCAAAATCGAAAATATCCAGTTACTTGGGGAAGGTCAGGGAGAAAATCCAGAGAACAGAAACGTCAAATTGGTTTCCTCTTCTTTAGACGGCGATGATGGTGCTTTCCCTCAAGGTGAGCTAATCATGCCTCGTTTGAATCCACGGAAAGTATAGCTTATGATACTCTGTTTTTCAGTCTGGAATCAGAGTACAAGTTACGCGTTATCGGCCGTATTTGCATTGTCATCTGGTTCGTCCGGTAACACAAGCATTTACGATAATTCGGATGGAGCACCTGCAAACTTGATATTTACTTGGTCTTCGAGGTAAGTTATTCACCCGATACTTTTCGAAAGGATCAACAATCACAAGTCTTGACTGACTTTTATTTACATTTCTTTCATCAGTGATTCTTCTAAACCTTCTCATTCTCAATCCAAGTCAATAAAAACAATTCATCAATTACCTACATTATCAATTCCACAACCAAAAGAATCATACATAATTCCTACTATACATTTACCTAAACCATCAATCATAAAATTGAATGAACCATTTGAAGTTTCTTTATCTATATTGAATTCTAATCCAAACATTTCCTCTTCCTCCAATAATAATAATATCATAACAGTTATAGGTGAAACTTTAGATGGATTCGTTTGGTTAGGTCAAAGAAATATTATAATTAAACCTTCATTAAGATCAAACGAGGAAATTAATTTGAAATTCAAGTTAATCGCTTTATCACTTGGTATTAACGCTAGAGAGGGAGTAGCAGGAGAGGGATGGATAACTATACCCAAAATAAGTGTGTATGAAGGTGAAGAAGATGATAGAGAAGAAATTAAAGTTAGAGGAAATACTTCCATTTTAGTTAGACCATAGATTATGAAAAAAAAATGATTGTAAGAATGACTAGTTTCGGGTTTTGTCCAAAGTAGAAAACCCTGGATTACCTTTATGGATGCTGTATTTTTCTTGTAGAACATAATTGATAGCATGCATGATATAACATTGTACTTTATTTTTCGTAATCCGAACGAATTGTGTGAATAGTTTCATAACACTCTTTTTCCTTTCCCATATGCAAACAATGCAATTTATTTGATGAACAGCTTCTTCCTGTGAAACCTATATGAATTGTATTTCTTCGCTTTAATCTTCACTGACGTCTCCGAATCTGTATATATTTTCAACCAGTCAGCGACATCCTATATATAAAATATAGCCTAAACTTACTCAAAGATACCAAGTCTATCTTTCTTTGCACCTTCAGTCGCTACAAATTATACAAATATCAGCTTTGTGACAAGTAAAGGCTTTCGGATAACGGTAGCTGAGCCTGTAAACTTTAACATACCATCATCAAGTTTTCTCTTGACTTGTGGATAAGAGTTGATGTATCTAACAGATTTATCAACGGTTGCGAGACCTATTGAAGAACCACAAAATTAGTTCCAACAAGGGTAATGAAGGAAACTATCTTTCGACTTACCCTCTCTTACCAAATCAGCATTTATACAAGCTAATGGATCATCAGCAGCATTAGGATCAGAAGGATCAATTAATCTTAAATGCAATAAATTCCCTTCCTTTTGATCAATGTTGGCTACCAATTTACGGTTTTCAGTGAAGTAGTTGAATCGTCGTAAAGCTTCAGATCCGTATTCTGAAGATCTAGGGACAAGTTTAACGAAACTGTTTTATGTAAAAATCAAATAATGTTTGATATTAGCAACTCTTTATGCGCTTTCAAGTGATAATTCCGTGAAGAATACTAGCAAAAGCTGGGAACAGGTAATTTAAGTTCAACTTACCTCAATCTGGCTTCTTTAGCTTGTCCAGGCAAAGATTTGAATTTACTATCTAAAGGTCTAATTCGTGAGAACGGTAAGGTCTCTTCGTTTCCGTAATCAATGAAATATAATACAGCTTCTTTTTTCAATGCGGATGCTTTCTTTACTTTAGCTCGGTACCTATACGGGACAATATGAGAAAAACCTATCCTGTCATGATGAACACAAAATTCAGCTCACCATTGGTTGTCTTCAGTGAATTTAGCTGAAACCAGTTCACCTGTCTTAGGTGAGAATCCAGCTGGAGCAGATGACGTGGGGTGTTTGTGATGTAATGAGAAATCCGACATCAATTTCTCAAGCGAAGTAACACCTAAGTGACGAATATACGTCAGCCCTTAGCCTTGCTGTTGTGTGTAGCTCAAATTACGTTGAAACAAGCGAACATACTATCTTTGTCCAAGATCTGTACTGAGAAGGAGAAAGGATCCTCCTTTACACTGGAGACGTAAACATCGAGGTATTCAGGTGTCAAAGCTCCAGTTTCATCGACTGCCTTCGTAGCTGTAGTATCCTCTTCTGTATAGGTCGACCAAATCTGATCACAAGCAGTGGGATCAGCTTATTTCGGCCATCAAAGAAGGTTCTCATCAAACTTACGTTCTTCTTGGCCGATTTGGCTTCTTCTTCGGCTGCGGTTAACTCTCGTCCAAAGGATAATTGATCCGCTGAGAACTGGTGTACAGTAGCAAGACTGGCAATGCTCATTAGCTTGATTGTTGTCCGACTTCTGCGCTTCATTGCTTACCCTTCTCTGACCAGTTCGACCGCTATATTCGCGCCACCTTGGGCATACATAGCACCAATGAAACCTCCTGATTTGTCAGTTGAGTCGAAAGCTGTAGTCATGTGGGCATCAGTACCATATCGAAGTTCAGATCCAGGCCATACGAGAATGCGACATACCGACTTCTACATCTCTTTGCAAATATTTACTGGCAAATCTGAGGGATTCAGGTCCATATGGCTCAGACTTTTCCTGAGCGTTTCTTGCTGTTCTAGGTGCTCGGATACCTACAATGAAACATGTAAGCTGATTATTTCTGGAGTTGCCACATAATTAATCAGCTTACCGGCAAGAACAAAAGTGACTTTGGTGTTCTCTTTGGGCATAGACAGCTTGAACCTTGATCCAGCTGAAACGAAATCTACTACAGCGGAATGTTTCCCTTGTCTCTTCCATTGTGTAAGATAAGAAAGAGCTCGGGAAGCTGTCTCTGATGCATCGACCACTCGAGAAACCGAGACTTCTTTGTCTGAGTGTAAGCCTTTAATATCTGTTACAGCGCTACATCACAAAATCAGTTTTCATGATATCATTAAGGGGATTCCGCTATGCTCACGTCTGCTCAGCTAAAATCAATTTATCTAATTCCATTGATCTATCCTCATCGTCCCTCTTGTGTCTTAAAACAGTGGCGAGACCTTTTTCGATGAGCTGTTGGGCGATGTTGCTAAAGGTGAGAGTAACATAAGCTTTTACTGGCCTGAGGAGCAACGGGCAGCTCACTTATTCGCATTCCCGTAGGTGATCGTAGCACATTCTCTCTCTTCGTATTCACCTTCTCGAGGTTTGACGTAATCGATATGCACGTGCACAGTTTTACCAATGAGTCGTTTTCGCAAGAATCTGAATTTTATTTCAGCACTTTCCCGTCAATCCTTTGATCGAGCAGGGCAAGCTTACTCTTTGGCTTCATTTGCCCAATAAGTAGATTTTGGGTCAGTACCCCTACACGATAGATTAATTGTCAGCTGACTTGACTGATTTCGTGAAGCGAAACGACAGCTCACCTTGGTCCCCTGACCGACGAAAGCTGTAATCTCCTTTCTTTCTCTTCACCTTTTGGCACGACACTAAGTTGATCAGAACCCCAGATTCTAACAACAGTAGCATCGAATTCATTTCCTTTTGTCGTCGATGCGACAGCAGCAGAACCGTTACTTGCTCCATTAGCTTTGGTACCGTAACCTTCCCACAAACCTAATTTTCGATCTTTGGCTGATTTCTCGGCAGCTCGGAATCTATCAAGCCCACCATGTGGTGCCAAAATACCGGCATGCCACTATAGAGATGATCAGCCAAGTTCCCTAACGTTCCCTAACGTTGTCAATGATTGCAGCTGTAACTCACGTCAATTACTTTGGCTAAACCTGCTCCACATAAGAATTCAGCAATGTTTCCGTTAGGGTGTTTGCTGAGATATTAATGTCAGCTACAATGAGGCGCGGGTCCCCAACTGAAAATACTTACGCAGTACCGATTATTACACTAGCTCCTCCCGATGTTGGTGCAGGTAGTCCGTTTGTTCCATTTGCAGATTTAGCAGATCCAGCCGGTGTAGGTCCGGATTGGAATGGCGAAGCACCGAGCGAGACAGGAGCAGAGAGAAGTCGGACTTTAATGGATCGTTGAAGCATTCGTACTTCTGTAAAGAATTTGGCCTGAACGACAGTCATCAGTATTAGCTATATGCACGATTGGTCTATGTTCAACTCTGCGGTCGATAGCTTACCTCTTCACCCCATGGTTCGGCGGTGGAAGGGTCATTTTCTCGCCCAGCAGATGCTCTGGGAGATTTTGCTCCGGCTAACACTAAGTTGATGAATTGGTGATTCTCCTCGTCAAGCAATAATCGAACACGTAACTGTGTACCGTCCCTGACTTGTTCGACAATAGCTGTAAAGAACTATTAGCATGGCATTTTGTGCACGTTCACGATATATGATAAACTCACCATCTATATCGTGATCTTTGTGCTCAGCGACGAAAGCGTGAGGATCAGCTGGCATCTGGAATGAGACGGTTCGTTGCTACATATCATGATTTTAGCCATAAATCCTGAGCAAGAAAGCGAGTTCTACCCATGCTCACACTTTCAGGTTGTTCCGCCCATAAACCTTTTCCTTCAGCCTTGGCTTGTTGTTCTACTGCTCTGAGTTGTTCTCGCTTTTTAGCTTCTTCGGCGCCGAGTCGTCTACATGTGTAAGTCAGCTAACATTACCAATCCTATTGCGTCAATAACGACCTACCTGACCGCATCTTCACCATCTCCTACGTTATCCCTCAATTTTGCCCATCCTTGTGATACGACTAAAGTAGCCACATCTTGAGGTGGTTGGCCTGGTCCTGCTGGTGCGATCAAGAGTGTCACGAATTCTCGTTCAGAACCCTAAGTATTCTAAATTAGCTAGGTCAACTACTATGAAGTTCAAGGATGAACAACTACTTACGGCACCAGGTATACTATGCGAGACATTATAAGCTACTTCTTTCCCTACCAACAATGCTCTAAGGTATTCTCTAGCTGAAAATGAGTAAGGCTAACCGAAAATTCATCAGCAAAATCCCATTTGGAGGAAGGAAATTTCGACAGCCTACCTCATCTTCTCGGGTAGAAGAGCCTAATCTTGGTGATTGTATTCCGGCAAGATGTAAGAGTCTGCGTCGATAGACGTCAGCTATATAACCAGATAGGTGATGTGTTAACAAGCTCACTTTTCCTTAGCTGGTTGACCCTTTGCTGGAGCTTCTTTAGGTCGTATGATTACAGTGTCTCCTGAAAGAACGGCTGAAGGGTGAAAGAGGAAAAGGAGTATAAGCAGAAGAGCTGGATGTACAAGATTGACATTGACTTACATTTTACGATCTATATAATAATCCAAGGTCAGCGGGTTTCCAGATAGGTGATAAGAGAGCATGAACAGTGCCATTTGACAGGACAAAGATGTCGTGAACCAGTAATAGGAGGTAAGAACAGAAAGAAAGCGATTGTCAAGCTTACAGCTCTGGTAGTCATTCTGTTGATGATGTCTTCCTGTTATCTATGTGTTTCTATATCTCTATACTGATCAAATTATTCATCGTGTGATGAATACAACAACCCATATTCAAGCAGTTGACGGTGGTTGATGGTGTTCGGTGTCGGTGTCTTGTGCGACACGACGAACGAGTCCAAGATTCCAGCTTAAGGCACGAATCGAGACACGTCACTCCCATGTTGTTACCATGTGCTTGATCGCGTAAATGATGATGTCAGGATCAGATAATTCGATATCTTCATGTTGATGTATCTGGAATACTAATCTTAATTTCGGGATTGGCGTTAATCTTTAGATCAGATTTGATACTCTGCATGCAATCACAAAGATAACCGAATCATAATATCATTATAATCATCAATTATATCTCTTATCGAGATTCAATAGAGTCTTCGCATATCACCTTTTGGATCATCAAAGGAAGGCTGTTATAAAGTAGTAGATCATCACGACATCGCACGAAAATTGACTTGAAAGGATCTTCACCTCTTATCATCCTTTGAAACAACAACAAATCCAAGAACAGACCCGTTGGAAAGTGCCGACCTCCTTTTATCGATTTGAGTCGAAGTTGAAATGGATAAAAGGTAAGCTTTATCTCGCAATAGCTCGTCAATCCTCCAGCCCTTCCTGGACCATTGCTTATCTGATTATAAATAGGTAGCATTTATTCGATCTCAATCTTTAACGATCACCCCTAAATTTCTTGGTTATACCTCATTAAACAGCATACACCTCATAAAATGTGTCGATTTGTGAGTCTTCACATATCCATGTTGTCTTCTAGCGGCAACAGCTGACGTGCTATCCTATCCAGCTTATATTCAAAGGCACCGAGCCTATACAGCTGTCTCATTTAGTCACAAGACCAAGACATAGTATCATTAACCAAGCTTTTGAGAGTAAATTGCGAATGCCAAGTAGTCGGCCTATGAATGTGAGTCATAGCGTTCTTCTTTGGATATAATGCCCATGAAGTCTTACGTTATGAGCTGACATATCTTCATTCGACTGACAGGCCGATGGTTTCGGTATAGGTTGGTACGATCCTTTACCTGCACCAGGAGGCTTAACCGTACCTAGAGCAACCAACATACCTGCGCCACCTGAACCAACAACGCCATTGGAAGGCGATCAGAATAAACACTCGATGTCGCATTCAACAGAATATATACCCACTCCACCTAACGATCCTACACATGATATGAAGGAGGATCCACTTGCTGGATTGACTAATAAATCAGCTGAAATTCTAAAGTCAAGAGAGAAAGAAAGAGAATTAGAGAATGAAAGACCTTGTTTGTTTAAGTCGATACATCCTGTAAGTATACCATCATGGAACATTATGTATGTCTACTGACAGACATCCATTGATAGGCTTGGAGTAATGCAAATTTAACTAGGTTAGCGGAGAAAATCAGAAGTGCTTTGGTGTTGTGAGTAATTCTCAATCCCTGTGTGATCTTTCTGGCTCATACTAACAATGTGGCAATGCAGTGCACATGTGAGAGCATCGACGATGGCAGGAGCTCGTAAGTGTCGTTATGTTGATTATGTTTTACTCGTCACACGGACCACTACTTTGCCTTGAGTCATCTATCAATGATCTCGAATATCCGTGCTGATGTTGACATTGTGCACCAATAGCTTCTGAAGATAATTGCCACCCTTGGATGTTTGACAATTTGATGTGGATGCACAACGGGGAGATCAACGATTTCAAGAAGATTAAGCGAGCAGTACAACAGTCATTGCCGGAGGAGTTGTTTTTATACCCGTCCGGATACACAGGTATGTTTCGTGTTACAGCTGCAATATTCTTGTAGGTCACGAGTAGATTTGAGCTGATCGCCGCATTGGTCTTTTCAGACTCCGAATGGGCATTCATGATCTTCCTTTCTAAGGTAAGCCTTTTAAGCATATATGGTACAAGGCTGTACACTAAAGCTCACTTTATCGTTGTTTTATAGCTTAAGGATCCTCATGCTCGAAATTTCACTCATGTTGAGCTCAGAGATGCTATGATGGAGACTATACGGTTTATCAACAAGCTTTCTAAAGAAGCAGGCATCGTGAGCTATATATTGGCATTCATTAACAATATATGTTGAGCTGATAATATTTGGGCTAGACTGGACCCAGTTTGATGAATTTTGTCGTAACCGACGGTAAAACCGTTATTGCTACTAGGTAAGTCAGTACGGTTATTGGAATTTAGTCAATCGGCTAACTATTTTGTGTTCCCAGATACATCTCTTCTCGAACATCCGAAGCATCATCATTATTCTTCTCATCTGGAACGTCGTTCGATGAGTACGAAGAAGGAGGTTTATATAGAATGACAAAAGCCGATAAGAGAGAAAATATCATCATGGTAGCATCTGAGCCATTGACTTTTGAAAGAAGTGATTGGATGGAAGTCAAAACTAATACAATGATCGTAATTACTCCTAAGGTGAGTGTCCTATAAAATAACTCACCTCAATTTGCATAGTTTGGATCGATCACAGGCTGACAAAATTTTATTACATAACAGATGAATTTACTTCAGATACCAATTATAGATGAATTTTGGGTACCTCCGCAAGATCCTGCTCATTTAACTAGATCAAGGGACTTTGCCATCAGTATAGGTTTCGGTATGTTTAGCCATCTTCATGGTCAATGATCTTTAACCGACTTTTAATTGCAATTTCTACAGGTCACGGTTTCGCGTCCGAACAAGCTAGGAAAGAGGACGAATCCTCCTAGAATCCCTAGGGAAAGTATCCCTCATTTCACTTCTTACCATCAATCACTTTAGCCAATTTCATCAAAACATATCTTACCTTTATATTGTAGTATAGTACCCGTAGCATTCTTTCATTAGCATTGCATCATTGTTCAGGGAATTGGCCAGCAAGGAGGCAGTTCAAGGGTTGTTTGTATATATAAAATGCATTGCCATAATTAACTAACGCTTTGCCGTTCCAGGGTGGCTATGAAGAATTGATATTGTACAGTATTTGATCTGTTTCGAACGCCGTCTCCTGTCGTCGAGAATTGCGAGTTATACAATGCGTATTCAAATCAAAGATGTCACTGTAAGCGAGATAACTAGCTCAAAAACCTTACGCTTACTGCCTAAATCACCATCAGGAAGGCAGTTCATGAGTCTCTTAGAATAACTTCTAGCGCAAGTGAAGTGCACGAATCAATGTGATATCGAACAGTCAATCTTGAGAATTTCAATTCCTTACGGTTCAAGGCGATCATCCATTAAGGATTGAGAGGCTTCGCTCACATAATTGAGAATTTGCTTTGAACAATACTTATACAGCTACCTCCAAAGGTACAGTATCTCTTCGCGAAGAGAAAGTAGAGTACTGTAAAAGAGTTTACCAATTGACATGGAGAGGAACTTTCGTATAATTATCAATGTGGCGTTCAGCATAGCTTGAGGCGATCTGATGAGCAAAATTATCGGAAAAACAGATTTACCGGTAACATTTCCGTCAATATACTGCATATGGAAGAGTCATATGCAAAATGGTATGTACTGTATGTACTATATGTAATGGAATATGAAAGGGGCAATATCACCGGAGCTTAGCCAATTTACCATTCTTCGAAAGATGCATCTTCTTCACCAACGATAGGATCAGCAAAATCGGAATCCCTAGGTGTAGCGACTTCACTGAATTCTGCAGGAGTATTAACAGAAGTCACAGATGGTGATACCAAACCAGGTAATTCAGGAAATGGAGAAGCTGATTGTCTTGAAGCCATTTGTGTGTAAAACCCCGGAGTGTCTTCTATAGGTAAATGACCTTGTTTTGCTCTTAGATAATGAGACCATCTAGGTTCATCGATTTCATGCCACCCCATGGTAATCATATATTTAGGTTTTACCCCATTGATGGTTGGAACATTGATGTTACTGTTTGTTAGATCAGTAGCTTTGTATACCATTTTTCTAGCACGTAATGGAGTAAAAGTCGATTTCATCAACATGCTTGCTTCTTCATTAGTTAAAGTTCTATTTTCTCTTGAAGCTTTTAAAATTTTATTAGCTTGTCCAGGATTGAGTAAAGAAACCACATGTTTATCTCCTCTTACCATACAGCTATTTGTTTTTCTTGGATAATCAATGTTTGATAAACCTTGTTTAGTCACATATAATAAAGAATTCGCTAAGAAAAGTTGATCTTTTGGAGGTGGATTATTAGTGGCGAAATCAATTAGATGGGCTCTTGAATCTTTCAAAAAATCTTTGGAAAATTTGTGTTGAGAATAAGAATCAATTAATCTGTTTGTTTTATCTGGTACAGTACAAGCTGAATTAACGAATCCACATGGTCCATCAGAACATTTGGTATCAAGTGTTAAGTAAGTACCATCTTCAGCAACGTATATTTTGGTATCATGGAGATTGAACATTCGATGTGGCATAGGAATACCATTAGATGATTGATTTTCTGAAATTGTAGCTCTTACCATCCGAGATAAAACATCTTCAGATGATGCTGCTCCTGGGTGTGGCATGATGAAACTGATCTACGATTAATTTGGTGATTTGTTACGTTTGTCGAGCTTATACAGTATGAAATTACTGTGTTGCAGTGGATTTAGAGAAAAATATGTATGATGATGAAGTACGAATTTTGAAAGAATCTGGCCATGAGGACAGCATGAGCACGGTATTTATAGGTGATGAGGCTATACTGTACGTCCCAGATCGAAAGTGATAAAAATCACGAAGACCCAAATGGACAATTGAGAACGAAAAAAATCAGTAGATCGTCGGAGATTGATGATGGGTGGGGGGAATTTACGATAGGTCTTCTTTGAGTGATGAAAGTACAGTACTCGTTCTGTTTGACAATTTTCAATTTTGAAGCTTCCATGAACAGTGTTGCTTCGGGATAAGAAGAAGCAAATAAACAGAAAATGCTGGTCAGATCTCATTTATCTCGTAGATATAAATTGTTTTTTCTCTTTCTCACAAGAATCCTTTGATGCCTCTATAAAACACCGCTTTTAAAGAAGGTGAAAGACTGCATTTCTACTGAATAACAATAATTCTCAGTAGGATTTGCCGAGATCTACTGTAAATATTGCAAATTGTCTTACAATAAGCGATCCTCACGAAGCCATCTTATCCATATAGATGAATCGCATGTCTAGACCAGGAAATAACTCAGCTTGATACACCAAAGATAGCTAAACAACTCCAACAATCTTCTTGTGCAGCTCTGACAGCAATCAGAGCCCATCAATAATGCTCAAGATTATGTCAACATCCGAGAGACTAGAGCATGGCCGCTCAATGTGCTGTATGGCGGCGATGCCTAACTATCAAAATCTCAACTCTGTAAACATAAAAGTACTGGCATTTGCCACTGCTTTACGGTTTGCTTTGGGGGCAATCATACTCCCATGTCGCTCTACGGTAATATCTGTACAAGCTATTGAGGAGTGGCAATATCGGAATCATCCTCCAACTCCTCCTCAGTATTCACATCATGTGGGGTCAATCCTGGTGGTTCGAGAGATCCATACCCATCTTCAGTATTTATAGAGGCATATGATGAGGCAGGTACCAGAGATTCAGTTGCAGAAAATGATTTGGTATAATAACCTGGAGTATCATATGCTTTTAGGGTATTACCAGTTTCTTGCATGTGTTTATTCATATCTGATCGTGTAACATCTTGCCAAGAAACACTAATGATGTGATCTGGTTTATTTCCATTAACACATAATTCTCTATCATTTTTAGTGATACTATATATGATTCTTCGTTTTCTCAGAGGAACATAAGCGGACGAAATCAAATTATCTCGGATTTTTATAGCTTCATCTGTAGGTATCCAATTTTCAGTTTGTCGTGACGATGAAGCGAATTTAGTATGAGCTTTTAACATGTCCAAACTTGTTAAAGCTGTTTTGAAATGACGATCTTCAGATACATGGCATTGCTCCGTTGAAGAAGGTAAATGAATCGCCCCAAGTCCAATTGTAGTATGTTTGATTAATAATTTATGTAAGAACTCTTCAGCTTCATTTTCTCTTTCATTTAGTCCACCTGAATTTGAAGAGGAACTAATGTGTAGACCGGGCCTGTTTAAGAATGAAGCTGAAAATCCATATTCTTCATCAAAATCGTATACTGGCGGTTGCTTATTTATTGGTACTTTACAGTTGGAAGTCAGAGGCACATCAGTAAAGTGATATTTACTTCCCAGCAAAGTATTATCTTTGATATATGATTGTGAGTTGTGCAAGATTGCCGCTCGATCAGGAAAGAATTTTTGTCCTTTTACGATATAATCGCTAGAAAGTCTACTATTTGGTTCCGACATGGTGATAAAAGCGTAGACTGTACAATTTCCTCTCTTGATATTCAAATCACTTGCTGTATTGGTTGGAATAAGATATAAATCATAAATAAGGAAATTGTCGAGTCCATGAACTTGAAAGACGCCTTCATATAGGTTGAGGATACGGCCAATGTATTGGCAAGAACCTTTGCCTTTATTTAAAAATGATGTTTGATGTTTCAAATTCAACCCCAATTATGTATACACATCCTTTCTATATACACCGATGATGACTTTCTCAGAATATGTAAAAGGAGATGGTCTTCCTGAAAAAGGTTCGACAAAAATAATCGAATTCCGAATGTAGTCATTTGCAATCACTTCGATTGGCGAACATTCATCCTTTCATGTCATAATTACGCTATACAGCCTTACTGGAATCATGGGATGCTCAATGCATGCACAGCTGGATCATCTATAAAATCGACAGTGGATACTTTAGAAGCAGTCGAAGCGCAAACCATAGGGATTCCTTAACCTTGTCTTCTAGGTGTACAACCACCTGGAGCATCTTCTTCAGACGCTTTACCTCCTGTTGAAACTTGGTAATCGTTCCAATCTTGTTGTGAAATATCTTTCCAATAAACATTATAAATATGATATTTTTCATTATCTGCACCATTTTTTTCAATAGTGATAGCTCGATGAGTCAAAGGCATTTTTGTGCTCCACTTCAATCTATTCAGTTCATTTCCTTCACCATATCTTGATAGTTTATCTTCTTTTGAATCTTTGAGATAAGATTCCCAATTCTTCGAATATGATTGTATATCTTTAAAACTGACTATAGCTACTTTATGTTGATTATCTTTAACTGAACAACCTGGCATTGAATTAGGCATATGCATATCTGATAATAACCTATTTGTGTTTTTGATAAAGGTATCTTTAATCATTTCTTCATCTTTCATGATTTCCGAAGATGAAGCTTTGCCACTTAAGAATGGTTCAAAAAAGAGATAATGTTGTCCTTGATCTCTTGGAAATTTATTGGCAAGTCTTTGAATTCCAACACTACAATCAGAACTTTGATCAGGCATTTCATTATATACCATATTCATACCTGAATATTGTTTAGTACTTTTATCAATAAGTAATCTACCTCTTGTTGAAACGATTCTATCAGGCCAAGGCAGATTCATAGTATCATAAAATCCTGAAGTCATACCGCTAGTGCCTGTAAACTCGGTTGCCATCTTTAAATAGGGTGTTTGGCTGACAATATTATGTATCGAAGTGTATATATCGATTGAAGTTTGATATGTAATCGAGGATATATATATTGTATTAGTTATTCACATAGTCGGCCTTGATTCGACTTACCTATATATAGGCGTAAGGCTATAACGTAGAGACGAAAATCCATCTCCCCTCTTTTATATTGAAGAAGCCTGTAAAATGAAAGGACCATCCATAAGTTAGTCCGTTTCGCTCTTTCCATGATGAACGACCCTTTCAGCAAAACAAGATCTCTGCAGTGGACTGGGTCAGTGTGCATCCTTTATCTTGTCACAAAGTCGAAGGCATTTGAACTGGATGATCTAATAGACCGTAGTCATGTACATCAAACAATTTCGGATCATAGAGAAGCAAGTTAAGTGTTATGACCGAACAGTCAGATCTCTGTCTGATTCTGGCCGTTCTATCAAAGGATTGTGCCCAAAAATGATAGCCCTGCCCATGAGATCGTGATTCGCAATCCTGATGCAAGGTCTGGATGTACTTTTGCTACTTTGCCAGACATAGTCCTTATTTTGTTGCTTACTGGCCGGCAAAAAGATATGATATTTGCTCCTGAGTTGATGCATGAGATCTACATCCAACTAATCAAACCAAAATGATAATTATTATGGAATGTACAACAACTCCACGACCTTACTAAATCTACCTAACAAAGATTCACTTAAGCTCTTTGAGCAGTTCGGAGGTTTTGGAGGAGGTTTCCTTTTGGTTTGAGGAACTGTAAAGAAGGGGTAACATGAGCAATCATTCTCTGAAAGATATCGGAATATCATCAAACTCACTTGAACGTAAGCACCATCGTTGACAACTTGTTTTTGAGATTTGAGAGCTTCGTAATCGGCTCTGTCGAGAGGAGTGAAACCCCATTTCTTTGAAACAATGATCTTTTGTCTTCCTGGGAACTTGTATCGGGCTCTTCGGAGAGCTTCAATGATGACAGCTTTGTTGGAATCTCTGCATCGGATAGACATGATAACTTGACCACTAAAGGAGGATATTAGTCAGCAAAAAGAATACCATTACTGACTTGATTATGATCAATTGTGAACTTACATGTTTACTCGAGCAACTGAACCGTATGGTTTACCCCAAGCACCTCTCATACCTTGTTGCAATCTATTTGAGTTTAAATGCAGAATGATTAGTAATCTCGCACCTTGCGAATTTACACGAACATTTCCAAACTTACCTATCGGCACCGGCACATGACAACATTTTGTTAATTCTAATAACGTGGAAAGGATGTACTCTAACTCTCATGTGGAAAGCTTCTTTACCAGCGGTTTTAACAATGTATTTGTTGGCACAAATTCGTGCAGCTTCTAAAGCTTCAGATGAAAGTTGTTCATATTCATCTGATACTAAATGACAACAGAAGGGGAAATCATCGACTGAAGCCTTCTTTCTACCTAAATCGTAGATTCTGATCTTTGGATCAGGTACACCTCGATTGTATCGAGATTTTGGGAAACTAATAATAGTAAGATATATATCTAAGTATTTGACTTTTTCGAAATAGAATGTTGGTTTGAAGATTACAGAAATACTGAGATATTACTAAAGGTAACGAGAACTCACGGCTTGTTTTTACAGTATCTGTAACACCTGGCTGGTCTTCTACCCATTTTGACTGACTAAGAAAAGTGGAAATCCTACGATCAGCTTACAATTCTCTTAACATCTCAACGCCATTCTAATAGCATCGTCCATCATGTTCTTTCCTTCTGACACCACACGCTTTCTTCCTATGTATGACCTTTCCACTATGTTCCCATTTTGCCATCCAGTATTATCAATTCTTGACGCTTTTCCAAGTATCCTTCCTTCCTTCCTTGTAATCCTTGAAATCCTTATGTTAACATTCTATGATCACTAATGTTGCTTCCTGTTGAATTTACGTTGATACTGAGACTGAAGAGCTGTATACTCACTTTTACAAAGTGTTGATGGATAAGGGAGAGAGAAAGATATCACAAGTTGAATGTGATTTTAGATATATTCGAATGATGAAAGAATGGATTGGTAATCGCAAACCATGCATACAGACCAAAGCAAAGACACACGCTACTACACTACACCACACCATACAGAATTTCTCAGCAAAAGGGTTTGGAGTAGAACCGGATCCGTATGTTCGCTACGGTGTATGGTGTATGGTAAAATTGATGTGTAAGCACACTATGGTGGAGTTTTATTGTTATATTATTCAGCATAAAAGGTTATGTTAACGGAGTTTATCGGAGTTTCCTAATTTATAAAAGTGGCTTCTGTTAAAAGGCTATACTTGAATACTCCCTCATTGACACGTTTTATCAGTTTGGTCAAATAAGCGGCACTCACCGCCTTACCATGTCGAACAATGACGATGACGAAACAACGCGACGTGCAAAGATCAAGTTTGTTGTTGATGTTTTAAGGAAGCAATGGTGAGGGTGAGGGTCGATAAAATGGGATATGACATCTTTAGACAGGTAATGATTAGTCTGGTAGAAACTCTCAAAGACGAAACATACTGACTGAAGGTAACGGTTGAGATTTTGAGTAGATTGACTACAAAATGACTGACTTTACATTAATACCGTTAAAAACCCACTCAATTCTCTTACTTCCATTTACAACTTCGATATTATCGGATCCAAGTGAAATAATATCGACAATTTTGAATACATTACCAAAATCATCCAAAGAATCTTTTACTATAATTCTCACTACACCTCCTCAAATTACCAATAAGAATGATCAGGAACAGCTTTACACCAAACTACTATTATCACCCAAAGCTCATTTCGAAACTTTTCAAACGTTTTTAGGTAGAATATATTCAGCTTTAGCTACTGCTCAATCAAATGCCGGTAAGATTTTAATGGATGTTGAAGTTCATTTTGATGGTGAGAAAGGATCGTGGGAAAATAAGATATTTAGAAATGGTATTAGGAGTAATATAGATAACGGGAGTGATAGTGAGAGTGAAGGAGAATACCAGATATTGACACCTGACGGAGGTAAGCTATCTGGCGTTCATAATCCGAGTGATAATTATTCAGCTTATATTCAACTCCTTTCTTATACGTATAGTCTTTATACCACCTCAGCTGAATGAGTACATCCCTTCAATACCTCAAATAAGTCTACCCCCAATACCCGATGCTCTAGATCAGGATGGTCACATATTGGAAATCTCTTCACCTAGTTTTCCAAGTAAACCTGAACCTGGACCGAGAGTTGTTGCTTTAGGAGGAACATTTGATCATTTGCATGCAGCACATAAGTTATTATTACACCTGTCTCACTTTTTAGTATCTGAAAGATTAATAGTTGGTTTAATGTCAGATACATTGTTAAACTCAAAGAAACATTTTGAATTAGTAGAAAATTTGGATAGGAGAATAAACGGTGTTGAGAGTTTCTTAAATCGCTTGGGTGGATCTGTGTATGATGATAAAAATGAAAATAGCGCTAAAATAATAACGCAAGAAAAGGGAAAAAGGATAAAACTAGATGTGAAAGAAATAACAGATGCATATGGTCCAACGGCATACGAAAATGATATTGATGCTTTAATAGTATCGAAAGAAACTTTATCAGGTGGTTTGGCTGTAAATAATAAAAGAAAGGAAAACAATCTGACAGAATTAGAAATTTTTGTTATCGATGTTATAGGTGATCAAAAAGATTCACAATCAACTTTAACAGGTCAAGGTTTAGATGAATCAATTTTAAAAGAATTAAAAATGGGCAGTACAGGTATAAGAAATTGGATTTATCAGCAGAATCAAAATCAATCACAAAAAGAGTAGTCCAGCTAGATGCATCTTAAATATAGATAACATTATAATGAAGATTGATTTTACGAGTTGTAATGATAATAAATACTATTTTTAATGATATAGAATATATGTATGTATATTTCCGAAAATAAGCCAGATCCTGTAGTCATATTGGTATATCATGAAGGTATAATCAACGATGCGGGGTATATATTTACGTCATGGTTTTAACAAGGGTGAAATCAAGGAAACCAAGCTATTTACAACTAATCCTGCCCTACTTCTCGACTTGTTTCGTCGGGACTACCACTATCGAGAATCAAATTCTGAAATGGATGAAAAGCATTAAAATCAGTTTAAATCTTTGACCTTCCTTCCTAGTGATCTATGAGAACTTACATCAGGTTTAAAAGCCCATTGATCGAAAACATCAACAATTCTTAACCATTCATGTACATTTAAATCTCTTATAATTCTTTCAGGATTTACGGGTATACCTCTAAAATCATTTTGTTCTTCAATCTGTTTGATTAAAGTATCCGCACCAAAAGATAAATTAGGTAAAGCTTGTTTTAAAGATAAAGTATCTCTAACAAATAATCTTCTCATAACGAAATCCCAAACATCTTTTTGTGAAGATAAAATCGGTGATTGTACTTTAGGAATTAATAATAAACCTAATAATTCTGGTCTATCTAATGGTTTTCCTATTAATCTTTGTGCACTTGTTGAAGGTGGATAAAAATCTAATGGATAACTTGTAGTTCTTTTACTCCAATCATGTTCATTCAATTTAAATTCTTTTAATGAAGGACAACTTGATTCGGAAGGATTAGGTATACCATTTGGTTGAATTGAAGATGGAGGTATTTCAGATAATGGTTTTATAGGTCTATCATGTGTAAATTTTGATTGTTTATCTATATTTGCAACATGATGATATGGTGGTAAAGGTACAATATCAAATAAAGCTTGAGTCAAAATTGATAATTTACAATGAATGATTGAAGCAGGAGGTGCCAGTATACGCTATTACCAAGGATAAATCATCAGTATATATATATATGTCTCAGAAAGGTCGACGATAGATAATATCGATTCACACTCACATCGTATAAACTTTTACCACAAAGTAAAGCTAATCTAATTCTACCCCATTCCCAAATCCAAGTTCTTTTTTGATCTGGATCACCTACAGCAGAACCAATCCATTGAGCAGCTAATTGTTCACCAATTGAAGAATCAGGTAATTGACAAACAACAGTTATAGGAGGTTCTTTATCATCCCAATTTCTTTTTGTTGATTCAATTGAACCTGGAGGTAAATCAGGTTGAATTATAGGTAAATGTTTTTGAATTAAAGGATTTTCTAAAATTTTTGGTAAAGTTGGCCAAACATAAACTGTTGAATGTGATAAGTATAAATTTTCATGTAAAGAAGATTTTATAATTGGTACAGGTCTTGTATATGGATCAGAAGATATTTCTCTTCCTGTTAAAGATAATGGTATAGAATTATTTTTTGTAGAATAATTCATTGATCTTGTTAATATTTCTAAAGATCCTTCTGTCGATACAACTAATTTAGGTTTATTGTTGAGGTTATTATCATTCGGTATCTTAATATCTGATTGTTCTTGTTCTGGTATATGTTGATTATAAGTAGGTAAATCTTCTAACCAAGATGGATAAGTAACATCTTTTTTAGTTGATTTCTTTTTTGTTTTCTTAGCTGGTATCGTGTCACTTGAAGAAGAAAGTATTTGATCTTCTTCTTGTTGTTGATCTGTTTTAGGTGATAAAGAAGGATTCCATAATTTAGATGCCCCATTTAAAGAATTTCCACCTGATAATAAACTTCTAGTTAAATTACCTACACCTGAATAACCTTCAATTATAATTTCATCTTTACGTATTTTTAATGATTTTACAAATTCATCACACATTGATTGATTCGCTAATAATTTTCTACCAATAGATTTCCTAATCATATTCCTATCAGGTGAATTTGGTAAATATTTTGAAGGGAAATGTTTTGACCATGTTTTAGCAGGTGGTAAAGGCGGTATACGATTGATGATTTTGCTCATATTGAAGAAAAGATTATTCAGATGTAGATGAAGGTTATCTCCTTTTGCTCTCATCTATCTTCTATATATACCTAGTCCAATCTTGGATGGGGACTTTGATCTCCCTAGATACTGTTATATATCTATAGACATGATCTGTTTTGACATTATTATTTCACTTCCTCCTCTTCCTTTCGAGCAATAATATGTTTGATCTTTGATTTTTGCGATATACTCCCACGTGTTTGAGCCGGTTACTTCAGCTTCAGCGGAGCTCACCGAAAGCTTATTTGTTGTTTCCCTTCTATCTCCCTGAAATGACCGAAGCTTAATTCAAAAGAGGTCCGAGCGTTGAGGATTTCGGGCGTTAGTGTATGATGTCGATTGATGTCTCATCATAAAGAGAACAATGAATACCAGTGTAAGTAGATGAATAGAAGAATGATTTACCTTGTTTCACAATGCGGCAATGTACCTTAGATCTTTTATTGTCTTGTTCTATCATTCTTTTCGCTTGATATCAATTGTAAACATTGCACAAACAGATACTATAATACTCTACAGACACATAAACATATCTTGAACACCTATCATTTGGTAGATAACGGAATTTGCTTAAAGGGATCATCAACTTGAAACGCCTACGAAGGACACCTTAGGATATCCATCTCAAGACTCTTTGGAAACAGATAATTATATGGAACGCTAAAGGATCAAAGCGCCCTTTAGATCGAAACCACTTGTTACAATTCTGCAACTCACTTGGATACTCCAATTCACACCTTCCCTTGGTACCAACGCCATACCTCAACTTTCCGCACTGTGATCTTCAATATTTCATCACGCTTTTGATTATCTCGATCATCTTCTTAGACTCGCAAAATAAACTTCTAGCTTTGTCACCTGGTATGTTTATATAAGGTTTATAGAGTAATAGTTGAACTTGCTACAAGATTACCAATATGTCTACCTGTAAGTCTCATATATGATTGACATGTTAATCGAAGAGTGAATACATACTGACTGTACTGTTTTAGCTCAATCAGTATCAGCGGAATATCTATCTGCAACATCAGCAAACGCATTAATATCAGATTTGAGACCTACAAGTTTATCTTTACCTGCATTATTATCATTAAATTCATTCCTTGATGAACTATTAGTATCTTTGATAGAAGCTTCACAATCGATAAATCCAAATGATTTAAGAAAGGAAGGTGTACCTTCAGTCTTCATTGGTGAAAAGGGTCTAAATGCACAAGGAAGTGAAAGTACAAATGTTAGAGCTTTGGGTAGATCCGCTGTTGCTGAAGCGGAAGTTGAATTAAGATCTTGGTTAGAAGGTAAAACGAATTTAAAAGGTTTTCAACCTGATGGTCAAGGTAATGGAATGAGAAATAGCAAACAATTTGATACTGAGCAAGCTATAGGGTTGATGAGGCTAAAATGTGTTTCTTACTCTGTGAGTAACCCTTTGAAGTCAAAAAGCCCTATGTTATGGGAAAAGGGCTAAGGACTGATGGAATATATTTACTTCTTAACAATAGACAATGGCTTCTCAAGCTGGATTGGATGAAGCTTCAGAAGAGGAAATATTAGCATCATGGAAGAAGGCTGGAGGCGATCCATCGGAAAATACTATAGAACCGGCGGCCCTCTGGTTGACAGCTATTATAGAGTAAGCTAAGTTCGGACGTTCTCTTAATGAATGGCTCGGAATAGCTAACAAATATCTCTCAGGCATGTCTGCGAACATATATTAGCTCAACTCGCCAGTGTAGTGGCTAGAGATTCGGAGATTGTTGTAGCTGGACCACAAGAACTGTATACAGCTTTATGTGAGGATGAGAGTGTCTGGGGGCTATTCAAGAAAATGAAGGGTGAGTTTGTGATTTCTTCTTCGCTCTTACCTGAAATTGAAATTGACTCGTATGATCACTTCGACAGTCAAGGATCAGCTGGAAGCAGCTATCCGGACTACTTCTCGGCACAAGAGATCCAACCCATCTCGCCCTTCGACTTCCGATTCCAGGGGCGGTCGAGCATCCCCTTTAACGTCAGGTTCACCCCATGCTTCTAAGGTTTCTTTAGGTCACCATCGAGATAGCTCGTTTGACGGTAATCGAAGTGCCCCTTCATCACCTTCCAACCATGACTCTCGTTCTTCGATGGAGACTAATAGATTTGGAGGTATAGCAGGCGGTGTAATTAGAAAAGGATCTCAACTAAGTAGGAAATCAGCAAACTCTCCAGGAAAACACCATCTACTCCGTGGTCTAGCGCATGAAAGATCGGGAAGTGTTCTTAGTGAGAACACTAGATCAATGTTAGGCGCCTACAATGACAATTACGCTGAAGAGGATTTAGAGGATGAACAATCTGTTCAAGAAGCTCAGGATGAATTTGATGCGTTGGTGAGGAGCGGTGAGACTATGAAAGTCAGTCTGACACCCAGTCGTCTGAAGAATTTCGATGTAAGTATATTGTCCGAATTCTAAATATGGAAAACTTAATCTGATCATAATCACTATACAGGGCGGAGCAAATCGACGACGGGCCACTGAATCACCTAATCCTTCCATCTCCGGTAGATCAGCTCGTTCAGAAATCATTATTCCTTCTTCGTTCCCTACTCCCCCGTCAAATCAACCTCGTCCAACTGCAAATGAGACCTCCAACCAGTCTTTGACTGCTTCACCCGTGTTACAATCATCTCCTGGCATCGTGAACAGACCTCGAGCGGACTCGGCGCAAAGGAGATTACAAGCTCGAGCTGCATCGATAATTGTGGAAAGAGCAGACGAAGATGATGGTCTTAATCTCGCTGGTCGACCTGGACCTAAAAAAGAAAGTTTGTTAGAATTGCTTGCATCTGAAGGTGGTCCTGAACCACCTAGTCCGACCAGGAAAGGTGTATTCAAAGGTTCGGGCTATGAAAGGACGAAACGGACTGTTCCTGCAGTTGTATTAGGTACCCCTCCGCCACCAGCACCAGAACCCGCTTTCTCTTCCCCCAACAAGATCGATACTGCAAGATCAGACTTTTCACCGGCAATAACAAATAACACCTCCTCTCCTTCAACTCACACTCAATCACAACTGACTTCTCCCCAAAGCCTGGCACCTCATGACTTTTCACCTCAACCTACTTTGACGAGATCTCAATTCTCCTCGTCTAGTCTAAATAAACCGGCTGAGAGGTCAGGCGAAACCGTAATTTCAAGAAGAGACGATGAAGATGATTCTCCTTTTTCAAGTTACACTCGACCGAAGAAGAAAACTGAAGCTCAAGAGTTAGCTGATTTTTTCAATAATACACCACCACCTGAATCTTCACCTACTTTTGGATCACCAAATCAGCATCAAGATACTTTTGATGAACCTCCTGCACCTGCGACATCTAAATCGAATAAAGGCTTTAGAGCATTAGTGAAAAAAGTAACTCAGTCTAGAAAAGAAGGATCACCTTCTTTAGGTACATCAGCATCATATTCTAAATTGAGCTCAACAACGAATCTGAATATTCCTAAATCTGAATCTATGCCTTTGAACGGACCTAAAATAACTGGATGGGCAGGATTTGAAGATCCAGATTCACAGCCACAATTGGCTGCAGGTGGAGGAATGGGTATGTCAAAAAAACAAAAATCCGTTCAGAGTCTATCTACCGTTCCAGTTGCTTTTAGACCTTTTGCAACTCAAGAAGATTATGCTAATGCTGAGAAGAATAGTGGTAGAAAAGCGAGTAATGCAAGTAGAACTTCTGATTCTGCAAGAGAAGCTGCAGCTAAATTCAACGAAAGAAGGAATAGTGCTACTGCTGCTTTTGTTGGAGAAGGTAGAAGAGGCAGTGCTACCGCTACGACTCCTACGACTGGGTCTTTAGGTGAAAGAAGAGGTAGCGCTACGACTGCTGGATTTAATGGAGAAAGAAGAGGTAGTGCGGCTGCGATCATATATAACCCTGAACGACGTGGTAGTGCGGCTGCTGTTACGTATAACCTGGAAGCAAGAAGAGGTTCAACTGTGAATTCGATATCGGAAGAAAGGGAATTGGCATCATTAGCATCATCAAAAGAGCGAAAAAACAGTGAACCAAATATGAATGAAACTGATCGAAGAGGTAGTGAAAATCGAAAAATGATTGGATTAGGTATAAACGAAGTTTCCGGTATCGTAGGGAATAATTCGACGACTCCTGCGAATGCCAGAGCACCTGACCGTCATACGTCGGACGGCCCGATATCTCCCAAACAAAGTAGGGAACACCTATCACCATCTTTGGAAAAAAGTCGACCAGATTTAGCTGGATTATCGATACCTGGATCCGCAACAAGTTTTAAAACTGCTCACTCGGCGTTTACACCTGGATTATCAGATATTGACTCCTCGTTTCCTGCAAATAAACAATATAATTTGAATGTTCCCAGTCCAGTCAAATCAGTTTCAACTTCGACAGAAGATATAATTATACCCAGAAGACCAAGTCATGAAACTGGTACACAAACACCACCTATAAAATCTATTCCGTCAATACCTCTGGATGATTTAATACCACTTAGAAAATTGTTAGATCATGCTACAAGTGTAATGGAATGTCGATTGTTGTTAGATGCTATCTTAAGTCAATACGGAGTTCCAATAGAATCACCGAAACCAAGTCACGATAACAATGGCGAAATCTCGAAAGAAGGTACCGTCAATGTCAAACCTGAAGACAGAGTTACTGCTTGGTTATTAGCTGGTAGAGATGGACCTGTGGGAGATGGTAAGCAAACTTCTAATTCCGCCAAAACGAATGATAATCAGAATCTGGAAGTGGTAGAAGGTGGAGATAAAACTCCGACTAAAACAGAACCAAAGAACTTCAGATATACATTCGGAAATTCTGATCAACTATTATCACCAAATGATAAACAAAACTTATCTACCTTGGACATCCCAACACAACCTCCAATGGCTCATCAACAGGGTCAACATCAAGACATATTTGGTGATAATGAGAATAATACAATAAATACAACTTATACAACTGATGAAGAAGATTTAGAAGGTGAACAAACTGATAATGAAACTGGCATAATAGTAGCTAGATTTACTAATGAAGATTTAAAAAGATCTACGTCAAACCCAATTAAATTGGTTAGAGCTGCAAATGGTGGAGAAAGTGAGAATATAGTATAATCACTCACGGCTTATTTTGGAAATAATCTCCGGGGGAAGAATACAGTAGATCAGAAGATAATAGGTTTACTATTTGGTAAAGATGTTTCGTATTTTCTTTTTGGGTTACTTGATACTATATCTTTTTACAGGGACTTTATGCTCTTTTATGTTACAGTGCGGATATGGTCACGGATAACTTGGACAGACATCTATATAGTATATAAGGTACAGTATGTAGGAAGCTTAAACGGATACACATTATTACTTTTTTTACCAAGATGAATATCGCTTATCGGACAATTTGCAGCGTGGGAATCGACAAGCGAAAGATTTTCTATTCAAGTGGGGGAATGATGAGCATTCAAAAGACGATACACCGCCTTGTAACTCAGCAGTCTCCTGAGCCCAGATGCTATGGTACAGGAAGTAAATCCATACAATGAGATTTGTATGTACTCTAGCCTTCGAAAATCTCTGCTTCAACACGAAAGGATTCTTATGCTGAATTTGCAAATTGAATTGCGTATGTGAAAGAAGACGCTTCTGAAATATCATTCTTGATGACTTGGGGTTTCCTTTCACGCCTCACTGGACTAGATCTACGACTAGGATACTGTAGTCATTCTTCGGGGCTGAGATCGAACGCAACTCTTGAGATGTAAATCGTAATTTCTTGAGTCTTTTGAAGTGGGGCAAATTTCAAATAATTACTGTATAACTACAAAATAATTTGGTATGACTCTGATATATGTAGCCTTCTCACCTATTCACGAGAATTTACTTCAGATCTCTATTACTCGAAAGTATCTGCAGTTCCCAGAAAGTCGCTAAGATGCCAGACAATCAGCTTAAATCGGCTCACACTGAAAGGAGCTGCCATATCAGGATTTTCGAACAAATAAGATTGGCAGTGCCCATAAACATATAAATACCAGGATTGTATCCGCAAATAAACTTCAATCATAACTCGCGCTTCTCATCGAATCCTCGGTAGTGTACTGAGTCCTGTTCCATTACATAACACGCACCCAATTCCCCTCGACCCAAATAAGCCTACTAATAAACTAATCGATAAAGTCATGTCAAATACACAAATCTCCAGAAACACTTTGGCCGATGCTGTCCGATCTACACTCAATATAGATGGAGTAGATACAACACCATATCATCATGATCGTGTATTCTGGTTATCAGAAGCCAAATTATATATTGGCGATAATTATACTCCTTTAGGAGCATTGGTTTCAACTGCTGAAGTACCGTGTCATCATACTGGTGTTACATGTACCGCACCACGAGCTCTGCTCGAATATACTCTTCCATATGTTGGCTCTAAACGATTATCACAAGAATGGTATGGTCGTACTTTGAACGCAGGTCAATACAGACTTGATTGTTCCAGAATTGGACCAAGACACAATGATGAACAATTCATAACTGATACATTACGAATGATCACTGAAAATGCTTTAGAACATGTTCACCCAGCAGGAAGTCCACAACAATATTGTCACCCAAGAGGAAATAAACATAAAGTTGCTTTAGTAAATCCCTCAGAGGGTAAAGATTTATATTCCTTGGCATCTTCTGCTTTACCATTTGAATTGGCTAAAACATTAGTTAGATCGACTCATTCACAATTAGGTGATAGAAAGATCATTGCGTACTCTACAACTGCAGTTGATACTGCTGATTTTAACGGTAGAAGGCCAAGGTCAATGATTAAGTTTAACTGGAATACAGAGCGCTGTGGCAAATGATGATGCTGCACATACCGAATAGCGTCTTCATTCAACCCTTCTGAGAGATACGTCTGCCCAAAAAAAATGGGTTTGTCGTCTCTTCAGAGTCTGTGTTGTACGTGGGAAATTGCCTACCGTCAAATATCGCTTGTAATCTTCCTCGAAGCCTTTGGCATGTCCAACAAGGGAAATTATAGACAATTATGGGGACGAACAGCAAAGCAATTCGTATGTTTTTTGACGTATGAGGATATATCTCCGACTAGAAGCCTCTACGAGCACGATGAAAGATCGCAGGTCTTTCGATCTGTGTACTGTGCACAATTACGCCAATTTTTCAGACGCTTCAGCGGACTTTAATGTCCTTCTAATTGCGAGATTTCAGTTAAAGGCAAACAACCAGTATGTTTCCCCTACCTGACACCATCACAGATTCACTTTTCCTCCATGCTGAAAGGAAGACATCACATCGCCACTGAGACTCTTAGCGAACCCTGAACAGAAGACGATTTCAAAATGCATCTATATATACGGCTTTTCACCTATTACGGATTCTCTTGAGAAATGCCACACTTTTACATTCTCTACGATATGTTTGACCAAGTTAACAGATTCTCAACTACTTCAATTCCCAGCAACCGCACGATACGACTGACCGATCATGTCAAGTTCAGCAGCTACTCGGGCAGCTTCACAAGAGATTTATGCAGATGCCGTGAGATCAATATTCGATATTGATGGATCAGATATATCACCGTATCAACATGATCGTATTTTTTGCGTAGCTTCAGCTAAGATATACCTAATACTGGAATACTCTAGGATCAAATTTGAAAACTGCTGATATGCCTTGCAATCATACTAATTCATTATGTAAAATGCCAGCTCAGCATCGGGGATTTCACCCATCAACATACAGGTTATCAATTTTCATCTCAGTTCTCTCACTCTGTCGAGCCTGGGAATGATTACCTTGTCAATCCCGCTATGAACGCTGGCTTAATGGACAGATATCAACATTTTTTACTTGATTCTCTGAGAACCATAACTAAACACGCACTTGGATATTGTCATGCACCTGAAAGATCTGAAAGCTGCTCGCCTAGGGGAGAGCAACATAAAGTCGCTTTGGTTGATTTCACTAAAGGAGAGTTCTTGGATAGGTCTCCTGGTTCCCTACTTCATCCTGATTTGGCCCATACAATCGTTAGGTCAACTCATACACCGGTACAGTAGATTCGAGAACTGTCTCTTGGAATATACACGACGCAAATGAAGCTGATATCTCGATTTATGAAAGAGCTGCTTACACGATCAATCTAGGATGGAATACTGTAACTGAAAATGATTGGGGACAGTATCTTGAAACTACCGGATAACAATTCCCATGGGTAAAACTCCAGGTTACTATACTCAAGCAGAATTTCCAAGACAGTCTTCTACCATTCCAAGCGAGCCAGGTTTATCATACGATATGAGTGTTTATAGTACACCCACTCAAGTCAGTGAAGCTGCTACACCATGGGATCTAGGTGATGCTGATCCTGTTATTGGCGAGGATGTTCCATCCCCTCCATCTGAAGAATGATCGTCCATTTATCCTCTAAGTGGCGCCGCCTCTTTTGTAGGAAGGATACGAATTGGGATTATCGTCTTTGAAAGCTGTCAGTGACCTTACATGCTGTTGAATGGAATATAAACTCCATATATCTTTTTCGTGATTGCAGAGTCACTTGTGCCGCTGGTGTGAAGCGGTGAAAGCTTCCCTATCTTACTAACACAGATTCTGATTGAGGACCCCACCATCTCATCTTGGTCGGTCAAATTTACGTAACAGTCGGATGTGGTTTTCACACTCGGCCAATGTCCGCACAGAGAATCGATGAAAGTGGAGGAGCTTCGCTGTTTAGATTGCTGAACTGCTAATCTTAAGTACTGATCATAATATTATAGAATACAATGAGCAGCACCTTTGCTACCCGCACCACAGATACTAGAACATGAAATGAAAGCGGTCGTACAGAGAGTAGTGAATGCTTCAGTAGCAGGTATGTCATGATCATCTATCATGGAAGGTTGCTGCTATATTGTTTGAATGAATTTACTGATGAGGTGATCGAATTATTATTCAGTTGATGGTCAGACTATTTCATCGATTGGTAAAGGATTATTAGTCTTAGTTGGTATTGATCGATGTGAGTGAATACCATATCAATAACATCTGACATCTGAAGATAGATGCGATCAATTAAGTTTTGATTTTCGCTAAATCATCAACGATAATTATTGTAGTTGACGAACCTAACGATGCGAGTCAAATTATCAAAAAAGTATTAACAGCTCGATTATTCGACGATGAAGAAGGCAAAATGTGGAAAAAGAGTGTTAAAGATATAGACGGAGAAGTATTATGTGGTATGTATTTCAGATACAAATGTATATAAATGTATAAGATATCATTATTTTCAGCTAATAATCAAAAAATCATATTATTCCATAGTATCCCAATTTACCTTATTAGCTAGTTTTAAAGGTTCAACGAAACCTGATTTTCATGAATCTATGGTTAGTCGTTACTTTAAATCCACTTCGTATCACAACAACGACAACAAAAAATCAAAGTGAATGATTAGCAAAGTAACGTTTAACATTATGATAGTCTACAGTACCAGGAAAAGCATATTATACTTCATTTTTAGAAGAAATGCAAAAAGGGTATCATCCTTCAAAGATAAAAGGTATGTATGTATATTCAACCTGCTCTACCGATTTTCATATTAGGCAATTCACGAAAATAAATCGAATACTGTAAGCTAATTTGCTTTTATCATGTCATCGTTGTTTGTAGATGGTCAATTTGGAGCTATGATGCAAGTTTCATTGACCAATGATGTAAGTTATGTATACCTGTTATAGGAAAGTCGATCAGCTAGCTAATATCGTTGTATTTTAATAATTTCTAGGGTCCCGTTACTATTCTCCTTTCATCTCAACCGTCTTCATCATCCTCAAAGACCTCTACTGCAAATACGAGTCGATCGACTACTCCAGGGTTGAACGCTAGTAAGCCTCAGAAGAAAAAGGATAAAGGTACCCAACGACCGAATAAACCTCAGTCAATTGACACAATAACGATACCTTCTATACAGCCACCGAAAGGATCACCAAATGATAAAGTGGATGCGTCTTCTATATCGTCTATAACTGGAACGATAGCCAACGTCGGTTTAGGTGTGAGGGACGTCTTGAAGGATAATGAGGGATTAGATAAAAAGAAAGTAGAGGTTAATAGCTGAATGATATTGGAAATCAGAATGATGCAGAGGTTATAGAAAAATTCACATTTGAGGTAAACAAGATGGGATCGTAGTATGATGAGTGATTCATCCTTTACTTATTTTCATAAAATGCATAATATCATATCGATACCGAAATACGAATCATTCATCTCACAGTATAGCATGACGAGCCAATTATTATACTTGTTATAGTTTTGTTTTTCCCTTTTTGATCTCTTTTGAGTGGTTTCAGTTTCGGTTCTCGACGCATCTATTATCATTATTATCATTTTACCATTTTTCTGTTACGTTCTGATTTATCAAGTTGAGATAACACCAGTTTCACCACCTTTTGCGGCGATTCTTTTTCTTGCTGCTTCATGTTCTTCTTCAGGTGTACCAGGAGTTTTGTAAAGAATCACGTATTGTATAGTTAAAACTGCTGTCCAAGCAATTTGGAAATAGAATGATCTTCTACCAACTAATTTCCAATCTGTTAATCCATTGCCTTCAAATGAAGCTTGAACAGCTAATGTGATTGCTCCTGCAATTTGTGCTAAAACTTGTGTTAATCCTCCTGCTACACCTGCCATTTCTGGTGGGCAATAAGTAACTACATTGATACTACACATAAGGAAGATAAATACAGAATATTAGTATATGTTTATTTGAATATGCATGCTGTGACGCCATGAAAAGAGATCAAAGAGACTTACGCTGAAGCGAAATATGTAATAACGGCACCAGCACTACCTAAAATGAATGCGGGGAAACAGTATCTCCAGTAATCTTTATGTGCACCTCCATCAGAGAACACTTGAAGTATCTCAGCAATAATGATTACTACGAAAATTGATGATAGCATTATCAGCGGACATTCTAGAAAGAACTGAAGCTCATTCATTGGTACTCACGAATACCTCCGATAGGCATTGAGTATCTAGGTTTAGTAATGATCTGAGGGACAGCTTGAGTCAAACCACCAATAAGTAAGGCGGTAATACCTTGAGGAAGGATGGCAGCGGCGACATGAACTAACGAACGTAATGTTAGCCTAGCTATGGTTTACGGTTATTAGTCTGAACCACTCACTTGGTTTCCAGCCGAAAGCCTCTTGGAACCAAGTAGCGTAAAGCAATTGAGAAGTAGCCCAGAATGGGACTAATTGTGGTGAGGCCAAGTTAGCGAGATCGTTCATCATGGAGGGAATCAAAGAGTAAAGTTTAACTTACAAGCGATACCAATGGCTAAAGAAGAGATCACGATATTGGTAGTTTGCCATACTGAACTTGGTAAAACAGCTGATTTTGGATCAATTCTTGCTTCTATATAAGTTAACACAGAATTGTTTGATTAGCATTAGTCACATGTAGAGTGTGATTCAGAATAGACTCACCCCAGAAGAAGAAAGCGATGGCAAGTGGGAAACAAATAACAAAAGGAGCGATGAAACTTGCTGAACCCCAACCATCAATTGGACCTTGGGTCAAAGCCAAGATGAAACAAATCAAAGAGCCAGTCATAATGATCACACCAATAAAATCTAGTCGTTTCCATCTTGGAACGTTGGGATCAGGAATATATGTTGATCCAGTGAATGGAAGGAGAATCACACATAAGATAGTGAAGAGTATACCTATATCGAATAATTTAGTTCTATAATCGGCAGAAGGTGAAATCTCGATATAACTTACAGAGGATAGCAAGTACTCTAAAGAACCATCTGTAGTTGGCTAACATACAGATACCGGCTAATACACTGATAAAAATCATCATTAGCTTGGTCTGCTTGCTGTATACCCATATCATCACAAGCTGAAATCAGACTTACAGACCAAGTACATTTCCTACAGCACCTGCCATACCCAATAAAGCAAGTTTAGCTTGTTGTTCAGTTGGATCAGGGAACATGTGCACGGTTAGATGACTGAAAATCAAGGGTTAGCTTGTGATCATCCGTCGTTGTATGGAGTATGCCAAGCTTACTAGGCAGAAGGTATAGCTATGAATCGGATAAAGGAGTCATGATTAGCGCAAACTGACAGATCAGTTTGTAAATCTAAGATTGTACTTACTCATCGCTCCTGCAATACCACCTAAACCTCTCAAGATCAAGAACCCATATCTGGTAATCACGTTTGTCAGACCTATTCTTGCGACTGTAGGTAATTTTAGGAATGATAGATTATACTCACTTATTAGACGTAACAAAAGAAGTTACCAAACTCAGAATACCCAAAACGAAGAAACCACCTTCAAAGACAATTTGAGCAGGGAATAAATCTGATAATCTACCAGCGAAAAGAAGGAACGCAGCGAAACATAATGAATATGAAGTAATGATCCAAACAATTTGTGAAGTATCTAATCTGATATCTTGTGAAATTTGTGCTACAGCCACAGCTACACCAGATACACTATAAAAAATAGTCATCAGCATTAGTCTGCGTTATTATATTCTTTAAACTCCAATGAGCATAGTTAATAACTCACTTGCAAATATCAATAAAAGTAGCTACAGAGAAGATAAACAATAAGAAATTTTTTCTTGCTTGACCAAGTTTAGCTAAAGGATTATCATGTTGTTCATCATCTGATGCACCTTGTCTAAGTTGTTTTGAATGATTTCTTGCTAATTGTTGAGATTCTTTGTCTACTACACCTTCTTTCGTTGTTGTCATTGGAGATGGAGATGAATCTGTCATTGCTGAATTTAATGTTGATGAATTATTTAAAGTTGATTTATCATTATTACTCTTGTTATAGAAACCATTTTGATTTAATTGAAATGATTTTTCATTTTCTTTTAAAACTGAAGCGTTATTGTTGTTATTAGGTAAAGGCGATCCTGCCAGGGTAGAATTTTCAGACATATCGTAAAGAAAAGGTAATTAAGACTTTCTGTGTTCTATTTCTGTCTTAAATTTTCCGTTCTCTATTATGAAAGCTTGGAATTAAGACCTTCGGACTTTTAGATAACCCGTTTAATTCTTTGTTAAGACGATTATTTATTGTTATACTTTGATAGAAAGATAGGAGGAAGGGAATTTATCTTAAAGTATTCATACCTGTTTATATATCATTTTTGTAGCTTGATATGTACGAAGCTATCAAAAGATAAAAAGACGGACATGTGTGATAATCTGTAAACGATCTTTTCATTCAATGATTCCATGGGAGAAAAAAAGGGAATAAACCACCGAGCCCGAAGAGGAACCTGAGTAAGGTTAAGTGGTGACATCTCATCAAAGATTGATAATCGTTTTTCACACAGGTTATAGATAATCTTAAGGATAATTAAGGGTGTTTCAATTGAATCTATACTACTGTAAAAGGACATTGACCGTGATGCCCGAGAGAAACAAACACTATAGACACCGCATGAAGGATGAGGCTGTTGTTATCAATGACAAAATGTCACGGCATGTTTTGCATCATCTCAATCGATCAATATTAATACAGCTAGTAGTAAGTAGTAACCCACCAAGCGTCCATTATACGGATATTAAATCTTATATCTATGAAGATCTAACCGATAAGGCGATACCCGGGAGATCCTTTCCTTAGTTTCCTCCTAAAATAGTTCTAAGCGATCGAGTAGATCTTGTCGCTACAGTGCATGCTCCCAGGATCAAAAGTGCCTGATCAATCTTACGGAGATATGCACGGTCTTTGGCCATCTTTGCACGGAGTGTATCTCAATCTCCATTAATTTGAGCCGAGGGGTTATTGCCCGAATAAACAAAGTCTGCCAAGCCAAGGTCGGCCTTGTTACTAACTATGCTATTATAAGATATGGTTTTATCCATGGAGATTGATTGGGATTTTGAGTTCTCGACCTCACCTGCTTTCGCATGCAAGAAGTATCGCTTTGAAATGATCTTCTACAGATCCCTCGGCCAGGTCCTTGTTCATGCTAGTCGCCAGATACACGCAAGCGTATCAAACTAAAGTCATCTCTAGCTGAGGCTGGCAATAGTTTCGTCAAATTCACTTGGGTTATCAGAACAACGATCGATACTTTGAAATATGGCAGTCCATTTTCGATTGTAGGATTTGAAGCAATTGCACACATATTACTTCAAATAAGCAATTGTACATATTTGCAGTTTCAACGCGACCCAGTGCATTACTTTCTGAATCAAAGTATTGGTTGAACCTCAACTTCACTGAAAAACTCGAGCATATTAACGGTGCATGTACTTTAATGATTCAATCAACGTATCCTATCTTTTTCATGTGAAAGACATTAAGCATTGGAGCAAGAAAATCTACACAAACGAATTTCCCTATCTACCATATCGTTTATTGACTATGTTTTCCTTTTATTCTATAGTATTTCCTTTTTTGAGTCTCGGTAAGATGACTTCACGCCAAACATCATTAACCTCTATGATGACAAATACGAGTGATCGCAAATTCAGTCAGTGATTCAGGGATAGAAAAGCACAATTTCGGGAGTAAAAATGATGATTTGAAACTGATATTTTCTCTCACTAGCTTAACTCACGAGATTTCGTTTTACCAGGAAAGGAATCAGCTATTTCTACCCAATTGGGAGTACAACTCTGAACTCAACATCACCCAAAGGTATCAAGTTAGCTTTTTGATACAAACCCGCTTCAGGTCAGAAGAGAGGGTCTGACAAGGCAGATTTAATCATAGATCACCTTAATAACTCACCTCTAATATTGTCATCAAAGTCTTAACCTTCATTTCACTTGTCCAACCTGTTCCATCATTTGCCCATGAACTGTTTGTACATAATAAAGGTTGAATAACTTTTCTCCAAAGATCTTTACATTCTAAAATCGAATGCAAACAAGCAAAACCCAAATATCGTGTCAGCTCAGTATTCACAAAATTCCGTCTTGTAAATGTCATAAGTGATCAGTGAGTTATGCTTTATGGATTGTCCACTGACGAGTAGGTGTTTTATTAACTTCTTTAGCTAAATCTTCCCATCTCGTATCTTTTGCTGTCTACAATAAGCGGAAAGAAACGTCAGCTCACGAGTCTGAAGGAAGAATGGACACTACTGTAGCCGTGAAGAAAGCTCACCTTGATAACTAGAGTGACTAATAATGATTTATCATAATCTGATTTTCTGGTTACTTTCTTGTTCTCTCTGAGGTTACCCTTGATAGAAGGTAAATCCAATTTTGATTGTTTAGTTGATTTTTTGTCTTTAGCTGAAGCTGGGTTTGGGGTTGGGGGTGAAGAAGATCGATCATAAGGTTTTTCATCTTGACTTTTATCTTTCTTAATTTTTGGCATGATTTGATACTGTTTTAGGGAGTACTCAAGATGAATGGTGAGTCAGTATAAAGTGCGGTTAGACAAATATGGTGAGAATATGATTTACAAGACTGATCAATTAGAATAACAAAAGTGTTGATGAATGGATGCATATTACAGCTTGTTCGACTGTGAGAATGTTACTGTACTCTATAGTTACTGCTATTTTTTCGATGATCATTCCAAAGGACCCAATTAATATTTGACAGTTGATGCGCACAGACCTCTTTCCCCACTTCCTACTGTAATATCATGGTCATAATCCTCTTTTCCTTCTCCCTTTCCTCAAAGCATATATCAAGTAAGCTATGGACATTTTCTCTTTCTTGTTTCTTGTTTCTTCTTTTTCTTTTTCATGATTAATTCATCGATATAAAACACATAATCTGAATTTCAATTGAAGGAAACCGTAATTAGTCGTTGGGATTGATATCAAGATGCCACCTACAAGACAGACCAAAACATACGGTAAATCAAAAACCAAATCACCCTCAACAAGTGCCAAAACCAAAGCAAACAGTAAACCTAAATCTGTTCCAACTACTTCATCTTCCTCAACCAAAAGAAAAGCTGTTAATGGAAAACCCAATAAAGAAGATGATGAAAATGTCAGAAATGATAAATCATCGATTCAAGAAGAAAATCATAAAGAAGATGAAGATACTGAATTGATGAAAAGGGTTATTTTACTTTTAGTTGAAAATGTCAAAAACATAGATTGGTTTGATCTAGCTAAAAAACTTGATCATACTACTTTAAATTCTAGTAGTAGTAGTAGTAGTAATGGTAACAGTTCAACTAAAAATAGAAAAGGTAAAAAATCCAAGAAAGATGAAATGGTTAATAAGATGACTGGAACAGAATTAAGAAATTATTTTAATGACGTGAGATCCCTTCTTCCTTCCTTTCCTTTTTCACATATAGGACGAATCTCACGTACGATTTCAATGTTTTCTTAGACTATCCTTCCCATTTTGAGATCTGGTAATTATCCTTTAGATACCATTAACAATGGCCCACCAGCGGGTACAAGAGTTACAGAGACAGAAAGATATGTACCAAATTCTCCACTTGAATCGGAGGAAGAACTAGATGAGGGAGGTGACAACAAAGAGAAAGCAGTTGAAGTCCCTTCATCACCACCTCAAGACGAACTTGAAAAAGAAGACGAAAGAAAAGAAGATCCAACCGATGAAAATGAAATAAAATCTGAAATGGAATTAGATCATGATGAAGAATCTCAAGTACCTAATAAAAGGAAAAGTTCAAATGATAAAAAGCCATCCCTTCAACCTAAGCCTCAATCCAAAGCTAAACCTAAACCTGAAGTTGCTACCGAAGCTAGACCCAATCGTCCAAAGCGAGCAACTAAAACTCCTTATGTTGAGATTGGTGGTTCAGATGAAGAAGCAGCAGACACGGTTTCTAAATAGTAAGCTGATATACCCATTAATTGGAAAGAGCTTACCAAATCTTATTTTTGTACTGAAAGGGTAATCATTTTAATGCTTCTATAACTTAAGCCGTTTATCTTCTTCTTGCTTAATCAACGTCGTTATACACTTATAGTTCTCCTTTTATGAGCGATTGAAATTTGATTGGCTTAATTTACGTTCATTCGACATTTTTCCTAAATTAATTTGATATCAGTATACCCTCATTCTCTTTCTTTCTTTCTTTTTTCCCTCTGCAGTTGGCTTTGATTGTTTCAATACCACTGTCTATAGATTTGTATACCCGTCTGTTCGTTAATTTCATGCATGTCGTATACCGCTATACTATGAATACCGTTATATCTCATCTTCATCGTCAGAAGCCATCAGATCTTCTTCAGGGAAATCGCCAACTACCACCTTATCTGGACGAACAAAAGTTGCGTGACGGGGTAAACATTGAAAGTATCTTGTGCCTTCAACCCTAAAGAGATATCATAGGAAATTAGCTCTAAGGTTAATTTATCTTCCTTCTATTTATCACCAGAGGTACCGAACTTTCCACCCTTTCCCTACAATCCTTATCTTCCTCCAAATCAAGAGTTTGCAAGATATATATATATATACAAAAGGCGAAGAAATATCCATATCGACATCTCAGCTTAGAAACGACTTACTCTCCATCACCTTTACCTTGCGGTTCATCCAATTCAACTCCGACCCAAATTCCACCTTTACCAATTTGAGCTTCACCTATAAATCTAATTGTACCTCTTCTACCTGATCCTGAATTTTCATTATTACCGTGAGAAACTTCACATCTTGCTCCTGGTCTGATATCTGGATTATACGTTATTGATGGTGGTGGAGTTGGACAATTCAAGTTAGTTGGTACATCTGCGAATCTACCTAATTTATTGGCTTTCAAGTGTGAAAGTACAGTATCTGATATATAATTGATGAAAAGCAAAGCAGTTTGAACCTACTTTAGCGCATTACTTTGACATTAAGTATGATTGCTTGGAAGAGATTCACTCACCTTGTCTAGACTCATATTCTTCATTCGTCAATTCGAATCTCTCTAAATTACTTTCATCTGTAAATTCCCCTGGTCTGTAATTTGGATCTATATTGTCTACCTAAAAAAGTTGAAAATATAAGTGTTAATCATGACAACTACCTAGACAGTTCCAAAGGACCGATTTGGGATTCTGTTAGACTCACCTTTATACATTGCCATTCCTGTACACCGTAATCACCCAAAGTTTTACTATCTTCGGATAAATTTATGATAGCTTTTCCAGATGAAACAACATCGGAAGAAGAATAAAGTGAAAGCACTTGATAATTTGGTGATATACCTGTTATAGGTACGAGTTTGTCCTAAATATATGTCAAATATATATCAGTTCTCGGGTATCACTGGCTACGCACATGAAATGATAGCTCACTTTCAGCTGATTTATCGTCAATGAACTGTCAAATTTTCTTTCCGAGTGAGTATCAGGCGAAGTGACGAACACGCTTATGAAAGTCATCTTTTGTTTTTGTCCTGAGTTGATTGTCTTGGTAAGTATATATGGGGGATGCTATGCTAGAATGGTATCTCAATAAGACAAATAACTATGTTTTAATTGCTATAACTGGTGCTATTCTATCTGTTGGATGAATACGTTAATTTAATATTTAATATTTGGGTCGTCGCGCTTGGACTACCGCGTCTATGCGTGTTCCTTATTGATCCACGTGTCTATCGTTATCTAAGCTGTAGAGCGGAGTTGAGTTCATACTCCATTCCCCCCCAATCACTGTCAGGGTAATTAACGGTCAAGGATTCGAGTTAAAGTAACAGCTGAAAATAAAAGTCAAGATGGTCCATGAACGAGGAATCCGATGTGATCCGTGAATATTTTTCCTTTTCTACATTGCTTCATCTCATTGCTTAAATTAAAACTAAAAGTCTCTCTCACTCATACTTCTCGAGATTTCCCTCTCTACCTGTTTTCCTCATCATCCTTCAAAGAAAAATCTAGCTGAAAAAAGAGGGTTTAAGCAAAAGAAAAGCGGTCTAAAAAGACGATTTCATTTTTAAGATGTCTAAATCATCAGAATCTTCAACAAATTTTGGAGATGTTTTGAAGATTTCAATATTAGGAAATGAATCTATACATTGTGGATTCCATTTATTACCTTATATATTTGAAACTATATTATCAAATTTACCTTCTTCAGCATATGTTTTAATTACAGATACAAATTTATCTTCATTATATTTGAATGATTTAAAAAAATCATTCGAAGAAGCTTCAATCAAAAATGGTTCAAAAGCAAAATTTTTAGTGTATGAAGTTTCACCTGGTGAAACTGCAAAATCAAGAAAAGTTAAAGAAGAAATTGAAGATTGGATGTTAGATCAAAAATTAACTAGAGATACAGTAATTTTAGCTTTTGGTGGTGGTGTTATTGGTGATTTAACTGGTTTCGTAGCTGCTACTTTGTAAGTAAAGTCTTCTTTTCAGTAGAACAAAATCAAGAATACATCAATCCGTTTACATTAAACAGAGAAGATTATTTAAATGGATCAAAAGCTGATCAATTATTTCATATTCATTAGTATGAGAGGTGTCAAATTCGTTCAAATACCTACCACCCTTTTGGCAATGGTAGATTCAGCCGTTGGTGGTAAAACAGCTATAGATACACCTCACGGTAAAAATCTTATTGGTGCTTTCTGGCAACCTTCCTTCATTTTTGTAGATTTAGCTTTCTTAACTACTCTTCCTCCAAGAGAAGTCAGTAATGGTATGGCCGAGGTAGTAAAGGTGAGTGAGAGCGATAATTCGCAATAGCCTATACTGTGTAAAGTTCAAACATTATTAACACGATATACTCTATAGACCGCCGCTATATGGAAAGACGATGATTTTGCTCTTCTTGAATCACGATCAGCTGAAATCTCACTCGCCGCTTCCACCAAACCAACTACATCAGCTACAGCAGGTAGATTCGTACATGATAGATCACACGCTCAATCATTATTACTTCAAGTTGTTTCTGGATCAATTTACGTTAAAGCACACATCGTTACAATCGATGAAAGAGAAACGGGATTAAGAAATTTAGTCAACTTTGGACATACAATTGGTCATGCTATTGAAGCTGTTTTGACTCCAGCAATGTTACATGGAGAATGTGTTTCAGTTGGTATCATATTAGAAGCTGAAGTAGCTAGACAATTAGGTATCTTAAGTCAAGTTGCTGTTGGTAGATTAACAAGATGTTTACAAGCATATGGATTACCAATTTCATTAAATGATAGAAGAATTACAAGTTTACCTTCATCATCTCAATTATCCGTTGATAGATTATTAGATATAATGAAAATTGATAAAAAAAATTCAGGTTCAGCTAAAAAAATCGTCTTATTATCAAGAATTGGTAAGACCTATGAAGAAAAAGCTTCAGTAGTTGAAGATGAAGTTATAAGAAGAGTTTTATGCGAATCCGCAACTGTAATTTCAGGTATTCCAACTAAATCACCAATTACAATGGCCACTCCAGGTTCAAAATCTATCTCCAATAGAGCTTTAGTCTTAGCTGCTTTAGCTACAGGAACTTGTAGAATTAGAAATTTGTTACATTCAGATGATACTGCTGTCATGATGAATGCTCTTGTAGAGCTCAAGGTGAGTTAACCAGTCTTCATGCTTGCTCTGACTTTGTTGCTAATCATGATTTGCTTAGGGTGCTGTCTTTTCATGGGAAGATGGAGGTGATACCATTGTCGTTGAAGGCGGCGGTGGTAAACTCTCAGCTCCAGCTAAAGGCAAAGAGCTTTACCTCGGTAACGCCGGTACAGCTTCCCGATTCTTGACAACAGTCTGCGCCATGGTATCAGGTGCCGCTTCCACTGAAAAGTCAACTATCATTACTGGTAACGCCAGAATGAAACAAAGACCTATTGGTCCATTAGTTGATGCTCTTTCCGCCAATGGTGCTAAAATCGAATATGTTGAGAGTACAGGTTGTCTTCCACTCAACATCGAGACTGACGGGTTCAAAGGTGGACACATTAAACTTGCCGCTTCAGTTTCAAGTCAATACGTTTCCTCGATCCTTCTTTGTGCTCCTTATGCCGCTCAAGAAGTTACATTAGAATTGACTGGTGGCCAAGTTATCTCTCAACCTTATATCGACATGACAACAGCTATGATGGCTGAATTCGGTATTACTGTTCAACGACAAAAGGATGCTACTACTGGTAATCTCCTTGACGTTTATGTTATCCCCAAAGGAACATACATCAATCCTTCAGATTACTCTGTTGAATCAGATGCTTCCAGTGCCACATATCCACTTGCTATTGCAGCTATTACCGGTACAACATGTACAATTTCCAACATTGGTTCATCATCTTTACAAGGAGATGCAAGATTTGCTAAAGAAGTGCTCGAACCTATGGGTTGTACAGTTGAACAAACTTTAACTTCAACTAAAGTCACCGGACCACCTGTCGGACAACTTAGAGCTTTAGGTAATGTAGATATGGAACCTATGACAGATGCTTTCTTAACCGCATCTGTCTTAGCTGCTGTAGCAAATTTACCAGCTTTGCCAGAGAGACAAGTTCAAGGTTTACCTCCAACTGCTTCAAGAATCTACGGTATTGCAAATCAAAGAGTCAAAGAATGTAATCGAATTAAAGCTATGAGAGATCAACTTGGTGAGTTTCCACTCCTCATTTGTCTTGTCTTAAAACTACGATCACACTAACGTTGACTTGATGATATGTATTTAGCCAAATTTGGAGTTGAGACTGATGAATTTGATGATGGAATCATCGTTATTGGTAAATCTGCAAAATCCCTCAACCGAGGCGCCTCAGTCCACTGTTACGATGATCACCGGGTAGCTATGGCTTTTAGTGTCTTGGCTTGTATTATCGAAAAGACAATTATAGAAGAGAAACGATGCGTCGAGAAAACATGGCCAAACTTCTGGGACGATCTTCAAAATAAGGTGGGTAATATTTCGTTATACTCGGTTGACCAATTTGTCAATCGAACACCTGTAAGCTGATTCTGTTATCCGTAGATTGGTATCCCCGTTGAAGGTGTTGAACTTGATACGCATAAACAAGCTTCCACTTCTGCCAAGACTATCACTTCCGCTGATCGATCTCAAGCCGATCATCCTATTTTCATCATTGGTATGCGAGGTGCTGGTAAGACTTATATTGGTCGATTAGCTGCCGACATACTTGGAGGAGAATTCACCGATGCCGACGATACTTTCTTTGAAGAAACCAAACAATCTGTAGCGGACTTTGTGGCTGCCAACAGTTGGGAAGAATTCCGACGAGTTGAAACTGAAATTTTGGGTAGATACATCCAAGAAAACAAGGGTAATCACGTTGTCGCTTTAGGAGGTGGTGTAGTGGAGACAGAAGTCGCCAGACAACTTCTTCAAGCTCATGTTGCCAAAGGTGGTTTAGTCGTCCACGTCACAAGAGCTTTGGAAGATATCGATAATTTCCTTTCATCTATCGGTAACACCGCTACAAGACCTAATTGGGGTGAATCTTTCGGTGATGTTTTCAAAAGAAGAGAACCATGGTATGCTTCTTGTTCAAGTCATGAATTTTACAATGTTCTTGATCCAGTCGGCAATCAATCTCCTCAAGAACATGAACAATCCATGAGAAGAGAGTGTGAAAGATTCTTCAAATTCATTAAAGGCATCGATTCCAACCGACCTCGATTGGCCAATGATAATCCAACTTCTTTCCTTTCTTTGACTTTCCCTGATATCACCACAGCCCTCAGTCAAATAGATGAATTGACAGAAGGTGCAGATGCAGTGGAACTTCGAGTCGACCTTCTCAACCCAACTGGTTCCGCTCCTACCTCACCTGGATTACCACCTCAATCATTTGTTGCTAAACAATTAGCTTCTCTTCGATTAGCTACCTCATTACCAATCGTCTTCTCAGTCAGATCTAAGGATCAAGGAGGTATGGCACCTTCAGATCAATCAGAACTTTACCGATCAATGGTTGAATTAGGTATCCGATCAGCATGTGAATATGTTGATCTTGAAGTTTGTTGGCCAACTGAATTATTACAAAAAGTATCCAACGGTAAAGGTAAATCACATATCATTGCTTCATGGCATGATTGGACAGGATCAATGCCATGGGATAAACAAGGTGTACGATCAAAACATGCCTTATGTTCAAGATACGGTGATGTAACTAAGATTGTTGGTACAGCTAAAACACCATTAGATAATTCAAAATTATTATTATTTGTTGATGAAGTTACATCTCAACCTGGTTCTAAACCATTATTAGCAATCAATATGGGATCAGCAGGTCAACTTTCAAGAGCAATAAATCCAATTTTAACTCCCGTTACACATGATTTATTACCTTCTAAAGCTGCTCCAGGACAATTAACTTCAATTCAAGTTAATCAAATTAGATCTTTAATCGGTTTACAATCTACTAAAAAATTTTATTTATTCGGTAGTCCAATTCAACATTCTGTTTCACCTACTTTACATAATACTGGTTTTAAAACATTAGGTTTACCACATCAATATTCTTTACATGAATCATCAGAAATTGATCAAGGTGTATTGGATATTATAAAATCAAAAGATTTCGGTGGAGCAAGTGTAACTATACCTTTAAAATTAGATATCATACCTCATTTACAATCAATTTCAGAAGATGTGAAAATCATTGGTGCAGTAAACACAATTGTCCCACAATCTGACGGTAGTTTACATGGTGAAAATACAGATTGGAAAGCCATTTATCAAGCATCTAAAAAGAATTTACCATCTAATATAGATGTTAAAACAAATTCCGCTTTGGTCATTGGTGCAGGTGGTACATGTAGAGCAGCAATTTACGCTTTATATAAATTAGGTTTATCAAAAATTTATTTGTTCAATAGAACAAAAGAAAATGCTGAAAAAGTTAAACAATCTTTCCCATCAAATTATAATATTCAAGTTATTGATAATCTAAACGACGTAGCTGAGAATGTAATTATAATTTCAACTGTTCCAGGAAATTCTCTTACTTTAGATTCGTCTTCGTCATCAACAAATAAAGAGGAAGGAATTTCATTACCAACAGAATTATTGAATAATAAATATAATAATTCAGGTGTTATAATTGATTTAGCTTATAAACCATATCAAACTGCTTTAATTCAATTAGCACAACTAGAAAATAATTGGAAATCTGTACCAGGTGTAGAAATTTTGGTTTTACAAGGTTTAGTTCAATTTGAATTTTGGACAAATAAAAAAGCTCCAGAAAATAAAATTAGAAAAGCTGTAATGGAGAAATATTTTGATTAATTGCTTTCGAGTCAGTCTTAGGAGCAGAGTTTGAGTTTTGAAAAAAAAAAATAGATTGCATTAGATACGAGTAGATATATTTTGGCACTATGCATGCATAAACAAATAACGATGACGCTCTGCTTCTTTTTGTGTACCGTTTCAATTAGCTTGAAGATATATATATATATATATATATATATATATATATATACGTGCATGAATTAGTGAAAAACATATAACTTACTTGGAGTATCACAAAAATAGCTTATGTCTTTGCTATCATGTCATCTCAAATATATCTTAAGTGGTGTAATCCAACCTAGTCGAAAAGCTACTACGCAGCCAGTGAAACGATCTCAGAGAACAACTAAGAGAAGAAACAAGTATATTAATTGCTGCTCTCCGTGAATTACTTTCTTATGCGTAGTTGTATTTGCACAGTGCAAATGTAACTTGAATTTCATTTCGAACACGAAGGTAGTTTATTCATAATGGATCAATTGTACGAAAATTATCTAGATTATATTTATTTACCTTTGGTCAATCTACTTAAATTTACAACAAATATAGATAAAATTCATTTGAGGGGATTATTATATAAAGAGAAAGAAAAAAATATATCATTAATCGTCGTTAAAGTTACTGACTATCGTCTTGTCCTTGATCACCAGTTGTCTGTTCTAACCTTTTCCTTTCCTCCCATTCCTTTGCCCATTGTTCTTTCTCATATTCATCATAAGCATCTTTATTATTTAACCATCTTTCTTGTACATCTCTAACATTACTAGAACTAGAAGACATTATAGATCCAAATAGAGCTTGTGTATTTATGTAATTTGTTTTGTTTTCTTCTTCATCTACCACTCCACTGTTGTTGTTGTGAGGTATAAATATATATCCAGTCATTTTATCTACCAATCTAACTAAATTCAACATTGATGATTTATCCTACAAAATCAACATTGGTTTTATCAGCTAACTTGCGTTTTACTTCGCGGCAGAAACGAGAATGGAAGATGATTGGATGGAAAGCCGCTCTTACTCACCTCAACAGCTAAAGTTTCGAATCCAACTAAACCAAAATCATCTACTAATTCCACCATTGCTTTATTCAATTTACCGAATTTAGCAGCTCTAGGTTCAGAATCAAGTTTTGCCAATAAATACGATAAATCTTGTACTTCGGTGTAGTAGCTCAGGTCGAACGCTATCGATTTTCAAACATTAGTATTAGCACGCATACCACAAATCATCTTGCGCTGTGAATACATGATAGAGGCTGATTTACACAGGTCACTCACGTAGTTCACCATAAGTGGACAACAAATCGATTTTACTCAAAACGTTTACATGAGGCATTTCCATCTGCAACATTGCTCTGAGTGCTAATAAGACTACTGATATGAATTTGGAAGCATCGGTGATATAGTGTGCATCACTTAAATGCACCGCTGCTAGCTGTGTTGGAGAGGAGAGCGATTAGCTATATGGTTGACACGATGATGGGTAACGCAAGATACAAATTGCATGATGAGTGCAGAATGACGCTAAGAACCACTTACTCTGTAATCTAATTTAGTTAATTTTTCGATAATATTCTTTAATGAATCATGATTTGTCCATAATTCAACTTGACCCGGAGTATCAAAAACTATATAACCATTACCTTGTTCATTTTCTAACAAGTCATCTAATCGATTTAATAACCAATCAAAGTTAGCTTCTAAATATTCTAAACAATATAACATTGCACCATTTGGACCTAAATTGAATTCTTTCATGACAGTTTCCAAATCAATTAATTCTGTTATTGATATCGAACATGGATAATTTGGTTTTGGTATTGCTGGATCTAGATTTATTATATGTATTGGTCTTTCAATGGCTGTTAAGAACTAATCTAATGAAAACGAATATTGAATGAGTAGAGTTCTAGGAGAGTACATTCTATATCAATTACGCTGTAAGCCCACCTGATGTAATCCATAACAATAAGTTGATTTACCTGCACCAGGAGGTCCCGTAACCAATTGACCAAAAGCTGATCTGTGGTGACCTCGAGGTTTTGGTAAATCATCAATACTATTCGATGTTGAAGTCATTGTATATATCTATATGTCTATAATCCGTTCTCTTATGTTGGTATGAAGTAGGAAAATTATGATTGATTCGAAGGTGGTGTAGGAAATTCGTCAAAGAAACTGACAGCTGCAGAATTTCTATGATCGTTACCTAACAAAGGTGAAGCTATTGAATCTCTATTTGAGCTAAGACTTGTTCTTGTATGTATAGATGATAGATGTTGTTGATTCCTATGAGTTGATGGTAACAGAGAATAATTTTGGAATGGGGATGGTGCAAAGTTGATATGTTTAGATGGAGATGTAGGAGATATTGTTGTTGATGATAAATCGTCAGGTTTAATTCCAAATGTTCCAGGTGATAATGGTGCGTGAGGAGGGTTTGAAAGGCGGCGTTTCCCGTCAGGTGTTCTAGGTGTGGCACTTTCGTCATTTCCGTGGGCATGAGCTTGAGCTTCAGTCAGGTTTCGTATGGTATCGTTGGATCTTGGGAATGGGAATTCTACCAGAACCATATATCTGTTAAGTATCATCTTGTCAGAAGTAGAAGACGAGGATGACTCACCATGGCCTTCAGAAAGTATCGGTACGGCAGTTTCATGGGTATCCATACTTCTACCATCTCTACCTTCACACTCTGAATTATCCGAACCTGAATTGACCGATTCTGGTGTTATAGGTCTTCGATTGACCCAAGGAGCCATCAAGCTTTGCTGAATTCTAGTATTAGCTATGGTATGATCGTTGTTGTCCATTTGCGTCAAGTAGTTCATATATGGTTGATCGATCTGTTGTTGTCCGGTCATTTGTGGAGTAGCTATTTCAGCAGTTTGATCACTTCCTTCTGATGGTCGACGAGGTTGTTCGTCTTCCATGATAATCTGACTATGAGGAGTAGGATCCATATCATATCCTAATCCTACTGGAGAAGAAGTTTCTGGTAAAATCCGTGGTAATGCAAGATTATTGGCAGGAGGAGCATATCGATCCGAAATTGGTGTAACGGAGAATGACCCGTTTCGATCAGCTGGTGTACGGAAGAATAGACCCTGTTTAACGGACAAGAACGATATCAGCTAAAGGTCTTCATATGATAGATAGAAGAAGATCGGACAGTTTTTCGGACTTACCTGGAAATCCCTATCATCCGGAGTTCGACCAGGACTATCTTCACTGTTGATTGAACTTAATCTATCCTTTCTATCTTGAATTGGAGTTGACATGGCTGATGATCCAGCTCTACTCCAACCTTCAGAAGCATCTGTATATACGGTTACTTTTGATGCGGTAGATTCGCCATGTATGAATTGTGGCCTTAATCCATCTGATTTGATAGGTGTAGGTACATGAACATCTAAAAGGTTGCTATTAAAGGCATTTTGCTTGGATCTTGGTGAAGGTATAGTGGATATTGGATAATCTAAAGGTGGAGAAGAAACAGAGTAGTTCAGGTTTGGAGATGAGAACCTATATTGTTCCTTCTTAGCAATTCCCACATCAAGAGGTGAATTGACTGAAACTTTAGGTGGTGGCGGTTGAGAGAGATGAGAAGACGACGAGCCGAATTTTTGATTTTTAGAGGAATCACTTGTACTGGGTCTATTGCTATTATAGAGTAAGGCTATTCTTGTGGGACTCGTGATGTATTTAGATTGTTGTTGTTGTTGTTGTTCTAAAATACCTACACTTGAAGCTCTACTTCTACCTATAGCTTCTTCCAAAGCTGTTTTTCTTCTTGGTCCAGGTACAGAGACAGGCCCAGAACCATCAGATTTGATTGATGAAGTAGGTGATAACATGGATGAAATTGATGTATTAGTTGAACTTGGTAGTGAAGATGTCAATGACAATTGTCCTATTGAATCTCTATTATTTTGACTATGTCTCATATGTGTATGGGAAACTGGACCTTGTACAGGTGATTGAAAGGCCCTTTTAGTCCTCGCTCTCTGTTGTTGTTTAGCTAAGAATGCTCTTGCTGTAGCTGATCCTCCGTCGGATAATCTAGATTTAGTAGGTGTTTTAGGTGATGTAGCTGTTTTGACTGGATCGATCGTTTTTGATTCAATCGCAGTTTTAGGTGTAATCTCCACCGTATTATCAACGATTACACCGCTATCATTTTCCTCTTGACTTTGAGCGATTTCGGGTGAGATAGCTACTCCAATTTCATCGGTCAAAGAAACAAATGGACCTGATTCAGGTAATATAGGTGAACTATCTTCTAGTGGTAAATCAGGTAATGGTTTCGACAAATTTAACGGAGCTGGTGGTTTGAATGTACCTATTCCTTGATACGTTGATCCAGAAGGGGTTCTTCTTGAAGCACCTTTAGTTATAATTACTACACCACCTCTATCACCTTTATCAGCCAATGAAGGTTGTTTGAACTGTAATGATTTACCTGTAGGAATAGCTGAAGTTGGATATCTGTATTCTGCATTTGTGGCGGTAGTAGTAAAATTGGCTAATAATGGATCACTTCTACTTTGTGAAGAATAAGTCGAATACGGCATTGAAGTTGATCTTTTTCTACCTTGTCTTGAAAAATCAATATAATCATCTGAAGGATATCTTCTAGTTTGATTTGGATTTAGTCCGTAATCTTTTGTTGTGACGTTAGAAGAGGGAGGTACAAATCCGAAACTTTTCGGTATCTCTTGTCGACTCTCTTTACCGTAACTATAGACATTGCCAATATCCAAGAAACTTGGATTCCTACTTCTACTTCTAATCTTTTCTTTTGCAGATTCTCTTCGATCGAAAGAAGGTTTTCTTTCTGATCTCAATGTTGATGGGTGTTCAGCATTTTCCGATTTATTCCATTTTGAACCGAAAGAAGCTGATCTCTTTCTTAATGACGAAGATGGAGTCAAGGCGTTTATCAAAGAATTACTTCTACTTCTAAATCCTCTACTACTATTTCTACTTTCTGATCTTTCTCTTTCTCTACTTCTAGCTCTTAAATTACCTATTATAGGTGCACCAGGTGGTGGAGCAGTACTACCTAAACTTAAACTTCTACCTCTTCTTTTAACCAAATTTGCCCAATCTTCCCTTTCTTCTTCTCTATATTTACCTCTTTCTAGAACCGTTTCATGATTATTCGTAGTTGAATTAGTATTATCACTACCTATACTAAATCTTCTTGCTTCTATACTAGGGATTTCATCTTCTGGTGTAGTAGGTGGTGTGATTTCATGAGGTAATAAAGTTGGTCGGGGTAATAAAAACATATCACACATTGTTGGTACTGCCCACCTTTTATTTTCAGCTTTATATTCATATGGATTTCCGTTTTTGTGTCTACTGGACTTTCTTGATGGTTTATGTGCTGGTGCAGATACTGTTCTTTTACGGGGTTCACTGTTGAATGTTCCTATAGGTTGAGAACGTTGAATAGGATTGTACGGTGAAGGCGGGAAAGATGTTTTGGCTGGACTTGATTGATGGTGATGATCTTTGGTTGACACTCTAAGTTCTCTATTCAAAGGTGAGAATAACATACTTTGAGCTTGTAAACCTGTTGGCACAGAAGACGAAGAAGGTATTCTATCTGATCTATTTATATCTGAGATTGTACTATATGATGGGGATTTTGATAATGTATTATTATGATTAGTTTGTTTCCTTGGTAATAACCTCGAAACCCCTATAGCTGGATTGTGATTAGGATAATTGTAAGAGGATGTGTAAGTATTTGCTGGTGTTGAAGTTGGTCTAACAGGGAATGATTTCAATGTATTTGGTCCTGGTCCAGCTACAGCATTTGAATTTGAGAATACGTTATTCAACATATTATTTATAGTTGAAGTATTGGTAGTTTTTGTCGGTGATATAGGTGATAATCCAATCCCACTTTCTCTTGTAGATAAATTCGGTCTTGATCTTGGATCTGATGATGAAGTGATTGGATTATTATAAGGTATAAGCCATTCATCTTCATTCGTTATTGAGTCATAAGTATTTCGTGAACGAAGTTTACTGAACACTGAAGGTTGTCTTTCCATTTTGATGAGATTGCCGATATCCAGATTATGGTTGTTATAAGAAGTAAGTTCACGACGATAAGGACGAGATCAAAAAGACTGAAGGATCAAGGTGTGAATGGCGATCGTGAGGATATTGTGGTGTGAAGTTGGAATTGTATGATGGTGAAGAAAAGGTGAGAGATGAGTTAGCCTCGATAGCTTCCGGCTTTTCGTATGATAGCAGATAGCGGATGATCGACATTATACCACTCAAGAGTAATATACGTGCGCCTACTCACCTGTAAAGTAAGCTTCCGACTATACTCAATGATTTCCTCTCAAACCCTTCCCTATACACTCATACAGCTTGAGGAGGATCTATCCTTATTCCAGCTAAATTCCACTATGTCTTCGACTAAACACTATCCTACCACTCCTCAGCTAAATCGCTATCTAAGTTTGTTGAGGTAAAGGCAAAGATGAATGATAGATGATATCTATTATAGTGAATGAAGATAGGAAGTATCGAAGCTGTTTTTCGGTTATTGATGGTCTACTTGGTATGGTAAACCCCTTAAAGCACGGATGATGCTTTTTGATGTGTTTCGAAAGATGGTTTGTATGGAATCTTCAATTTTTTGGTACTAAAAAAAGTAAATTTTCAGATCTAAAACCAGTTTAAAGGACGGAATGTGCCTTCTGAGACCTAGTGAACTAGTCTAAAAAGCGTGCTAAATGTATGATGGACACGCTATAAATTATACGCAATGATCGTCTTTTCCAATAATACAAGATTTGTAATGTTGAATTCCTCTTACGCGTCTTGATTGAAAAGTAAAACCCAAAAGGTATGTAGGTATTATAAGTCAGAATCGATGAGATAGTAAATTATGTTGTTCAATACTGCTCTATAGTGCTTCTATGTCATGTTCATCATACCATCATTTCATCATTTCATTCCTCATCACCTATCACCTACCTTATCAGTTTCCATCAATCGTCTTCCTCACAGAATTCAGGATATCTTTTGGTGAAATTTAGTACATAAAAGATGAACCGTGATGAGGTGTCCGGGTAAAATGATCCAAAAAAAGGTACCAAGTCCCAAAAGGTGAAATACTCGTAAGAAATTAATATTCTTCCCTTATTACACTTTAAATTGTTAAATTCATATCATATCGGTATACTCCGCTGCTGCACGCGTTTAATGCAAAGAAAGACAAGATAGTGAAGATCAAAAAAGCTTGATCGGTTTTTGCCTTTATTTCCGGGTAAAAGGGTTTTAAGTTCAAATTCTAGAATCCTTCTTTTACGAGTGAGTATAGTAGTAAGCTTAGAGAATATGACGCATTTTCACAGTAAATGTGGTTTCTGATACCTCATGTGCTTGCGAAAGAGCTCCTTCTGCTGCTACATCCAGCCAAAAAGATACCTCAACTCAGGTTCTTAAAATCCAACGAAATGAAGCGTTCCTTGAACCTGATAGACGTCACTAAATGAATACCGTAGACCGATAAAACTTATATTTATTAGTGTGGAGCTAAAAAGGTTACAACATTATTTCAACTTTTAAAAATTGGTGAACCTCAACACGGGAACTTGAATTAATGATGATGTGATAGACTTGCTTTCATGAGTTTTTTAAAGGTTGAGTAACTCAATGCAATTTGATCAAAATGATACTTTCCAATCCATATTAAGTGTTCATGTAAGCGTTACAATGATCTGAAGTTATACGGAATGGAGTATTGTTCGTAGCATGAGGTGTCAACTAAGTATTTCTCCAGTTGATCGTACTCATAAGAGATATACGCTACATCCAATCCGAATAAGCCAAAAGACAGCATGAGGTCAATCGCTCGATCCCTTTTCAATCTCATCGTACAGCGTATGAGGTGCTACAAGTCGGCGTTGCTTGACATAAGTTCAACAGCTAATCCTACTTACAAGCCTTTTCACTATTATGGTAGCATCGAATTAAACGTTGAGCTTATGTACAGATGTCAAGCAAATTGACTCATTGTGGTATAGTATATATATCGATAAGAATGCAAAACGGCGGAGAGGGATTGATTTATCATTATTTGCATTCTGTTTTTTATACAAATAAACTTTCTTCTTCTTCTCCCTTATATACAAATATTATGAAATTTTTATACCTCATGATCGACCTCCGCTTTTCAACCATTCCAAAAATAGTATGAAATCACGTCTCTTTTCCTCTCTCCCTAATATGCAAAATAAACAACCTTGACAATGAAACGATGATGATAAGGTATAAAACGATTAAGAGGGTAAAATGATGAAAATAATAGGATTCACAAAATTATAAACAACGTGAAAGTGATATGGAAAGAAAGTTGTTGGAATATCAAAAAAAGAGATGCAAGGTGAATAAACGAATATGCGATGTTTCACAATAACTCCAATAAAAGAATCAAACGTGTTATTTTTTCTAGTTATTTTTTCGATTAATTATTGTTTTTGTTGGTTTCTATCACCTTGATGAGTTTGACCACCTCTACCACCTCTTGGACCTCTACCACCTCTATTGGCATTACCACCTTGACCGCCATTTACTTGTCTTTGTTGACCACCTTGTTGACCTTGTCTATTTTGATTTTGATTTTGATTTTGACCTTGTTGTCTTTGTTGTTGTCCTTGTTGGTTATTTTGATTTTGATTAATTCTTCTTTCATCTTTTTCTTTTCTAGTTTCAAATTTAATATTACCACCTTCAATTTTAACTCCATCTTCACCACCTTGAGCAGCAGGTAAAGAAGCAATGATAGCTTTTCTAGCAGATTCAACTTTAACAAATTCGACGAATGCACATGCTTTTTGCTTAACGATTTCTACTTTTTTGACTTCTCCAAATCTTGATGCTACTTTACTTAAATCTGCTTCAGACATTGTCTCTCCACTTTGATTATCGGCTGACCAGTTTGGAAGCTAATATAATTATTGATCATCAGTACAGAATAGAAAGATAGCGATGAGATAGTCGCGAATGAGAAATAGACTTACTTTTACAAAACAGTGAGGGTTGTTGACTCTAATATGAGAGGTGGTTGATTTTTGGTCAGCAGAGCCAGAAGCAGCTGGGGCAGCAGCAGTCTCTTCTTTTTTAGGGGCAGCAGCTGGAGCTGGGGTCGAAGCAGCGGGTTGACTTGAAGCGACAGCACCCCAAGCTTTTCCACCTGAAGCAGCTAAAGAGGCCCAAGTTTTTGGTTTAGGTGGAGCGGCTGGTTGAGCAGGTGGGGCAGGAGCAGCGGCTGGAGGAGCAGGGGATGGAGCTTTTGGTGCAGGAGCAGGGGAAGCAGCAGGTTTGGCGGCGGCGGCAGGAGCGGGTGTTGGAGCAGGTGTTTCTTCGGCTGGAGGAGCAGATGTGACTGGTTCCTCAACAGCTGGGGCAGGTTCTGAAGGAGCAATATCTTTATCTGGTACTGATGCAATAACAGCTTCTTCTGGTACATCATCTTGTTTGACTTCTGCGGGAGCTGAAACAGGTTCTGGTTCTGGTTCTGGGGCTTTAGCGGGTTCTTGAGTTACTTGTTCAGCTGGTTTGGTCTCAATCTTTTCTTCAGCTGGTGGAGCGGCAGGAGCTTGATTTTCTTCTGCAGAAGGAGCAATAGCAACAGGCTGTTCTTCTTCGATTTCCTCTTCATCAACGTCTTCTTTGAGATATCGGAAAATGTCGTTTAAGACAAAGTAACCGTTAGGTTGTTCGGCAAGGAAGAAGGTTTGAGTGAATTTTCGCCATGGTTGATGTTTGTTTGACATTTCACCAATAACAAGGATAATTATACCGCCGTTGGCAGATGATTGAGAGTCGATAGAGTGGATATATACTTTACATTCTTCGTAACCGATGGCAGTGATTCGATCGTGAATTTCCTATAAACACCGTTAGCACCGTCTCAAGATGAGGTGATCCTCAGCTTTCTAGATTGTTACATAGTCTACTTACTTGTTGACCAAGAGCAATTTGGGATTCCTCGCCTTCCTCTCCGTGAATAAATGTGGATCGTTTGTTATAGAAGCAGTGGAGTCTGTGAGGTTGTTTGTTGACAAAATTGCTATTGAGTTCAAAAGTTATAATATTAGTACTTGCTCCCATGGTTCCATGAGTTAAGCATTTCTTGGTTCTATCTTAGGATCATAAGAGATATTCGTAGATAGGATGGTTGATGATGTAAAGATAGTTCCACCACTTACTAGTATTGAGGAACGAATTGCCATCCAACGTCATTTGGTTGGATTTTGGATTGTTGAGCTGAGCCAGCAGAGGTAGGGGTTGAAGCAGGAATGGTAGTATCGGCATGGCCGTTGGTTTGGGTTGATGAAGACATGATGATTGATCTGAAAATGGGTTAAAAGTTAGTATCTGCATGTATCGTTGCATCGTTGTGTCGTTTTGCAATCTAGCAAACGTATAGACTTACGCAAATGAGATATTATCAAACTAGATTATGTATTTCTAAGTATTTGATTTGATGTTCCGTTTAAGATATTAGGTGATTAACCGTTTCTAATGTCAATTAATTATTAATTGTTTAATAGCCGTTGTAATGCAAGGAAAGATGGTTGTTTTCGTTACAGTGAGAAAGCGTGAAGCGTATAAGATACTGATAACTGAGAGATATGCAATGCTAGATATATATAAGTCTTTTATGATATTGTGTATATGAAAGTAGAAAATGAGAGATTATCAAGGAACTATAGTAGATAATTCTTTGTTCAACTTGCTGTATGTAATAACGATGAGCGAGTGAACTATGATCAAGAGAGGGGGTTATCTAGATACTACTATGTATGTATATCGGAAATATGAGTGGGCATTTCAAAGTGGAGGTCATGTGGCACTCTTAACAGTCTCTAGACACACCGTCATACACGCGTCGTTGCTGCTATTATATCATTATATCTCTTTATTGTCAAGGTGACTTTTGTTCAACTTTCTACATTCTATAAGCGAATCAATCATATATCGACATAACCCACATCAACCAGCTAATCGAAGCTAGAAAGTAGAGGTACAACAAAGCTTAGCACATAGACTGCATCACTACTACACTCCTCACAACATCACATAGCCTTTACTCATCATTTCTTCAATCTCACTTCCAAACGCCCTCCACCTTCATACAATGTCAGTAGACTTGCAACAATCCCTTTCAGAGCTTCAACAGGCTTTTGATGCTCCAGGTGGATCAAGGGATGATGTATCAAAGAAATTAGCCAAACTCAAGGTGAGCTGCTGTCTTGATGTAGAGTAGTAATTGGATATAACAGCTCATGATGACGTTACATGTAGCTTGAACTTGCTCAATCGGGATTATATTTCGCACCTCCTACTGCTAATCCACAAGATTTGGAAACAGCCAGTGAGTATGGCTTTATCTAATCAATACTATACTCAGAATACATAACATCGACCATGGATATAATCTAGATACTGACAATTTCAATAATTATAGGATCAATTCTTGAAATCGGTTCATTCCATGCATTACGACAAGGAAACCTGAAATCATACGCACAGTATAATTTTGCATTACAACCTTTTTATTCAAATTTGAATAGTATCATATCGGAATCACCAAATAGACCAATTACCTTAGGTTTACATCTATTAGCTTTATTATCTGAAGGTTTATTAACTGAATTTCATACTTTATTGGAAACTTTAAAAGTTGAACAACTAAGTGATGTCTTCGTGAAACTACCTGTTGATCTGTAAGTAACAAGCCTTATGCCTCTACATACCATAAAGTTCATTTGAGACATGAACTGATTCAATAAATTCTGGAATCGAATAGGGAAAGATGGTTAATGGAGGGTGCATACAATAAAGTGTACAGAGCGAAAGATAGAGTACCAAGAGAAGAATTCGGTTTCTTACTTGAGCGATTAATGGGTACTGTTAGGTAAGTGAATCAGATCCTGCTATTTGTGATTCATATTCTCCTCATAAAACACATCATCATACCATTGACTGGTTGTTTAACCAACGCTGTTCATGCTTAACTGATATTTACATTGATTCCTTTCTCGCAGAGGTCAAATAGCATCAACCATAGAAACATCATATTCATCATTACCTTTAAAATCAGCAACATCGTTATTATTCTTTAAACCTAATGAAGTATCAGAATTGAATGAATTTACAAAATCTAGAGGATGGGAATTATCACCTTCATCACAAACTTTTACATTCCCAAATTCATCTAAACCTGATATTGCTTTAGCTGCTTTACATCATAAACAACAGCAACAGCAGAACTCCGCTGCAAACAGTAATAACGATGGTGATGAGGATATGTTAGGAGAAACAGACAGTAAAACAATAGATGCATTGAAAGGTAAAGGTATCAAAAGAGGTACACCAATGTTAACTATGGTTGGACCTGCATTGAAATTAGCTCAACAATTAGAAGCTATCGTATAGAAAAACATGCAAAAGCAAACATTGTGCTACTACGATGAAATTGTAATATAAATAGATTAAATACATAAATAAGTTAAAAATGTATTTCAGATGACATATGTTATGATATCATCATACTTTATTTGAACTTAATCGTTGTCGCATTTCAGCATAATTGATGACAACATGGATTCCCTTGTTGAACGTGTGATAAAGTATGTTTAGAACAATTAGCTCGACCTTAGCATGTAATAATAGACGAATCCAAGTGAAGACCGAGCTGTTTATTTGGAATGAATCTCAGCTGTCTAGATATCTACAATCATAAATTGCATTTCGGCACCGAAATTTTGGATCTGGTATCCAACGGAATGATAGTACTCGAGTACTGTAATAAGAATGATTTTGGCAATATGATACAAATATGCTACAAGAAAGTGGCTTAGTACATTTCAAGGTAACTCAGGGATATACATGCGATATGGTGTGCCTGTTATTTGGGCTATTTCCTCTCTTCCCTCTGTTTCTTCTTTCGGTCAAGTATGCTTAAAACAAGTCAGATAACCTAAATCAAATCTTTTTATAGATAATCTCATGAAAACCGATGACCGATGAGGTTGGTGCTCCTACTCAAATTGAGATATCTTAGTTCGGCGCTTCTTGGCTATTTTATGCTTTTGATAGATTGCCGTATTGATGACGATATGATAGTCCTATCTATACAGTAGAGTATCTGACGTGGAAGTCAAACTGGATGTTGTATATATATATATATATAGAGAGAGAGGTAATATAAAGATATCAAGTCGTTTTCAATTGCAACTCATCTTGTAAAACGATTCGAAGCCCAAAAACCAAAAAAAAAACATACTAAATAATAGTATAAACATTCACATATTCTATCTAATCAAAGATGTCATCATCATCATCATCAATAATTATAAGTAAAGTTGGTTTCTTAGGATTTACAGGTAAAGTTGGTAGTTCAGTTTTACCAAATTTAATTGAATTAAATAAACAAAATAAAATTAAATTAATTCTTTTACATAGACAAGGAAGTGATTTATCAAAAATTGCAGAAACTGAAAATATTGAAAAGAGGATAATTAAATTAGATGAAAATGGTTTAGAAATTAATAAAAAAGCTATCGAAAATTTGGATATTGTTGTGTGAGTGTAAAGTCTTTTGTAACTAATAATGGTAATAGTATGATGATCGACATATTAAATTATTCCACTAAAAACTATTCTAATTTTTATGTTTCTTTTCCTTTCAAACGATAGATCAACAGTTGGTACAACAGGATTCCGAGCTCAAATCCATTTAATTGATTCATTAGAAAATTCAAAATCATTAAAAACTTTTATTCATTCTGATTTTGGTACAAATTGGACTGAAGATGAATTACAAGCACCCGGATTAAAAATGATTAAAATTAAAGAAGATATTGTTGATTATGCTAAAAGTAAAAAAGTTCCTTTAACTTCAATTAGAGTTGGTGTTTTAGATGAATTTTTTTATAAATATCCGTGAGTTTCATACTGTTATTATATATCATTATTTTACAAACTGTATTATGATTTATTTTATATCATAAATCATCATTATTATCATTATTTTAATCATTACCATTTACATACAATAATATTCGACATACCATTTCGTTTAGTATCGCTGACGAGAATTACATAAAATTTATAGTGCTTCCGGTACTTATTTACCAGGTAATACAGTACAAGTGTTTAGAAATTCGCTCAAGAATAAAATTAGAGTTACGTGAGTTATCTTTCAATATAGTACTTAACTGCTCCATTTTGTTTTCTTCTCAGCCAATTTACTCTTTTATTGTTTTGTCTTTGTTTTTCTTCGTGTGGTCTCATTTTCTTCTTTGGATTTGACAATATAATATAGCGTATACATATGTATGGGTGAATGCTGACAAATTTTTGTCTTTTTTTTCTTTCCTCCCCTTCCTTCCCCATCAATCAGATCAATTCCATTCTTAGGTTACGCCATAGCTCAACTTACTATAAACCCTATTTCCATCGCTAATCAAATTACTCAATTATATGATTTTAACGTATCAGGTGAAGAAATCATTCAAGCTTGGACTAATATTCAGAATGGAATTAAACCAGAAATAACTTATTATACTGAAGATCAATATCAAAAAGATTTACAAGTTATAGGTGGATTCGCAATTATAGCTGCTGTTAGAGCTAAATGGGGTGATGATAATTGGGGACCATCAGATCAACCTAAAATTGATGGTTGGAAATTAAAAACTTTTGAACAACATTGTAGAAATTTCATCCAATAAATTATACCCTAGTAGTCTTAATTTTCTCTAACTCAGTAGTACATATCGATGTGACATACAAACACCGAGTAGAAGAGTAAAGGATTAATTGAAATAAAATCATGCATACTGTAGAACTTAACATTCGATACCGATACGATACGATGAGTTTAAATTTCAAAAAACTATTCAAGAAAGAATCGATATATCATGCGTTTTTGAGACTAATCTCGAAAAAAAAGAGATATAAGTTTTAAATATTTAATATCTTGGAGAAGCCATATCAAAAGGTTGACCTGACATATCGGTAGGTACACCTGGTGTCAGTCTAGTGTTATTATCAATTTGTCTGAATCCCATTTCAGATTCGATTGGAGTTCTAGATATTGATCTCAAGGTAGGTACAGGTGAACCGACTAAACTTGGTAAATTTGATAAAGTTCCTTGTATATTAGCACTTTTGGTATAACATGATGCAATAGCATTTTGATTTAAGATATTTCTTAAATCAATTGGATTTCTTGAATCACCCCATCTTAAATCAATTATATAGTTTCTTGGATTTTGAACATTCGGATAAATTCTAAATTCTTTATATCTTGTATCTAAAGATTCAAAAGTTTCATCGAACAATCGTCTAGGATGTACCTCATAATCTTTTAAAATAGAATCTTCAGAATAAGGTCCTAATATAGCTACTTTATGTTGTCTTTGATTGACAAATTTAGTTTGACAATATTGCATTTGTTTCGGTGCTCGAACTCTGGTCACTTGAACTCCTGTACCAATCAATAATTGTTCATGTAAAGAAGTTAAAAAATTTGGTTTTTCCCTTTTAGCTCTTTCGGTTATTTGTGATTCGGGCTTGTTTGTTGAATAAGCATTTAATAATTCTAAATCGAGTGTATAGGTATTAGCAGCCCTATACGCTCTATAGGCACCAGAATCAACATCAGAGGCTAAACAATTTGCGTAAGTACAATTGGTACGAGAAGGGATTACTCTGGAACTGGACAGTCTAGATACTAATCGTCCAGTTGACCCATCAACTTCCAGTCTTGCGTTAATTACAATTGATAGATCAGGGACAAATGTAGATGGTTCAAGTGGCCCAAATCTATTATGGAGATCTCGTATTGATTGTACGTTAGGCATTACGCGGATTGATGTGGACTTGGACTTGAGATTATGTATAAGTCAATCGGCTGTTGTATTAGCCAGAAGCTCGTAGAAACAGTTGGAGTTGAGGAAAAGTTTAGGTTGAGAAGGGGCAGTCAATAGTTATTTATACTCTATCATCTTTAAGACAAATTGATTTTTTATCGATATGAATGGCATGCCATAGGTCACCTGATTACTCCCAATGCTTCTAGCACCTTTGAGGAGTCAACATCAACGGTGTGGCCAGGCTAGTCTTTGTTGTAAAGATAACGCTCCGTTCTTGTTGAAGAGGCGAATTCGCATGAAATTTTATGTCCCGACTATTTTTCACACACTGGTGCGATTACCATTCATCCCAATAATCCTAAAAATCGCTGACATTCAACAGCTGTACAGAACATCAAAGGTTCCATGGGAACTGTGCCATGCCATTGGATCGTTGCGTCTTGAACATGATCCGAATGTTCATCCCCTATTTTCGGGTCAACTCGCCGGCGATGAATCATTTATTGCCACTAGGCCGCCCATTGCATTTACTTCAGATATCTGTCGAATACTTCTTCAATCAAAGGAAGGTATCCATTCACCCTCAGTCCTCCTTTTCTTCCTATCCAGTTCCTCTATTTCTTCTTGACTATCGCTATTCTCACCCAATCTCGAGACCAATCTAGCCCTGTAGTATGCTAGAAAGCTTGGCGATATATCCAACGATTCATTAAGTATCTGCTGTGTGAACATCGGCAACGGTAGATGGTTCTCTGTGGTGTCATAACAATCGATAGTCAAGATAAGCATTCTTCTTAACTTTCGATAGTCTGCCTAGAGCTGGCAGGACGCGAAATTGAAATACCTACCTGAGCTACCAAAGACACCACCCACTTCCCCGATCAACGCTTCTAAGCCTAGAAGACACCATCCCGCTATCAGCGTTATAAGTATAACTGACCAACCATTCACTACACATAGTAAAGAGCATGGTAGTGCAGCTAGATATACGATAAGCAGGTGAGATAGATGCAACGTCAATGGCAACGGTGGGGGATCTACAGTATAAAGTTACTGTTAGCTACGCAGTGTTTACTCTTATGTATTCATTCTCCTTTTTCTATACTTGGGAACGGATACAACTTCCTCTCCTAGAAACGGATATCGGCTTACTTGAGGAAAGCCTTTCAGCTTCACCTAAATTCCCACTTAGGGTTTTCACCAAACCTAAACCTCTTTCTCTTTTCGCTTCATTCCAACCACCTTTGTCTGCATCAACTTGAGATAACCCGATAATATACGACTCTATTAGCTTCAGTAATGATAATGGTAAATTTGGTGGATTTGGTATATGTATATTAGATTTTGATTTCGGTTTTGTTGTCGACGTTGTATTTGTTTTATAGACCATATTTTCCTTTACAACATCAGATAAATTACTATTATATTCTAAATTTTCGTTATTCTTATTATTTGGTAAATTCAATTGATTTAACTGTTGTCTTAATTCCAAATCTGATCCTTCATCAGATAAACCAGATAATGCAACTGCTTCAGCTAATTTTGTTACAGCTTCTTCTGCTCTATCACGTAAATTTGATAATTCCCATTCTTCCTCCCCATTAGCCAAGGCTTTCTCTTCTTTAGTCGGCGGTCCTGTACCTCTTCTTCTTAATCCAGGTCTCAGGAAATCATCAATCGGATTAGGTCTGGCAGAATTTCCATCGGACGGAGTCGATGTACCTGTAGCTGGATGAGAATTTGATCCTGATCCTGATGGTCCAGCATGAGATTCAGCAAATCTGACTCGAGCGTCAGTCCGCTTCAGCGATGCCAGATAAGCTGAAGGAAGAAGATCGCATAATGGTGGTTGGGGCAGTGGACGAGTGCCATGTAGATGATGCCTTCGGAGAATTTTAGCTTGAACCCATAAAAATCAACTCAAACAGACAACTATACTGACTGTAAGGCAAAAGCGAATCCAACGAGCAAGCCAGCTAGCTCATCCACTCGTTCAGCTATAGGGTCCTTGTTCTCCTTTTGTTTTCCTTTATCTGATTTCGAAATGCGATCTTCAGTTTTCGACTCTTCCGTCGCAGCAGCAATATCGATATCCCCATCGGCTTCGGAAATGCCAATATCAATTGGTGATGAGTTTGGAGAGCTATCACCTGCGGCAGAAGGGATATGATTAGGTATTGACAGCTACAATGCAAGAACTTTTAGCGATCATCGAACTAATACCTCTATGGAACAGTATTGCTGCACTTACCATTCGCATACCGTCGCGAATCGTTATTCTAACGGCTGCCCAAACTTGTCTTCCCTCATCCCACTTTGTTATAGCAGATGAAAAACGATAAGACACCAATAAGCCGGTAACTAAACAAGTGATTTAGCGAAATACTCGAACGAAAACAGTTGAAAGAGTATGCTTGGAGATTTCACTTACCCATACTCAAGACTCCAACTAGATTAGCGCCCCCCTTACCCAGACTAGCTTTATTGACCCATCCTCTGTCAGCAGCATATATTATAGCATATGCATATGCAGCAAGAAACGGCAGTTGTCTCGGAGGTAGTCGGGAACTATATTCGATAATCAGTCTTATATTGTCTAAATACGGAATCTCGAGGACACGTACAATGCATAGGTCAACAGATCCAACCTTGTTTTCAATTGGGAAGGAGGTGATTTTGATTTAGGATAATGTCGTGTTGGTAATCTTCGTCTCGCCATTTTGAATACAAAAGGAAAGATGCTTATAGACTGAGAGATTGCTATATTGTCTATCTAATATCGTCTATTTCTATATATATAGCGAGCTAGTGAGTCAGGATGAGGTTTAAGAGTCACAAATTGCAAAGATCATATTCTCAGAAAGTCATTGACATGCGGTTTCAACGATATTTTTGTGATGTTGATCGTGATGAGATCATTCAATCGGCCTAGGCCCTTTGCCTATGCGGGGGCAGACTTGACCGCTTATCGTTGATGATGACGCGTCAAACAAATCAGACATGATGATGATATTCTACGTGTTTTTGTATTTCAAGACACCAATGCAGTCTCTATATTTGTAGCTATAACAGCGTTTGTGAGTGATGCTTTGATCGATAATGCAAAACACAACATCTCATCCGACCCTACCAGATCCTCTGCTTCAAAATCACTTACTCAAGTCAGATGGTCAGCTCACACAGCAAGATGAGTCCAATTCAACGCCAACCTCGAATCCGCTACGTACTGCTCGGTCGCTAGTTCTCCTTCAACTGCTGTCACGGTTGTTGACATTTGGGCTCAATCAAGCTTTATTAAGACTAGCATCACCAACGGTATTTGGTACAGCTGCAATTCAATTCGATTTAATATGTTCCAGTATACTATTTTTATCAAGAGAAGGTATAAGGAATGCCTTATTACGAATCAAGTCTTCTACCTCGCAAAAAGATAAAGAAGACAATGTTTTGGAAACTCAACTTCAGTCATTATCGATAGTACCTTTACAACTTGGTATAGCTATCGCCACTATTTTGAGCTCCATCTATCTCTATACTTCAGATGAAGCCACAACGTCTCAATCGCATTTTCATGCATCATTACTGCTATATATCATAGCTTCTTTAATGGAACTATCAATCGAACCGTTATACATCAAGATTCATCGATTTCAACAGCCAAAGTTGAATGTTAGAGTTCAAGCTGAAGGGGGTATGGCTATATTGAGATCCATAGTGACAGTTAGTAGTTTGATTGGATTCGGTGAAAAGAATGCTTTATTATCATTCGCTTTGGGTCAAATTGCTGGAACAATATGGTTAGTCACCAGGTATTTGAGGGAATTTGAATGGGACATAAGGACCTTGTTTTGGGTTAAATCTATCAAAGAGTAAGTCTACAATCACTATGTCTTGTTCTTCTTTTGCGAAATAGCTTACTGACCAATGCATACAGTGAAAAAAGGTTCAACCCTGATACCCTTTCTTTGGCAATTGCGAATACCGGACAAAGTTTCATTAAACATATCTTAACTGAAGCTGATCGTATAGCTGTATCCAGAATATGTCCTCTTGATGGCCAAGGTGGTTATGCAGTAGCTATGAATTATGGTAAGAATATTGGTATTCTGCCTCCTTCGCTGTACAAGATAGCTTATAAGGTGTGGGTTTAGGCTCTTTGATCGCTAGGATAGTATTTCAACCTCTAGAGGAATCGTTATTACTGCACTACTCCTCATCCCTGTCATCACCTTCAATATTGCCCTTATATACATTAACAATACGATTATCACTATATTTGACTTTGATAATGCGCACTTTCGTTCCACCATTATACCCAGCAATATCACCATTTTTATTACCTAAACAATATCAATCGACAACTGCACCATCCATATTACGTTTATATCTTACTACTTATATACCTTTAATGAGTCTAAATGGTGTATCAGAAAGTTTTGTCACATCATCTGCATCATCTGACGAAATTAAAAAACAAGCTAGATGGATGATTTCAAGTTCAGGTATATTCGCTATAACTCTTTTTCTATTAACTCATTTACCTGAACTATGGATAACAGATAACAGTACAGAAAAATCAAGAGCAATTGGAACTTTCTTACTTAATCCAACAAAAGAAGAATCATTAATTTTAGCTTCATGTTCAGCAATGTTAATTAGAATTATATTTTCATTATTTCATGCGAAAAAAACTTTTGATCTTAGGAAACCAAATTTAAGATATAGAGATTTGCTTCCAGATTTGAAAATTTTCATATGGACTTGGATTGTATGGTTATCATTGAAATTATTGGCTAATCGAGAAAGATGGGTATCTAGTTGGAAAGGTTGGATAGAGTTAGTTGGTTTAGGTGGAATATTGGGTTTAATCACTTTGGGGTTCATGTGAGTACCTCATCATACCCCTCTCTTCTATATAGCCTTAGGCGGGTATTTCGGTTAAGGACCTGTACTGATTCCGATACTCTCTTTTTTCGTGTCTCCAGCTTCTTAGCCGAAAGAGGTAAATTGAAGGATTTGAGAAATAGCAGTAAAGGCGTCAAGATAGAGTAAATGAAGTACTAAAGCTCATGCATGATCCTCTCGCTCATAAACCGTGTGATCCTGGTGACTGACCGTCATTTACTGATGTGCATTCGTACTGTATACGAATAACTACAGTCAGTTGCGGTATCGGTCGTGGTACACCATGGTCATCGGTGTTACTGTTTGACATGCATTGAGAATGCGACTATCAATCAGGAGATCAACTAGGAAAGCAATCGAAGAAGATCCCGGTTGATCCGGATTACGGTATTCCATCGCATCTTCTTCACCGCTGCTTACAAAGATGATTTTTTCAGCGGTCTACAATCACCAATTTAGAAGGCTCGGTGATGGGCTCCTTCGGATGTAATTACGAAATGGTGGGTGTATGGGAGTGTGTGAGTATGTGAGCGTGAGAATATGAGAATGAAACATCCGAAAATCTATGAACGTTTTCCCTGAATTACCGGAATTGGGTGATTTAAGGTGATCTAGTTGTAACAAAATAATGATGATGATACATAGCGTGATATTCACTGTGGAAGCTAATTCACGCTTTGCTCATATGCTGGACTTCATCTTCCACCATCTTTTATTGGACGTCCATGTGCCAACGGATAGGAGTGATCATTACTCATCGCATCTCGTCTTGACGAAATGACGAGATCTGAGTATCAATCAAAATGGTCCGATGTTACCATAATGACAATGTCCTCTGATTTCTATCATTACACTTTATAAAGCATGACCGAGGTGATCAAGGTATATAAGGTATAATATGTTGTGTGATTTACTCTTACCTTTCCCTTCACCACATCAACATACGTCCAGCGTCGTCAAGCATAACACTTGATTAATCTAACAAAGAATACTTGAAGTCAAATCACCCAAGAACTATAAAAACAAAATGTCTAAATTGAACGTTGGCTTATTAGGTTTCACCGGAACAGTCGGTGCAGCAACATTAGGACCACTCATCAAAGCTCATGAAGAATCTAAACTGAACTTGGTCATCTTATATAGAGAATCAAGTGATTTATCAAAATTGCCTTCTGATATAGATCTTCAGAAGAGAGTAGTTTATTTAGATGAACAAGGTACCGAAAAGACTAGAGAAGCCGTAAAAGACTTGAACGTTATCATGTAAGCTATCTATCCACTCTATTTGATACGTATCATTGTTGAAGGAGATTCAATACTGATTGATCATATACGAATAATTAGTTCAACAGTCAATGGAGAAGGAATATATAGACAACTATTCTTACTTGATGCTCTCAAGGGTTCAGATAACTTGAAAACATTAATAGTTTCTGACTTTGGTGCAAATTGGACAAAAGAAGAACAGAAAAATAAAGCTTTATCACCAATTAATACTAAATTAGATGTAGTCAAAAAAGCCAATGAATTAGGTGTACCTGTAACAAGTGTCAGAGTCGGTATTTTAGATCTATTCTTTTATGCTTATAAGTAAGTCAATTGTCCATATCGGGTTTTGCTCTATGTGGAAATGTCTAGTCTATAATACTTGTAATAATTAAATTTGTTGGTTTTCAGATTCCTCGGTACCGATGTCAACAATAACAAAATTGAAACCTTCAATGATTCGCTTAATCAACCATTAAGAATTACGTGAGTGAATATGATGATTATCATAATCAAGTGACTATCTTGATATTGCTTGATGAAAATTGCTAATTTCTATATACTCACCATGTAAAATAGATCACTTGAATACGTCGGAAACGCAGTTACCCAATTAATCCAAACACCCGAAAAAATCGCTAACAAATATATCGGATTATATGATATCGAAGTAACAGGACAACAAGTTATAGATGTATTAACTAAACTCCATGGTAAACCAACGGAAGTTACTGAATATACTCGAGAAAGGTATGAAGAAGATTTAAAGACTTTACCTTCTGCTATTGGTGCTGAAATTAGAAAAAGATGGGGTAATGGTAAATGGGATAATGAAGATAATAAACAGGTAGACAATCTAAAAGTCGATACTCCCGGTTATAAGTTGAAATCTTTCGAAGAATTAACTAAGCAATATTTGTAGATGAGTACTCGTACTCTGGAGGTTGATTTATACTTAAAGATGTATATATGCATGAAGTCAATATTGATTAAAATGGTCCTATTTTGCCTTGTAATCAAGCATTTTTGTGTCATTGACTGAAGATACCATACGTGATTAGAATCGTTGACTACCACAAACCAACAAAAGCGAAACAATAATCCACATGCAAGACAGTGGACACTGTGCTTTGCAAGAATCTGACTAAAGATGAATAGAACACCGAGGTGTCGCCGGGCTAAAAACGATTGATAATTCAATACGATTATTCAGCTGAAAGGCATAAGGTTATATTATTAACCTTTGCATCGTTTGCAGCGCTTTTTTACCGTCTCGGTACCATCTTTCATGAGCTCATCGCCACCAAAGCAAATACACCCAGGTGCTTTCAATGGAAACAACAAAACAGGTTCTCCGTCGTTTCATAAGATATATATAGTCAAAGGATGGTAACTGAAAACCCAAGCTAAAATTAGCGCGGCCGATAATTTCGGCAAAACAATTGCCAAGATGCTTAAAAATCAATCAAATGCTAGGTGGAGGTCAATTAACAATTAGCTCATTTCCTCCACTGTATGAGCTCATCGATGAAACTCAAATCGAAAGATTGATAAAGGTGTTTCATGAGATTCAGAAAGCAGACCCCGTCGATGGAATGATATAAAGAGATGCTATCAACGTGCTCTTGTCGCAAAAATTCCTCAACAAGTCAAAACCACCAAGATTAATATCAATAATTACATTTACACAAAGTAATTAGCTTACCTTAAACCGAAGTCAAATTGAGAAAGTGCAATATGTCAGCTCAAATCCCTCAAACTATGAAAGCCATTGTACAACAAGAAAAGGTGAGTTCTGACTTTACCATCAAGAACTCATCCCATCCGATGCTGATTACTTGTAATTAATTCTTTTCCAGGAGAACTGGATCTCAGTTCAAGAAGTACCGGTTCCTACGTTAGAGGATAACGAAGTACTTATCAAAGTCCTCTATGCAGCACAAGTAAGTTTTTCACGCTGGATCATATCTAGGTTTTGCTTCCTTCCCTTTCCAAAGTATGTCGCAGCAATCGGGTTTCTGGATCAAGCTGATACTGAATACTCTGACAGAACCCAACCGATTGGAAGCACGCCGAATGGATTTCAGAACCAGGAGTGATCAACGGATGTGATTTTTCTGGTGAAGTTGTGAAATTAGGCAATAATCTCAAAGTCGACTTGAAAGTTGGCGATAAAATTGCTGGAACAACACATGGTGGTATATACAAAGATAGAGGAAGTTATGCAGAATATGCTAGAATTGAATCTGATTTATGTTTCAAAATTCCTGATTCATTAAAACCTGAAGAAGCTGCTACTTTTGGTGTTGCTTGGGTTACCGCTTGTCAAGTGAGTTACAAACAATTTACTCGGGATGGAAGCTTGCAAGATTGGCTGACTGGATCCTTATTTAGGCTTTGTTATCAAGTCAAGGTAACGCTTTCCCTCCTGAAAAAGTACCTGAAGGATCTTGGGTGAGTAAATCTAACATCATAGGTTCGTCTTGAGTGAGTATTGACTGAAAAATGAAACGTTTATAGTACATTATCTACGGAGCTTCATCATCAGTAGGATCATTCGCTATTACATTAGCCAAATCATTAGGATACAAAGTAATAGGTGTAGCTTCTAAACATTCATTTGAATTGATCAAATCATACGGTGTAGATGAAACTTTGGATTATAATGATCCTGAAGAAGAAATTGTTAAAAAGGCAAAAGAAATTACTAATGGTGAAGGAGTAGCTTTAGCTTTAGATACAATTTCAAAACCTGAAACATGGAAATTAACTGTAAAATTAATGAGTAAAAAAGCAAAACAATTAAATGTTATTTTATCACCTCCATCAAAAGAAGATAATGATAAATATGCACCGGGAATAACAATTAAATCAACTTTAATGTATACTTTATTCGGTAAAAAATTTAATTTTAATCCAAGAGGTGGTTCAGAAAAACCAAATTATATTCCAGCAAATTTAGAAGATAGAAAATTCGGTGAAAAAGTTTTCGAAAAAACTCCTGAATTTATTGAAAAATATGGTATTAAACCAAATCCTATTCAAGTTAGACAAGGTGGTTTAACAGATGTTGATGCTGGTTTCAAAGAAATGAAGGTGAGTTAATCTTAAAAAGTACATTCCTCGATAAAGGCGATATTGAAAATACTGATTGTTGTTTTATTTTGAATTTTTAGGAAGGAAAAGTTTCAGGAAAGAAACTTGTTTATAAAATCGCTCAATAGATATCCTTAAGACTTCATATAAATCATTGTATAGATAGGTAAATATATAGACAGAAAGAACATGTAAATGCATATAGTTGTGATTCTGCTTGCTTCCTTCTCAATCGCTATTCGTTCCACATTTCATAGTTGTTGCTACTTTGCCATTGTTCCAGATCTCGAGATATCTCTTGTTAGTGATGTCCTTAGATTGATTTTTTCCGCTGGATTTGACTTCTAATAGTGCAGGAACTGTAATAGGTCTTTTAAACTCAACTTCCACCCAAGTTATCGTATCCGTACTTGTGTTGGGATCTATACTTGGTTCCTCTCTAAGATGTTCAGATACCGCTTGAATAGCTTTGGATACTATATGGTTTCCATGAGCTATTTTCTTCTTAAATCCCAAAATTTTAGCAGCAACATTTGAAGTATGTATTGGATTATAATCTTTTGATAATTCAGCCCAGTTCAAAGGTTCTTTTCCTCCAATACTAAATCGCCCAATAACTACACTCTCTGATATTGAGTTATCAGCCGTTTCAGATTGATTGGGAATAGATGGTGGTGGATATGGGTGTTTGTGAAATTGTAAGAACATGAATTCCTGCTTATAAGCAACCACACCATATTTTGAAAGTTCAACTATAATTCTAAATTCCCAACCTCTTTTAACTTTTTTAACTCTTTTATCTAATTTAGATTTAACTATTAAACCACTTATGCTTGTCTCCGGACCAATTGATCTTAAGGATTGAACCATAATTTCTTCCAATAACAGAGGTTTTACAATTGAGAATTTATTTCTAACATTAACTGAACCTATAGGATCAATTGGACATTTAATTGAAGATAATAAAAGTAATATTGAAGGTTCAGTTAAAGCTGAAAACAACAAGTTTAGATGATATGATGAATTTATAACATCTTCTACAACCTTTTTTCCACCTGAATCATGATATGTTTGAGGCGATAAGCAACATTTTATATATTGATTCAAATCATCTTTATGAAGTATGAATGGTATTTCTAATGTTAAATCAACATTGTCTAACTCATATTGTATTTCCCCATCATTATTGCTAGTGTTCGATGTTTCAACAACTTCAGATATTGATAATTCTGATTTTGATCCTAAGGTTATTAGATTTATACGTCTAAAAGCACTTCTTAAAATGTGATAAATTAATAAAATCGTTACTTTCCCACCAGTTAATTCCCTCGTTGCGAATCTTATCTTGACATGATTCGTAGATTCAAGTAGTGGGAACAATCCCCTAACCGTCGAATGTAAATGATACCCGATTCCAAGGATTACTGTTAAGCCTGCTATCAAGAAGATCATGGTTACAAAGGTCAAGGTATGATTCAGGAGGATGATGGTATATATGTATATCAGTAAACATGGATTTATGTTATCTTATCTCTAAGATTATCAGTTATTGTCATTACAGTCCATGAACGCGATGACGTCACCAGATTCAGATTAGCGATAACAAGCTAAGCTGGCAGTACACTAGACTATTGTTATTACTTGTAGCAAGTTTTCTTTTTTTCTTCGTTCTTAACAAGCAGAACAAACGGTAGCTCATCTTTGAGATCAATGACAACCAAAACCTCAATCACAGGAGAAGGAGATTTTAGGGGGGTGTGGGAGAGGCAATGAAGTTGATTGAATGTTACACGCATGGACCGACCGGACGTTGGATGAAACCCTTAACGTTGAACGATAGTCAGATTATTGCGTTTCAAGATTTGTGGTCAATAACTTAGAAACTTGATCTGGTCGGGATGTATTTCAACTTCTTTCTCATAAAATGAATATTTGCGCGAAAACCCACCGTCTCGACTATCGCATTATATGTTATCAAAAAGACCAGAATACAAGATGGATTGTAATCAAATGCCAATGATGTCTTATCAACCGAATCAACCAATATTTCAAGATCCATGCAACTCAGCATATCGACTTTCTCAACTCGCATCTTTCGATACAATGTACAAACAAACATTCATATCAGGAATAGCATATTCGGCAATGATGAATACTTATATATCGACTATGCGGATACATCAACAATTCTTAGAATTTTACCGAAATACTTCCACTCTTGGATCCAATGAAGACTATGCTACGGTCCCAGAGATATATCAAGATTATGATATAGTAGATTCAGAAGGTAGATTATATGGTTGCTATATGCCTGAGGGTAGACGACAAGGGTGGTATCTTTCAAGAATGAACCTTACGGATGAAAACGAGGGAAAAGGGGAGATGCGGTTGGATGAACTGAAACGGATAGCTGTTGCAAATAGACGGAGGATGGTTATTAGAAATAACAGGATAAGGAATGACTTTTCGAATAACGTGCAAAGTGAGTTTTTCAGTTTTCTATCAGGACCACTAGTAAGCTAAACGACCATTCGTCAATGTGGTATTTTCAGAAATTCGAGATTCACCACCTCACTTCTGTCTCGACTCTTATATCAATTCCACCTGAAAAGCCACAACATCTACTTCGTTTCTCGAAAGTATTCCCTCACCCACTTCGTTACTTCCGGCTACTCAACCGATAAGAGCGACTTCCGGTGAATATAACGATGATGTCGAAACACCAAATAATGATAATTTTGATTTGAGTTCAGAGCAAACTGAAGAAATGGAATTTATACCTTTCCCAGCCTTTTCACCTGAACGTCTCAAAATGAACCCTCGCATTCCAAATCCTCCCATAGTGTCACCTCGAAATGAAAAAAGAAAGACCTCTTCCATTTCGCATAACGCTAGAATGATAATCGAACGATTCAAAGTCAAGAAAATACCTGCAAAGCAAAAACGAAATATCAAGTGCGGAAAGGAAGCCTCAAGGGGCCGCAGATGCAAAAAGGGGATTATCCCACGAGAAGTATCGGGATGATAAGGAGAACAACAAAGAAATTGATCAACAAGCATTACGACCCATCAGGTCACTTCATAAAGGGTCTCGATCATCGCCTATAGAGTTAGATTGATGCGCAGGGCCAATGGCTCGAAAGCTAGAGTAGATCTAATTCGTATCGTTTTGATGGTCATACTGTATCATGGACAATTACTACATTCTGAATGGGTACTCATATGGGTAATTTGTTTTACAAGAATGTATATAGTAACCTGAACAATAGATAACCCAATTCAAACTGTCGCCACGGCTTCCATATACAGAATGAAATGGGTTAAACTTGTATAAGGGGTCAAAGCGCTAATATCGCTTACAGTGTTATACAACATCTCGAAGACAGTGTCAGTAATCATTCTTATCTTTCTTCTCACTACAACGTCTTACCTGACGACTTCGCATTAGTGACACCTACAGAATACATTAAGGATTAAAACTAACGTTCTTGTACCTCATCAAAATGAATGACACCCTTCAACTTTCGCTCATAACCTTTGATGATGATACCGAAGACATAGATATGGAGATCGATGAAGAATATTCAAAATGTTCAACCTCAGCTGCATCATCGATCGTATACCTGGAATCAACATTACAGATTTTCTTGAACGAGTATATCTCGCCTCAAAGAGTACTGATGGATCCGCGTACTCTCGATAATCCGATAGAAGATGACTTTGATTTGGTTAATCTGTCAATTGCGGGTGACATTATTTCTGAATTTGATATGAGCCTTGAAACCCATTTTGATACGATAATTGAAATTACTGAAAGTACGGCAGCAAGCTCCATTCATAACAAAATCTTTCAGGGGATGCAATCAAAATCCAGCTTCACAAGAACTCAGCCTACTAGAACATCTCAATCTGCGAATCCATTCAACATCGCTCCGATGATTAGAAAACCCGTTCAGAAACCTCTATCCAGAAATCCAAATAATCCCAGTCTAGCAACAGGGTCGAATCTCATTCCGTTAGGGCAGCCTAGAAGATCTTACGGAAAAACATCCTATTTACCAAAATCACCACAAATTTCCATCACACAAACGAGTAGTTGGGCCATCACTTCACCTCCAATTCCTTCCCCTCCAAGCCCATTGGAATTCCCACCTTATCGTCAATCCCTGTTGGGCATGTGGCAAACTCCCCCTCTTACTAACCCGAATATGATGAAGATTCCTCACGCACGTCCAACAGCGCCACTATCATCGCAAGTAGCAGGTGGTATATCTCCCAGTTTTGGAAACGAAACATTTCAGCAGCAATTGAGTATACCGCCTTTCACGAGATATCCTCCAGCTTCCCCTTACTCTTGAGCTCAACCTTTTTGTCCAAACACCGCGAGCTATCCCTATTTACCTCAGGTTTTTCAACCTCTTCCAACCAGTCAACCGCGTATACTTAGTCGAACCAAACAACGCTATCTCAAAGCACCCTCAAAATCACCGTTGACTCAACAAGAAGTAGTACACAACGAGAAGAAAGCTCAAACATGTGCTGCCATTCGAAGGGGAATGACATTGAGTAGCTATAAGATTTTCAAAATGATAGGTGATGTACCTTTAGATCCTGCTACACTGTTTTGTGCTAGAGGCAAGAAGTCTGTTCATTCTGTAGAGCAAGAGGTACCTGTATTAAAGTAATGTCACTTCCGATACATCTTAATATATCAGGAACTCAAACCTACTCCATCAAATTGGTACTGGAAAAACTTGTTCATATATTCATGCTAATGACAAGATTTAGTATATCAGTTATATTTGAGTACCAAATGGCTTCATTACGATCTCGAAAATTTCGATCTCTTATTCGACTGACTTGATTAAAGAAAGCGGATAGCAATTTTTATGGATTATATTCATCTAACAAGATTTAATATGAACAACTGACAATGGCATCACCGAATTGACGCACTGGCATGGCTTACTTCTCGCACGGACACCAAATTACCATTCAATCCAAGGCACTAGCTTATGATTTCCGGCTGATTGTATACTTCTTGCCTTCTCTGTTGAGGTACTGATGATTGCCGTAATCATCGCGTTTTGCTGTCTACATTTTCATCTTGACATGAATAGATCTTTCAGCTTGTTTGAGCCACATCCGCCCCCCGTTTCTTGCAAGCTCGTGCGACAACCAACATGTCTGAGATATTCGATCCCTTGGGTTTCTTGCCTGCCTCTTCCAACAATGCTTTTCAAGTACTCACGCAAAATAAAAGTGAGACCTCGATTTGTATCGATGGTGGTGAAGAGGTAGAAGACTTGAGTTGGATGATGAATACTTTTTATGAAATTATAGAAGAGATTCGACCATTCTTCTTTACTACTGGATTAACACGAAAAATTGATTTCGAGCTTCGCCGAGAAATTGGAAACTCCACAGTTTGCTTAATTGATGATCACGAAGATGATTTGCCTCAGGCTTTACAAGCGACAGTAGCATCTGGCTCCCCTTCCTACATTGGCGGTATCCAATCTAGACCTGAAAATCCTGCAGAACTTCCCGATGATCTATCGCTGATAAGAGAGAACCGCCAAAAGATCCGTAAACTGGAAGGTACCCTAAGCAAGATCAAGCAACAGATATATATAAATCGTCATCCAGATCAACATCCACCAGTCAATTACGATCTGATCGACGAACCAAAACTGCTTCCGCAAATTACCTCTCCAAACAACCAGTCAATGATCACACCTCAACTCATCAACACCCAGGAGACATGGGCTAAGATTCCAAATCGTTCACCAACAATATTGTTGAACAGAACCTTTTACTACACGCTTTCCTCAATTGCTTCCAACCGCGATCAAGTTCCCCTCCTTACCACTCCTCTGGCTCCTTAGTTTCGATGTCATTATCCCATATCCCTTCGTTTCATTCCTCTTACCACTGGTCTCTCCATCCGCCAGAAATGCAATTACAGCACATCAACTTTCTACGCAATTATCGCAAGCAGCGACATATGATCAGTACTCACTTCAACAACGTCTAGCGGCTGAAAGACGAGGTATGAATATCTCCGAATATTTAGCTTATAGAGCACAGGAGAGAAAGCGGAAGCCAAAGCTGTACTGAAAAGTGGGAAGCATAAAAACTCAAGTTCGACTCGGTTGCAAAGTCACTGTTAAAAGGTTGACATCTCCGCGCGCCGTATATACTCTGCACGAACCAATCAATAACACAGTATACTGTGTCTACAATAGCGACCTCTCATCTACTGCATTTCTAACCTTCCTTCCTTAGATTTATGTTGCATCTTGTGATTTGTATAGTTTTCCAGGTCAATAGTAATCAATTGAGGAGATATCCGAAATGTCTTGTCAACTTATTCTTCGACCACCTAGTCCATGTTTTGAACCGATGGATCTTGACAATGGTACCAATTTGTCCTTTCAAAAATATCGAGAAACCGATATTTCTCTGATAGATATACCCTCTAATACCACAGCCCGTTTTGAAGATTTAGATATAATAATCGATACTGAACCTCTGAATATGGACAGATCAAAGCTTCCTCCCGATTTAGAAGATGAACTCGCTCTTGATATGGCTTCTTTAGCACTGGACTGGCGACCGTTGGATCCACAACCTTTCAAATGCAGACTAACAGTGAATCATCCCGTGGACGCAGATGTAGATGTTTTCAAGCCTTTCCACCCTTTGTTTCCATGTGATTGGCCTGATCTAAACCATAATAATGATGCTAAAGGTTCTGCACTACTAACACAAGAACAACAACATGATACTAAAATCTCCAAGAACAACGGTGAGATGATCAAGTTGATCTTCCTAAATTAGGCAAGAACGCAGTGCGATATCAGCCGTACTCAAGATCAGTTAAAGGTAATTTACTTATTGATAAATCAAAATCTAATCAAGATCAACTCACTACCTATAATTTAAATAACGTTAAACCAGCAGAAGATAAAGTTAATTACAAAATATTGATTACCAATTCATCAAAAGATAGAACTAAATACTTAAATCCGAAATTACCTACTTCATTATTTTGGAAATTAGTTCACGAGAGAAATATAGATAAACTCCAAGATAGAAAAGAAGCTTACAGATTGTTGTTAGAAAGGGAGAGTGATAGATCTCAAAGTAGTGGTAGATATTCTACTTATGGTAATTTGTCCACAACTTCAATAACTTCGGGTCATCGTCGTAGATCATCAATCTCATCTTTTACTTCAGAACATCCTTCATGCCGTACCTTTGCTTCTCTACGCCTACAACCAACCTTTAATGAAAATACCGGTCTGGATTGCATTGAAGGAGTAGAATTGATAGATAATCCGGCTTTTAAACTTGAAGAGCAAAATCTTGCATTACATCACTGTCACAGAGAAAAGGTTGTGAACTGTATTATCCAAAGACCAAGTAAAAAATTCGAATCTAAAACGAAAAGGTATAAATCTTCAGTTAACAAGAATTTCGTTAATAGATTGCTACGTAGCTGTGAAGCATATAACAAAGATAAACTCAAGATCGAAGAAGCTAAACAAAGAAGGGAAAAGAAGTTGAAAGCATTAGCTTTACATAGTGAGTTCTGTCAGGTGAGTATCGGGATCAGAGCCTGAAAACAAAGTGTGCGACTGATTTATATTTTATGAGATACAGGCGGTTAGTAATGATGAAGTAGTAAAACAACTTTTACAGTCGACTGAGACTGATAAGTATCAATCTAATAATCAATTTTGGAGGAAGAAAGTCGACTTGCAGAGAAGGATGAGTGAAATTATCCGCAATCTAAAAGGGTAGACTGTCGACATATTCACAGCTCCCAAATTTCAAAGGGGCCAAGGAGAAATAACGCAGATCTACCTTAACTGGAAACCGAATAATTCCTTATGTATCTCTACTTCTGTTGATGCCGAACGATGTGTCGACAAGGGATACGATGAATCGAATGAGTTGAGGTTGAGACTAAGAGCAAGAATGACTGTATTAAGATGAAAATTCGGGGTGAGACTGTTGATTGGATAACCAGCAACGGAGTCTTGGTTGTTGTTGTGATACATTCTTCTTCTTCGGATCCCTTGATGTGCTAGACTTCTCAACTTATAAACACGTTTTGCCAACCTGATCAATCCCTTTCAAAGTATCATGTACACGTTGCATACCTTAGCTGCAACATCTACTGCCCATCATGTAGTAAGATCCAATGCTGTAAGAAATCCATCCAAAAACAAAAATCATAAATTTGCTTAAGCAACGAGTTTTACAACACCACCAGCTTCTTTGATTTTTTCCTCAGCTAATTTGGAAACGAATCGGGTTTTGACAATGAATGGTTGGTTGACTCGTCCTTTACCGAGCTGTATATGGTGTATGTTGTATGAGTATATGATGCCAGTTCGATATGGAAATAAAACATAAGGGAAAGAAGGACTTACGAGTTTGAATTTACCGAGGTGAACAAGGTCAATTACTGGGACGGTACCTTCTGGGGCATCAACTTTAGCTTCTGGGAGGGAGATGAGCTGTTGTGATAGAAACATATATCAGTTCCTGCACACTTTCTCCTATCCATATTTTTCCATTTCTAATGTTCGACCAAACCCCAAACTCACTTTATCGAGGTTGATTGTTGGTCGGTGGTAGTGGTTTTTGAGTAAGTGGTAGTGTCTCATACCAACTTTACCGAAGTAACCTGGATGGTACTAAAGAGGGGAAAGGTAAAGATTAGCGTGCTATCCATTTGAAAGTTACCAGCGATTCCTTCTTGATCCTCCTTGACTATATTTCCCGTTATATTGGAATCCTAATCCTCCTTTTATGCATCTTCAATACTGATCTAACGGTTACTGATCCTGTCCACATTCTATATTTGGATAATTTTGATTTGAAGATGCTTATTATTTGTCCACCTGAAAATTTGATTCATTTCTTCAATTTCTAACATATTCCTCCTAGTACTCCAAATCCCATATGCCTTGTCCAATCCAAACGAAATCAATCCTGATACCCACTTTATCGAAGTTAGTTCTGTGGTGATGTTGACCACCAGCTAAACCTCTACCACCGGGATGCTTTCTGTGTTTTCCTACACGACCGTGACCGGCTGAGACGTGACCTCGGTGCTTTCGGGTGTTGGAGAATCGAGTAGGCATCTGAAATAAGTTGATTTGTATGAGTATTTGGTTGAATAACGACGATGTAATTATCAACAATACAACTTACTTTGTTGACCTTTTTTTGAGGGATGAAAAAAAAGAACCTAATACCAAAGATTTGACGATTTCAACAAATTCAACACTTACTGACAGACAGTCACAACGAAGCAGCAAACGGAAGGTAACAGCGACAGTAACAGTATCAGTAGCAGTGAAGCAGTAACGGTATGACAGGAGTATAGGAGTATAGGAGTACCAAAAGGTTGACAGACCCTAATGCCATGCATTCCTAATGGGTAATCAATCTCCACCACAGCTAAATAGCTAATAAACCTCAGCGCACATGAAAGCAGCTGTGGCACCTATATAGCTACAGTAAAACTCACTTGTCGGCGTTAAGGGATTCCTTAACCGATGATTTCGATGATCTGGTTTTCCCCATAAGTGGGTACACTAAATAAGCCTTGGTTTGAATCCGTCTCGGATCCGAACGGGGTCTCCGCATTTCTAGGAGTTGTCGAATGATTTTGTCCTGAGTTGAACATGAATGACAAAGTTACTCAAAGACAACTTCAAACAGATTGATCTTGATCGATGATATCTAAATTGTTATTGTTGAAATAGAGTCTGTTATAATTGTATCACTAGTCCAACTCACTTTCTTCACTTTATCGACACACGCTCAAAAGGTTAACTCACCATTTCATCCATAAAGAAACCTCATAAAAAGCTTCAAGCCCAGAGCGGCATGTCAGCTCAATCCAAAGTCGGTTCATGGCTTGAGAAGAACGACGGAGCCGATGAAGGAGAAGCATATGAATCTGGGTCAGAAGCATCAGTAAATGGAACACCAAACGGTGCAACACCTAATCATGTAGAAGATGAAGATGATGACGATGAAATAGCTGATGATGCTAGGGATGATGTAATTGGAAAAAGAGAAGTTAACGTAGATTGGGAATCGATAGGACCAAAATTGAGACCTTCTTTATTGGATAAAAGCAAGAAGAGAAGAAGAGCTTTCATCGCAAGATACCTTTACGTCTCAGCACAATGTTAGTCTCCAACTCAAATGTTTTTATATTGCTTAGACTAATGATCGGTATATAGCTCCTCCACCAGCTCAAGTCCCATCTGTCATGACTGCCATATTATCATGTCTTCCTTTACTCACCGATACCGATCAAATTGATGATGTAGTCGCGATATTAGAAGGGCTTGTCAAACGGGATGAGAAATTATCAGATGGTGAAGGCAAACTCAAACTCGGCGACAAGCTCGTCAAGTGGAACTCAAACGAAGTGGAGAAAGCTGCCAATCCTTCGAAGGCGTAAGTTTCTATATCTCATCATCAGGAAATTGTATCCTGATCGCTGTACTGATATATCGGATCAGTATACCTCCACGATCATTGTTTTCTTACCTTTTCCTCACCCTTTCCCTCATCTCCACCCTTGCCGCTTCACGGGGATCTGCCGAAACATTCATGAGCTCATCTCAAGGTCAAGATCTTCTTTTAAGTCTCGCTTTAGTTCTCGATGCTATGAGAGGTGGAGAAGAGAAGATCAACTATGCTTTGAGGGTCGCAAGAATGCGTAAGAAATCAGGTATTAGGACATGGCGAGTGTTGCGGGAGGTAAGCGTCAATCCAATTTGTATACGTTCTCCGGGGTAGCTACTCATCACATAACTCGAACAGCTACGATCTGCTCTTCCATCAATACTGCATTCCCTTATAACTCGATTTACTGTTGCACCAGCGAGACTATCTGTCCTCATCTCTCACGTTATCGGAGTAGCGCTCAGACTTAAAGCACCTGGAAAAGGGAAAGAGGTGGAAATTAAAGACGGTAAAGAGATAGTGGAAAAGGAAAAGGTCAGTACTACTAGGAGTTCGTACTCGCGTTTGTACTGACACCCGTTCATATCAGGAGGCCATAATCAACTTCTATTCTACCAACATCCTCGCGGCTAAAACAGCTACTCCACATCATATATCTGTAAGTAGCATCCTTACGCAGAAAAATATCAAGCTGACGGTCCACGTTAGATTGCGTTGTCAGAATTCCTGTCAGAAAATGTCACGTTCGAGGTATTGAAGGACAAACTTATTCCCCAAGCTGAGAAGATGCTGCTGAGATCTCCAGAGCATGCTCTTGAAAGTAAGCTGATCCGACTGAACAGGCAATATATCACAGCTAATGACTCGTTAGTAACGGCTGATCTACTCGACATGTGTCCACACGATATATCGTCCATCCTTCCGGCTAAACTCGTCCCTTCGATATTGTCATCATCCAAATCCTCCAACGCCGAAACAAGAGCCAAGTCTGTTATCCTAATGCGAGCTGTTCTTAGAAGATGTCAGGATGAGAAAGTACAAGCAAAAATAGCAACCGACATTCTAGCTCTTCCTAAGACAGGAAAAACATCAAGTCCCGAACATCGAGCAATCCTCTTCACCATGGCTTCCGCCCTTGCCCCTTCCGATGCTGTTTCTTCGGTCGTAGTGGATACTCTTCCGGCCTTGGTATCAAAGGAAGGAAACGAGCCCGCTTTCCATGCTCTTAATGCCGCTCTTACACCTCATCTTGCCTACCAACTTACATCCAACAAAGCTGTCTCATCCACTGCTAGTTCAGCTTTAGTAAAAGAACTCAACGCAACCAAGATACCAACACGTCGAGGTTTATCTTCAGCAGTAGGAGAAGCAATATGGAAAGTCAAACAAGCAGGTCAACAGTTCTCAGTAGAAGGAGAGAAGTTGATCGGTCTTCTTGCACCTGCATTGGAAGTCAACCTCAAAGCTGCATCAACTTGCTTACCAGCTAACTCAGGTGGATTCTTAGAGGGATATGTTGCTCTTGCTTTGGCTCTAGGTCCATTAAGCGGAATGCCTGCAGCAGCCAAATTGACCGGAAGTTCCGCTTTGGAAGGTGTCTTGGCTGTTTCACCTAAACCATCTTTCCTGCTGAATGACAAAGTCTATGTCAAAGTACCAGCAGAGGAGGACGAGAAATGGCTTCTTAGATCCCTGGAGAGTATAGTTGGCTCATCAGCTACGAAGGTTAACACTGCTTCTGCAAGGTAAGTCGCTTTTCCAGCTCAAAACCGGCATCAACTAACATCAAAGTATAGGGTTGCTATTGGCCTTACCTTTATCTATCTTGCATTCGAATCTAAACACAAGTCAATACGACGTGATACTTACTCTGTGATCTCATCATTGGTTAAACGAAACCCTAAGCAAGTCAGTCGAATAATGAGAGAAGCCTTGAAAGTCTGGTTAAAACAACATGATGAACGAAAGGCCAAACACAAGGTGTCATCAGAAGATGATGAGACCGTTACATCTAAATCTAGAGATATTGGACGGTTACTTTCAGCTATTTTCGTTTCTTCTCCTGAGACTGAAAAACCCATTTTGGAAGATTTAGCTGTTGATTACCTTGTACTTGCTCATCATCCTGAAATAAGTCCAGAGGCTCAAACCTCATGGATTGGTCTAACCCAAAGTCTCGGTCTAGATCCTGCTGCTGTGGCCAGAGATGAGAAGGATAGAATACTGAAAAATTTATGGGACGCAGCTGGAACTCCCCCAGAGGTGAGTTACCGGAAAAATGCCGATTTAGCACAATACTGATATCATAGCAGGACTTACGACTAGCTGAAGCCGCTTATCATGCTGTGACTACTCTCGCATTTATATCGCCCTCAATATACGTCACGGAAGTACTCGAAAAGCTTAGAAGCGATCTCGACCCTTTGACACTCGACTTCATAGGTTTAGAAGAAAGAGGAATTTGGGCTACTCCTGCAGATCAGCTTTTCGTTGATGGTGAGCTATTATCCTTTTGACTTTAATTGCAAGTGATAGAGTCTAACATATCTTGTTTGATATCCTCCTTCATACAGTCCTAAACAGCAAAAAAGATTCCGGACCTGTAGATAAAAATCGAAAGAACTATGCAACTGAGAAGTGGGAACAAGAGATACGAGATTCTTTAGCTAAAAAGAAATCAACTCAAGTCGGCGGTAAACTTTCTAAACAAGATCAAGCGCTTGTTAATGCTCAAGTTGCTAAAGAAGCTGAAACTCGAACTCAAATTGTGACGGTACAAGGTCAATTGACAAGAGGTGTTGAATTCGTTTCCGCTCTCACAAAGAGTTTGTCAGAAGAAACCAATAAACACATTGATGAAATGGCAAAATTGTTGTTAGCTAGTGTTTTCAGTTCCGGGAATTTCTTGGTAGATAATCGAGCTTTCGAAGTTTTCATTGTAAGTGTCGTTTTCTTATGCGTTATTATAGTCTATAATTAGCTAATAACAGCCCAACAGGATTTGGGATCACTCGCTGCTGAAAGACTTGGTGAAACACGAAGAATGTTAGCCGCTGCTGTGTTAAGAAGTAACGAAGCCCCGCTCATATCGGAAGATTACCTTGAAGAGCCAGTCGGAGGTGAGTTGGACGGACGGACTCTTATCTTTCGAGTTAAATTAGCTGACATACGCCTCTAGAACTTGTAACTCGAATACTGCATCAAATTCATTTCCTTGCTGAACAAACACCCTTGGACAGTACCACATACTCCTTAACAAGTTTGTTACTTACGCAAGTAGTATCAAAGGGCGGTATCGGGACAGAATCTGCTCAAAGTGATGAAGCTCAAGAACAGCTGACATTGGTAAGTCTCATCGAGGGTAACGATAGTCGCAATACATACTGATTGTTGTTGATAGGTTGTTAATATCATTGCTGCATGTGTTGGAGAATGTAAGTACCTGCCTTCGCTGGAGCTGTTTTATATCACTGCTGATATCCGAGTTCAGTTACCAATGATGCTTATCCTCGGCTTCAAACTATCCGAGATCTCCTGCACGTTATCGGCACTTACTCCAAACTCTCTAAAGATGCTGTTTCTGCCCTTGCCGACTTAGGCGCTGCTATCAAAGATGTTGCGACTAACGCAGAGATATCGGAAATGATTGCTGGTACCTTGTCAAAGGACTCTAATGTCAGAAATGCCGCCCTTCAAGCATTACAGGCAAGTCACTGTTTGATTTTTGGTCAAGCACAGAACACATGCTAATCGCAACGGTCTAACAGCCTGTAGATTTGACTGAACTCGATTACTCAGAAGAATTATGGATTGCTATTCACGACGATGATGAACAAAACGCTAATCTGGCTTTACACATTTGGGAAGATAATGGGCACGATTTACCAGAGACATATTTGGAATCCTTACTTCCTTACCTTAGTAAGCACACCTCCTTTCGCTTTAATCACAAACCTAAGCTAATGGCGGATGAACAGCTCACGGAAGTGCTGCTGTACGTCTCGGTTGTGCTCGAGCACTTGCCGAAGGAGCCGAGCAGCACCCATCTCAGGTCGAACCCACTGTACAAGGCTTACAAACACTTTACACTGAGAAAAATAAACTGTTGGTACCAGAGTATGACCGATTTGTGAGTACACTCAGAATGGATATTGCAAAAAATCGGTACTGATAATCATGAATGTAGGGTATGGTTATTCCTGAAACCGTCAACCGATCAGATCCATGGGAAGCAAGAGTTGCTATCGCAACTGCCCTCGAAAAGCTCGCACCTCTTCTCTCGACAGCTTCTATATCACCTATATTCGAATTCCTGATAAACAATGAACCGCTCGGCGATCGACATTCTGAGGTCAGACGAAGCATGCTCAATGCTGCTATCGCCATTATCGATCTTCACGGTAAAGAAGCTGTTGCTGGTTTGATGAAGAGGTTCGAAGATTACTTGGGATCTGCTACTCCGAGTTCTGAAACCGATGATTACATCAAAGAGGCCGTCGTTATTGTAAGTAGGACGAGTCACCATTCTTGATTCCTCACTGACTTAGCGAATCTATCACGTACAGCTTTTCGGTAGATTGGCACGACATCTTGATTCAACCGATTCTAGAATACCTCAAGTAGTTGATCGATTAGTCGAAGCTTTGAATACCCCATCCGAGTTGGTGCAGTCAGCTGTAGCTGATTGTTTACCGCCATTGGTAGCCGGTATGGCTGAAGAAGCTGAATACATTGTCGATGGACTGTTCTCTACTTTGACTACAGGAGCCAAATACGCTGCTAGACGAGGTGCTGCTTATGGTCTTGCTGGTGTAGTCAAAGGAAGAGGTTTACAGTGCCTTAAAGAATACGACTTGATGGATAAACTCAGAGAAGCAGGAGAAGATAAGAGTGCTTATCAAGGCAGACAAGGTGCTTTATTCGCATACGAAACCTTGACTGCTACACTTGGAAAGATATTCGAGCCATATATCATCGAGCTTGTACCTCAACTTCTTGCTCTCTTCGGTGACGGTAATAGTGATGTGCGAGAAGCTACTCAAGATGCTTCAAAAGTCATTATGTCAAAGATCTCCGGTCATTGTGTCAAGTTGATGTTGCCTACTTTACTTGATGCTTTAGAAGAAAAACAATGGAGAACAAAAAAAGGTGCTATCGAGCTTTTAGGGTAAGCTAAAGTCTCACGTCCGCATGCTGTACAACAGCTGATAAGAGTATACGTAGTGCAATGGCTTTCTGTGCTCCTCGACAATTATCTCTTTCTCTTCCTACCATCATTCCCCATCTCACTGGTGTCATCAACGATTCTCATGCTCAAGTCAAATCAGCTGCCAACACAAGTTTGAAACGTTTCGGAGAAGTCCTCAACAATCCAGAAGTCAAGTCTATACAAAGTACTTTGATGAAAGCCCTTGCTGATCCAACTGCCAAGACAAACACCGCTCTAACATCATTACTCAAAACTACCTTTGAACATTATCTTGATGCTCCTTCACTCGCATTAGTCATGCCAATCATTGATAGGGGTTTACGACAACGATCTTCAGAAATTAAACGAAAAGCTGCTCAAATTGTTGGTAATATGGCTTCATTAACCGAAACCAGAGACCTCGTACCATACTTGAACGAATTAATGCCATTAGTACATGAAGTACTTGTCGATCCTGTACCCGAGGCAAGAGCTACAGCAGCTAAATCATTAGGTACATTGGTTGAAAGATTGGGTGAAACTAATTTCCCTAATCTGGTTAACGAATTATTGCAAACTCTTAGATCAGATACAAGTGGTGTTGATAGGCAAGGTGCTGCACAAGGTTTATCAGAAGTTCTAAGTGGTTTAGGTATGGAAAAATTAGAGGGTCTTTTACCTGAAATCATAAAAAATACTGCAAGTCCAAGGCCATACGTTAGAGAAGGTTTCATCTCCCTCTTGGTCTATTTACCAGCTACTTTCGGTCATCGTTTCGCTCCTCATTTAGGAAGAGTCATTCCCCCTATCCTCAATGGTCTTGCTGATGATTCAGAATATGGTAAGTACACCCTCCCTCTCTTTTGACAATTACCTGTGCGATCCATTGATGCTGTGATTGTGTATGGGGTCAATAGTACGAGAAGCATCCATGCGTGCTGGTAAGATGATCATTGCCAACTACTCCTCAAAGGCTATCGATTTGTTGTTACCAGAGTTGGAAAAGGGTATGATAGACCATTCATGGAGAATCAGAGTGAGTTCTCCAGCGCATTCTTTTCCTGAGAAAGTATACATGCTGATAACGGAATATAGCAATCTTCCATCGCACTTACCGGAGAACTCCTTTATCGAGTCACCGGTATCAGTGGAAAGGTCGAGTTGGAAGAAGACGAAGCTCCAGCTCAATCCGCCGATGCTGCCAGAAGAGCACTTCTCGATGCTCTTGGTCAAGAGAGAAGAGACAGAGTTTTGGCTACATTGTACATTGTTCGACAAGATGCTGTATCCATCGTCAGACAAGCTTCCATCCATATTTGGAAAGCTCTTGTCCAAAGTGAGTGTTTGCGGCTACTTGTACACTTAGTGATGCTGACTGGTGACACCTCCAGACACTCCACGAACTACGAGGGAGATCTTACCTGTTCTTATGCAATTGATCATGTCCCTTTTGGGCAGTCCCGAAGTCGATCAACAAGAGGTGCGTTGTGATGCCGGTAGTGATATATCACTGCTAATGCTTTCGAATACAGACCGCTTCTCGAACATTGGGAGAGTTATGTCGAAAGAACGGAGAAAGAATCTTTGGAGAAATCATTCCTATCCTTCAAAAAGCTATTACCTCACCCGATGCTCGAAGCAAAGAAGGTGCTTGTTTGGCATTCGCAGATGTTATGGCTGCTACCAACAAAGAAGTTATTGCCGATCACGAAGATGCTATTATCTCTGCTGTCAGAGCTGCTCTTGTCGACACCGAGCCATCTGTTCGAGCTGCCGCTGCCCGAACTTTCGACTCTATGCAGCATTACATGGGTGCAAAAGCTATCGATCAAACTATTCCAACATTGCTGGAAGCTATGAGAAACCCGGGAGAAACTTCAGAAACCGCTTTGAAGGCTTTGCAAGAAGTCATGAGCGTAAGTCAGCTAAATTATCTCAGAACCTGCATAAGCTGATCTTGTTATGTCATATAGGTTCGAGCCAACAGTGTATTCCCTGTACTTATACCGACACTTATCGCTCAACCTATTACAGCATTCAACGCTCGGGCTCTTGGTCAACTTGTAAAAGTGGCTGGTTCAGCACTCAACAAGCGATTGGATACTGTTTTAGGAGCCTTGGTAAAATCATTGGAAAAAGAGCAAGACGAAGATATACTTGGGGAAATCAATTCTGCAATTGAATCGTTACTTGCTTCAGTTGAAGATTCTGATGGTATACACTTGTTAGAAATGCTTCTCATTGGATGGGCCAAAGATTCTAATCCAGTTAGAAGAGCTACAGCATGTGATATATTTGGAACATTCTGTCAAGTCAATGAAGCCGATACGACAGACTATAGAGTTGATTGGATTAGAATTTTAATTTCATTATTTGATGATTCGACTGAATCTGTTGTTGAATCAGCGTGGAAATCATTGGATTTCTTTGTCAGAACAATTGATAAAGATGAATTAGAGGATTTAGTTGTTCCATTAAGAAGATCAATTGAATCTTCTGGATCACCAGGCAGAACTGTATCAGGTTTTTCAAGACCAAAAGGTGTTCAATCTATTGTACCTATTTTATTAGCTGGTATCTTAAGTGGAACACAAGAACAAAGAGAACAAGCTGCTTTAGGTATAGGTGAATTAGTTCAAAGAACAACTGAATCTGCAATCAAGCCTTACATCATTCAATTAACTGGTCCTCTGATTAGAGTAATTTCAGGTCAAGCTATTGCTCCTCAAATCAAATCTGCCATGTAAGTCATATATACTCCAATAATAGTAATTAGTGGTTGTGAGGCTGATGTCTGTTGTTTTGGGGTTTTTAGTTTACTTACACTTACAGTCTTACTTGAGGAAGTACCACAATTGGTCAAACCTTTCCACCCACAATTAACAAGAACTTTTGTCAAGTCCGCTTCTGATCCTGCAGCTGTTTCAGTTAGAAATCGTGCTGCAGCTGGTCTAGGTGCTTTGATGAAACATCAAGTGAGTATCTCTCTAGCTAAAATGCTCACAATAGCTCAAATGACTGATGCGATCAAATTTACTTGTAACAGCCTCGGGTCGACCCATTAATCACCGAATTGATTGGTGGAATCAGATCAGGTGATAATGAAATCGCACCTTCGATGGCAAATGCTTTAGCTGCTGTATGCAGAAGTGCAGGTAAAAATATTGGTGCAGGTGCCAAAGCACAAATCATTGAATTGGTTGAGGAAGCATTTACAGCTGGTAGAAATGGTAAGTTGAATCATGTACAGCGTATTGTATGAACGTATTATGCCGGTAATATGCTAATTAACTACAATTGATATAGAAAATTACAATACATCAATATCACGTATAATCGCAGGATTAGGATATTCTGATTCTGCATCAATTCAAGATATAGTTAATACTTTCTTGATAGATAAAGATTATTCACCAACGAATTTAACAAGTTTAATGATTTTAACCGTATTAGAAGAATCACCTGATACTTTCTATGAATTGGACTGTTTAGAAGATGTAACTAAAAAAATCATGTCTGCTATTTCAGATACAACGGGTGGACCTTCTGTTCAAAGACCAGCAAGAGAATCAAGAGATCTATTGAGGAAAGGTAAATTCCAAGATGATGAGAAAGTACAAGCTCTTTTGAGGTAAAAAAAGAGAAGAAGTTGATAAATAGGTAGAATTGATTTATTGGAGATTTAAGGAGATAAAGAGAGAGTATTAAAGGATGCTAAGAAGAGAGAAAAAAATTAAAAAGATTTTGCATAATATAATATTATACAATAAAATGGATAGACAACTTTGCATATCTCATATACCCATGCCGTTTTCGCCAGAATGAATGCAATTTATATAAGACATGACCTGCATTCTTGGTTTTGGTAAAGTATGAAAAATTGTGTCGAGTCGATAATGTCCGTTATATTCTACAGCGGGTCTTAGCGAATATCAGAGAGTAGTTAATAAAGAGAAGGAATACCCAAAGTACCGAGAGAAAGCGAGATACCATAATATACAATCAAACTTCGTTTAAAAGGGGCATGAGATATCATTATATTACAAGTGTAATGTCGTTTACTAGGAAGATAGTCATGTTGTGGTTTTAAGATCTACCTTTCTTGGCTGGAGATTCCACATGACTCAATTCAGCTAAAGAGCCTAAATGACCTAAAGATCTTTTCATCCCACTTTTATTATGTGATTCTTTAGTAGTGGTTGAAGAAGATGAAGTTGAAGGTATTATACCTTCGATAGCAAGTTCAAGTTCGGTTATCCTGCATGAACGTTGATATAAGCTCCTTGTTAGGCGATGTCTGCTTGAAAGAAGCTTACCTCAAAGGAAGTTTTCGGTTAGACGGAGCATATTCGAAAGCTTTTCTGTATAATGATAAAGCTTGTTGCAGATCACCGCTGTTGAAGTTTCGAAATGATCAGTCGGCTTTCGACGGGCCACTAATAAGGTATATGAGTGCTGTGACAATTAACTAACCTATGTTGCAATTGCCTAGCATGGGAAGTGATAACTCTAGCTCTATTTTCTTTATCATCAGCGGAAAGCGAACCCATTTCTGTTTCTCCTCGAACAGCCAAATCTGTTTGGCCAGGCTGAATTGCTGCTGTAGTGGGTCGTATAAATTCTTTTTCTAGTGCTATCTGCTGAGAGACTACCTTGTGAATCTATCTCTTAAATATCAGCTTACGCGTAAATCTTTCCATTGAAACGAAGCTGGCGTACCCTTTGATCAAGCTGCTCGTCAGTCATGCCTTTGAGGATATTTCCTTTCTGATCTACCTTTCCACCCGCAATTACATTCTCTTTTCCAGGTTGATTTCTGATGTTCAGTCCACGCATAGGTCGAGAGTTAGCTGAAATGGCTGATAAAGCTGTTCGAGCATCTGTAGGAGCGGAATGTCTAGGACCGATATTCGCTCGAATAGGTCCTCCAATAACGCTCTTCTTAGCGATTTGCGTAATTGGAGCAGAGGCTCGTCGAGAACCTGAATTTATCAAGTAGGCTGTTTAGCTAATAATCGGACATCAACAATGAAATGGACTTACTACTTTCTGTCACATTCAGACGATTTTCAACAGATTTTGACTTTTTAGCGAATCTGATGATTAGAGGGAGATATCAGTTATATTTCTAACTCTGCTAATACGATAACTGACTGCAGTGTATTGATAGTATCCCTAGCGAATTGTTCACCAGGTGCTAAACAACATATTAATAAGCCTTGGGACGACCCTCCAAGGGCATCTATGTATGTATCGCTATCAGCTTGTTTCCCCATTTTTACAGGTCTAAACGCTTACCTTGTAACAATCGGGTCAACTTTGACTCCCTATACGGAACAAATACTCCACCTTCCCTTTGACCCTTCTGAGCATTGAGATTGAGAGCATCGACCACTTTCCCAAGAGTCGTTAAAGAGGTATTTATTGCGGAACTCTATACTGTGAATCAGTATCACTGTGACAATTGTTCGGAAGCAGGCGAACGGCGCTTACTTCTCGCATACGCTCTTTGTCATTACCAGTGAGATTATTGTTCTCAGATCCAGCCAAATCAGTCAGCTGAAACCGAGTTGTCAGCTGTTACTCCGGAAGATCACCTGGTACCGCATAACTCACACAAATTTTACCTTGTCTTGAGACTGTCAAGCTGTCACTATCACTTCTTTGGAGATAAATCGTCAAGATAGCATGTGATCGGGAAGAAGACGAGTTGAGTTTTGTTGATGCTGTTTTACGTGTCTTTGCAGCGGTGCTGTAGATCACGATCAATCAGTCACTTAGCCCTAGATCATCGCACTGTTAGGAGAGAAAAGGCATATCTTACTTGTATATCCTGCTAAATTCTTCGATGCTACTGATGGGCTGTATTATCAGGTCTGCGATGATATTTTCTCCTTCTGACGACATTCTGATATCCCTTTTTCTCGGCTGCGAATGGCGAATAAGTGCAGTTTAAGCTAGAATTCGGGGGCGAGGGAGTTGGCTTACCTCTGACCGATCACCCAAAAGATCAAATACTTCGTCTTTCAGTATTTCCTAGAATGATAATTAGTAGTATCAGTAATGGAAATTTGAAACAGTCTAGAAAATGACGAAAGGACATACTACATATGAAAAAGTGACTCTTAACGTGGAGGATTTCAAAATTGATCTCCTTTCGAATATGGCCTGGCTCGTTGATCTGTCAGCTAGGTCAACTCAACAACATAAGTTTCATGATAGCTCACCTCCACAGTTCTGGGTATTATACCTGGATCTGAAGCTGACCCTTGCATTGTCTAAACAGGACCAATCAGCGCTTTTCTCCATTCATTCTGTCGAGTAAGCAGTAATTAAGCTGAACGAACGTGTGTTTTGCCAGATCCTGTTACTCCGTAGGTGAAGATAGTCGTATTCTGTGTTCACAGGTCAGCCCGACAGACCAGCGGATTCGAGGAGATGTACAAGCTTACTTGACCTTGATAGGCCTGCTCGACACTGTGATACCAACGGTCAGCTGAATCTTCCGCTTCAAAGCCTCGCAAAGCGCTTACAGGGGTTTAACATGTTCAAAAACTTCTTCTTGCGTTCCACTAGCAGGATGACATTTGTCAAGACTATTAGTTCCATCAGCAAGCTATATGGTCATCGCAGTTTATATAGCTTACCTGAATCGATATCTTTTGTCTCCTTCCTTATTAAGAGCCGTTATATCATTTCCCTCAATACGAATCGCTTCGGAGTCTATCTTTCCATCAGTTGGGCAAGAAGGTCGAAGTCTGACATGACAGGAAATCGATTTTGATGTAGGCATTTTGTATCGCTGATTATAACAACTTCGAGTCGCTGCATGTAGTGTCATTTATCAAATCATGAGGAGAAAAAAGAAGACGAAGACGTCAACATCACTCACCGTAGCGCTATGATTATGGATGGAATATTAATGTAGATGATATCGTTCAACCTCCACCAAACTTACTGAGCTTTGTTGACAAGGAATGACGGAGTAAACAATAATCTCCGCTAAAAACAGTCGCGTTGAAACTGGGAAAAACGTAAACAAACAAATGAGGATCCCGCTTTTTGCGTCTTCTCACCAATTTTCCTGCATAGAGACCATCTTCCTACTGAGCTTTCTGGTAAACTCTTCATCAGCAAAAGTGAGACTACTCAAACTACACCGATATGGCAGCAGTAGGCAACACCTCTACCATGTACGCATCAATATCAACTGGATCCAGTCTTCATCAAGCTGTAGACCAGTACGTCTCTCCTTCACCTATCCCTGAACCCCAAACCTTACAAGCTGACTTGTTCTAACCCATTAGAATATCTTCAGCAGCGTCATCAGGCTTTCATGTCTTACAGCATCGAGATCAATTCCAAGAGAGAGCATTGAGGGATGTTACCATGAGCAGCAATGATTCAGCTATGATGTTGGACCCAAGTAATCCAATTTTAGTAAGGGAAGAGATGGAATCACAAAAGGTAAGTTGGAAGTTGACAAGACATCTTCCTATCACAATCAACTCACGATACTTCCTCAAATATAGGAATACTTCCGTAGAGTCAAATTCACATATTTGGAGCAAGAAGCGAAAAGACATTTCTTATCCTGGATAATTGGTGATGAACCTCAACGTGTAGAACCAGGAGAAAATGAGGAAAGAGGTTAGTCGAAAACATGACTAGATCAGCTTCTGAAACAATTCGAAAGCTGGCTAGCTGACAGCTTCTGATTATTGTAGAGATATCAAATGCTGCAAAGAAAGCTGTCTTGAAAGAAGCAAAATTGAGTATAGAGAATATGAGGAAAACCACAGTCAAATTAGCTGAAACGAACGCAAAGAGTCAGTTGCTCACTCTGTTTCATCTTACGGATTACAGCTGATAGGTTTCCTCAGAACACACTGAAATGTCACAACGATTATTGGAAGCTCAAGCTTTGCAGAAACAGATAAGGGATATGGAACTTGAATTAGCTAGAATCAAAGCTACTCATCCCCTGGAAAATGTGAGTTATGTCACTTATGCATCGGTAATATAACATACTGACTGTTCCATATCAGAGAATGACAACTTCTCAAGCGAATGATACTCTTGATGCTCAAATTGTAGAAATGGAAAGATTAACAGATGCTCTCTCTTCGACCCAAAGTCAAACTGATACAACTAGAGAGGAAGTCACTAAAGTGGCCAAAGAAGTCAGTTGTCTTGCCCTTTTCTGTTTTCCGGCCAATTGGGATATATAGCTTACAATATGTTGTGTTGTAGGTTCAACGTCTAAGTCGTGAGCGAGAGAGGGAAGAAGCTAGAGCGAAAGAAGTTAGGGAAGGAAGAGAAGCAGGAGATACAAAAGTTGATGAGATATGTAGATGGCGAGTGGAAGACGCAATTTACCTGGTCCATACCCCGTTACACGAGGAAGAGCTGACCAGTGCTCTAATAGGTATTCTTCTTCATTATCGTTCTATCGATCGTTACTTGGAATCAAATCAGTTAAAGCTGTTACGGATAACGAGTTACATCTGGAATATGATGTACCCAACGGTTCAGTCATACTTGAAGTAACATTTGATGAATTGACGAAAAGACTAGTCGATGCTAAAGTGAGTGATACGTATCTACAGCTAAACCGCAAATTGTGCATTAAAAGCTGATGTGTCGTAATGTTATAGCTCAGCGGTAGTGATATAGATATCACGGAACCTGTCAATATAGCAGCCGAAGCCAATGATGTGCCTGGACTGGTAGCAGATGTACTATTGCGTTTGAGGCCAGTTTAGATATCGAGTGATTTGTGTAGGGAATTCTAGTATGGATTAGAGTGCAGAATGACCCAGGTTGTAATTGTTATGTTTGTACTATATTTTGGGTTACATGCTATTGCTTTTTATGAGACCAATGTGCCAAAAGTGGTGGAATTTGGTACGGGTTTTTGCCCTGATCGTCAGTAGATCTAAAGTAAGCATCCAGATTGTAGCCCCCATAGTAATGACTACATGGTATCACCAACGAAACGCCAGTAATACCGGTATTTGCAGCTTGTACTGCTCTACAAGTGTATATCTGGTTTTCAACAGCGAAGTCAACGATATTTGCGACAATTTCCGATGAATGGTCCTCTTATGGACATTGCTTCTGAACGTTTGCAAGTATCGGTAGCTTATAAGCAATCATGCTTGACACTTCTTCGCTCTCTCGTCGACATTATACGTGGTAAACACTCTCTTTGGGACGGATGCTAGCAAGCCCTTTGGTACATCTTACTTGGTATTGTGGATACTCCTCCCTATGATGTTGCTCGACGTACAATACAAATCTGTCCGCCCGGATACTATAAGCATTATCCCAGATTTATCGGTTGTCTTATATCATCACGAAGTTGAGTCCAGATGCAAGTCCTTCTTCATCTTCGACGCCATCCCGTCAAGCCGTGATTCGATATAACTCTCAAGTCGGTAATTTATGATGATTTCCCGTTCGTCTATACAATCAGCGGCTTTGGTCTTAGTATGCAGAATAAAAGTTCTGGACCGGGTTCATATTATGAGTCTGTACCTATCAATGAGTCCCCTCAATTTTTCAGCTGTTAAATTTTTGGCTCCCCTTGTACCTGAAAATCCCGTATTATCCGATCCTTGCCTTTAGCTTTAAAACCCTTTTTTATATAACCCATAAGTTATGAAAAATCATTAAATCCTCTGACGTCTTACCCCCCTTATGCAGAAAGTATGATTATTAAATTATCAGGAAAAGTCTGATAAAACCACGTGAAATAAACTATTCGAGGGTGTTTATCGTTTTATCGGATAGGATAGATTTAGTGGCTTGTTATTGTATTATTTAAAGTAAGACTGGGGGTGATAGCTCAAAATTTCCATTTTTTTGATGAGTTGCTTGTTCAATCAGTTGAGATCAATTCTTCGTCATACAACTTCTATCTGTGTACTACAGTAAAGCTGTTATGCACGCAGAGAGGCATAGCAAGATTAGGAAAAGCAGGAGAAGTAATAGAGCAGGGATGTTTGAGGGAAATGTAAAGTATGGAGAATAATCTGAATGTCAAGTCATTACTGCTTTATCGTTACCATTCTTCATTAACATTTCACTAACGTTGGGCTATTGATGAACAACTACTACCCTCTTTTTTTATCTGACCCCGAATTTCTAATATCGATATACTTTGGTAGTAGACAAAAAAATTAAAATAAACGCCCCATCTTATCTTTCCCTTCCTCCCACCTATCCCTTCTTTTCATAGAGCTAAATGACTTGATCTTCCGACAATACAGTACTAGCAAGACAAAGACCATTCGAACATTACAAGAAACGAACTGACCTCAAAGACACTCTTTTCTCAATCACATATCATATCTATCCTTCTCATTCCTTTTCTATCATCCTTACATTCCTTCACTCAAACAGAAATACCGACATACCTTTGAATAATCAACAACCTCAACCTCAACTACAAGTCCAACGACCACCTCAAGACTTTCATTACCAAAAGGATAAGGATCTCAAGTACGATTTCCCCCAACATATACTAGGCAAGTACCATTCATTCGCTAAAAAGTAAGTAATTTAGTTTCTTCTTGTTCAAGCCCTCATTTATGAAAAGTGCAATGGCGAAAGTTTCCATAAGAGCTGTGCCATGCGTTTGGAAGAAGTATGCCAGAACAATGAAAGGATCGCAACATTCAACATAAGCTGACTTGATATTGTTTACACCCATAGCCCAAATAAGGCATTCGCTAACTCGTTCAATCGGTCTTTCTTTACATCAAACATATAACACTCATTAAGAAACACATTTCAAACCAAAATCAAATCAAAATCAAACCAAAATTAAACAACTATCAACTATTGGCCAAAATAATCGATTTCTAAAATGTTCGCAACAACTTACTTATTAATCTTATTACTATTATCCACATCAACAGTATTGGGATTTTCTGATAGAAAAGCACATGAATTATCTAGATCTAGAGCAAGATCACATTTCGCCAAGAAGGATGCCAAACAAGTTTATGGATTTGAATTCAATTCAACCTCAACCTCATCTATAGAAAAAAGAGGTCAATCATATGCCAATTCTCGAGCTACCTTTTACGATGTTGGATTAGGTGCTTGTGGTTGGTATAACGGTCCAAATGATTTTATTGTTGCCCAGAATTCTGCTCAATATGGTGGAGGGTGAGTCGGCTGTTACACATGTTTATGTCCTTGGATCTCTTGCTAATCTGGCTGTAAATACTACATAGGTATCCAGGTCCAAATTGTGGTAGATCTATCTCAATTAGTTACGGAGGCAAGACAGTGATAGCCACTATTGCAGACGAATGCCCAACATGTCCTTACGGAGGTTTGGACATGTCAAGAGGATTGTTCACACAATTTGCCGTGAGTGGGATTTCGCGAGTATTTCAACTTTGGAACAGCTGCTAATAGGTGGCGTTACATTCATAGTCTGAAGGAGCAGGTGTGTTCTATATGACATGGTGGTACAATGATGAATCACAAGAAAAGACTACATCGACATCAGAAAAACCAACACCCACTTCAACCTACACACCACCTACTTCCACTTACGTTGAACCTTCTACAACACCAACGCCCACATCAACATACGTTGAACCATCTACAACATCTACATCAACCGCTCAATCATCTTCAGTAGCTTCCTCTTCCACTTCAACATCCGTAGCAGTCTCAACAACCGCCTCATCAATAATACCTTCATCAACAGGATTAGCAGACACAGTTTTACAAACTAATGCTACTATTCCAGCTTTAGTTAATGCAACAAGTACGATATCATCCTCAGCAGAAGATAGTGAAACTACTGCACCAGTTTCAGCTTTAGGTAATTTAGTTTTATTCAATCAAGCAGTAGCTTATTTAGGTCATATCGTTGTTGTCGGTGCTGAAAACTAAATTGCCACATAAGTTTGATTCGGTACGACCCACTGGGTACGCTACTTTGTATTACTTTATTTCTTCTCTTCTATCTTTTTGTTTTTTTGGTGTATCTTAGCTCTCATAATATCATATTAGCCTTAATAGAAGGATCCTGTCATTCGTTTAAATATAATTAAAATATCTATATTACCTATATAACTCACAAAACCGTATAAACCCGCCACAAACTCGTGATCACATAATCAAGTATAGTTCTTATACAACGTCCTTTGACGATCTCTTGTATGATTAGATATATCGTTGCCATGCATATTACAAAATGCACAATAGACTAAGGTTTCAAACCACTTGTGGATGCTGCATTATCATGGCATCACTCGTTGAGGTTCTTCCAAGGTAGAAGAAACATGAGATAGCGTAAAGCAATTGCTGCAAATAGAAAATCCCCGATTACAGTTAGACTAATATTTGCCAGTGCCGAATAAGACTCATCAAATTCAGGGTTATATTACCGCATTGAACAACGTCACTTCACTGCTGTAACAGGTAACAAGTAATGTCGATCTCTTGCTACAAACCTTCCAATCTTTCACACGCAGTCTAATCATTTTAGTGTAGTGTAGAATCGAAACAACATTAGATAAAAAAGTTGCTCGTAACATTACTTATTTGTATATACTACTCATTGTTTGATACAGAGAAGCCCTTGTCATCTAGACTACCTTGCATCAGTAACTTGGTGAATATTACTTGTACAACGATTGATTCAAAATGGCTAGACCTGATCCACAAAATGATGTATGGGATCAAAGATTACATCCACATTTAAGATTATTATTACCATCTTCAACACCGCCAATACATCTAGAAGCAAGATTATATCTACCAAAACCATTTCCTCCATCAATAAAACCACATATAAATAGATTAGGTGAATATTCCACTGTACCTAAGAAGTTAGAAGATTTAGATTATGACGTAAGAGATGGGTTAAAAGATATGGGTGTAGAAAGAGTTATTGTCGCTAGTCATCCTTGGGGCAGATTAGGTGGTAGTATGTTAGATCCGTGAGTGGATTCCCTTTTTACCGAAGTAGATACGAGTTTGTGCTGATCAACGATGTGGTTTTCGTTTGCTTTTACTTCTCAGCGTAATAACACAACATCTTATAGAAGCTGTATATCATCCATATCATTCACATACAACTAATCCATCAACCATCGAAGGTGCTAATCCAGATGCTGATATTCTTTTGAAATCTCCACCAAGAACACCACAATTGAAAAATTCACCTACATTAGGAAGTTCACCTAAAATGCCAAATTCACCAAAAATGCCAAGTTCACCTAGATTGAGAAATTCAATTTCTGAAGCTTCACAACCTACACCTTCATCAAGATTGAGAAATTCAATATCCGAACAAGGAGGATCTTCTACCAATAATGGACAAAGAACAAGAAATTCTATATCTATAAATGATGCATCGAATAGAGCTAGAAATTCTATTTCTGAAGTTCCTATACCATCTGAATTATGTGGTAAAACTGCTGTAATAACTTATAATGTTAGAGGTGTAGGTTTATCAGGTGGTTCACAACCTTGGTTAGGTATTGGAAATGATCCTGAAGATTTAGCTGAAATTGAAAAAATCGGTGTTGGGTTATTGGGGGATAGCGTTAAGGAAGTTTTTAGATTTGTAAGTGAAAATTTCTTTTTTGACAATTATTCGCAAACCAGTATATGTAATGCTCATTGGGAGATTTTGTAAATTTGATATTCGAACATAAGCTGATTCTTCCAACGTCTCGCAGGGGTACTCCTGGGGCTCATTATTAACTATCTTAGCGCCATTCCCGAATAATCACTTGATACCTCTAACTAAGACTTTATTAGTTTCACCACCTTTGACAGTATTTAAAGGTATATCATTACTATCATCGAAGAAATTCCCCGTAGCATTAAAAGATCATAAACAACATTTACCGAATGATAAACCTGTATGGTTAGTTTATGGTGATAAAGATGAATTTACAGGATCATCTTCATATATAAATTTTGCTCAAGAAATAAATAATGGTAAAGAAGCAAATATAGTGAAATCAATTGAAATTGATGATGCTGATCATCTTTGGAGAAGAGATGAAGGTCAAAAATTAAGAGAAATCATTAGAGATTGGTTAGATAGTTAGATAGTTAGATAGTTAGATTGAATTACATTTCATAGATTGAAGATCTTTCGCAAGGACTCTCCCACAAACGTGATCAAGTTATAGTTTAGGGCGTTCACATGTTATGCTTGTTTTGAAAGTACAGACTGTCACCAAAGGAGTGGGGAAAAGAGAAGATCCAGAGGGAAAGTGGGGAATGATAGCACATGTTTGTATTCTTGTATTTTTAGATTTCCAGCGAGTCTTGTTGTCTCCATGCAACATTTACATTTGGAATTGACAGCTGTGCATGCTCTGATCAACGAGGATCAACAATCAATTTAACTACATTTTATCGTACGAAACTATGAATTGATGATGCCATAGTTGTTGATGATCGAAGCAAAGGAATGTCGTTATTCGTATTCACGGCACGCTTATAAGATGAGTTACCGGTCATGGGTGATAAAAAAATGAACATCATAGGTCGATCAAAGTCGTTTTGGTCTTTTGCTCATCTATGCTGTTCGTCGATTCTCCTTATACCTCTTCTGACTGTGATCACCATTATTGCTTTTGCATCACATACAGCTAGCAACCATCATCTGTGTTGTCATCACACGATCACCATTCAGCCTCGGTCTTGATTTCAACATTTAACGCATATAACCGATCTTTCGGATCTATCTTGCCTTTCGGTTTATCACCATTCTTATCAAAATCAGTGGGACAGAGAACGTATATAACACTTGAAAGATATTACTTCCAGTAGGTTTATCTTTCTGTGCGACATAGTAACAATCAAGCAGCATGTCTTTTCGCTCGAGATCGATACGGTCCCTTCCAATCTCTCGCCGGTCTACTGTAATACCTCGATTACGTCTGTCACCCATTCAAGCGGGTCTGAAAACCTCAACACAGATACATCGATATCAACAATCTCAAGCAGCGCTAGCAACATCACCTTCGACATCAACGCAATATGAATCACAATATATACCGCCTCCGCCTTTAAGTGGTAATTCAAAAGGGGATGATGAAGCTTTAAAAGCACATTTTGATTTACCTTATCAGGATATTGATGCATCTTCATCAAGTGGTTTATTCGAATTTCCACCTTTAACAAATCCAAAATCTTTAAGACCGTTAACAGAAAGAACTTTGATACAAGCCAATGCGATAGTCGAAAGGATTTGTAAAGCACCTCATGATCCAACAGGGAAAGAACGTAGATTAGTTGTTAAAAATTTAGATAGATTAAGTGATATTTTATGCGGTGTGATTGATATGTGTGAATTAGTTAGAAATGTTCATCCTGAACCTAAATGGGTTGAAGAGTCTCAAAGGACATATGAAATTTTATGCAGTTTTATGAATGAGTTGAACACTAGTACGGGTTTATATGAGGTAAGTTCGAAGGTCACACGAGCATTAACATAGGAAGATCATCTGGTTATCTGAGTTAGAGCTCGGATTATGTAGGATAATGGGCTACAAAAACTGAGCTAATTTTAATTTCTGTATGCAGTCACTCACCAAAGCTGTCAATTATCCACACCCAGAACCCCTATCATCAGCAGAATTACGAGTAGCCCATACATTTTTATCAGATTTTGAAAGATCAGGTATACATCTTCCACCAGCTGTACGACAAAAATTTGTTTCTTTATCCGATTCTTTATTATCTCTAGGTAGAACTTTTTTATCATTCGCGTCTAGTGGACCATCAACAAAAAAATTAATTGAATTACCTGAACCTGAAAAATTATTAGCTGGAATGGGATCACAATTTATTGATTCATTACCTAGAAAACGTAGATATGGTTCAACGAATGTAGCATATGTCGTACCTGGAAGTTGGGAAGCTCAAATGATTTCAAGATATGCCAGAGAAGGTGAAGCAAGAAGATTAGTTTATATAGGTGGAATTCAAAAAGATCCAGAAAGAATAGAAGTTTTAGAAGAATTATTAAAACAAAGAGCAGAATTAGCAAATGTTTTAGGTAAAGAAACTTGGGCAGATGTTACTTTGATTGATAAAATGGCAAAAAATCCTAAAAATGTATTAGAATTTTTGAATTCTTTAGCAAAACATCATAAACCAACTGCATCACTAGACGTTTCTTCATTACAGAGGTTAAAAGCTACCACTCTAACAGGAAATTACTACAACAACGATAATAATGCAGTACATTTACCGCCAATACATTCATGGGATAGAGATTATTACGCTGAAAAATATTTAACGACTTTAGCTCCAACATCAAGTTTACCTTCTTTAACACCATATTTCTCAACCGGTACATGCTTATTAGGATTATCGAAGATTTTCCAGAAACTATACGGAATTTCATTCAAACCCAAGTCGATTAAACAAGGTGAAGTTTGGCATGATTCAGTAAAGAGATTGGATGTTATAGATGAAAATGAAGGTTTAATTGGTATTATATATTGTGATTTGTTTTCGAGACAAGGTAAATCACCTTCAGCAGCACATTATACCGTAAGATGTTCAAGAAGAGTCGATGATGATGATCATCAAGGAGATGGATTGAGATCAAAGTGGGATGATAAGTTTGGTATAGGAAAAGGTTTAGCAGTTCAAGGTGAATCGCTAAAAGGTAAAAAAGGGAAATATCAATTACCTATAGTTGTTTTAACATGCGATTTCGGTCAAGTAGATATTGGTAGACCTGCTTTATTAGGTTGGAATGATTTAGAAACTCTTTTCCACGAAATGGGTCATGCTATACATTGTAAGTTGAGAGTGTATCTTTGACTAGCATGATCGTTGGAGCTGATTTAAATATGGTGGTTGTGCATCAATATAGCTATGATTGGCAGGACAGAATTCCATAATGTATCAGGAACAAGATGTGCTACAGATTTTGTTGAATTACCATCAATTTTAATGGAACATTTCGTCTCATCACCTGAAGTATTATCAACATTTGCTAAACATTATTTAACTGGTGAAGTCTTACCAAAATCATTAATTGAAACGCATTTAAGAATTAATCAATCTTTAAGTGGATTAGAAACTCATGGACAAATTTTAATGGCATTATTAGATCAAAAATATCATAATCTTTCCGTATCAGAGTTAAATACATTTGATTCAACTAAAATTTGGTTTAATTTACAAAATGATTTAGGTGTTATAAAACCAATTGAAAATACTTCATGGCAAACTCAATTTGGTCATTTATATGGTTATGGTGCAACATATTATTCTTATTTATTTGATAGATCTATAGCAGGTAAAGTTTGGTCTACCCTTTTTGCACCACACCATGGAAGAGGAGGAGAAGGTATATTAAATAGAAATGGTGGTGAACAGCTAAAAGAGAACCTATTAAAATGGGGTGGAGGTAAAGATCCTTGGTTAATGATTGGTGATTTGTTAAAAGGTAAAGAAGGTGAAATTATAAGTAAAGGTGATGAACAATCTATGAAAGCTGTTGGAGGTTGGATGACGAAATAGTAAAAAGGTGTTTTATTGAGAAAATGGTGTGATCGTGATGTTGACCGTTGAAATTTTCGATTTTTTCTGGGCGAATCAAGCTGTATTAGGTATTTTGCGTTCTGGAAGATTGATATTTTATTGTCAAATACCCCATTCTTAGGTGTGCTTTCACACTACCACTGATACATACATAGATGTTCCCAAATGTAGCATAGTATATGTATAATACGTATATGAATAGACGAGTATATAACATGTAACCGGATGTATGGTAATATCCAGTATTCTATGTTTTGTGCTAGTTAGGCAAATCAAACACCTATATTTTTGCTTTCTTAGCTTGATTGCTTATTGAGTTTTCATCCGAACTTGGTTCCAGAGAGCGCTTTCTATCTTCCACATCATCACCTACATCTCCTTGTTGCGAGAGCGGTGGAACAAGTTTTGGCATTGACATGACCGCTTTAAACGTTCTTCTTGCTTCTGTAAGGATGCGCAAGCAACAATGACAAATTAGCTACTACTCTGAATTGAGATCTAGGTATAGTGGCGACTTGCAGGCAAAATTGCAAGATCGGTAAAAGGGATGGGGGGATTATAGATATAGAGCAAACAGGAGAGGTAGGGAGATCTAAGAAATGGTTCCATCTTGACAAACTCACGAGCACGTAATAGTACATTTTTAGTTGTATTTGATATTGATTCTTTTGTTAGATTTGATGGCATGCCAATCATTGTTCCTCTGAATAAAACATTAATAGAAGATTTTTATCAGTATACGGGCTTTTCTGTTTTTTGGCGCTTCCAACCTGTTCTTTCCTTTTCTTCCGTGTTTTCGTCCTTGTCACTGTCTTTCCTGTTTTCCTTGATTTAACACAACCTCTTTACCTCCTTCCCTTAGCCTCCCTCCCCCCCCCCCCCTTCTTACCTATACTATACTTTCTTCTTCCTTTCCAAAATCTACAAATAGTATATCCCAAAAGATCTGATTAAAACGACTCACAGATTAACTATATCTAAAGCACCTCTCAGTCCATTCAAATTATCACCACCTGGACCAGAAGAAAATATAACACCTTTACCACTTGTAATTCTAAATACTTCTCTTGCGTTACTCAAGAAATTCTGCCTATATCGTTTTATAGTTTCTGTAGACAAATTATTTGGTGGGAATAATGCTGGTGAATAAAGTAATTCGAACTGAAAAATCGATAACAATCATATATCGTTGTAATATCAGCATTTGAATTCGCTTTCAAAAGTAATAAGAAGGACATTGAACACCAAAAACAAAACAGATAACTCACAACTACACCATTTCTTTGAGCTTGTCTCATTTGCTTCCAATTGAATCTAAATGTGAATGGTCTTTCATGTAATGGTAGAGTTATGATTGATATCTTTTGAATAAACCATGTTATTAAGACAGCGATTCGTAGAATTAGCCTGACTGTTGAACCTATCTGTTGATTGGACAGACTCCTCACAAGCTGAACTTACCTGATTTGGTCCAGGATTAGATAAATCGGTACAAGCTAATTGAAAAGCTTTATCACTTGTTGGGGCAATACTTAAAATATCATATTGTTTTAATGCATTTGTATTTTGACTTGTCTGCGATATCACCATAACAACTTTGTTAGCTGGAGTACTGAAACATAATGAGGTAAGAGAAATAACTTACAAGTGGATGTACACGATTATCATCTAATCTCATATGATATCTAGTTACTTGAACTAAAGGTGATTTTGTTGATTTCGACGTTGATGAGTTAGCTTGTGAAGAAGAAGAAGATGATGATGATAATCTAGGATCTAAATCTGGAAAAGGTAATGAAGTTTGGAAAGGTGATGATATAACTTGATTTGAAGGTTCTAAAGGTGATATCGTACATCCTACGACAGAATATCCCACTAATATCATGTATCAGTCAATGATTCAATATTAATTATGATAAATTGCCTGTTTAGCAAGATTTTTCATAATGCAAAGACTGACTTACAGTGTCCTGACAAAGCTACTTTTCTAACGAATATCTCTTTATCTCTACTTTCTATTCCTGTCCAACAATCTTTCTTTATTGATATAGATGAATTGATGGACTGTTGAGGTATAGCTTTTCCTTTACCTTTTTTACTTTTCTTTGATGATCCATCTTCAACTTCTAAAGGTAATGGGAATGGTAGATATAAATCAAAATACATCTTGTTGATAATTTTTTCAACCTTTAAATTTTGTGTAGCCGAAAGTTAGTCTTGGGGTTGCGATTCGAATCACTCTGTGTATAAATCTTCAATCTCCTTCCTTAAATTTTGAGCTGTACTAGTACGTTATCAAAATGCTCACACTGAAATATCTTTCAAAACTTTATACCACTACAACCAGCTAGCTACCTGTTAATGTTGATTTTTGACCTTTTTCAACACACACAAAAGTGGAGGAATTCTTCACTCGAAATTTGATTCCGCTAATACCCGTCCAATAGCCCATCGTATCTAGAGCTATAGAACGCAAGTAGTATTCAAATGGGAAAGCTTAGATGAGGTTATCGAAATTGTTGGTAAGAACACATATGGAAAGCATGATGAGTTCTGTAGCTGTTAGCTTGACATACTGGAATAATCCCTATGGATCCTTGTTGGCGAACAATGCCGATGGAAGAATCAGACATATCATAAGTACGTATACATCGACTCGATGAAGTACATATATCGTTAAAGATAATTATAATAGAAATATACAGATATCCCAAATTTGCAACAACGACGAAAAACACCCTTATACCAGTGGAGACTTATACTTGTTCTTTGTCTTTACTTATCTTATCATTCAAATGTTTACCATCACCACCCTCCTGTCCCTGGTCTGGTTCTGGATCCACCTTTTCCCCTTTATTCGTATGTTTTGATTTCGTTGAAGATTCGCTCTTATTTTTAGGTGCTACACCTTTTCCAATAGTACCCATACCTCTTAAGGCAATTAAAGCAATGAATAAAGCTAAAAAACTAGTTGCAGCACCTAACCAAAAAGCAGCGTGATAACCTTCTAACAAAGATTCTTTATAACTTTCATTGGCTGATATAGCTTTTTGAAATTGTACATCAGAAATTACAGTTGTAATTGCTAATCCAAAAGATCCTCCTAATTGAATTAAAGTTTGAAATAATGCTCCTGCTACCGAGTGTTCATCAGGTAAAGATAATGCCGCGACAAATATCAATCCTGTTGCCATTAAGCTAAATGCAATACTCAAAATCAGCAAAGTTCTCCTATACATCTATCTTATCAAAATACGTGAAAACACTTACAAATCAGCACCCATTACTGATAACCACATTCCATTGAAAGGCAATCTCCAATAATTAGTGTCTTCCCATGAAATCGCGAAACAGACGTTACCCAATCTACGATATCATCAATGCGGTTAGCCTGGAAATCCTTACACTACCAAAAAAAAAACAATGTTTTCAACACGACTTACCCTGTAGCTATCAATCCTACACATACCAACCACTGAGTTGGTACTTTGCTGATCAAGAAAGCTACGATAACGTTACACGTGATACCCGAGACCGAAGTAGGTAAGAATCGAAGCATAGCTCCAATTGGACCTGTTTCTTGTACTTGTTGATAATACAAAGTTGCGTGATAGAACAAGGACTACAAGGGACAAAGATAATTTAGATCAGCGAGGGACACTTATATGTGCTGAGATATTCGACTCTATCTTGCTTACAGTGAAACCCATCCATGCGACGAAACCGATAAAGTAAACTGACGCAAGTCGACCTTTTGCTCTTGTCCATAATTGTAATCTCATCAATGGTGGACGAGATGTAGCATTGATGACATGTCTTTCCCAAAAGAAGAATGCAACCACCAAAAGAACTCCAATAATGAGCAATGCGATGATATCTGGATGATGAGTCAGGTACATTAGTATACACACTGAAAGCAGACTTATACTGTGAACTTACATGGTGTCTTCCAGCCTTGCGGAGCAGTTTCACCAGCACTGATAGTGAATTGCAACAAAATCAATCCAACCGTTACTAATGCTGCTCCGATCCAGTCCACTCTTCTATCATCTGAATGAGGCATATCGGATGGTATTGTGAAGAAGGCGCAAGCGCAAATCAAGAATGCTAAACCAGCAAGCAAGAACAAAGCTCCTCGCCAGGTATTTCTGGAAATTATATCACACGATCAGCCATATATCGCAGTGGGGTAAGGGTTGTACCTCTATGATGCGCTTCACTTACTTGACGTATGACACGAAGCATCCGCCCACAATCAAGCCTAAAGCTCCGCCTACTGGAGCGCCTGCTGAGAAACAAGCAAAAGCTGTTGACCTAGCTTTACCTGTAAAGTTCATTGCTATAATACCAACCGCACTCGGAGTGCTAAAATCATTGAAGTCAAATTAGCCATGAATCGTCATATTGCATAGCTCTATCGGGGAGGAACTCACCTCATAGCAGCTCCACAACCAGCTAAAGCTCTCGCAACAACTAAACCGGCACCATTCTTCATGAAACCACCAATTAAAGTCCAAATTGCATACCATAGAACACCAGTCATAAAAACTAATTTTCTACCATGTATATCAGCTAATCTACCTGATAACAACAAAAAACAACCATTCGTCAATGAATATGCTGATGCTATCCATTGTAAATCTGAATCAGTCATTTTTAAATCTTTTTGTATTTGTGGTAATCCAATATTTAATGCTTGTGATCCTGCTGCTGACATACACATTGTAAATGTTACTGTAAACGCGATGAAAAATAATTTCAATCTGCTTAATGGTTTAGCTGATATTGCAGGTAAATCATCTTCATCTATCGCAACTATTGATAATGTTCTATTCAAATCTTCACCATTCCCATTATCATCATTCTCGTTTGAAACACTTGAACTAGGTAAATTACCTGTTGTCGTTATTGGTGAACTCGAAGGTGGAGAAGTGGGGGCTTTGAACGATAGTTCCGATGATAGTCTGGCGTGATCAGATTGATTTTGAGATAGCACAGGTATTTGCGAATTCTCTGTCACGTTATTCGAAGCAGTAATCATGTCCTTTTCAATTATTGGGGCATCCTGCTGTACCATATTCACTGAAATAGTGGGAAATCCGTGATTATCGGGTATGGCCGTTAACTTTTTTTTCTTGTTGTATTGTATATATGTCTTCCAGTGATTGCTTTGTAAACAGGGTGTGATAGGTCCGATATAATTATAGAATTGAATTTGAAAGATATTAACAGATATTAGCAGGAAGTTGACATTTGAAGATATGAAGAAGATGAATATAAAATAATAATTGAGTAGACAAATACCTGTATTTATGAATGGCATATTTCATATTAATAATTTTTGGCGTCTAGCTACTTAGAGGGAGTTATATGATTACCTAATTCGGGCCTGACCAAGGTAATACTCCGGCCGGAACATGTTTTTTTATAGAATCGACGGGTTCTTGTTGGCGGCGGTAACCGATCAACGTTTTAGCGGTCTGGTTGATTGGATTGTTGCACTGACCCAAGCTGAGATTCAACGATGAAGTGGAGCATATAAGTTATACAAATTCCTAACTGTTGGAAAACTTGGTGCAATACAAAGCCATATTCATAACGACAAGCATAAAACTCACTAGATCTAGATCAACTTCTATCGTAGTATTGGACTCGTGAAGTCTAATTAATTATATTCAAGAGCAATAGTCGTGAGAATGGAATCCAGACAATTCCTTCATCATGGGGCTGCAGATCAGCCAATATGTGTAACACCATCTCCCACCTTCTTCATGAAGGCGTTGATATTTTTTATTCTGAAAACGGAAAGAGATGATTACCATCAATAGCGATCGATCAATGAAAACAAACAAACAATAACGCATTGACCATCCCTTGTGTATCGCTGAACCCTATTTGAGTGTTCACAGATATAATCATGGGGAACAGGGCCTAGTCTGTAATCTGAAACGCAATATAATGACTGTAATTGTTATGCCTCAGGATTCAACAGATATGACAGCTAAGGTTAAATATAGTAGAGGTTGAAGGTATGTGCATATGGTACGGAAGCGAGTAATCGAAGTAAATGTCAAAGGTATCTAATAACGCGTACTGATCATACATGACTCCTTTGAGATCATCGTTTTTTACGTTTATCACCATCATGATCAGATCATAACCTAGTATAGTCAGAGTATCAAGGGGTGCCTTTAGAATCTGTTATACTCCTTTAATCGCTTCCGCTTATTCGATTATGCTCCAGCTTATCTCTATACTAGCTGACATTTGCACACATCGCCTCCCCAATTGAAGAAAATGATGTTGACATCAAAATCATATATTACTCGTCAAACTTCAACATTTCAATATCAATCTACTTGTTGCAAACACAGCCTACGTGAATGATATAGGTGAATCACCCATCACTACAATTTAGATTTTGTGTTCAAATCATCTTGATCATTTCCTTTTTCTATTACTTCGACAAACCAACCCGACTTCATTGATTCATTCGGTCTCTGAACTCGACCATGAACCCTATACCGACTTCGAGAACATTTTCACAAAAAAGAAACTTATATTTCCTTTTAATATCATTATTCATCTTAACATTTTTATTTTTGGGTTTACATCCAACTGTCCAACAAAGTTCTCTAGATAATTTAGATAGATTGAAACAATGGACATCAGATTGGTCAAATGCTGTACAAGATTCCGAATCAAAAGTAGATGATATATTGGATACTATGAACTCGGATTCAAACGTGGATGTGAATACGAAACCTAATTTTAGGTTGAAAACTTGGATAGAAGATTTACTCTCATCATCATCATCTTCGGCATCATCGTTACCAAAGGAATCAGAAGAATCAGACGAATGTAAAAATTGGGATCACTTGAATAACGAAGAAAATGATCCACCAAATTGTTTAAAATCGAAACAGTATAGACAAACTATGAGAGTCCTAGAAAGGGAAGAGAAGTCTGAACAGTAAGTTCATGATTCAAGTAGTCAATTCTGATTTAGCTGATTCAAATCCACTCTGTTTTATCCTTTCCATACATCTTGTGTCATTCCAGCCCACACTGGTATTTCACAAAAGAACATAACTTATCAACCCTTCGAAATATCTCTTCATGCTTCTTACCTCTAAATGATCCTGGATGGAAACCATGTCATGAAAAACCATTAATTGTTTCAGGTTGGTGGTATACTGCTGAAACGATTACAGGAGCTACAACTGGTGAAGTTATTTGGCAAAGCTCTATTGTGAGTATAGCTTACCTCCCTCTGATCTTAACCCATTTTTCTTTGCAAATTTGCGAAAGCATCGAGCTAAACCAATTCCATTGATAATTTGTTGGCCAACATCAGGTAAAGCAACTTAAAATGCTAGGATACTCGTATATCGCTGTAGGACCATATGAGAATTGGGTAAAAGTAGCAGAAATGATGCCTGACGTGTAGTGAGTACTTGATTAGTTGGAGTCATTCCAATGATATATACATTGTTTACGATAGTAACGAATGAGAAGTTCTGAAGCTGAAGTACTATATGATCTGTATTTAGCCATTTTTTATGGAACAGTGACATTGATACAGTATCATGTATCACAGATCCACGTTGCATAGCAAAAGAACATTACGTTCCGCCTGAAAGTGCTAAAGATCTTTCGATTGGAGTACCGGATGCAGAAAGAGGTGTTATACCGATATGGGCTTTAGAGATTGTTGATTATGTAGGTCATATTACTTCCTTGACTAGCTGTACTGTGTGATTGACTGACTGTCTCACATTCTTAGTGGGGCTCGAGACCAAGGGAAATTACGAACAATGAATATTGGTGGGGATTAACTGAAGATGGTGATTGGAGTTATCATCCTTTGGGTCAAGAATGGATTGCTACGTGAGTTGTCTGTTCATCAATTTAACATTGAACCTCTCGAAATAGAGATCTTACGTTATGAGAAGCTGACGGTGGCGATTCTGGGATAGACCTTGGCCTTTACCTGGTGGTCATTACCATTTACCCTATACAATGGAAGATTATTGTCTCAATATACCTGTAAAGCCTCATGAAGAAAGGAGAAATGCAGCTTTGATACTAGCTAAAAGGTCATGTAAGTGAAAGATTGCCTTTTATGGTTCTGTTTTTGCGCTTGTATGTCGATTCACTAACGAGATCTACTATATCTTAGCGTACTTCCACTATCATTATGTCTCACCTCCTGGATTCTGGACAAACCTTTCGAAAATACCAAATTTCGAATTACTTTCAACGGTAGAAGTAGAAGAAGGTAAACCTATACCTGAAGGATTGGTGACTATGGGAAAACAAACTAGAGAAAATTATGAAGATCTAGTAGGTAGTGTAAAAGCTTTAGTTGGGATGGGAGCTCCTCCAATAAGTCCAAGTGTATATACTTCTTTGTGAGTGAGAACATCTTTGTTGAGTGTTCAAATAGCAGAATTGCCGATTTGTGGATATCATAGCTGAGACGTGTGTTTTGATATAGGTGTCAAGCTACACCAGTTGTAATTCCTTATTTCGAGCAGAATTATAGAATGGATGGATGGTGGTTATATTCTAGGTTAGTGAAAACGCCATAAAGAAGGACCTTTGGGCAGCTAATACCAATATTGTATTTGATTTTATACAGCTGGTCACAACATGGTCCAGCTATATCTTTGGGTGAACCATATGCATATAAATATTACGCAGGTAATTATACTGAACTCGAACATGCTATTAGGAAAGCAATGTCAACTCCTATAGAACGATAGTAAGTTTTTCTTGTGATAATATTTTACTACAAGCAACTCATGATTAAAATCAACAGATTGATCGATTAGTTTGATTATCGTTTATTGATTTCGACTTTGATCTTTAGTATACCGGAAAATATGAAATTGAAATATACATTAGTACAATTATCAAATTACCTAAATCGAAATTTAACTTTAATGTTTGAAGAAAAAGTAAAAGGAAATAAAGGTAAAATACCTTCATTGAAAAAGGGAGTAAGAGAAAGATGTTATGAATTAAATAGATGTAGAGGACCTTTGGAAAAAGGTAGAAAACCAAATACACCTAATAAATCGTATAAAGTACAAGTGACCGATCCTGCTGTCTAAAAATCCTTAAAATAGATTAGAAAATCATTGATGAATATCAAAAATTGCTATAACTTAGAGACAATTTCTTGAGGTTTTCTAATTATATTAGAGCATGGATATTCATCATTTTTATACATTTTCTGGGTCCTTTTTTTTTTTTCTGAAAATTACATCCATCTATTATATTTACTATATATGTATAGAAAAGGGGACCGAAAAAATTTTATCTGTATTATACAATTTTTAATCAAATGCATCATCTACCCATCCATCAATTGAAAAGAGAAAATTGAAAATTGCAATCCTGTATATATCGTTTCTCCCTTGTCGTTCATCCAAAAACAATCTTTCACTTTTACTGGAATATTTCAATTACCTATAATACAATTTATTTTCCAGCTTTCTCTTTCTCTTTCACCGCACTCAAAGCAGCATGTGTTTTTAATAGTAAAGCACCTTCTAATGAATATTTACCATTTGCTTTGGCCATATATGGATTATGGTCTGGTAATTTACCTATATAAGAAAAAGGATGATGTATCAGTCAAATATGAAGATCTGAAGGGACGTTGCAAACATTATAAGAGTGAAATTGAACTGACCAGCCATGACTACCTCAAAGTGATATTTAGCTTGTTCATCATCACCTCTTCTAGCGTATAATCTACCTATTTCGTAATAACAATGGAATAGGATATAATGATCAAGCTAAAGAGGTAAAGAGTTTATGTTAGCGTCAATTTCTGGCCATATAAATCCATATCACACTTACTTGAACATCTGGACCATGCCTTATCACTGCTTGGAAATCTTTTTCTGCACCTTTATCTAATTCATCATCGGATGGGTCAGAAGATGATTTTTGAATGGCTTCCGGTGCTGCATCTTTTGGCTGGGATAAACCAATTTGAGTATTTATTGTGATCAGCTCGAATGTAATTCACTCAATATCAAAATAACAACACAGTCCATGTATACAGAATGAACTTACCTGATATCTTGAGATGAACTGGCACATTCCTCTTAGGAAATGACCAAGGCAGTAATCTAACATATTTGGATCCCAATAACCAATCAATATGAATTAGGACCTTTTGATTAATTGTCTTCGGGAACACTCACCATCCCAGTATTCATGTCCGTTACCATACTGTTCAGGTTCAACACCTTCCAAAGACTTCAAAACTTTGTTAACCCGAGGTAACCAAGAATCTATTAAACTTCTTCTAGGTGTATTGGATAACGATCCAAAAACATATGCTAATTCCATAGCGGGTAAGAATAACTTTTGACCTTGGGAATGGAATTTACGCGCTTTACGTGAAACAAGTTTCTAATGAGTTGGATTCCAGCCCATAATCAGCCATGTCCATATTTTCTATCGTGTTGGATTAGTGTTCACTCACTTCAATAGGCAAGGATTTACCGGCGATTTTCTTCGTTAATTTCGGTATTTGATTCATGAATTTTTCAGCTTCTTTGAGCTTGATACCTGAATCGCCGCCATCTTCCTGTGAAATTTGTACAAGACATGCTGCCGCAGCGCTATAGAGAAACTTCCCATCAGTATGGTACATTCATATGATAGTGATGTCACAAAGAGCGGTGATGATTGTGACAGGGAAAAAAGGTAATCAAAACCGAGTTTGGTTCAAAAGGAGAAGTTGGATCACACTCACTAGGTATATGTAGCCCTACTCCAGTTGGATTCCTCTTTCAGTATACTGAAGCAATCTAATGCACCTTTCCAATTCGATAACATCATGTGATTACATGCGTAATCCCACTACACCATGTATACATATTATCAGTCAACGTCACGAATGTATAAGTTATCATGGTGTATTTATCTATCAGGTGTCAAAGGAGGACTTACCAGGCACATATGCTGTAACTGTATATATTCCAAATTGGAATCTAAAGCTTTCTGCAAAGAAACTGTATTACACACCAAATCAGCATATGTTCTTGCGCTTTGGATTTTCAGTCACAAGGACAAGCTGGCACATCGGGAGATACTGACGGTTGGCTTCTTCCGGTTGACATTGAGCTGTAAAAGATCTAGCCTGGAAGTACAGGAAGAATACACCTGATTACATTGTTTCTTTGTTAACTATGACTACAGCAATTAAGGTATTTACCTGACTTACCATCAGGATACCTTTTTAGGTTATAAGCCAAAATATTTTTCGCCATTGGAACGTCAATGCCACTAACAGGCCTGAAATTTTGAATCTACCATTAGCAGTGGATTTGGGGGGATGGGGTTTCTCGAAATCAACTTACATGAGAGTGGAAATGACCAAATGGAAAGTCAATAGAATCAAATCACAAACAGGTCTTCTGAGACCTTCGTTATTCTCATCAAAGTCAGGTTTCTCAACTCCCCTGTGCCACCCTCCAGCGGAATATAAGGTCGACAAAGCTTTGTCTTTGTCTCCTCCATATCCTAGCAATGAAGCGATCTAGATGGACCAGATGAATCAGTTATGGCGATTCGACCCAGATTCTGAATGGCCAGTATTCACCTTCATCACTTTAGCAGGAAGTAGAGAAAGCATCAATGCACTTGTTCCCTCTCCCAATACCACACCCTGAAAAACAGAAATAAATTAGCTCAGAGATAAGCATTTAGGCGATTTTCTTTTGTTTAGACTGTTTGCGTCACGTACAGATCGGAAATCTGTGTCAATACTATCATCGTAACCATTTTTATCTGCATCTTCTAAATATTGTTGTAAGACATGATATGTTCCGTGAGCAGCACGCATATTCAATCTGAATCAGAAAACCCAGTATCAGTTGAGTTTTAACCAATCAATGGACTAGGCAGATAGATGATTGGAAGCGGCAGACTTACGCTTCTCTGATAAGGCCTAACCAATCACCGCCACTAACAATAGCCAATAAAGCTTTCATAAGAGCAGTTTCAGCATATACCAATTCAGCGTGTCTTTCCAGCGGTGACATAGATTTGATTCTAGCTACTGCTGCACCGGCTTTAACAAATCTAGACACTAATGAATCTGTAGGTTTACGAAGCGCTGCTGCAGTAACTGAAGTACCTTTACAAATTTCCAGCGCATTGGTCAAATCGATCGAATCGAATGTCATCATACCCTACGCACCATCGGATGAATTAGCAAAGGTGCGACTCAATCAAAAACAACGTCCGTCATGAAGGACACGACAGATCATGATTTGTGCAGAAAACGAATGACTATCAGGCTGAGGTACTCACTTTCAGACCCTCTATTATACCTTGAGCAGACTGAATATACAAATGTTGACCTTCACCTTCTTTATCTTCTAAGTATACTTCTGCTTCTTTCATCTTACTAGTTAAGAATAAAGTTAAAGCTTCTCTTGTAATATCTATATCTTTAGCCAAAACGGATGCTTGATCGAATGCTAAAGCACCTTGTTTTGTGGCATGAATTTGACCTTTTATATTAACTTTAGTTTGTTGTTCAGTTGGTTTACTTCGTTTTATTGTTGATGGTCCTGTACCTGATACATCACCTTCCTGAGATACAATCGTTCCCTTTTCAACTGCCTTGGCATCAGCTATAGATTGACCTTTGTCCTCTCTAGATGTTCCGCCTGTAGCTGTTGCCGCTGCCGTTCCCTTGGCTGCTGCTGCGGCTGGTATAGAAATTGAAGCATTATCAGACGGCGGAGAAACAACGGCTTTAGGCTGTTCATCCCTAATAGGTTTATTCAATCCATCGGCAGCTTCATCTTCATCACCTTCTTCGACTTCACTCAGACCTTCTGAAGGAGTTAAGAAAGCATCTTCATCTTCATCTTCATCCGAATCTGACTCCAATCCTACTTTTTCTAACTCCCATTGTGAATACATACTTGTTCTTCTTTCTGTCTTCTTCTCCAATCCTAAGGCTATAGCATTATCTAAAGATGAGGATGAGATACTTGTATTTCCTGCTGTCGTAACAGGTTGAATTGGTGGACCAGCTGAAGTCGAATCGGTAGGCGAAGATTCAGGTGAAGCTGAGATTGGTATTTCATCTGTACCTAATCTTAAATTCTTTAATTCCGTTGATGGTATACCTTTACCATTCAATGATCTCTTACCGTTCGATCCTATTGTAGTAGGATTTGATGTACTGACTAAACTTGTAGGCGTTGAAGCACCTGAGCTTGAAGTCGATATATTCAGATGTGATGATGGTGGTTTATTCGTTGTGGTAGGTGATGATTCCCGATCACGTTCAGAAGCCATAGATGATAATGATGTCGAGGATGAGAATAACGAGGATAAACGTTTTCTGGTACTATTAAACAAACAGGGTCAATGCTAGTGCATATGCGAGAGAAGACAAACAATCGACATACCTATGCTTTTTCTTGATTTTACCACCTTCTTCACCATTTCCGTTTATCGTACTAGCATCACTAACACTTCTTGATTTTGGTGGCCTATCATTCCTTGAAGATGGTGCACGAGGTGGTGAAGATGAATCATCATTTAAACCTTTCTTCCTTGATAAAGAAGCTTTACGTAGAAAGCCAGACATCTTGGTGAAAACTCAGATTGTCAAGGTAGTTCTTGTTACGATGTTGAGATTTTCGGAGATTATTTTAGCTCAAAGCTGCTTGTAAAAGACCTCGGTCGCTATAAATGTCGAGCGAGTTGACAACGATCGTACGGTTTCCTTCACGGTGTCGTATGTAGTATATACTCGGAAGATAATGTTTGAAGAAGCAATTAGTGATTGTCGAGGATGAAGATGAATCAAGAAGACATGATCTGATGGAGTGGTATATGTTTACGTTAATATGTTTATCTGTTATGGCCGAACAAGTATATGACGATGATGATGCTATGTTTCTCTCTGGCACCGCAAAAAAAACATTACAAGAGGGTAACCCACCTTACAAGCTTAACTTATACTTCATAGACAAAGTCCGTGCTGATCCACGTGTATTGTACATCAATCGGTACCTGACACAACACTGCTTACCGTGAGAAAGTTAAGTTGGCAAGATCTCAAGGACCAAATATTACCCGTCGGAAGCTGGAGTAGAGGAATAGATCAGAGGAATGGGAATCATCGAGCGGGAAACATGTTTGACTGTAAACATCGTCTTCTCCTTCGTCTTTATATAGTGATCATAACTACAAGTCATTGAAGTAGCATTTCATCTCTAATACACCATGAAGAAGACAGTAGTAGTAACAGGTAAATTTCATATTCCGTAATAACTAGTATTGTAACATGAAGCTGATTGAATACTTCGAATTCATAGGTGCTTCAGGTTTACTTGGTAGAGCAGTGGTTCACCAATTTCAGGATCGAGGAGATGAAGGTAGGTTTCCTTTCCTCATCATCAGCTGTGCAGGTGATACTTAATACAAGCTGACTGAGAGATCATTGACGCAGTAATCAAGCTGGCAAATTCCCGAGCCAAGAAAGATGCATCTTACACTAAACTTGATTTGATGGATAAAGAAGCTGTTAATGGTTTCTTTCAAACTCATCCAAAAATAGATGGTAAGCTTTTTTTGCCTCTTTTTTTTTTGGTTGGAGTTAAAAAGCTTACTTATAAATCATACGAATAGTCGTAGTACACTGTAAGTCATCTGTATAAATAACCCAAATGGTAGTTGTATAGCTAATGACGCACTAATATACAGGTGCAGCGGAAAGGAGACCTGATGTAGCTGAAGCTGTGAGTTATTTGTTATCAGCTCAAAAGGAAACGAGAATCCCTAGCTCTGAAGTTGACAATAAATATCGCTTCAGGATCCAGAAAAGGCAGCCAAAGTCAGTCGCCCCTCGCGCTTTGCAACGAAGCAAATCAACTGATATTGTCACTATAGATTAACGCAGAGGTACCAGCACATTTAGCAGCACTCGCAAATCAACGTAAATTTTTACTAATATACATTTCAACAGATTATGTATTCAATGGTAAAAAGTGAGTGGTCGATTTGTTGCCTAGTCTTTTGAAGGGTTACAGGCAAAAAGCTCATTTCCCTATCATCTGGATGATTAGTCCCCCTTACGAAGTAGGTGATCAACCTGATCCACTACAAATGTACGGTAGACAGAAATTGGATGGTGAAAAAGCTGTTTTGGCAGAAAGGGAGAAGGGTGCACAAGTCACTGTATTGAGGGTACCTATTTTGTAAGTTCAAAAACAACCGATCGTTAAGGATTAATTCCTATTTGCGTCCAACTGATATATATGTGTCAACAGGTATGGTAAAACTGAATACAATGCTGAATCAGCCGTGAACATTTTAAAGGATGGTAAGTCTAAACGATATGCAACAGATCGGCATGCTTCCAACTTACGGATCATCGTGCGATTCTGTTTCAGTCGTGGAAGATCAATCTGGCAAAACGTATAAAATGGATGCATATCAAGTCAGGTTCCCTACAAATGTTGATGATATCGGTAGAATTCTATATGATTTATCTCGTAAGTTTCGGTTTACCCGCTCAAAACGTGATAGGTATCGCCATACTAACCTCGTTGTGACCATTTTCGCGTATAGATCTCGATAAATCATTACCTGCCATACTTCATTACGCAACACCTGCACCAGCATTAACTAAATACGATATGACTGAAACCATCTCCAAACACCTGGATTTACCTATAAAACATGTCGAGAAAGATACCAATAAACCTGGACCAAACGCTACTCCACGTCCTGAGAATACACAATTATCCACGAAAGCTCTCAAAGATTTAGGTATAGATGTTGGAGAGAGTAAAAGTTTCGATGAGTGGTGGAAAGATTATATTGAAGAAACGAAGTAAACTATTCAGATGTATTATTTGGAAAGAAATACGAAGAAGGGCTTGTCGCTTTCGATGAAATGGAAGTTCCATTAGATATGATTAATGGGACAGTGTTTTCAATGAAATTCCGTAAACAAGTTCTGAAATAGCGATGTATTATAACGTATGAATCGATTTTTTGTATATGGAGGATATGCATGTAATAATATCAATGAAGAGTATAAAGTAAAACACAATTAAAAAAGCATCAAGACAAAATACTAAGACCTATTGGATGCATGAAATAATGGGAAAATGCGGAAACTATAGGAAGACAGCCCAAATTAAAGAATAAAAAAGTATTCTCAAATCAAGCTTTAGATCTTCGTTTTTCAGTCACTTTTTTACCTTTTGGTACCTTTATTTGACCATTTGAAGTTGAATTGCTTTCACTTGTCTTTGCTGATGATGTTGTAGGCTTTGTTGATTTGGTTGATATCTTTATACCTTTTTTCTTTAATGCTTTTCGTTTACTCTCTATTTGTTGACGATTGATAAAATTGTATTTAATTAGCATCTGATTGGATAGATGATCAAATGAAGTAGATAATATATGAAAGAAGATAAGGATAATGATGAAATATGGAGATATGACTAACCTTCAATCAAAGCTTCATCTTCATCATTATCAAATTTACTTATATCACCAACTTCCTCTTGTTCAACTATCATACCTTCATCATTCAATTTTTTGATAGGTTGTTGCTGTGCAACATCATCATCCTCTTCATCTTTAGCAGTACCAGTAGATTTTGATCCTTTTTTACGTTTTTCAACTTTAAATTTAGCTACGAAGAAACCATCCATATTGTGTTTATGTGGGTAGAACTAAAAATAAAAACAGTAATAACAAAAAAGAAATTTGCATTGAATTAGTTACTTTTCGTTTTTATCGCGATCCCGATTTTTAATCAACTTCGGTAATCCAGTCTTTAATCATAAAATGGTACAAGCCGTGATAAAATGTAAAAAAAGACTTTTGGAAAAACTCACTCTTCTAGTTAAAGAAACGGTAGGATTAAAGTTTTTACCTTCAAAAGATTTAAATCCAGGTACACCAAATTCTAAACCAGTTTCAACTAATTTTACATTTGGTCTTTTTCTTAAAGCATAATCTACGACAGATTCATTTTCGTCAACTGTAACTGAACAAGTTGAATAAACCACATAACCACCTGTAGTTGAATTTGGATTAACTGAATCTATCGCACATAAAATTAACTGTTTTTGTAAATGTGCTAATAATTGGAAATCTCTTTCTGTCTATTCCACACCAAAAAAAAATAATAAAAATAAAAATAAAATGAAAAAATTAGCTTTCTACTCAACTCAATCGATTATCAATACTTTGATTAACTCACTTTGTTTACTTTTACACTTGCATCTTTTGAAATTACACCAGTACCTGAACAAGGAGCATCTAATAAAACTCTATCAAACCCACCTATAACTTTTGGAAATTCTCTTGCATCATAATTACATACAATAACATTTTTACATCCCATTCTATGTATATTTGCAGTTAAAGATTTTGTTCTTAATTTATTTGAATCATTTGCGAAAATTTGACCTGTATTTTGTAACAATGCAGAAATATAAGTTGTTTTACCACCTGGTGCAGAAGCCATATCTAAAATTCTTTCATTTGGTTGTGGTGATAATGCTATAACAGGTAAAAAAGATGATGCAGCTTGTAACATATAATGTCCAGCTAAATATTCTGGTGTTGCACCAATTGGTACAGGTGATTCAAAAATTTGTAATCCAACTTTTGACCATTTTCCAATTGGTTCTAAATTTACACCACGATTAATTAATGATTGTGCTAAATCTCTACGACGAGTTCTTAATGTATTTGCTCGGATTGTTACTGGTCTAGGTGATTCATTACTTTCAAAAAATGCTAATGCTTCATCAGCAGCAAATAGTTTCATTAATTTTCCAACTAAAAATGTATTATATCCAAAATATGTTGCTATATCATGTTGTAATTGTAATAAATGATCTGATCTTGATCTTCAGGTTGATTAAATAATAATCGTAATCTTAATCAGCTTACATCCAGCCTGAGAATCGTATTGTCACGAAATTACGGAAAAGAAAGTTAATACTCACTTTCCTGGAACACCTTTTGACATTTTATCATCTTTACTTAAACAAACACCTACTAACCATCTCATTCTTTGTTCAACATCTCTTAAGCTTGTACCATGTTCAATTTCTTCTTCTTCACCACCTCTATCAACTGCAGGTAAAGTATATGTTTCTTCTAAATCATCTTCCAAATTAGTTTGAATTCCATCATCTTCTTCATTTTCTGATCCATCATCTTCTTCTACAGCAGCCATTTCTGCATCTTCATCGGAATCAAATGCAGAATCACCTTCTTTATCTTCTTCATCGTCTTCATCATCAAACTCATCGTCTAACATCTCCTCATCATCTGAACCTTCCATATCAAATTCATCACCTAATTCTTCTTCATCATCATCTTCATCCGAAGGTGCTTCATCCAAGTCAAATGCATGTTGTCCTAAAGGTAAAGCTTCTCCATCATCGTTGAGATCCTGATTACCAAAATAAAATCAGCTAGGCATGAAACCACCATCATGAATTCGTTAGCTTACCTCATCTTCAGCTTCTGAATCAGAGAATTCTAGCTGTTTTACAGGACCCGAACGTTCTTCTACCTCTTCGTCATCGGAACTAAAGGGGAGTCAAGAGTATAAGTTTGCGATCTCAATTCTGAGATGGATGTAGAAAGCTCACGAAGCAGGTTTTTTACCTTTCTTTATACTTTTTACTTTGACAGTTTCCTCTTCATCTACATCTTCATCTGAAAATTCTCTGTATATTTTACGTATTCATATCAACTTAAGTTAGCTTGATATCGTTTATTCCCGGATGATATAGTAAAAGAATCTACTTACCCAGGTTGTAAAGCTTCATCTAAATCAGAATCATCTTCATCTATAATATCTACTTTTTTCTGTCTATGAGCAGGTAATGGTTTTTTAAGTGAACCCTTTTGTGATTTTATTGATTTTGAATCGTTTTTAGTTGAAGGTGCTTTCTTTTTTTTAGATTGTTGTCTTCTTGATGTTGATGATTTATCTGGTACAGTACCAGGTAAAGGTTTTACATCACCTTGCTTGTTCTTAGCTCTTCTACCCATTTTTATTGTACTTTAGTAGATATATGCTATGATTGATATGTTCAAAGTAAGTTAAAAACAAGCTTTTTAGCATACAAGAAAGGTCAAAAGTCATAAGTTGACCTGCAAACGGTTCCCAACTTTTCTGAAATCTTGAAATTATTATTAAAGATTTCTTTACTATTTATTTTCCCTCCTCATTTAAGCGATAGATAAGGCGGATATCACCGCTAATGTAGTCGCATTATCTCATCCTAGCCAAGATTCTCAAGTCAATGAATATCAGAACAAAGTATGCATTATTTATACGAGCGTAACCAAACCCATTTCTTCTTTATCCGAACAAATCAGCCAAACAGAGCTATACAGCACTGTCAAGATGGAGACACCGATCAAAGAGGGCTCTCCGGCTCTAGCTGCTGCTACAGCTTCCGGTGGACAGCAAACACCACAAATACCTGTCATGGAAGATACACCTGCTCCATCTATTGTAGAGGGTGGAGAAACACCTGTAGCTGGACCATCTACGTCAACTCCAGCCCCTGCAGCTACAGCTGGACAGTTATCCAAGAGGGCATACACAAAGAAATCAAAGGTTAGCTCTGACAATCTTTCATATTGTTTCAACGATACAATAGGTTTTGTTTAAAGCTGACGTTTTATTTTATTTGATGTTAATTAGCAAAAAGTTGAAGGATTAATGGCATATACTTCAGCATTTGTACCTGGAATGTACAATATAAAAATTCCTGCAGGAGATTATTTACAAAAAGAAAGAAATATTGACGTAGCTAGACAAATGAGTTTAGCTAAATTGAAAAAGGAGAAAACTGATTTAGAGGAAGAAAAGCAAAAACAATTAGCTGAAGGACTAGAAGTTGCAGAGGTGAGTAAGAAAGCTGAATACCTGTGTTATATCGAATCGATTGATAACATTATTGAATGATCTGCTCCTTATGACATATTGACAGGTAAACCCATTGAATTATACATTAATCATACATCCAGGATCAAGAAATTTAAGAATTGGTAGAGCGTCAGATTTTTATCCAAAAGAAATCCCAAATTGTATTGCTAGACCTTCAAAGGCACCTAATAGAGGAAATGATCCACCTGTACTTGGAAGTCGAGCTAAAAGAGTTGCTGAACGTGCTTTGGAAAGAAGGCAAAATAAGAAGAGGAAGAATGGCGAAGATACAAATATGCTAGAAAATGGTAGTGGAAATGGTAATTTAATGGCAGATGAAAGCGATGATGGTGAAGGGGAATGGATAGATTCTGTAAGTTAAAAGTCGCTATCTCTTCCCTTTGGGCGATAAGTCAACATCTTTCTAAGTTAACCTTTGAATCAAACTTATGATTTGTAGGTCGACACGAATATAGGACATTTAAGAGAATATTTACGTCACAGATTAGTACAAGAACGTTTAGCAACAGATTGGAAAGAAGGTACAAGAGTAAAAGCTACAAATGCAAAAATAAAACCTGAAAATTTACCTGAACATAATGATCCTTATAGAATTGATTGGACTGAATCTGATAATAGGCCATTTTACATCGGAACTGAAGTAAGCTCTTTGATTTTTCCTGCCGTCATGTGGAGAAGAATAGCTTATATACGCACAAATTTGATTGTATAGGCATTGAGATTACCTGAAAAATCAGGATACAAAGTGCGATATCCAATATTGCAGCGTAACTTCAATACAAGAGATTGGACTTCTTCGCAGTTACTATTAGATGATATATCTACTATAATACAAGAATCTCTCAGGACAGAATTAGATATCACGCCGAAAGATTATCATGTAAGCTGTTGCCCTTCCCTCGTCTATAAGGAATTTTCAGCTAATTATGAATGCAGAAATACTCCGTGGTTTTTATAATACCTGATCATGGTGATAGGAATTATGTACAGGAAATGACCAATCTGTTTCTGACAACGATGGCCTTCAAAGAGATAGCAGTGCATCAGGTAAGTTGAAGCGAGTGTTTTTTAGGAACACTAACTGACGCAATTCCGGCGAATGTCTGTTAGGAGGCATATTGCGCGATTTTTAGTGCGGGAATGTCATCAGCTTGTGTTGTTGATATCGGCGCACAATCTACATCAATCACTTTCGTAGATGAAGGTCTGCTCAATCAAGATACAAGGTTAGTTAGATTATCACCGACCCATCAGGCCATATACTAACTATCTATTCTTGGTAGGATCAAATTGAATTACGGGGGAGACGATATCACTTCGGCTTTAGTCACGCTTCTTCAACGATCAAATTTCCCTTACAGAGAACTAGATCTGGCAAAAAGTCAAGAATGGATAATGATGGATGATCTCAAAAATAAAATATGCACTCTTGAAGAGGTCAGTCGCGATAAGCCTCTTCTAGTAAAACAAGAACTGACTTAGATGCACTTTGCCTCCTGCAGCATCTCGTCGCAAATACTCCTTGGGATTTCTACGTACTGAAAACCGAAGGCTTGACTCAAAAATACGTTTTTAGAACGTATGACGAAAACATCCTTGCGCCTCTGGTAAGCTGTTTGATGCGATGTTTCCCCCCGCTTATGAAGCTGACCCACAACTGTCACAATAGATCTTCTTCGATACCCGTCTGATAGATTTCAAGGAGAAAAAGGGTAATGGTTCATTCAGATTCTGGGGCACATCTGATGATCAAACTACGGATGATTTAACATCGAGTTATGAAGAACCAGTGAGTTGTGTGTTTGTCAAGAAATCTTTGATTACAACTAACTTGCCCCATCTTAGACCGGCGCAATGAAAGCTTGTACAGCGCATTTACTTCCTCCTCCACCTGCTGCGGAAACTATCCAAACCAACCGAACTGAAATAACCAACGGAGAATCAAGCGAGCAGAAAATCAATGGTACGACTCCAGACGTGAAAGTGACTAAAGAGTCTACTCCTGTAGTCCAACCTCCAACAGCTTCGCAAACATCAACAACTTCAACATCTGTACCAGAAGGAAACAATACTCCAGTTCCGACAGTCGCCAATACCACTACTAACGAATCTGCTACCACTCTTCCAAAACCTAATATCGTACCTGAATTATCAAACCAACAAATTATAGCTGAAGCTTCCAAATCACCCTTAGATGCTGCTATTGCGGCTTCGATATCAATGGCAGGAACTGAAAATAAAGCTAAAACCGCCGCCAATAATATTTTGTTGATTGGAGGAAGTTCAGCTTTGAAAGGTTTAGGTAGTTTCATATCTGATAGGTAAGTTTGAGTTTACGTCAACAATATCCTAGAATCTCTAAGCGTCGGTTTTCAACGATAAATCGTCTTTGTTTCGCGCCTCCAATTATGTTCAACAACATTTCTACATGAGTTTACCTTGAATGAGAGACGAAAGCTAACTCGGAAGAATGTCTAGATTACCTCCTTTATTAAGGCAAAAAGGGTTCCCTGTATCTGACGTATCAATCGTTCCACCACCACGTAATCTAAATCCAAGATATGTCAGTTGGAAAGGTGCTTCTGTTATGTGTAATTTGGAATCACTGAGTGATATGTGGATTAGGAAAGATGAGTGGGATTCTATTGGAACGAGGGCTTTGAAAGATAGGTATTTATTCTATTAGGCAAAACTTATAAATCATCAATGGGTTATAGTCGAGTTGTAGCATCATTCAATCAAATGCATTATATAACATATAGTATATTTCAGGTTGGTTACGAAAACGCGATATCGCCACAATCTTTATCTTGTGGTCTTCCTCATTATCGGTTGACATCTTGTTCTAGATTACGCCACAGTGTGCGTACAGTCAACTCATGTCCAGAGTAAGTTAATGACCAATGTCTTCTGGGATATCCCATCTTTCTTTTGGGATCAACTTATATTGATCTTCAGGATGCATCGTTTAAAATCTTGTTTGTGATTTCGCAAAAATGCAAAACAGGTTATATTTGGTGTTATCTCAAATCTGAGGGTATTGATTGATATTATTGTATTGGAATTTGAGATTGAAAGAGGTCGTCAATGGTATGTAGCCACTGTTGGATTTTGAATCTTGCTTTTCTACAAGTCGTGAATAGTGGTGACAAGAGTTATCGAGAATTTTTGTATGTTGGGAGAAAGCGGAAATCAATGAATATGCTTGTTTCCAGTCTTTATATACCATACTTGTACAGTATATGCCTTACATCTATTGGGTGTGACTTGGGCAAGCAAATCATCCTTTCATTCATGACGTCCTACTAAGAGAAGACATATTGAGAATGAGCATCCTGAAAGGAGAGGTCTCATGATGCATGTATCAGAAATGTTATGACTGTGAGACTTGCGTGATGTACAGGAATGGAAAGGGATTTATTCTCTATTGAACATCGTAACCTGCAAAAGTGGCAAGCAGGAAGGCGTGCGTGCCAACCACCGACTTAGGAAACAGTACTATTATTGTACATCTTCCCTTGGTTCTGCAGATCAAAGTTAATCAGAAGATGGGATCTCAGGCAAGTTCAAAGATATGTAGGTGAATGGATGCTTGATGTTTGATCTAAGTTTGATACTCATGATAAAAACAGATCTTTTTAGGCGTAACCGCTTCATCTTTATAGTTAATTCACCCTGAATTACTCACTTTGGCATAATTAACCGAATTTTCTGTCAAATTATCCGCATGCTTTTCACTCTTAATATTGATAAAAGTAGTGAGATGCTACCTTAGGCACAACCCAAGATATTTCGAAAAAATTACAAAATTACGCGCATTGCAACTCGTTTGATTTCCATATGTTGTAATCCATATAAATAATGAGGTAGAAGACATGTGCATGGATTTCTTTTGTGTATCTAACCTATATCTCATAAGCCAAACTGGACCTGATCTTGTATCTTTTCTCAGAGGTCAGGTCAATTCTATCTCTCACCTCGTTATAGAGTGAAGTTGATAATCAACAATTTCGTCTGACACCTCAATTTTCGTGATCATTCATTCTCCTACTATAGTTTTTAGTTGTTTCGGCGAAATCCGATTAGCCGAGATTGAAAAACCATAAATATTAAAAATATTTCAATCATAATCATCATTAACACAACGATAGTCTGCTGATTATTGTAACGGTTTCCTAAAAAGATTCAAAGAAGAAGAAGTACAGAAACTACTAAAGGAACATCATTCTCAGGTGCGGTAGTCGGGAACTCTGTGTGTTGAAGCATTTGGGAATAGGACATTCAGTCAAAAATGAGCGAAAGACTGAATTCTGGTGGAGGAACGGCATCATCAATTATACCACTGGAACAACAGAACAACAATACAATAACGACTTATCATCCTACTTCTTCTCCTTCACCATCGCATTCTGAAACTCAAATTAAAATAACAAGAAAATCATCGATACTATCAAACTCAGTACCCTTACCAATAGATGAGAACGATGAACCAACTGTCCCTTCAAATAGTATCCGAGATGGTAGTGCTGGAGAAGGGATAGAAATAAAAATATCAAAATCAAGACAGATTCTTATAGCAATGACACTAACATGTATAACTATAATGTCTGCGTCAGGTTCACAAAGTTTAAATATCGGTTTACCGACTATTCAAAAAGATTTGCGTATGAAAGATGTTGATCTACAATGGATCACAAGTAGTTATAGTTTAACCAATGGCTGGTAAGTCATCTACAACTGTACAGCAAAAGGATTCACAGCTAACGATCGATGACATGTGCATAGTTTGCTACTGATAAGTGGTAGATTAGCAGATGTATATGGTAGAAAACTCTTACTTGTAGCAGGAATGTTATGGTTTTCGATATGGGGTTTAGTGGGTGGTTTTATGCAGAATGGTATCGGCTTGGTCGTTACAAGGGCAATGGCTGGATGTGGTGCAGCTATGGCGTGAGTAGTTTGACTTATTTGTCGGCATTGACATAACTCTTAATGCTGAGACGATGAATTGTAGAACACCAAGTGCAATTGGTATCATAGCACATACCTTTGAAGGTCGAGCAAGACAACTTGCTTTTGCTTGTTTTGGGGCAGGAGCTGCATTGGGAGGTGGAATGGGCTTAGTTGTTGGAGGAGTATTCGTATCTTATGTAAAGTAAGTGTGAACCGAATCAGTTTTTATTGCTCCTAACGATTTATACTGATGATCTTCAACTTTATGATGCACCCGTTCATAGACACACGTGGAGATCTGCTTTATGGTTTTTAGCTGGATTGGGATTTGCAGCATCTATAGCAGCTTATATGGTAATACCATGGGATAAATCACATACTTCAGATAAAAGTATAGATTGGATAGGTGCAATGTTAGTTACTTCAGGATTAGTTTTAATTCAATATGTAATTAGTGCAGGTGAAACTGCACCTCAAGGTTGGAAAACAAGTTATATTATAATTTTCATAATTTTAGGTGTTGGTTTATTGATAGCTTTCTTTTTATGGGAAAAAAGAGTAATAAATAAACAAATTAAACCACCTTTAATGAGATTACAGTTATTTACAAGATCAAATGGTAGATTATCGGCTGTTTATTTTATTGGTTTTGCTTCTTGGTTTACTTTTACTGTAAGTGTCCCCTTGTGTTTTTTCTGTTCTTTTCTCTCGCCACAATTAACGTTTTCGATCAGGTGATAGCTGATTACATGATATGCGTAAATAGGCAATTTTATACTACGGGACATTATTCTATCAAGAAGTTCAAGGTACAGGTGCTATAGGTGCAATGTTACGTTTTTTACCTGTTGAAGCTTCAGGTGTAGTATGTAATATTTTAGTTGGACTTCTAATTCATAGAATTCCTGCTTCTTGGATTGTCTGTTTTGGTCTTTTAGCTGGAGGGTGAGTCATTCGAAAGTTGTTCGAAAAAAATTACAGCATATTAGTGGCTATCTCAAATCCTAATTCTACCTTTCATTTTGTTGCGATAGAATCGGAAATATGTGCTTCGCGATATCAGAGAAAGATACAATGTATTGGAAATTACCATTTCAAGGAATGTGGTTATCGACTTTAGGTGCTGATTTGTGAGTACGAGTACTAAGCTATCTACAATGGTAGTACAACCACAACCAGAACGAAGTTGATCTCATTCATTCTATTGGATTTTATGCCAAAATTAGCGTTTTTGCTCCAGCAATGATATTCGTTTCATTACTTTCGTTACCAGATGAACATTCAGTTGCAGGAGCATTATTACAAACAATGATGAGATTAGGTGGATCATTTGGTTTAGCAGTAACTTCTGTGTTAAACGATGTTACGAGGAACAAATCCCTTGAAAAGGCTTTGGGTGCATTAGAAAGTTATTTAAAAGGTTTACAATCTGCTTTTTGGTTATCTGCGGCTGTATCTTGGTTAGCTATGTTGGTGGCTTTAATTAGTTTAAGAGGATTAGGTATTTTAGGTAAAGATAAGGAGGAAGAAAAAGCAGAGCAAGAGCACAAAGGGGGAAAAGGTCAAGAGGAAATTGAATTGAAAGAAAGCGAACAAATTAAAAATATTCAAAACAGCCACATACAAAACGATAATGATATAGAGCCAGCCGGAAGGAGTATAAGTGCGAATAGAAATGATAAATAGAGATGGAAAGGATTACTGAGCGGATGATCAATCGAGTTTTTTTCGGATATTGGATATTATAGTGGATGTATGATCGGAAATTTCTGTAAATCATTGTAACATGTGGTATATAGTAAGTTGACCCACAGCTGTTACAAGGCAATAATGTATAATGCATAATTCAAATACTTACAGCTACTAGTGCACATCTTTGCTGAAAACTTGCCGGAGTTACATCCTCTTCTTACCACTGAGATATCCTTCATACAGTACGAGTGCTTCATACTATTCATCACGCACCGTTCCGAAATGGTCTTTATGGTAGGTTTATTTAGAACTACCACAATAAGGTAAATCATCTGGAACAGGTCTGGGGACGGAAGGAATAGTAGGTTCGACGAAAGGTCGAGATGGCCAAGAAAACATTATTCCTCACAATACTTTCTTTGTTCGGTTTGGTTTGTGGCAGATTGTTTGAGTTGGTTGAAATCGAAATGGAGTATACTGTATGTTTTGAGATTGTGTTGTGGTTGATCTTAAGCTTTCAAAGAGTTTATGAAGGAGTTGAATTTGGAATTAATGGAGAACTTCTCAGAACAAAATGCATTTAAAAGAGTACATTGAATATATGGTTTGTTTTCGGAATGTATAAAGTAATGTGAATATACTGTACAGTGAACAAAAACGTTAAGAGAGAACTTGGGAGAATGACAGAGACTATTCTTGCTGAGCTTCCTGAGTCTTCTCATTTGATGAATTTTACTGCAGAAGAAAAAGGGAAGTAATGTATGAGTCGAACAGAATGCCCTTTCAAAGCTGAAGCACTAGTTATTATGTCATTACTTCTCATTCACGATGGGGTCAGTCTAGCTATGACAGTTGTTTCCAAGCGGGCGGTGATGACGATTCTGTTTCCAAGTATTTTGAAAGTGCACAATCAATGGATGCGATACTTTCAACTGTACTAGGCAAGGAGGTTCTCATAAAAGAAGGAAAGGGGCTTGAGGCGAGGCAATCCTTTCTTTATTGTTATCAGCTATCAGAGGTAATGGAGCACTTTTCAGAGGCGAAATTTGGTTTATCAACTCTTCCTTGTCCATCCAACTAACTAAACAAATAGAAAATATCTTCAACAACAGAGCTTCTACTGAATCTCGTTATCACAAACAGTCAATCCCCCTTCATAACTCCATATCCGTACCAGAAGCTTCGAACTCAATACCTCCCTCCCAGAATCCAGCCTGAATCAACGAAACAAAAAGTTCGTACAGCAATTTTAGTATTGCTCCTTAGCGTCGATTACGGTGAGTCCTCCTTGACAAGATTTACCGTAAACATAACGATCCACAATCCTTTCAGCTAATCTGCTGTGATCCACTCTTCACTGTCATCCCTCACATTAGTTCACTATGCAGCGTCTTCCGCACAGACCAGGTCATGGCCTACCACCTCCTAACCCGCCACCTTATGTAGATCCTGAAAATAAGGTATAAAGAGGATCGAAAATCCCCTTAGGTATAGCAGAGAAGAATGTTTGATGTTGAATCCCTCATACCTCTAACCTTTATTCATTCACTCATTGGGTGGTGCGACATACTACCAATGCTTGTAAAACTAAATCACATGCATGAAAATTGTAATTATTGTACTAGTATATACCAAAGCAGAAGAGCGAAATGTAAATTGAAGCCGATGATGATAATTTTTCGTCGATTTGATCTTGATGTTGATGCTGATAATGAGAAATCATGATGAAAATGCTTGATGCTGTTTATTGATCGTACGACTATTTTATTGCCGGATACTCTACTCTTCCCGTGACATATTGAGGCTTGTGTTGTGGATTGCTGATGATTGAGAACACAATGTTTCTGTTTGATGTTGATGTGGATGTTGAAGCTGAATCATTGACGACAAAAGGGTATAAGAAATGGAAGGGTATCGATATAAAAGCTGAATGAGAACTTGGACTTGGAACATGTATCTAGACCACATATATGTAATGTATGTGAAGGAAGAAAACAATGAGTAAAAGGGAAAGCTTGGTATAAAGGGCAGGGTGTGAAGATCATAGGATATATGACGAAGCAGAAAAGTTGTAACGTGAGATAGTGAGGTAACACATGTTGAGAACAAGGATCAAAATAATATAGCTGATTTCGTAATATCGTTAGAATCGCTTTAGATGCCATAGCTTGATGCGTTGGGAGAAGAGTAATCATAATATTGATTGTCATAACCAGATGAGTAGGATGAAGAGTCTGGATAAGGAAGAGATATTTTAGCAGACATTGCCGAAAGGGAAGAAACAATGTACTTGCTAGAAAATCCGGCGAGTTGAGCTCCAGCAGATCGTTGTCTGACAGCGAGGTTATCGGACTAATGGATGATTAGCGCCTTATGTTCGAAACTTATGTCAGGAACAACTCACATCGGGGAAAGGTTCCTAATTTGGAGTTCGTTTTAGCGGTCATCCTATAGCGAACAGAGAACAAGAGCTTACTGGTTTACCCTTCATCCTACCGCTTGAACTATTACATCATTAGCTACTATAACCAATGCTGAGCCTGAAAGACTCACTAGAAGATTTGAGGTCTCCAATCTTCGATTACACCCATAACAGCCGAGTTTCTGAAGTTGATCCGTATTAGTCTCGATATTTCATCAGTTCAAAGATGAATTACTCACTTGAATTTATTGATCAAGGCAGCCTTTCCTCTATGGTAGACGTTAGCTTGGTAATTTAATCAGCGCGTGGATCCTTGCTTACTGTATATCGGCATAGGATACCTGTATTTCGGGTCAGCATGTATAATCCGGTATAATGCAAACCAACATACCTGAAGGACCTTTTCACTAGAAAACATATTCCACTTTTTGCCCACTTTGGCTTGAATGAATTGATACAGCGCTGAGACCGAACAAAAGTTGACAAAGGCATATCCAACCTGAGCTGTCAGCAGGTGTACTGCTGATCAGGGACTTACGTTACAGCAGTTCTTGAAATCAAATCGAAGATACACAAAGTCGTATTCACCGGGCACAACCTGTAGCATGGTGATGATGTCAGACTCAATTGTAGCTCAAACAAGTGAACTCACCTCTTCAAGGATATCAACAAGTTCTTGTCGGGATAATTTATTCTACTCCAACACCGTTAGCATTAGATACGTATATATAATACCAAATCCAACGCACCGGCACATCCTTGATCATGACAGTTGTTCTGTTATCAAGCCCTGCACAATCGAATTGTTAATGTAGCTTCTTTTGTGAACTTAAGGGAAACAACATACCTGATAAAATCCTTTCCGGAAAAACTCTATTTTGAGCAGGTATAGCTTTTCTATCATTGTTGTTCCAATGACCACCAAGACCTTGACCTTGTCTAGCTCTAGCTTCAATATCGGCATTGTTAATGAGACCTTGTACTGTACCTGGCTCATGCAGTCGTCGACCAAGAGCAAGCAATTGAGCGGGAGTCTCATAGCCTGTTTGAGATCCTATCATAGATGCCCTGTCCCAGCTTCTTGGAGTAGAGTAACCTGACTGAGAAGCTGTAGAGTAAAGAGAAGAAGGTTTTCGTGAACCAAATACATCTTGATCACTTCTGATACGATTGAACGTTGAACTTTTGGGAGTATGGAGGGAGCTAGAGTTACTTGCTCCGGCAGAGGCAGGATATCCGAACACATCTGAGGAGTCAGTTGAATCAAGTTGGCGTCTGTATGTAGGATCATTTACTCCAAGCTTTCCGGGAGCGTAAGCGGCAGAGCGAAGAGTGTATTTGGTAGACGTGGAGAAGCAAGAGCTGGTTTCGATATTTGGCTGAACGTAAGAAACGGAGATCAAAGCTTGTCCAGCTTTTTGCGAATCGAGTGCTTGTATCGCTGTTGCAGCATTCCGAGTGTCGAAGAACTCGGCGATGAATAGCTGTGAAATCATTATGAGAAAGATTGGAAAAAAAAACAGCTGTCACAACTTACTCTGCCTTCGTGACCAATTGCCTCGAATCGTTGCAGGTTACCGAAGCCGGATAGAATTTTCTGATACCTGGTCAGCTTGTGCAATTTCCTTGGAATTCACTTCACATACCTGCATGTTGCTTTTGGTCACACCGACTCCACCTGATATTTCCAGTTTAATAACAGCAACTGAGTTTTCCCATATTGCCTCCCACCCCGATGAACGGCCGATAGTCTGAATCACGCAATCCTCAGTCAAACAAGGTTTAACAGAATGGAATGAACTCACGGATCGAACAACGGTTTCTTCTGTCTTCATACAGTGGAGTTGGATAGTCGGACCATCCTGTCGGAAGCGGACAAAACCCTTGCGAAGGGTTTCATACAGCTTCATCGCTTCCCTAGAATCATAAAATGCGACAAGGACCTAAAAGCATGGATAAGCCATCGAGTAGTCAAATTAGTTTGGAACTCACAAAGCCTTTACTCTTTATGTGTTTGATAACGATAGCCTTAAATTTGCAAATTGACTGTGTAGAGGTCAGTGTTTTGTGGCTAGGCAGAGAAGGACAGGAAGGCTACACTCACTTGAATAAGATCTCTAATTTCGTCTTCCGTAGTATCTCGAGGTACTTGTTGGATCTAAATATACATAAACAGTATATATCGTTAGATGTCGAGGTAGCCTAGATAGCCGAAGTAACTTACCAGAAGATACCTCCCTACATCCTCAGGGCTTTCCTGTTGAGCGGCAAAAGCCATGTGTAACTGTCTTTCTCCCTTGCTATGACCTTCATCCATTGTACCTGATACTCGAGACTGTAAGGGTGAAGTAGGAGTATAAGGTGTTTTGATAGAATGACCAGTAGAAGGAGTGTAAGGGCTATAAGCAAGTGAAGGTGTGGGGGCATAGGTGCTGGGATGAGATGGTTTGTGCGGAGTTGTACTATTCGATGCTAGATGAGTAAAAGTCAACAATCAGTATGTTTGTCCAAACAGCGGTGGAAGGTTGAATAGCGGTCGCTTACCTGCTTTCTCCTTCGTGGTTGTTGGCTCCTTCTTATTACCAGCATTCTACCAGGATATATAGTCAGCGAATGAAAAGAACAAACAAGAATGTAGTGCAAGGCTTACTGCAAAGGCATCTTGAGAAGAGCTGGTAGCATTCAAAGATAATCTTGCTAGTCTATCGAGAAATTTATCTGTACTCGATTCTGGCTTGAAAGAAGAAGAGTTTGGGTTGAGCTAGTTATAAATGATCAATCATCAACACACTTATACCACGATGTTCTCTGAAAATGGAAAGATGATGAGAAAGGGATTATGTTTATGACTTTAGGAAAATGAACTTACTGAGCTTTTTCCTTCGTCCTTTTCCTTTTCTTGCTCGTCTTTTACCGCGTCCGCTTTAGATAACTTTTGCTTTGCACTGAGAGTAGGTGAAGTAGGTGTTGGAATCCTGTAAAGGTCTCGTAAGCATGGATATTGAGGAAAAGGCAGACAACCACAAGCAAGACTTTGACAGTATAATGAATGAGAGATGATATGGTGGTAAAAGTAAAGTGGTTACTAACCTAACTACTACCGGTGAATACTTCTTTCCTTTACCCGGTGAAGGTGTTTCTACTTTAGCGTCATGAGTTTTGGTAGGAGTAGAGGGAAATACCTAAAAATGCAGGACAGATGAAAGGTTTCAGCATGACAGTATCTTTAAATATGAGAAATGGATAAGTCAAATATACGAATGAGGAAGGGAAGGAAATGTAAGGAAAGGTATGGGAAAGGGAGTTATTGTACGCTAAGGTGATACCAATACAACTCACCTTGTTCATGTTTGTGTTTGAAGGAGACTCAGCTGACGATTGTGAAGACAGACTCGCAGCTGGAGTAAGCGGAATCGCCATATTGTATGAGTTGGTGGAGAAGTGAATTCGCAATTATGATATGAAGAGGGAAAAAAAAGGAAAGATACAATTCGAAATGACGAAAGAAGGAAGATGGAGTGATTCTGATTCGGTTAATTTGTTTGTTAAACAGGATTTATACGTTCTATTTGAATTTGAGAACAGAGATGATGTATTAGATACAATGATTGAAATGGAAAGATATTTGTAAATACCCTTTAGATGAGTAAGAGAGATGAGATGAGATGAAGTTGATGATGAAAAAGAAAGATAGAATGAGATGAAGGAAAGAAGGAAGATGAGGTTTAAAAAGAGATGTCAAATCGTATTAAATAGTCAGTGAAAGTGAAACTAAACTTTTCCATTTACACTTTATAATATTCAATACAATTTTGATGGTAATCGTGTATCAGTTAACACCCTGAGCTGAAATCTTGTGCTTATATAAAGTGTTGTACTTACTGTTTGTGTATGTTTGATCGTCGTTTGATGCTAATTTTCATCGTTTTCTAGATACAAAAATCAATATCATACGCGTCGAATTCCTTGATTTGACGCACAGACCATTGGATTTTCAGCAGATTTTGATTGATATTGAATTTTCAGGGTGGGCTGTCATTATGATCTGTCTTGATTGACGTGTCTCTACACGTGAAAGGTTGTTACTGCATTGTTAAGCTCAAATTTTGATTCATTCTCCCTCTCCTCACTGATATTGACCAGATAGAAGAAGTGTTTGATGTTGTATTGGAACCATTGCATGTAAGGGCTGTGGGTCAAAGGAGGAGCTCATGTATGTCTACGAATACATAGTAATAGTGGATGGTGTGTAAAAGATCTAAAAGGTTAGTCACAAGGATGAGTCGTGTTTCAGCTGAGTCTGATGGTGTTGATCAGTTGATTATTGATTATTACGCCCTGCTCTAGCAATGTGAGGCCGAAAGGAGGAACAACCTGAATAACTAATCTTCTTTCTACTGGTCGATAAAATGATGTCACAACCCACTTGACCGCATTTTAGCTTTCAACATTGTAAATCAAGTCAAGACCGTCAGATAATTATATGCATTTAGCATTTAGGACTCGCCTTTCATTCTCCTCCTTTCCCTATTATTGATTATATACCTTGTGCGGAAAATAAGCGATCACTTCCTCTTCCCTTTCTTCCCTTTACCGCCACCACCTCCACTACCACCAGAATTATGTGATTGTTGAGCTGTACTACCTTGTGTGAAACCTGTTCCCATACTTTCTTTACCACCTTTCCTCTTATTTTGAGCAGCAATATATGAAGCTCTTTGCTTGAGAGGGGTCCATCGTTCAGGCTGAAATCGTACAAAGAGAGTTAGTAAGCAGCGAGCTTCCATAAATGACTGTTGTAACTCAGATAACATGGTACAATAAGGGTCCAACGAGATAGTTGTAACATATGGTACACTCACGTCTTCAGTGAAAGGTTTTCCAACCACAGCGTCTTTAGGTAATTTATGCTTTCTTTTAACTTCAACTCCTTTACTTGCTCCTGCTATATTTGTGGTTGTTGATGACGATGACTTCTTTTCTGTAGGAGCTTTGACGAGAGCAGTTTTCTTTTCTACTGTTTTTTGTAATCCACCTGTTGACCATCCTGTGGGTAAAGAAGGTACATTTGATTCTAAATCATTTCCTGAGGTAGATGGTAAATGTGATTTATAAGTTGATGTTGAAAATTCTTGATGTGATGATGCAGCTGATAGGTTTGTGAGTATATCAGAATGTTCAGGTGATGACTAAATTGAAATATATATCAGTTGGTTAGTATTGAGCAAGATCAATATGATGTGACTGCTACGATATATAATAACTTACAGAACCAACATTAACTAAAAGATCGTCGTAAATCTCTTGGGCACGTTGATATTCTCCTAATCTGTATCGCTGGAAGAGCAGGTATTAAACAATTAGCTATATAATACGCTGAACTTGTTCATAGACACTCACAATTTGAGCTTCAAGATGATGCACTTTTCTATCATCTTTACCGTTAATCAAGTCCAATGCCTCCTTTTCTCTGTGTAATCTATATAGACAGTATGCTTTTTCAAATTCCAATGATTCAGCATCTTTAGGTGGATTTTCTAATAAAGTCAAAGCTGAAGTGTAATCATCCGTTTGAAGTTGTAAGAAAAGAAGTGTTTGATATGCTGCTTGAGATGTTGGATCAAGTAATAATACTAATTCGAAATGTAAATCTGATCAGGAATCTATGTCAAACCATTACACGTCTGACAAGCTCCAGGAGCAGTGTCATGTGCAAACTTGAGAACCAAACTCACTCTTCTTACATGTCTTTATGGCATTGCTGTAATATCCATCATCAATTTGATCCGTTAAAGCTCTGTAAAGTTTTGGTAATCTTTCTTCAACTGATCGAGGAGGTCTGGGTGTGAAGGTCTTGCGACTCTTGGTCGGAGCAGCAGTCTTGGTGGATGACATAATGTCAAGCTATCAAATATGCTTCGAAGTGGTCTGCCACCTATTGTCGTAGATTCCATATACAAATTGATTGATGCGTTGAATTAAACCGCTACATACATCCTACATCCACGAACGTCTATTGACGTGCTAACCGGACCACATCATGGCATGCCTAGTTCAGATAATTCATCTGAAAGACGAACAGTGAGCCTATTTTTTGCGCAGTTATAGAACTTTGAATGAGAGATCCAGGCGGTCTGATCCGTCATTCTTAGCTCGGTTTTGATTTATGATGCTTTTTAGACTGTTTTCCGGTGACGTTGACCCTGTACTCAATTTCTACCTCACCACCGCTTTTTAGCGTCGTAGCTCTAGGTCTCTTAAGGACTGGTCTTTGACAATCGATTGCTTTATCCGGTCCGGGCATCAACGAGTAGAAAGCATACTGTATGTATCACGATAGCAATTCCGCTGTTTTTTATAATTTATGCATTATCATTACAAGTTTTTGATCTTTATCCGACTGCTCGACATACAAATCGCACTTCTATACCGTACAAAGAGCCGACTAGCTATATGGTAGGCAAAATATCAGTTGACTCCCGCTTATCAGAAGATACCGATAACACAGCTCGATAAAACGGTTGTATGAACAAAAGAAGGAAGCATTTTTTTCCAGCTCGGATCGACGTCGTACATTCGTAAATTGCCCTTTCAAGAATCTGTAAGCTTACATGTATAACCAGTCTACGTAAAAAGCTACAATTCACATATCTATCCTTATCAACTCAGCTTTATATCTTCTACATCTTCTTCAATCATCAATAATAGTTTCTTATAACAAAGCACAAGACATATATCAGCATCAGGCATTACAGTGGATCAATCAGTAGAGTATCATATTTCCGCGTTATCGATTTGATACGAGAATAGAACAATAATTCGCCTTTTGAATCAAATTACATTTCTCATAAACGTCATACATACGGCATAACGCATAACTACTCATACATAAACAGTTTCACCATCATACATCAAGCAATCACCGTTTTAGAAACTATTTTGGCGTTATATCTGCATATCTAGCTCCTTTGAAAACTTATTACTGAAGCATACAATCAAAAAAAAAATCAGAGTAAGAGGTATGTAAGCATGTTACTGCTCTATTCTCTTTCATGAGATCTGACCTTCGTTCTTTGCTGACTCGATCAAGATTATTAGTGAAGAAAGTTATCAGCTGTAATAATCGTTAGAAGAAGGTTATCAAGATGGGTAACACATCTTCATCCCAGTCTGGATCATCTTCACAAGTCCCAACATCCACATCCAACTCCACAGCACCAACACAAGAAACATTTTCATCGAATGGAGCTTCAGGTGGCCTTCAAGTATCGAGTTCTCAGCCTATTATACGACCTAGATCAGGGACAAATTCGAATGGTACGACGCCCGGAGGAGGATCATCTTCTACAACAGCATTTCATTCAGGATTAACACCACCAACGTCACCTCCATCACCACCTCCACCTAGCACACCATTATTATTACCATTTGCTGGACATTTATCACCACAAAATCCACATTGTTTATCACATCCACAAGCACATGATTATTCAAAATCTACAGTAACAAAATTAATTCTACAAAGTAAATTAGCACCATTTTATAGAGGTTTAGAAGATTTTGAAGAAGATTGGACAGAAGATGAAATTCAAAAACAATTAAATGAAATTAGAGAACAAGATTTAGAAGATGGTATTGAAAATTCTTTCACAGAAAGAATTAAAGATGAATTAAATGAGAATAATAAATCTACAATAGGTTCGATGACTAAAAAAATTGGTATAATGAATAATAAACAAAAATTACAGAAAAAAGAAGATGAAAAAGAAGAAAGAGTAAATAGAGAAAGGAAAGCTTATCGAAATGCTGTCGAATGTCCAATCTGTTTCTTGGTGAGTTACGCGATTTTTTTTTTGGCTCATTATAACTAGTTCATACCCACACTTGTCATCGTCTTGCTGGTCTTGTGACCTGTTGTACATTCTCATCCGTGGGTTAATCAATTCCGCACGCTAACATCATTCCGTTTTTAGAATTATCCACCCAATATCAATACATCGAGATGTTGTCAACAACCAGTTTGTACAGAATGTTTCGTTCAAATCAAAAGATCTGAAGCCACTTTAACACATTTAGAAAGTGATCCAGCATGTTGTCCATTTTGTATGGAAACTGACTTTGGTGTGATTTATGAAAGACCTATAACTCCTTTAGATAGTTCTTCAAGTGTGGCTCTAGCAACCTCGCCTGGATCTGAAGCTGATGCATCAAGTTTCAGTCAAGCTCTAAGTTTAGGTAGTGAAGCTGAATTAAATGTCGGTCCCGGTATGAATCCAAAAATGAAGGAAACTGTAAGAAGAAAGAGCGTCAGCTCGAAAGCTCAAGAAGTCGTTACCATCGGTAAGTTGTTTATATGCGATGTCACAACGTCGAGAAGCTTACCTATGTCTCTTTGGGCATTCAGATGAGATTAGACCGGATTGGGAAAACAAACTAAATGCAGTTAAAGCTGCTGCCGCTAGGAAAGCTTCCAGACGAATTGTTATGCGACAGGTTAGTTCGATGTTTCGCCCATATAGCGTTTGCACAGTAAGAACTGATGTCTAACATCCAGGTTGGAGACCGATTGATACCGATTGGGTTCACTTCATCTCGTGCGCCTGGTACAGCAGACTTCAGTATGTCTGTAGGTCAACAGAGCGGTAACAACGAGTCAGGATCCAGAAGATCAAGTAGAAGGTCGTCAAACAGAGAAAGGGAATTGGAAGAAGTGAGTACTTTGTAGTTGTCTCCTTCAATATGTCCAGATTTACTGATATTTCATCAGATAATGATTGAAGAAGCAATGAGGTTATCTTTGATGGATCACGAAGACCATCAACGTAAATTAGCAGATGAAAGGCGAAAGTCATCAGTATCAAGTGTATCATCTCCGTTGAATCCAGCCAATGCATCAACACAAAGTAACGCATCTTCTTTCGGTGGTCCACCAGTCATAATAACTTCACAAGCTGGACCTGGACCTTCAACATCTTCATCTAGAAGACCATCTAATGCTGATTTGGGAACAACAAAACAGTCAGGAACAAGTAAATTACTATCTAAAATAAATCATGTTAGAGCAAGAGCAAGTTCATCAGCATCCAGTAAAAATGGCGGAAGTGGTGATTACAAATCTGTAACTTTTGCCTCAACAACGAATACTTCTTCGAATTCACCTAAACCTTCACCGCCTGGTTCAGCAGCTCCATCAAGACAGAATACTTCTCAAGCCACCCCACTACCATCGTCATCAACCGCTCCTTCATCCGCGCCCATAGCGACAATTGCTGCTCCAATAGTTCAACCAATACCAACTAAACCGCATCCAATAAATACCCATTCGAAACATACTTCTTCATCCATATCTTCAAGTGGATTAAGTCCGACTTCACCTGCACCTGTTGCAGCAGGACCCATAACTACTTTAGCTAGTCCTGCAGCTGAAAGATCAAACCATCACAATCATCAATCTTCTGACTATATCAGTTCTAATGAAAGTGGTAGTGGAGGAGGAGGATTACCAAGATTGAGTTTAGATATGCCTGCTTTAACTCCTGATCATAACAACGAAGTCAAAGGTAAACAACCTGTCAGACCAACACATTTGGAAAGGATGGATAGTGAAATGAGTGAAGCTACTGTAGGACCAGGAAATTACGCTCAATTAGACAGTGACGAGGAGTGAACCTAGTTCATGATTTTAGTTTATCTTCATTAAACTCGCGGGAGTCCTTAGGGTCACAAGCAGAAAAGTAGTAAAGAATTGGATGTCGTACATGTATCCATGGTATTGAGGGAAAAACAAAAAGGGGAATCAAATGGAATCGATACTTGTTCCGAGCCAAACGTGATTCTGTTGTTGATATTGGAGGTTTTTGATCATATAAAGGGTTTGTTATCGCTTTTCCCTTATTTTCTTATGTTGTGCTTTTATACTACGAAATCATATATCATTTTCCTTTGGTCTTATAGACTATCCTTCTATCTCGCTTTATTTCTTTCCTTCATCGAGCCAATTGTATTGTCATCATTCTTCGTTTCCTTCCTTCTTTAAATCTTTTCGTATTTCATTTCATATTTCATCTCTTTTTTTCAGGGTTTTCATATACAGTATTAGTACATTTCATTCTTTGTGTTAACGATTTTGCAATAGCTGGTTATATATGCAATATTATGTATATTCTTATTGACTAATTAGAGTAGGAACCACAAAAGAAAACTTACACAGGCTATCGATCGTAAGGAAATAGCTCAGCTGTAAATCATGAATGATGAACAATACGATTACTAAAATATGTCCATGTCCTGGAAAAAATGGATGAGTGATTTTCAATGCATAAATTATGATTATTATTCCATGTGACATTATATATTGGGTAACGGTTCAATTATCTATAACTATATGTACAGTACTCGCACAGTACATTACATCAATAAGAAAAAAGTAGACATTATGAAATGATTGAATTAAGTGATTTGATCAGATCACTGATTATAGAATATTAATGGAAAAAGACATGCTAAGTATGCTGAGTATTAAGGGGAATGAAATTGTGATTATTAGTTATATTGTATTGTATTGAATTCGTGTACCACAAAGTCATTGTTCCACTTCATCCAAGTAGATATGTTCGTTATTGTATTGTGGTGTTTTTATAGCTACAAAGTTGTGACTGATTATGCTGGTAATGTCTAATGTACATATATGGTGAACCTATTCGTATGAATCATTTAAAGAAGTTGAATTGAAATATCAAGGCTTTACAAGATAGGTCAAATGGGCCTTTAGCATAATCTAACAATGGTCAAAAGGTTTTTTTGAATTAGTGTATGCTCCACAAATCTGATGCTAAGTCTCTAATCGAACAACACTTACAAAACCTGTAATCCTAAATCATCGCAAACCTCCTTCCAGTCTGCTCTAGGTTCATTTGAATCTGATCTTCTCCAGACTTCTGTTATGATCCTGTTTGCAGTTTCAATATCGAAGCAACATTGAGATCTATCAAAATTCGACATCCCATTAACATATATCTTATTGAAAGTTGATGTTCCTGTCAAACTCACTTGAATCCTTCCAGAAGTGTTAAAACCCATTGTCTAGACGGTCCGCCTACGCATGACCCAGCAATGATAGCTGGCCAAGTTAAACTATAATCACGAAGCAATTTGGCAAGAATCAGCTTCCGTCAAGTTATATTGAGGATGGATCCATTGGTGTCACTTACTCAATTGACATGCCCAAAGCTGCAGTTGACCAAGAACAGTGTTGCAAGACTTGTTGGGCAGCATTTTGTACTCTTACATCGTCTTGATGACACTTGAAAACCATTTTCAAAAGCAGGATCTGGGTAAACGTTTGTAATTATTAGCTTTGCTACATAAAGGAGAAAATGTACTCATTGACACGATAAACAGAAAAATTTGGACTAACCTTCATAGCATAAGCATAAGCTCTATTACCGACTTGAACTCTTTCATGTTCTAATGTACTTAATTGTAAACTTTCAATCCAAGCATCTACATCTTGATTCAATTGTCTAGCCTCGACGACTAATGGATCTAAAGGCGTATCATTCAATAATCCTTTCGCTAGATTAGCCAAGAGATTATTTTGATTTGTATAGGTACAGGAAGAATCGGTTGGTAATGGTATTGAAGTATCCATTTCGGTGATTATGACATTTGATTTAGCTACTCTAGCTAAAAGCCGAGTTACTCTTGCGAAGAGAAGGACCATGACTCGGGACACTGAAAGAATGAGTAGGATTTGTCAGTATTTGTGTTGAATTGTATGTGAGTATGAAAAAAAAAGAAAATTGAAAAGGCACGTACTTCCAAACTGTTTTTCAACAGAATGTTCTTCATATGTTGATCGACTAGCTTCCAACCACCAACTTTCCCATCTATCACTAAATAAACTTGGTTCTTGTCCAGTGGTCAAGCAACCTGCAAGGGGCTCACGTCAGCTTCTTGGATTATTATCGCAGACAGGCAGCCGACACTTACTGAAAGTTTCGTAAATTGCCAAGATTTCAAGCATCAATCGTGCAGGAGAAACTGTAACGCCATCCGTCAATTTACGTGGTTCAGATCTTTTGAGCATTTCAGCTGGACCACCTCGGCTGAACAGTGTCAATTTTACATAAATTAGCCCTTTTATCCAGTCGACCAGTTGATCGTGCAAGATGATGGCGAGTTTGGAAGTAGATTTGGTTTACTTACATAGCAACCATTTCTTTAGCCAAATTGAAATTATCCATCCAGCCACTACCTCCAAAGAAAATGTCTATCGTTCCTAAAGCTGTACTTGCTCCCAAAGCAGCATCTGATATGGCACCATTACCATCCCTTACAGCTCTTCTAACCATTTCTTTTCCGGTATCTCTAAGCGTTGAAGCGTATTGGAACATGGCCGCTGTCTGTGACGTTGCTACCCCAGATCTAGCTAAAAGGAATGCTTGATGTATAGCTCCTGTACCTAGTAAAGCTACTCTGAGTGCATCCGCTGAAGGATTTACGCCTATTCAATCAAATTTGATCAGCGAACTTTGCATAAGCAAATTAAGTATGCAAAGGAGCGACTTACCTCTTGGGGAATCTAAAGCTAAAGGTAAATTGATCGCTAACATAGGATTAAGACCACTTGGGATTGCCATCATCAGTGAAGCTGCGTTAGCACAGTAGTGGAGAATTAAACTTCTTTCTTCTGCTGTAGGGAACCAGGGAAGAAGGACTATATCGAACAAGTAGTATGTCAGTAAACGCACTTCTCCTAATTCAACTTCGTCAATGCAGGCGAAAACTGAACATACAGTTCGGCGTAGACAACATGGGAGCGCCGCCACCTGACGTCGCCCAATCCTGCTTTCCAATCTGACTAGCCAAATACTGTTCACCAGAACCAGCTAACTCGGCACTTAATGCTAGACCTGAATCATAGCCAGTATTTGCAGTAGCATCCAAGCTGGGTTCAACGAGAGTACCATCCCAGCCAATCTGTGCTGATGAAGTTGTTCCGTTCTGCTGATCTGATGGCCTACGAAACGTGTAGAATAAGGTATAAGTGTACACAGTAACGAAATCCAAGCGAACAACAAGAGACATTGTACGAGATAGATACGTACAGTTGTTTTCGCTTTCCTGTGTCAGAGCGTCTACGTTTCGGTGCGGGTCTACTACTTTCTTCTTCACTTTCACTGGCTTCTGAATTACTTCTTGATCCATGTCCATGTTTTCCCTTTGAACCCGATTTTTTGGTACTTTCTCCTGAATCAGGATATTGACACTATAATCAAATCAGTACATCAGCCATCACAAACCGATATCATGCGGTCGAAACATAGATAAAACATACTTCTTTTTTAGCTATTATACACCTTTTGCAAGTTGGTCTACCCTCATCACATTTAATTCTTCTTGCACGACAACATAAACAACCTGTTCTTGTTCGACTATACTTTTGTCTTCTTTTTTGCCCACTTCTTCCACTTGATTTAGGTTGATCACTATTTGCGGGTCCATTGGGTGCAGGAGAATTCCTAGCTGAAGTAGGTGCAGAAGCATTTGGTGTAGATTCATGTTCTGATGCAGTAAATTCATCCCAATTTGATTTTGATACTGAATGTCTTTGTAGTATATCTGATTTGCTGGGATTTGAGTATAAGTTGTTATTTGGACTAAACATCTTGTTATTGCTGTTATGATTATCTGTTAATGAAGATGATGAAGCAGTATTTTCCAATCCTATGGTAGAGAAAGTTGAATTACCTAATACTCCTGAATTTGGATAATATGTTGAAGAACTGGATGGTCCTACTGATTGATACAAGCCTGCGAGTGGTGATGTAATAGTAGGCTGTTGTGAGGATGCTGGCGATGATGTTGCAATTTCAAGCGGAACAGGGTGTAATAAAGAAGCATAAGGATATCTTGGATCTGAAGGTGGATGTGATTTCATTGTATTGGCACTTTGTTATGATTAAATTATGAGATAAAAGAGAGGCGATAGCATCGTTAGCAATAGTACAACAAACGTAAACGCAATATTCCACCAATGATTTAAATTACCCAAATCCAGTATGGTATGAAAGGATAAAAACAAAGTTCAAACGAATCATCATATTTCTCCTTTCTCATATATGTAGATCCTTCTAAAAGTTGAATATTCGAGATCTCAACACACAAAGGAAGTTATGTCGATGAGCAATGCCGCCGAAGCATGTCGAGATCGTCGTCAAATCCCCCTGAACGCTATGTTCTGTTTCATTATACACAACAGATATCGTTCGATTGATGGGAGGTTCTGAATCGAGTATTCACCACCATCGAGAGAACCCTTCCTAATATGTACATCCAATTGCATACCATTGATGAAAGAATAGAGGCTCACCTTGTATGATTTGATACATCCTTTGATCCAGATGAAGATCCTACTCCAAATTCAAAACCTGATTGTATTCCAGATCTATCATCTAACAAGAAGTTCAAATTATTTGCTCCTGACCCAGAGCTATAAGAAGGCATATAAGATGTACTATTCATTATATTTGTATTTGAAGTTGGTGATGTACTTGAATTGACATCAGATGAAGAAGTACTTGAATTGTTGTTATAACTTGATTGAAGTTTTGGTGAATTTGATGATTTTTTGTTCTTTAAAAATGATGATGGAGATAATGTGGATGTTAAAGGTAAATTAGTTGAAGTTGAAGTTGAACTAGTAGTACTAGTTGAAGAAATTAACGGATCATTTTCGGTTGAGTAAGAAAATGGATTCGTACTCCATTCGATATTAGTAGTACTAGTAGCTGTAGATGGTGGAGGTGAAATTGAATTTTTTGTTTTTGTTATTGTTGTTATTGTTGATGATGTTATAGGCGAATTACTGTTACTTGTATACGATCGAGGTGAATCACGATGTATCGATGATGAAGTCGATGCCAATGGTGGCTGAGTTGTAGTCATCTTTAAAGAGATCTATATTATCTGATTGGTCTTCAACAAATTGGTTGATGGTGAAATAGTGATTGATTTTTTGATGTGATTTTTAGGTCCGTGTCACCTGTGATAGTGCACAGTTATTTCGGGAATATCTTTTTTTTTTCTTTTTGGTACCCTTTCTATACAAAGCTAAGACGAAGAGAAATTTACGATGGGCTAGTCAAGTAGAATTATGGTTGTTGAGAACCTTTTTTCTTCTTAATTTGAGCAAGCACAAAGTGTTGAAGATGATGATGACGGATGAATAATGAAAATGAAAATGAAACTTCGAAATACTTGAAAACAAAATTCGAAAATCTTGATATTATTATGTATCGGACGTCCTCGGTTTTGATACCGTTTGTAATAAGTTATACGTTATATGGACTGGGGGGATGTATTCACCAATTTTTGGCAGGGATAAGAGAGGAAGATGTATTATTATAGGAGGTTTTTTCACCTGTAACTGAAAAAATCCCCGCGGTGGGTACGGTTTACCTATCGTGCCTAGAGTGAGCATCAACGAAAATATCAGGATACATGTAATTTGAAGGAAAGTTTTTTAAAGTCAAAGGAGGTGAAACCATTCGATTGATCTTACCTTATGGAATTAAGAGTTGGGGATGTTGTATATGTATCGCTTCAGATAACAAAATGTGAGAACAATATCAAAGAGTGTAATGTAAGGCAAAAGGAAAGAAATACAAAGATCAATGCAGTACGAAAATAATGAGCACTTAGTACGATAGTGTAGGGGAGGTATCCTTGTGTATTGATTCCGGTATATCGATCAACCTTATTACATCAAGCTTAGCAATCCCAAATATAAGTCCCATCAAATTTTGATTGTACTCTAGAATGATCTTGCATACAATCAAATGGATACGCATGATGACGAAGCTGGCTTGGCTCGGGTCGATGAAAATCTTCATTATAATGATCGAGTCCGTAATCTACGGGTTTTCATTTTCACAACAACTGGGTTTACCAATACAAGTGAGCAGAAGTCCCGGATGTAAACCCCAGTCGTCAGGTCCTTCTCATGTGAGCAGGTCTTCCTATTCAGACCTCTCCTTGATAGAGTGAGCACTGGGTAAACTCCTCGTTATCGCCACTTGCTCTCAAACGTGTTCGTACAAGCATCTTAGTAAAATGCCAAAATAATGAACATGGCAAGCAGAAAAGCAGAAAAGCATGAAAAATGATTAGATTGGCGGTCATAACCGCGGCCGAAGAGATCTCGGTGTGTGTGATTTTAAGGGTAAAATCTTGACAACGTGTTTATTGATTCAGAAAATTTTTCCGGTACCAGGTTTGTGATGTTCAATATGTAAATCCCACTTGAATAACTTGCGTGATAGACGCATGATGAGGTAAATGCAAAACTCGAGTACAGAGTCTTGAGATATCATGATGATACGAGTAGCCTTTTGTTGCAAGGAATCAGAGTAGAATACATTCATCGGCGTTGATTTTCATTCAGTCGAGTAATCTTAGAATATAATGTGTAGTGAAATTTGGGGCATCTGAAAGGTAGTTTGAAGGTTCGCCCAATGACTAATGAAGAGAGATATGATTGACCATTCTGAGTTATACATAGACTTTCATGATATTTTAGAAATAATATAATATAAAAATCTCTCATTTTTTCGTTCTTGTTGTGTTGTTTGTGCTAATTGAGGAGTTTATAGGAAAAAAAGAAATGGAGATGTGAAAAATGGAAGAAAAGAGAAAGAGGTATATCAACGGGAGAAAACGTTGTTTATAAAAGAAATAAAAAAAGTATGGAAAAAATATCTAACATCTCGATTTTAATATGATGAATTCAAAAACGAGGAGAAAAAAAGATCTTGAGACATCCCTCATATCTTGATAATGAAAATCCTATGACACTCCCCACATACACACACACACAAACGCATACACACGCATAAAAATAAACATCCATTTTACACATATAAGCTTTTATTTATCTATTTATTTTGATTTACCACCTTTCTGTTTTCGAGGTGGTGTTACAGCCGCTGTGAAAGTAAAAAAAGTAAGACGGAAAGTCAGCTCTGATGTTCCTATACAGAGAGAGTGGTAGATATATCAAGTAGAAGAACAATGCAGAAAGAAATGTACAAGCGATTCAGGAAGCACATGGATCTGCAAGAAAAAAACCATGATCATTCGTTTTCACTGAGATAACCATTTATTGTAGGGAAATGAAATACATATTATCCACACCTTCCTCGGAAAGGGGTTTTATGTAGTAAGAAAGTAAAATTGGGTATATAAAAACAAATATAACTTTGCAGGAAACCGCATATATGAAAGACAGGAAACATTGAAAATGATTTATTTGACTGAAGAGCGATGGATAGATTGAAGGATGGTGTCATTTCATGGGTATACAGGATTCAGAGAACAGGATTAACAATAAAAACGGACTCAAGAAAATATGATTTCATTCAAGATATTTTTAGAGAAAATTGGGAGATCACTGACGCCGTCCGCTGGCACCGTATCCCCCATATTTCGGAGCTTTCTTTTCAGCCGGTTTGAGAATCTGAAGTGAAACAATGGATATCAGTCCTGCTGTTTACGATGTGATCCTCGGAAAAGACGACTTACTTGGAAGGAACAGAGCAATGTATCGTCGACAGACATCATGGCACCAGCGTTATCGAACTACCATTCCACAAGAATAAGCTGTATCCTTGCCCTCTGGCGAGAACCTCGACTTACCTCTCCACAATAGTTTGGAGCTGAGAAAAGTGTTACTAGTTGACGTTTGGCGAAGAATTCGTAACCATCCTCCACAACCTGGATAGTAAGAAAACGATGAGCGGTGTTGCTTCTTTATCGTAAATTTTCCCTTTGATAGCAGAACTCACTTGATGTGCTCGACAGATCAAATCCATATCGTGTTTTTGTAGGAATCGTGATACAACATCTGGTCCAAACGTAAAAGATACACCTCGATCGTTTTCACTCCATCCTGTAATATCCTTATCGGGATCAGACCAAAGAAGATCACAAAGAAGACCTGAAGGGTGAAAATAACGTCAGAGAAGTAATTCTACGGTAGCACGACCAAAACAACTTACCAGTATCAGGTACATCTGTTGGTCTCATTACCCTTCGGATTTGTTCCATACTTTGAAGATCTGGACTCTGTAAGGGGTATTGAATTAGCAGATGCGCAAACGTATGATGTGAATAAACGATTACTCACCAAACCACCATGCATGGTGAAGATTTTCTCGTCAATGATAGCGGCAATAGGTAAACAGTTGAAACAATCTGTAAAGGTTTTCCACAATTTGATGTTATAACGTCGTTTACCTGTAATAGTAGATTAGGGATTAGTATCCCTTCCAACAGTATCACTAAAGTCGCTGCCCTTCCTTCCTATAGCTGCTTCTCCATAGGGTAACGCCTTGACTCGTCTCGACAATTCATAAGTGGGACTTACATTCATCGTAGAATCCATAAATTCTGTTGATACTTGCACATTCGTGATTTCCTCGCAAGATAAAGAAGTTTTCTGGGTATTTGATTTTGTATGCTAAGAGTAGACAAATGGTTTCAAGTGATTGTTTACCTCTATCAACGTAATCTCCTAAGAAAAGGTAATTTGCTTCTGGAGGGAATCCACCATATTCGAATAATCTCAGTAAATCATAATATTGTCCGTGGATATCACCTAATGATACAATAGGAGCAAATTCATCAGCACAAAGTCAAACGCAGGGCAGCCAAGTTTGAGCAACTCTAAAGGATATTTGAGCCAAGACTTACCGCATATCTTTATGGGTGCTTCAAGTTCAAGTAAGATAGGTTGACTGATAAAGATTTCTCTAGCTTTTGTACAAAGGTATTTGATTTCATATTCTGCTAATTGTACTGCTTTACCTGGTCTATTTCCTCGTACTGTTTGAAGAATTCGCTATCAGCAATCTGCAGAGCGAAAACTTTATAATGATATGGCTTACCTTCTAATAATCGATCGATGACAGAATCCAAGTCAATTTCGTTTTGTTGTTCACCCATTTTGGTTAATATAGATAGGTGAGCTTAGAAATGAAGAAGGAAAGGATGCAAAAAAATTGATTGATGAGGAAATCTAGATTAATCAGATCAAAAACCCAAAATGTCAGCTTGATTTCTCTCCTGAAAATCATCTAACCGAACAAGCTCTTGTGTAGAGGAGAAGATCAGGCATGAATGAGTGATCAAAGAGAATATTTTGACAAGCTTGAACAGTTTCATAGATTCTCACAAATCACCGAAACCATTCAAGTTCTCCAACTCTGCCCTACACGACTTTGAATCACACTATGCAATTGCAAGCAGTTGACACTTCTGAATATCGTTGCAAATCCAACTAAGACGCGAAGGAATAAAAGAAACTCACAATTATCCTTTAAAATCTGTTTAATGGAGATTATGATCCTATTGATTTCTATGCTTTGATGATTATTATATATCTACCACTAGTCCTCAAATCTTCAAATGCTGAGTCGATTCAAAAAGATAGAGTTGGTTTTATGATGATTTTGGAAGTGAGAGAAGGAAAGGAAAATTTGATTTTTAGATTAAATGAATGACGGGGAGATTTGAAAAATTGTATGTCGACGACGTCAACACCGGAAGATAAGGTTGAGTAAGGAAATATGATGATCTCGTTTCTGCAAGCATCAAGACCTATCCATCAGCATCTATGTCTGATAGTCCAGCGTAAATGACTCTTGGTTTTTTAGAGGTGATAACTTGACTCCACTCTTGAAGGCTTTCTAAATATTCTTTCAACTATTCGTGAGACTTACCTCGTCGTATATCTAATCCTATCCAACCGTTCTTATCGAAACAAATTGCTTTCTCTTGGCTGATTATACTAGCTGTAATTCAGCTACTATTGACTTATATAATCTGATGTAAATGGTAACAAAGTGTATAGATTAGAAAAGAATGAATGTCAAATTCAAGAAGAAACTAAAAGGATTAAAATGACACGCGGTGGTCACAGTGACAGTCCTAGTAGTAGTTGTGTACTCAGTATTCAGAGCATTCAATAAGAGAGTGAAAGAACTGCAACCTAAAAGAATCACAGTTACAAGAGTGGCACCTTTGCCAATTACCAGTGGCGGAACATAACGCCGTATATTCCCGTATAGGCAAGAACAGTTACGCTGGTATTCAACGCGTCTAATCACAACGGTATCTAAACATCTCCTATTAGAGCGATTATACATAAACCTAACAAGAGATAGATAAGGAAGGTCAAGAAACTTCAACCAGATAGCAATCTGTCACATGCATGAAAGCACATCAAAATGATGAACAGACGAGGTCATCTGCCAAGTCAAAGTAAAGAAATCCAGCATTGTCACTTGTAGAAATCGTCATACAAAGATCGCTATCGAAGTCGTCCAAGATGTTCACTAATTTAATGAAGTCATCCGCGGTTGCATCGCCCAATTTATTCATTTGCTGCCGTTGAAAGGGACTTTTTGCATATGACATGTGGGACTCTGGCTTCTCACTTTCTACAGGCTTCATGACATTGATGATTAGATACACCGACTCAAAAAACGAGCTGCTGCCAATATTCATTTTTGATGCATTCTTCATACGATTTCTATAAACAACCCTTCTCCTCCTAATTTATAAGATTATTACTAATTTTACAACTTTGGATACTGTGAGATATGAGGTTCAATTAACTATATTATTCTGACAACTCTATTATACTTCTTGGACTGTTCCTACCGAGTCGCTTAAAGTGGTACAGGAGGAATGTGAGGTACAGTGTTGGTTGTGGTTTGCACAGGATGAGCGGCTGGATGTGTGCCAGTGGTGGTACCGGTACTACCATCGACCTGTCAAATGATGCTTATGTCAATAATCTAGTATTGTATGGTGTAAACCAGAATTATAGCCCCAATTGCGATTGACTAAACTCACATCGTTGATAACTTTTTCAATTCGTTCGCCAACTTTGTGCGCTGCGTTGGTGATTTGTGTTACAAAACCTGGGTGAGTTGGAGAAGCAGTCTTTTCGTCGATTGTGTGTGTAATTTGAGTGAAAGTCGACTAAAAGAGTGTTGTAGTTAGCTTCTGTATTCGTCAAACATTTTTAAGGGCAAAAACTTACTTGAACAGCACTTAGACCTTGCTCGAAAATACCTTTAGCTTTTTCACCAACTTCACTTGTAGTGGCAGAAGCATTATTGAGAGTTCGCTCAGCTGTGTTAGCTGATGTGGGTGCTGGAGTGGTGGTAGGAGCGTTACCCTAATGAAGGAAAAAATTTATAAGCTCTTTTTGCAATACTGTAAAGCTGAACGTGAATATTCTTGCAATACCACCAAATGCAACCAAGATCATATTCCACGCAGGGAGATAATAGAAGGATGAAGTATCAGCTTACCTCGATTTTATCAATAATTTCCTTGGTTTTAGCTTCGATCTTGTCAGTGTAAGGTTTAGCAGCTTCTTGTACTTTATGAGCATAAGGTTCGACTTTTTCCAAATACTATACATGGGATTCAAGGGGTGACTTATCAGTTATCGTACTAAATGAGATTAATGGATAAACCAAACTTACAGGTTTAGCTAAAGCTTGAGCTTTATCCAAAATACTTGGTTCAGCAATTGGATCTAAAGCTTTTGCTGGTTCAGCAGGAATAGCTTCAACAGGTGTAACAGGTTTAGGTAAAGTTTCACCTGCAAGTACAGGTGCTCTTGGAACTTCCGCTTGGAAACCACTTCCACCAGTTGTACTTGTAGCTGTGGTTGTAGTTGTGGTTGGGACTGAAGGGAATGTTGAAGCTGATGAACCAGATGGAATGGAAGTAGGTTCTGAAGCGACGGCTGAAGAGCCTGGTACATGTGGAGCTGGGATATCAACGGACATTGTGATTGTAACTGTTTTGGTCTAGATTAGATGTGAAATGTATATTCGAAAGAAGTGATAAATATCGTTTGTCTTGTTTGAATTGAGACGTACAATCTGATATGGTAAAAAAAGAAGAAGAATGAATGAATGAATGAATTGACAAATCGATGGAACTGGTTAATGTTCTTTGTTCCGTTTCCATGAACCCAGCTGTCACAGCTGTCACACCTGTTGTTCTGGGAAAAGAAAGACCGCCAAATGACCGGATGTAAACGTTATCAAGGTCCCATTTATTTCATACTGCTTGTAGTGGCGCTAATGACGTCATTACGTCATTTTAAATGAAAATGTGATCAACAGATAGATAGAAAAACGTTAATTTAATCTAACGCTAACACCTCTTGCTTACGTGTTCTGTCATTTATCTAAGAGTAGAGAGGAGTGTACCAGATACTCGGGAAGTTGCGGTGTGAGGATAATGCAGCAGCAAAAACCTATTACTGCACAGTAGTTATCTGTGACCCTTAATTTGGTATAGCGGGGTACCGTTGTTGAATGTTTAGCTTATTTTAGTGATTTATTGCAGCTGCTTACTGCATGCTTTCAGACTTTCGGTCGAAATGTCTACGCGTGAAACTGCTAAGTTACTTGTAATGCTTGGAGACAAATTGATAATAACCTTACACCAAAGAAAACGGGGGTTTGAAGCAGATCTTTCTGATGTGGTAGGCTTTTGGTCAAGGGAATTATATGGTGGAATAGAACTAAAGAGAGGCCAAGTGAAAGATCTCGGAAGCAAAGGTTGAAAATCTTCGTTTTTCGATGTATAAGAGAAAACACATGAATTCAGATCTACCTAGCTTTCCAGGAAACTAGGAATACTGAATTTGCTATGATACCAACATATAGGCTCTCTTGTTAAATTGGATATCGTTTTGGGATTTACAGTACTCACAAACGTGAAAATATGCAAGAAGCAAGAAGAAAGCTTGATCTGGTAAGCAGATATCTGGCTGTCCTTGCTCTTAGTTTGATTGATCATACTGAAACGAAATCACCGAATCCGATAAAATCTGATCACGAACGAATAATGGGGGTGTTTCTAGGGAATTGTTGTGTAATGGTTAAAACACAACTCACGCTTCTAACCTTTATCAACAAGTTCATCAAGAAGCACAAACATCCTTTCTACTGATCTTACATGTAACAAATACCATGCATCTTGGGCAAGACGCAAAATGCAAAATTTTACAACAATGACATATATCCTTTATCAGATAACATCATCATATCCTTCTCAAGCTAACTTTCGCAACATGACAATCCGTCATTCTTTTCAACTCACCGTCGCCATAGTTTTTTTGTCTACTTCAGCTTAATGCTGACCTAAATTCAACGTTACTCTGACGTATATATACTTCAAGAGTTGACTTCACGCACCATTTCAACGCAATAGGACCAACAGTCTAACCTCCCACTCAATGACAACCATGAATAACAACGACACGATAGCTCCCAATGTCCAAGCTTCCCACAAAAAAGGTTCAAACCAGGTACCTGAAGCTATAGAAGACAGATCAGCAGGGGATATCGAGGCGAATGCACGCCCTACTACTACTATCTCAGATAATCCTAAAATTTTGTCCTTGACAAAACAAGTATTTATCACTATTACCTTGGCATTGACTACTGTTTTAACCTCAAGTGGTGCACAAGTGCTTTTCATAGCTTTGCCTACTATCGAGAAGGATTTAAAAGTTAATGAAGGTGAATTACAATGGATTGTTGTGTCTTATAATTTGGCTGTTGGTTGGTGAGTACATCAATGAAACATTCTGTGAAAGATAATATAAATTATGATGATTAGCTGATATTTGTAATCCAATTGGTACAGCTTACTTCTTGTTAGTGGAAGAATAGCAGATATATATGGTAGAAAGAAATTGTTGATAGCTGGTATGGTTATTCTAACTATATTCAATTTTATCGGTGGTTTTATGAAAAATGGTTCAGCTTTAATCGTTACAAGAGCTTTAGCTGGTTGTGGTGTAGCTTTAACGTGAGTTTACTTGTCCATACTTTGTTTATGATCATATCAATGATATGGCTGATCATCAAATACATATATTTATTAATTCAGTACACCAAGTACAACAGGAATCATAGCAGAGCTATTTGAAGGTAAAGCAAGATCAAGAGTATTCACGATATATGCAGCAGGTTATTCTTTAGGTGGTATTCTAGGTTTAGTCATTGGTGGTTTGTTCGTCTCTTATGTCAGGTAAGCAACACTCCTGTTGATCTTAGATCTGATATCAGATATTGTCACTGATGGAAATCATCTCATTTATAAGACATACTTGGAGATCAGCGTTATTCTTTATAACTGGATTAGGTTTATTAGGTACTATAATGGCAATCTTCATCATACCTTCCGATGGAACACATACCAAAGATAAACATGTAGATTGGCCAGGTGCAATTTTAAGTACAGTTGGATTAGTATTCTTTTCTTTCGCTATTAGTGGTGCTCAATCAGCACCTGAAGGGTGGAAAACAGATTGTAAGTAAAAAAAAAAAGTACCCAGTCGTTGCAAAAGCTTGAGGTATGAATGTTGACAGACGGTTTTATTTTACATAAAAAAATCTTAGATATTCTTGCTTTATTGGTCATTGGTGTATTCCTTATTATAGCATTCTTCTTTTGGGAACATCATGTAGCTACGAAAACACCACATTCGCCAATGATGAGATTAGCTCTTTGGACAAGAGCTAAAGGTAGATTAGCTGTGCTTTATTTGACCGGATTTTTAGCTATGATGGGATTCATAGTGAGTGGAGCTATAAATTAGCGTCCATCTATATCACCAGTTTTTACATTGAATTGAGTTTTTTTCGAGCACGGTATATTAAATGATGAATGATTATTCCTTCTATTAGCCTGCATTATACAACTCAACATTATTCTTTCAGAACGTTCAGTCTACCGGTACAGTAGGAGCAATGTTAAGATTTTTACCAACAGAGATATCAGGTGTAATATGTACGATTTTAGTTATTTTACTTATACATAGAGTACCTGCATATCAACTATTAGTTTTAGGTCTTTTGGCGACAGGGTGAGTCGATCATGTTTCCGACATACTATAAATATAGATCCTTCAGAATCAAAGGACTGACTTGTTCATGGATCGATTCTAACGTATCATCACATGTAATATACAGCTTCGGCAATATGTGTTTCGCATTATCAGAAGAAAATACAAATTATTGGAAATTACCTTTTCATGGAATGTGGTTAATTGTCTTTGGTTGTGATTTGTGAGTTTAACAGTATAGTATAGTATGTATAGCAACAAAGCGAATCATCACTGATTATTTTAATTTTTGATTTTCATTATGATATTTGGATGCAATTTGGATCCGTGATTATAGATATCAACCAACAGGATTAATTTTCGTTTCAAAATTTTCATATTCTGATGAATATAGTGTAGCGGGTGGGTTATTTCAAACAATGTTAAGATTAGGTAATTCAGTTGGATTAGCTTTAAGCTCTATAATGTTCAACTCAATTTACCAACAAAATCTTCATAAAGGCTTAGAAGATAAAATAGCATATTTGAAAGGATTACAAGCTTCTTTTTGGTTAAGTGCAGGTGGTTGTTGGTTTGGCGTTTTTATTGCTTCATTCGCTTTGAAAAGTTTGGGTACCGTTGGAAAAGATCAAGAAGATAAAGAAAAAGAAAATGATAAAGCTCAGAATCCAGTCCAGAATCAAAATCAAGAAGAAAATATAAAATCAAGAGCTGAAGAATAGGATGTCTATCAACAATGTGGCCTCAACAATAGTAGCAGGAATCAAAGCAAACATTGAAAAGCGTACCCTAGCTTTGATTCTATATCTTGTGTTTGACTTATTCCATATTTGCATATGCTGAACTATATCTACATAATTTGATGACTTTTAATGATGTCTGTATATATATGCAATTTCGATTATTTGACTTTGGTGGAACACACAAGATCCCTATTGATTGACAAAAATTCCAAAAATCTTCTGCTCCTCTCGCTGCCCCCTGTCTCTCTATTCTCACGCTATACTCCGTTTCCCACAGAGCCATAGCATTCCCCTTCGAATTTTTCTAGGCTGATCTTGCACGTTGTCCTCAAAGACACAGCTCTTGTTCCCTCAGTGAAAAGGAGAAAAGGAGATTATGCACCCGGAACTTCTCTACCATTTTCACCTAATCTCTTTGCTTTACCTTTTCTTCTTCTACCAGGTTGACTTTCTAATTGTATAGTAGGTATATACAATTCTTTATATTTGATATTTTCACCTTTTTTATCTAATTTTAAATCTGCAAATAATCTATTTTGTTCAAATCTATAATTAATCAATTTATTTAATTCTTTTTCTAATTTGTTTGAATCAATTGGTTTTTCTCTTAATCTAGGTATAATATTTTCAGGTTCAGGTGTTATAGCTCTTGATCCAATACCAGATCCAGTATTTGATGATGTTGATGGTAAATTTGTATATGTTGTCGTTGTAATTTTCGTTTTACCTTTAATTTTATTTCCTATACTAATAACTTTTCTACCTCCCGGTGCATTCATAGTCACATTTCCTTGTTGTATAGAAGAATTACTTGATAATGTTGGAAATGATCCACCACCAGCTTCAATTGCCAATCTTTCTAATCTTTCTTTTTCAATTAATTGTCTTTCCCTTTCTTCTTTATTTAATTGAATCTCAATTTCACCCTCAATACGTAATATCAATCTAGATAATTGTGCAGGTGTAGATAGTGGATTGAAACATGATGGACAAGGTAAATAAGGTAATTGTATTGAACAAATTGTTAATCCACATGATTGACAAATTGGTGTATATGTCGATAAAGGATGTACACGAGCTATTTGTTTTGAGGAAATCAGCAAATTAAAGGGTAACAACACATCATACACCATGAGGAGACCAAAAACGAAAATTCATGTTTAAGCAATGTCTCCATCTTTATCAAACAGGTTTCTGAATGTATATACCTAGAAAACTCACCCTGACAAAAACAATTCAAACCCTGTTCTTTCAATTTACCATCACCTTCTTTAACAATTCTTAAATTTTCTTTTATCTTTTCCAATTTTTTAACTTGTTTCGATTTTGGTACATCCCATATCTTTTCTTTACCTTTACTAGAATTATCTTCTCTTTGTTTACCTTTTGAACTATTTGTTCTACTTCCTATCCCGCTACCATTACCAATTACAGGTGGATCTAAACGTTGTGATTGTGATTGTGATTGTGGTTGAGGTTGTTGAATTTGAATATTTATTGCACCTGCTTGTCTCAATCTTTGTACAGGTACATTATTAGTGTTATTAATATAGTTTGAAGGAGTTTGTGAACCGGAATTGTAACCTGATCTAGGTGTATTACCAAAAGAAGAAGGTTTACTACTGCTGATACCACCCCAACCTAAATCATCGAATTCTTTTTTCTTGTAAACTTTACCACCAGGTCCAAATGCAGCTTCTAAAGCTTCTGGTATATCCTTGTTTGTCACAATACCGGCGCTAGATGATCCAGCATTCGAAGAAGGTCTGGATAATCCATTATTAGGCGATTTAGATTTTTGGTTTTTGAATGTGTTGGTTTTAGGTTTAAGTAAATCTGGATTTGGTGTTAAAGTTTGAGAAGGTATAGAAGAAGGTGTTGAAGTTGATGTCAGAGAAGGAAATTTTAAAGACAAGTATCGAGTCGTAAATGATTTTGCTTGAGGTGTTGATCCAAGAAAGTCCTATAAGAGAGAAATTATATTAAAACAATGGTTTTACAATCATATCGCGAACAAAGGATCTGATTCTTTCTTCGGTATCGATGAGGGTATGCGAGGAATCGAAATGTACGATATATACTCACCTGAAGATGTACTCTTAGTCTAGCTTCATGGTTATATGACTCTAGATCAGGTATGATCATCTGTTTGATCGTTTCATCATCTACAAAAAGTATAAAATCAGCTTATGTAGCTTGAACCCATCAGCCCTATCCCGTATAACTCACCTAGACCTAAAATGGCCGATAAATCTTTCACAACCCAAGCTGGTGTTCCAAAAGCCATGATGAACAATCAACTTTAGTAATAGTATCTATATTCCTACTTGTCTTCTCTATTTGATGAACAAAGGCTCACAAACGCTCAAGACTGAATAAGAGATAATGTTTTGCTCATCGTAATCTCTGAAGTTTGGCGTCATACTCGATATTATTGTCTCTCGCATACATTTCATCGGATCCGAGAGGCAAAATCGGTCTCTTCCACCGGAACCAAGTCATCGCGACAGACGATGGAAAAAAAATGCATACAAAGAGCTATTAACATTTAGTTATCGTGCAGATATATGTGTTGACAGATATGCTTCAATGCTTCAATGTTTATACAGCGTATCTTCCACTTCCACCAGGAGCCCGATCAGCAGTCTGAAAGGTAGAATATTCATCAGTACGAGCTCTTAGGGATATTGTTTGACGGATCTGACTTACGTTCAAAGCAGCAACTGAAGCTTCGACTAGATTTCTTCTAATTTCATCAACTGCAGCTTGAACTCTACGTTCATCGTTGGATTCAATCAATAGACTTAATTTTGGTTCTTCACCTGGACCTGGATCTGTACCTGGAGGATAATATAAACCTTTCATAGTTATAGAAGCACCTGAAATTTCTTGTAATAAAGTCATTTGTTCTTTATTTGTTGCTTTCCATCTTGCTTTTTGTGGATAATCGTTTATAGGGAAAATAGCATGATAATCTGTTGCATCAGGATCTTTTGTTCTAACTCCACCAACAGATGCATATCCAACAGGTTGTGCTAATCCTAATTTTTCAGCTTTAGTTAATTCAATTGATTGTGTTAATCTTGCTACTACTTTAGCTAAGTTTGCTGCATCAACCGTTCGACCTTCAGCTTTAGCTTTTTCTAATGCTGCTATAGTTTGAGCAGGTAATGCTGCTGCAACAGGTACTTTAGGTTGTATAGGTGTATTATTGATAACTCGATCAGGTGCAGGTCCATGTACAACTTCAACTTTGATTTCAGTAAATGTATAATCGGCATCTCCTTTATGAGCATTGATATTTTCAGGTTGTTTAAATTCGGTTTGTTTAGGTTTGTAAGGTATGACAGCACCTTCTCTTGAGGCAAGTGATAACGCTTCTGACGTATCTCCGTATGTATGTTTTTCAGCTTGATCCTTCTCGATTCGTTTTCGCTCGATCCGTTCAAGACCTTTACCGGCATACCCACTTCCTGCTGCACGAGCTTTACCGGTTTTGATTTTACCAAGGAAATCTAGGAAATGTAACGTTAGCTGACCGTCTACACGATTGGATAGGATTATAAATAATCGAACTCACTATCAGACATTTGCTTAAGATCATCTGAAATGAAGGCTTTACTAGCTTCGAGTGCTCTAACGATGTCGACGGAGAATCTCTCTTGTTGAGGTGTGATGAATGTGATACAAGTACCAGTATTACCAGCTCGACCAGTTCTTCCGGCTCTATGTACATAATCTTCCATATGGTTAGGACAATCGTAATTAATGACCAATTTCAATTCTTTCACATCTAAACCTCTTGCAGCAACGGAAGTAGCAACGATAATAGGTACATCACCGCTTTTGAAATTTTTGATAGCTTCATCTCTATCAATTTGTTCTTTCCCACCATGTAAAGAAGCACAAACATAACCTCTACCTAATAAATCTCTAAATAAATCATCTGCAGATTCTTGTCTGTCAACAAAGATCAAAGTTCTGAAATCATCTTTATCATCTTTATGTTGTTCACCCATTTCACCTAAAATTTCTAATAATCTATTGAATTTAGATTCAGTTTCTCTAATTTCAACTCTTTGATCAATTTCTGGTGCAACAACTGATCTTCCACCAACAGTAATCTCCAAAGGTCTAATTAAAATTTTTCGAGCAAGTGATTCCATAGTTTTAGGGAATGTTGCTGAAAATAATACTTTTTGTGCATCAGGTCTAACATTATTAACTATTTTCATAACTTGAGGTTCAAATCCCATATCAAACATTCGATCAGCTTCATCCATAACCATATATGTGGTACGCCTCAAATTGGTGACACGACCATTATTTGCTGTGAGCAAGTCAATCATTCGCCCAGGGGTGCACACGACCACTTCGGCTCCTTTCTTCATCGCGGCGATATCTTCGGATATCGACGAACCACCCACACAACATGTAACCTGGGGAAAGATGTCAGCTGAATCGAGATCACGTATTTTTTGGAGCAGATAAACTCACCCTGATATTCAGTACTTTCAAGAAAGATTGACATTCCTTATATATCTGAGTGGCTAATTCTCGTGTTGGTGACATGACTACAGCGATGGGACCCTCGTTTCCTGATACCAGGCGCTGATCTCGGACATGTCTGAACATAGGAAGAAGGAACGCAATTGTTTTACCGGAACCAGTTTTAGCAATACCTATTACATCCCGACCAGACATAATCGCAGGGATAGCTTGAGCTTGAATCGACGTAGGGTTGGCCCAGCCGTGATGACGAATAACATCGAGACTATGTCAAATTTGTTCAGCAAAGTAATGCTCTCGGAAAGGAAAATCAAGCTTGCCAACTCACCAGCCTGTAGGTAAACCATAAGCACCCCAATTCTTCACAGGTCGAGGAGCATCTTGACCTCTAATCTTTATACCATCCATTTCCAGTCTAAGCAATTCTGCCTCCTCGTCATCCATTTCAAGGACTTCCGAAGGTGGATTGTAAAATGCTTTACGGAATGGCTCATAATCGATCTTTGAATGATCAGGTGGTGGTAAATCTTTCTTACGGGATTTGGAAGCAGCTTGTCTAAAATGTGGGAAAAGAGGTTAATATACTGTTTGAAGCGGAGAACAATCAATTAGGCGAGAATATGCTTACTGTAACAAAGCTTCTGCTTCAGCCAGCTTATCTTCGGTCTTTCCCTTTTCCTTATCTTCTTCGTTATCGCTATCATCACCAGACTGTCTTAGTCCTATCCGTTTAGCATCCGCTGTATCTACTTTGACAACTTCATCAACATTTGTTCTCATGAATGCATCCAGTGGATCTTCTTCTTCATCTTCATCCATTGCTTCTTGTTTAGTTTCCTGTTCGACTGAATCAGGTTTTTCGTCAACGTCCATCTTTTCTGAATCACCATTTACATTCCCGTTTGAATGCCCATTTCCATTGATATCCGGTTTAATATCATCATGTTCATTTTCATCACCTTCTGCTACAGCCATATCATCTCCTATGGCGTCTATTTGAGCTGCATCACCACTCTGTACTTCAGGGTTGATTTCTGGTAAATCACCTAATTTCTGCAATTTTCTATCGGAAGATTCTTCATCATCTAAACTTGCTGCCAATGATCGCTTTAATGGTGTAGGTCCAGATTTTAACGGCAATCCAATACGGGATAGCGAGAATGCGGTGGGTTTACCATTTAAGCCAGCTATGGGGAAGACATGTTGAGCGCAAATTCATTTCAATGTGTGTCGAAGTAGAAAAAGGCGAACTCACGTTTCGAAATTGGGGCAGAAACTGGAATAGAAGGTTTCGGCGAAGGTTTGGCAGGAGGTTCAGGCGTAGCTGTTTTGCCTTCTTTTAAAGCTCTTTGCTTTTTCCAAGCTTCTAATCTTTCTTTGGCTTTTCTCTTTTTATCTTCTTCAGTTTCGGGTGCAGGTGACCCACTTGGTGTACCGCTGTTGTCTGTTAAAGGTGTTCGAACGGCTGCGGGTAACTGGGATTTTCGATTAGAAGGTGATGGTGATCGTGTTCTTTGTCGAGTATCATCTCTTCTACGAGAATCTCTATCTCTTTCTTTATCTCGAGGATAATCTCGGTAATCTCTGTTTTCGGAGGAAGGATGGTATCTTCTGTCATCCCTCTCTTCTTTTCTTCTTCGATCACGATCATCCTCACCACGGTGTCTATCCTTATCTCTATACCTATCCCTTTCTCTTTCTCTTTCTCGACTTCTATCTCTATACCTATCTCGGTCTCTATCTCTTGAGGAATAATGTTCATCGTCATATCGTGAACCTTTTCTATCGTCAGACCTTCGCGAAGAGCTGCCACCATAAGAAGGCTCGTACCGAGATGGTGAGGGGCTTCGGTAGCCTCCTCCTCCTCTATGGCTGCTTCTTCTTCCTTCTGGCGACCTTGAACGGGGCATGTGGATTGTCTTTGAACGAAGACTTTTTGTGTATTATGTTAAAGCAAAAACAACGAATATGGTGGCAATTGAGCAGAATTAAAGGTGGTCGTTTAACAAAGCCGAGCGAAGAACAAGACAACGGAATCAAAACTGGAAGATCAGAGGTACCACCTATCATAACAAGATTAAAGCGGAGGGATTGAATAAATAATGTGTAATGATTTGTTATTGCTTTTCCCTTCCTTCCTCCACTCCAGACGCGTTCATAATCCATGATCCATGAATGCAATGTTGCTGTTTGGGACATTGTTTTCCTCTTTTCTATATTGTTTGCTACTTTGCCAATACAGATGAACGTCATACCCCATGATCAGCAGCAATCTGATTAGGTCACTTTAGAAATAGCAAATCGCCTACCGAACAAACGAAAACTTTAGGACAATCATTTGAAAATGGAATCACCATCATCTTCAACGCGATTCACCTTATTACCGACCTCTTATCTAGCGTCTCAATCACCTTCTTCAGAAATCACTCTTCAGTCACTAATTGACACGTCCGATCGTATGGCTGAAGAAGCTAGAGAGGCATTACCATATTCTTTTGATGAATGTACATATGATAAAGGTTATTTAAGGCAAAGTGTTTGGTCTTGTCTAGGTGAGTTGGCTTAGGCAGAGTAGTTACCAATTCACAGCTAACGGTATCCCTAAAACTAACAGACTGTGGTGAGAAAGGAGTATGTTATGGATGTTCGATCTCATGTCATTCAGGTCAGCTTTACTTACATCTGCAATCTGTGTAGTTGTATACAAGCTGAACTCATTACTGCAATATAGAACATCGCCTAGTCGAATTATGGACAAGAAGATCATTTCGATGCGATTGTCCCACAACTTCAACACAACCAGAACCAAAACCACCAGCTAAGAGAAGAAGGTGTCAGCTATATCCACCACAATCACAGCCGCAAGAAGCTAACGAGAAGAACCACTACACACAGAATTATGCAGGAAAATTCTGTAGATGTGGAAGAGATTATGATGCTGAAACTGAAACTGAAGCTATGATTTGTTGTATCGCTTGTGAGGTAAGTTGACGATAGCAGACAAAGTTCAATACGTCCCACCTTATGATGTACTAAGTGTACTTGTCCTTTGTCGATGTAGGACTGGTTCCACGAGACATGTCTAAATCTGCGACCTACACTTTCCCCCTCAATACCTTCACAATCAGTACAAGCCTCAATGCAGGACGCCACCGATACAAATGCAGGCGAAGATGAAGATGACGAAGAATCGGCGGTACTCATCAAATCGGATACCTACGATGGCTTGATTTGTGCTGCTTGTGTGAAGGATAACGGATATCTGCGGAAACAAGCGGGAAAAGAAGGCTGGATGATTATTGAACCTGTAAACTCACAAGGAGGATGGAAAGTGATTGGACAACAATCAGAAACATCACCTACAAGTCTCCAAAACCCAGAGGTCGCTCCTGTCAGTCAAGGTGGATTGACAGGCAAGAGAAAAGTTGAAGATGCAGATTCAGAAGAGTCGAAAGGCGAAAATGAGGACAGCAAGAGAATCAAGTTAGAAAATGGACTGTCAACTCCAATAACAGCTACAAACGAGGCAACCATTACATTACCATCTATTTCAACAAAAGGACTTACGGAAAATGATGAAAAGACTGATTTCTCCGAATGGAAATGGAAAGGCAGAGGGGACATCTTCTTGGCAAATGGGATAAGAGATAAACTGGTCAATGAATTAGACGTGAGTATCAGCTACTCCATATCATGAAAACATATTTTCTGTCGATCTATGACAACAGCTAAAAAGCGTAATTTCATACACCGTAGGAGAAGACAACAGCCAGTCTACCATTTCCACTAGTTGATGAAGAGATATACGAACCGCCAAAGGATGATGAACAAGGTTAGCTATTTCCATAACGTACCCAAGGGAACTTGTTAGCTGATTTCTTTGATATATCTACAGAGGAAACTATCGAACAAGTCACCTCCAGAGTAATGACTTCTTTACCTAGGGTACAGGCTATCGAGGCTCTTCATGGGTATCAGAAGTTGAAGTGAGTTTGAAGGGCTCCAACCGTTTGCAATGGCCCAGGCGTTTCTTTTATATTTGCTCTTTGTTGACCCTCTCTCCTCCCTCACCGCCTGCATTCATCCCTTCGTCACCCTGTCACCTTCCTGCTCCATTCTCCCTCTCTTTGTCCATCTCTGCTTCTTTGATCTCTTTCGCTTCTGTCGTGTTCCCCTTGACACCCTCCCACGCTCTTTCCCTCACTCATCCCGTCTTCTTCCATGTAAACATCCACTTACTATCCGCTCAACACTATGATACCGGCCTGCTGATAGCCTTTTTTACGCAGAGATCGACTTAACTCAATGTTACAAGGACATGTTGCATCAGGTAAAACAGTTAGTAAAGAAGATATCGAGGGATTGTTTGAACAACTTAAAGGGCGATCATAATAGTGTAAAGGTAGATTTTAGCACGATGGGTGGTTTCATAGGTCAAAAAAGTTGTATATGACTTATGTTAATAAATAATGTTGTATACAAGATATAGCAAAATGATGCTTGTAAAAATACTTTCATGCAATGAATTGACATTAAAACGAAATCAACGATCTTAGCAATCTATACATGTGTGAGCAATCGTATGCACAAACCCAAGACTATATCAATCTATGTATTTGATGTATATCTTTATATCATATTCCTCGCCTTATACTCAAACCTTTGACTTATAAAAGAGATTTAAATCTTTCAATTGATAATCTTAAAGTTTCAATTTCGACTTCTAAATTATTCAATTTTTCTGAATTTTGATTTCTAATTTCTTCTTTAACTGCTGATTCATAATTTGGTTGTTCAGTTAATTTTACGATTTTGTTTTTACCTGATTGAGCTAAAGCTTCTTTCTTTTGTAATTTATCAATTTCTGCTGATGCATTTACTTTACCCTAAAGAATAAAAGAAAGAAAAAAGATTTTATATCAGTATACCTAATCATCTTGCTTAAAGAAGGCGTTTATTCAGTTTTCAGATTTTTTTTTCTGGATAAATCGTGGGGTGATGAAACTTGACATAAAGAGGTATATATAGAACAGACACTTACAGCAACAGGAATATGAACGTTAATATCAGCAGTAACGAATTCTGTACCACAACCTTTAGGTACTTCAGAATCATCAGAAATGAATTTAGCTGTACCACAACCTTTTGTTAAACCGATAATGATAGGTTCTTGAGATTCCAAAAGTTTTCTCTGTTGTTGGGTCTTAACTTGGACGATAACTGGAAAGTATCAAGTCAATATGATTGATCACAATGACGATAATTAGAAGAGCTGAAAAAGGCTGAATACTCACCAGTGATTTTATCTTCGATAGTCTTACCATTGGTTGGTAAGTTGTATAAACCAACAATAGATCTAGCAGCTTTAATACATTCTACAACAGTATCGAATTCGGCAGCAGCTTCTGGGAATTCTTGTTGTGAGATCTGAATTGCACGATCATTCTTGATCAGCTTTTCATTCAACTTTACATCCCATGAGTTATGAAAACAGTCAAGATAACTTACATATTCAGGGAAGGAAGATACCATGATACTTTCACATTTATCACCTTGTCTTCTTGGTAATCTTTGCCATAAATCTTCAGTTACATAAGGCATGAAAGGATGTAATAATTTCAGTCCACCTTCAAGACATGTGTAAAGTGTATTTTGTGCAGAAAGTTTTGTTGATGCTGATGTATCAGCTTCGAAAAGTGGTTTCGTGGCTTCCTATAGTTCCAAACGCGAATCGTTCAGTTATGATACGTTGACACTCTTGAAAAAAAGAACTTACAATGAACACATCACATAAATCATTCAAGAAGTATTGATAAGCTGCTGAAGTAGCTTCTGCGAAATCCCTAGCTTCTAATGCGTTGTTAACAGCTGCTGTGGCGAGATTGAGTTTTTGGAATAACCATTTCTCAACTAAACCTTCTTGACCAGTTGGCTGTTGGGGTCATTCATTAGCTTGACCTGCTTCTCTCAGCTCAGTGAAGACGCTAACTTACTAATGGAGAAGCGTTAGGAACGAAAGTACTTTGCTGTCTAACACCATTCAAATCGACTAAATCCATTCGGAAAAGACAGAATTTAGTAGCGTTCCAAAGTTTATTACAGAACTTTCTGTATCCTTCAACTCTTCCAATATCCATATTGATATCTCGACCTAATAAAGCAAGCATGGCATTAGCGGCGTTTCATGATATTGATAGACATTGAATACTTACCACCTGAGGTATAATTACATAAAGTGAATCTCAACGCGTCTGTACCACATTGAGGAATACCTTTAGGGAATAATTTCTTTTGACCTTCTTCAGCTTTTACAATTTCTTTTTCAGGTAAATTACCCATTCTCAAATCGTTGTGTAATTTCTGTAAGACTTGACCAGTAATGACATCTATAGGATCAATAACATTTCCAAGTGATTTAGACATTTTTCTACCATAAGCATCTCTAACCATTGGATGACAATAAACTTCTTTGAATGGCATTTTACCAGTAAGTGTGTTACCAAAGAACACCATTCTAGCAACCCAGAAGAATAAAATATCCCATCCGGTCTCCATAATGGTGTTAGGGTAGAAGTGCTCCATATCGGCGGTCTGAGGATCTTTAATTAGCACACCGACAATCTATAGCAAAGGAATAATCTGGACATACCTTATCAGGCCAGCCCATGGTAGAGAAGGGGAAAAGACCAGATGAGAACCAGGTGTCAAGAACATCTTCATCTTGCTCGAGAGTGTATTTTCTGCCGTTAGCTCGCTCTTTGGCTTTGGCTTCAGCTTCTTCGAGATCTCGAGCGACAATCCAGTTCTTGTCATCAGCAGTCTAATGCAAAAACGTTAGATGTACCGTCGGGTGATTAGGATAGTCTACCAAATTACTTACATCTGGAACTTCACCATCGAATTTGATGAGATAGGCGGGACATCGATGACCCCACCAAAGTTGTCTAGAGATACACCAATCTTGCATGTTCTCCATCCATCGAATCCAATCAGCAGCAGAGGTCTTAGGTTTGATTTCAAGTTCACCAGCTCGAGTTCGCTAAAAACAAGCCAGATCAGCGGTTGAGAATCGCCTTTCACGATTGGACTAAGCTTACCTTGAGCGCTTCTTCGGCCATGGGTTTACAGCTGACCCACCATTGAGGTTTGATGATTTGTTCGACTACATCACCGGATCGGCTATTGATAAAAGGTCAGCCTGTGGTTAAATCTCTAATTTGAATGACTTACGAGCAGATAGGGATTTGCATTTCATTGTCATTTTGTTCGATGAATAATCCTTTCTCTTTCAAAGCTTTGATAACTTCGTTTCTGACATGGAATCGTTTCATACCCTGGCAGATTTTGGGTCAGCCCAAGGTGTAGTCTAGCTGGAGATATTTGGAGACTTACTTGGAATGGAGCAGCGTTTTCGTTATATGTACCATCATCATTCATCAAACTAATGAACTCAAGATTGTTTCGTTGACCACATTCGAAATCGTTAGGATCATGTGCAGGAGTGATTTTTACGGCACCGGTACCAAACTCCATATCTACAGTAATAGCATCGGTGATGATAGGAATCTTTCTACCGTTGAAGGGATGAATGGCGAATTTTCCGTGGAGATGCTTGTATCTGGTATCGTCAGGGTGAACGGCGATAGCTGTATCACCAAGCATGGTTTCGGGACGAGTGGTAGCAATAATAATCTTTTCATCAGAATTCTCTATTGGATAGGCGAAAGAAGTAATAACACCAAATTCGAATTTCTCTTTGGCGTCATAACCTTTAACATTGAGCAATGTTCGACCAGTCAAGGCCAATTGATCAACCTCCAAATTTGATAAACTGGTATTCAAGTAAACACACCAATTGACTAATCGATTAGCTCGGTATAATAAACCTTTTTCGTGCATTGTACAGAAAGTTTCTCGAACGGCTTTACTGAGTGAATCACTCATTGTGAAAGCAACTCTATCCCAATCGAATGAACCACCAAGTCTTGTCATCTGTGTGGTAATTTTTGCTTGATACTGATCTTTCCAATCCCAAACTTTCTCTAAAAACTTCTCCCGTCCATAATGATGTCTAGAATGACCTTCGGTCTTGATCAATCTTTGTTCTACAACAGCTTGAGTGGCGATACCGGCATGATCGTATCCCGGTAAGAAAAGGACAGTGTAACCTTGCATTCGTTTCCTGTAGACTTAGAGTGTTAATTCGGACCTCAGCAAGACGTGTATAGATGAGAATGACACACCATCTGACCATAGCATCCTGAATAGCAATTGTTAAAGCGTGACCAATATGTAAGTTACCGGTAATATTTGGTGGAGGGAATGTGATACTAAATGTTCCTTTATCTAATGGTTGACCATCTGATTTATACTGAGGCTTGAAGAAACCTTTAGCATTCCACCATTCGTAATGAGCAGCTTCAACTTGAATTGGATCATATCCTGATGGAAGATTACCGGAAACATCTGAATGTAATTACGACAGATTAGCAAAGTTGGCGGTTTTACCAGCAAATACAGCAATATGGTACTCACCTTTCTTTTCACCTGCAGGTGTAGTGTTGACCCATTCTTCAACAGGAGCTTCTGCTTTCTTCTCTTTCTTTTCTGCTTTATCTTTCTTTGGTCCTTGAGCTACAGTTGGACCTTTTGCTGCTTTTTGAGCGAGCTTTTCAAGTCGTTTAGCTTCCTTCTTAGCTACATGATTCGTCAGCTAGGCGTGTCAATATGAAAGAGACGCGACGCAACAGCTTACCTGCATTCTTTGATGTTTCTTTTCCACCTTCAGCAGCAGCGACAGCGGGAGCAGAACTTCCAGGAGCTGTAGCAGCAGCAGCACCTTCAGCTGGATTTGCTTGTTCTGCAGGTAAAAGATCAGGTGGTGGAGCTACTTTTTGGTCTTGTGCTGACATCGTGTTGTTTTTCTTTCTTTCCGTTCCAATTATAGGTGATTGATGACTTAGGAGTTGTGTAGAAGTTGACAGTGGTCTTGATCTTACGCTCGGGTAATTATACTTGTTCAGATAGGTGATAGATTGAAAATGTGAACTTTTGGTATATCGGAAAGAGCGTATCGAGTGATTATATAGTGAATGCTTGAGCATATACTCTGATCTACTCGAATCAATCCGGCTTCAACTGATAAGTAACCAGATCAGAAGATGTTAAAGGAAGGATGACTGTTTTTAGTGATGTTTTGAGTCAAAAAAAAGTCGAAAATGACTCAGTAGATAGCAGTTAACCTTGAACTGACCGAAATTATCCTCTCCGGATAAACGGACGAAAAATGGGTTACACAAATACAGTCTTAGTGTATAACCTTAGCACAGTGCAGGTAGCATACTAGCTTTTATCAAAACATCATTTAATCCATGCATCAGCTCTAACATTTCCCCATTTGACTCTTCCTGTCTATGAACAATTTAATCTACTATCACCGAGACAAGCTAGGGTCCAACGCGCTCGACCCATGTACGAAGATTGTCAATATCGAATGATATTATATACAACAGAACCTCTTAGACGTGATCAGGATTGGCAGCCTCATCTTGGTGTACGGCTTGATATTCATGGAAATCAATATAACCTTTTGGACCTGAAGAATAGAAAGTATCTCTCTCATATTTTTTGAGTGGATAACCGTTCTTGAGTCTATTGGGTAAATCGGGATTGGCTAAAAATAATCATACAAGAATACTATCAGTCAAGGTCACATAATCAACTAAAACAAGTACTTACAGATGAAATATCTTCCAAAAGCGATCAAATCATCAGTTTCATCTGCATGTTTCAATGGATCCGAACCTATGAAGCATAACCACCATTAACTATAAACTTGATTTTACCATTTCCATTCTTGTGGACAACGTTTCTAATTTCATCTATATTATCTTGTTGATTTCTTTCTTCAGGCGGAACATCAAAAATTACATGGGTTTTATTATCAACTGTATGGATATAAGCTAAATTGGGTTGATTCTCAATTATAGTTTTTGTCCATGGTATAAATGTATCTAAAGGTTTGTAATCTCCTCTCATACCTTGAAATTTACCAAATGGAGTTTGCTTGATTCCAACTCTTTCAGCTCCAATAGCTTCGCAAACTGAATTCAAAACTCTTAAAGGAAATTTGAATCGATTCTCTAATGATCCTCCATATGAATCAGTTCTTTGATTAGATACAGGTTGAAGCTATAGAGTATCGGAAATGAGATTAGCTTTGAATATTAGTCGATATCTGTGGACTACCATGACTTACGAATTGATCAATAAGCTTTTGGTAAAAACATGGAAACGTTAATTTGATCGATCATCACCGATGCTCTCAGGAATATGTAAATTGATCAAATTGCTCTAGCACTTACATAACCATTTGCACCGTGGAGTTCAACACCGTCAAACCCAGCTTCAACAGCTGATTTAGCAGCATGAACGTATTCATCAACCGTTCTATCGATATCCTCTTCGGTCATTACATGTAGTTTGGGTGATGGATATGGAGTTTCTGGATCGGGGATATCAGAAGCAGCGTAAATGATAGGCGAAACTTCAGGATTGGCAACTCGGCTAGAAGCGAAAGAGGATTATGAACACCCATATTTGATGGCGTAACAAAGCTCAAAACGTTAAAACTCACCCTAAATGCCATAGTTGACAAACAATTTTACCTCCTTTAGCATGTACAGCATCTGTGATTTTCTTCCATCCTTCAATTTGATTCTTGTTAAAGATGCATGGTACGCTATCATAACCTCTTGCATTTTCACTGATGAACGTAGCTTCAGTGATGAGTAATCCTCCGTCTACAGCGATAAGAGGAACATGTTAGCTTTGACGTGGAGCTTTCCTGAATTCATGTCTTGTATCTCTTAGGGACTTCTAGGCTAGCCTACTCGTAACACGTTAGAAACCCACCAGAAGCTCTTTGTGAATAATACATCAAAAAATGTTCGCCAGGTACTCCGGTATCTTTTTCAGCTCTATATCTAGTCAAAGGCGCCAATACTACTCTGTGCTTAAGGTCTAATGAGCCAACCTTGACAGGTTCGAACAATTTTGAAGCTTGAATAGTCATTTCGGCTGATATGAAGCAAGTAAGTAGGTATATTTGATTTGTTTAGCAAGTCAATGGTTTAATATGATACGAAATGGAAAGCAGCCGAGCGATAAACAGCTTATATATATATATATATATATATATTCATTCCGAAAATCTTCAGGCTCTGAGGTGGAAGATAACCTTAGGTCGTCCGTCTAGACATTTCTGAAAATGATAAAGGGTTCTCCCTGTCGAAGCGAGGTGAGGGACTTATGATGCGAAAACACGCTTTCAAAGGACGTCTTGAATTCACGATCATCAGCAATGTTACACGCTAAAATCTTGAAGCTCAGACTGATGCAACAGATTTGCGGTTATGAAGATTGTTGTATATGTGGGCTGATGTTGACCCTTTTTAAGGATAAAATGATGGAGATCAGTTCGCAGATACAAGATACCTTGAATAACTGTCAATTAGCTTGAAACTCATAGGTGAAGGTGCACGGTGCTCATACCATTTGATGTTATGTAATATTATAAGGTGATAATTTGATTCCGGCTCATTGTTCATCGTCATACAAACTGTCGCGCGTGTTGTTGGTTGTTCTGAACCGTGCGCGGAGGAGCAACAACCTGTTCCAGATAGACAACGTTGTTATTGTCCTTTCTCTTGATTATATAATTGAAGTCGATATCCTTATTCAGCAGCCAATATACCATCATTTATCAAGAGATATGGAAGATGATCTCGGTGAGCTGGTTATGGAAAGAAACCCCGCTAACAGATAGCTGACGATCTCCCTGCAGGCATTCTTCATATTCAACCAAAAGGGAGAAGTCTTGATCTCTAGATTGTTTCGTCAGGACTTGAAGTAAGGCAACTTTGCTCAATGAGCTCCCTATAAAATTCAGTCTAACATAGCTGACTCCATCATGACAGACGATCGATATCAGATGTTTTTCGTATACAAGTGATATCAAACCCAGATATTCGATCACCAATTATAACCTTAGGTTCAACATCTTTCTTTCACGTTAGAATAAATAATGTATATGTGGTAGGAGTAACAAAGTATGTTTGGTATAATCTCCTCTCTTTGCTGGTATTAAATACAGGAAATCTTAACTAACGAGTGTTCTTCAGATGTAACGCTTCTGCAGCTCTTGTCTTCGAGTTTTTATACCGATTTATAACGATTTCTCGAAGTTATTTCAGTAAATTAGATGAAGAGAGTGTGAAAAACAACTTCGTACTCATCTATGAGCTGTTAGATGGTAAGTCACATTAATTAGAAACTCTATGTCAAGAAGGCTGGACTGATGATATCATATAGAGATTATCGATTTCGGTTTCCCGCAAAATTCAGAAATTGATACTCTGAAAATGTACATAACGACGGAAAGTATAAAGTCTGAGATGGCAGTTGTGTGTTGAATTTCAGCTTCTTACCCTTCAATGCTCAGGGTATCAAGCTGACTGTATTTTGATTTGACAGCGAGAAGACTCTTCAAAAATCACTATACAAGCCACAGGAGCTACGTCATGGCGCAGATCAGATGTGAAATACAGGAAGAATGAGGCGTTTGTAGATGTCATTGAAACCGTTAACCTATTGATGAGTAAGGAAGGTGAGCGACTCGAATGGTTGACCGATTCCAATACATGATCATAGCTAACCTGGTCGACACTATCACTAGGTGCTGTTCTGAGAGCAGATGTGGATGGTCAGATTCTGATGAGAGCCTATTTGAGTGGTACACCGGAGTGTAAATTTGGTCTAAATGATAAATTAGTTTTACAGAAAAGGTATGTTACGATTTTATCACATCAATCAGCTGCCCAGATACCGGTATTTATGATGCTCAACTCTAGGGCTGATGTATTTTTCCATTTTAGGGGCAACGAAACAGCAAAATCTGATGATGCCGTAGAATTAGATGATTGTCAATTCCATCAATGTGTAAGATTGGGTAAATTCGATTCAGATAGAAGTATCAGTTTCATACCTCCGGATGGAGAGTTTGAATTGATGAGGTAAGTTAGCAGCATACTCTATAATCTCATCAAAAACCACTTGGCCAATAAAATGTATTGACGTTTCACTTTTCATAGATACCGTTCGACATCCAATATCAATTTACCATTCAGACTACAAACACACGTTACTGAACCGTCCAAATCAAGAGTAGAATATACGATTCACTTGAAAGCCAACTTCGATTCTAAGCTGAATGCCAACAACGTAGTTTTGAGAATACCAACCCCGCTGAATACTACTGGAGTTCAGGCGAAGGTGGGAGTAGGAAAGGCGAAATATGTACCAGGTGAAAATGTCATTATATGGAAGTGAGTATATCTTACATGGCATTAGATCTTGATCGGCGTGGTAGAACGCTGACTGATCATCCAACTTACAGAATACCGCGAATACAGGGTGCCCAAGAATGTACACTGACTGCAGAGGCGGATTTGGCTGCAACAACGCATAGGCAAGCTTGGTCTAGACCCCCTATTCAACTAGATTTCTCAGGTTAGTTGAAATTAGGACTGCGACATGTTACTAAACCGTTTTCACCATGGAGAAAATGTGACACAGAGAGGATCCAAGCTGATATGTTGTATTTGTGATCTCTAGTTGTCATGTTCACTGCATCTGGTTTACTCGTGAGATTCTTAAAGGTTTTCGAAAAAAGTGGTTATCAAAGTGTGAAATGGGTTAGATATCTATCGAAAGCAAATGGATCATACCAAATAAGAGTAAGTGATTAAGAAAAACTTTATTGCACCGATTGCGCGAAAGTGACTGACAATTCCGGTCTGTTCTTTCAGTTCTGATCGCACTTACCAGATTTATGCTATTTCATATCTTTGGGTAAAATAAATTGACGAGACATATAGACTGGTTTAGTCATTGATATATTAATATTCGTTGTAAAATTCTTTCCATTTTTTGTGAACACGAAATTATGGAAACGGATCTGACAAAAACTTGCACTGCTTGAAAGTCAGCTGCAAATTTTGAAGGGGCTCACTCACTGTAGAGTGTTTCAACAGGAGATTCGATGTTGAATCTTATTGGGGCACTGATGAAACATGATGAAACCATGACTGACATCCCGAATTGCTCAAAATTTTCCTGGTTTTTCAACATTATCCGTTACCATTTGGGATGACTTTATCAGCTCTCAACTTTTGGATGACACCTAAAACTCAACTGATAATGTTGCATCGCGCGACGTAGAGAACTCGTTTTCAATTCACCGAGAATCTACCACGGATGACCTTGATCGTGTCACGGCTGCGAACCGGACTTCGGCACCACCAAACTTGTAGACACGTCGTATAGCCTGTTCTAGAAGCAGTGGTTGAGCTTCTAGTAATTGCTGCCTTCTACCTAACGGTTAAATTTGAGTACTAGTGTCTCTGGGTTCCACCTGAATTGGCCAGTTAGGATTCAGCGTTGTGATAGATCGCTAAGTTGGTACCTCCGAGCGTCTCATACCTTCATGTCAAATCAAGTGGCAGAGTTCCCCATTGCTGAAACCATGGTGTTTTCTACCTCTTCGAAGCCATTCTTTTTGCTCGAGTTGCACTTAGGAAAAGGTCTTTTCATCCTGCACGGCTTACATCATGAGAGAGAGCTTTTGTTTGTTAATCTCCTGACTGATCAATGATACGGCATAGTGTGTAAAACCTTGATATGTTATATAGCGTTCCTTTTTAGGTGGTCTTTTGCGATAAGGTGATGATATAGCAAGAGCTGCACATCCAGCCCAATAGGTTTGGGATAAGTTCTTCGATGTCTTTAGAGCGACTAAAAATATCGCTTTGTTAGTATTTCCTTGATAAAGATATAACGATTGTGTTATATAATCTAGTCTATGAGCTCTTTTGACCGAAAGCGTTATACCCCCTAATCCACGCAATATACCATTCTTTCAAGCCTGTTCTTTTTACCATACGAGGTGATATGGGCAAATCGAACAGTCATGGCATGTCAACTAAGGGATACACCAAGCAAATTCAGTATGAGCTCTTTGCCGTTCCCACTATTACATATCGTCGGGTAGAACGGAAATGACTGTGAGAGTGCAAGGTGACTTTGGCGTTATTTCCAACGCGCTCGAGTGAATTAACGAAAAGTGTGACCTTGAATTTACACCAATTCTTGCTGGACACATCGCGTTTTCGTTGCTATTTTCGCGATTTTCATTTAACCTCAGTACGCCATATAATGGTGTTACATTGGGAACTTTCAACAGCGCCCTGATCGCTTAGTCGGTTAAAGCGAAGGTCTCATATTCTATCAACGAAAAGTGAGCCTGAAAACAGGTGTAATCCTTAGCCCCCAGTTCGATTCTGGGTCGGGGCACAGTTTTTGTTTGCTCTTTCGATGCTCCCAGGTCGGTTCTTACGGTTCTTACTGTCCCACAATACATGCATCTATATTACGCCAGAGCATAGGTAGCACTCTAAAATTTTCACTATTGTGTTCCCAGGCGTCTCTTCGATTATGTGTGTGATTTTAGCTGTGTTGAAACACCAAAGTCAATCTAAAAAACGGATCCTTCTTCACATCACCGCTCAAATCAAAGTGATGGAATATCAGCATGTCAACAAATTTACCGTCAATTCAGCACACGCCCTCTTGGCCTTCTCGGGTGCATCACGCATAATTTCAGCTTTGTTCTACATTATATTACTTTATCTTTGTCGCTTCATATAGATATTATCAAATTGGACGTCGGGCTCACGGGACGGCCGGAAATTTATCAGCTGGTGTAAAACTGCTCTGTGCATTTCTTCCTTTAATGGTAACTTGATCGTTCACAGCATCTCAACGTTGCAAGCGTTCAGTTGACATTCACTTATTGTTTCTACCGCTTCTTCTCCATATACGCGGCATGAGCTGATCCAGGAATTGGTCATGTGTATTTGCATGATGGATGATTTGTATCTGACATTACGAGTATAGGGATATAAAAAGACAAACATTGCTTGTTTGCTGGATATACTACTGCTAGATTATAGGATTATATACATGTGTCTTGAGGGATCTACACTTTCACGATGAACTTCTTACTGGTTTTATATCTCGCTAAAAGTGAATAACAAATATTTTTCATTTGTATTCAAAGCATAATGTGCTGTCTGAAGCACTCACCATAACATGCCAAAATAGCACCTGCAATTTGCATAGCACCACCAAACATGATTGTATACTTGAATGTTGTTCTACCTGTAGCATCGTATATTCCTCCTCCAATGGGTCCATTGATTAGATTACCGGGTCTACGTGATTCAAAATTTATAGCAGAAGAATTAGCTGCCAAACGATATGATCTGTAGACAGGCGAACAGGACTTGAGTAGTACTTACGCTCCGGAAAGCAAAATCAATCCAACATTCGTAGCTAAATTTGCAGGACCAAATAATTGAACAATAATTTGAGGTAAGATTCCACTAAATCCAGGAGCGATCAACCCAAACATTATAGCAAACGCCAATACCCCTCCAAACGATTTTGCAGTCAACCAAAGAGCGAATTGGATGATTCCAGAACAGAAGAACACTAATATGTAGGTATTGAGTGGCCCTATTTGATCTGCAACAAATCCTACTAGTGCTCTTCCGACACAAACCATGTATGCTAGTAAAGTGGTAGGTCTATATGATATATCAATAGCATGCGTTAAAATTACCTCAGCGTTATCATAAGAATAGTTTATTCAGTAACCATGCCGAATAACAAGAACTTACAAGGCCAGAAGAATGGGGTCATTGATGGTAAAATTGGCTTTGGTGTATTGCGATAGGAAATTATAAGGCATTCTATATTGATCAAAACGATGTCAACTCCAGTTATGTTGAGGGAGGAGCGATTCTCGCAACGGGAAGAATACTCACGCATAACCTGTGGTCCCTACCACAGTCCCAATCATGATACTCCAAAACGCACCAGTCTTGACTACATTTCGATCTACCCAAGGAGCTGTTTTACCACTTCGTGCTTCAGGTGATGTGGGTCGAGTACGTAGGAAGAATGCAGCTATGAGCATTGAGACTAATTCGACGAAGGATAATATTCTACATATCAAGTCACTGGTCAGTCCTGCTGCCAAGCCGTAGCTCTACAAGGCGATGTTTAACTCACAAGAGGGTTTTCTTGTACCCTACAGCAGTTAATAGTTGCCTTGCTACTAGCGTTATCGTGCCACCGCCTGATGAACAAACGAATTTTGGTCAGGGATATCTACAGCTGAGATCGGTAGTAGCGGCTCACCAAGACCAGCCCCCCCTATAGCTATACCACTAGCTAAACCTCTTCTTTTGTAAAACCACTGAGATGGTAACGACATGAAAAGGGGTAGCGCCAAGCCTTGCCCAAAGCCAGCTATAACACCCTAAGATGAAAAATAACGGATTATCAGATCAATTTTGCGTTATTGCGTATAAAAAAAAAATTCACTTGTGTTAGAGCAAGTTGCCATAATTTAGTTGACCAAGATGCCAAGAATAAACCAAGCCAGAAAATCGATGCTGAAGCGTATAATACTCTCTGTGGCAGAATGACAGTCAGCCCATTGTGCCAAACGGTTTCGCAGTCCAATCTAGGCTGGACTGACTTTAAAACCATATCTATCACCCATCCTTCCAGATAAGAAAGCTGAGAAATTCATAAACTGGCATACAAGTATCAGCATTAAGTCGATGTGCCAAGAAAAGAGGTCATCTTGTCACTTACAAATCCGTTAAAGCAACCTGGAAGCACAAGTATAGCGCTCTTCGTAGTAGGAAATATGTTGGTAGCGTAATACTATTTCAATAGATTTTATTAGCTTTGCGACAAGGTTGACAGAAGTCAATTGTGCTTACCTCTTGGAAGACACCATAATTCATGTTCCAGCCCATGGTACATCCAGCTAGAACCACACAGCAAATCAACACGATCCAACCATAACCACCATCAGGATAAACATGTTCTTCAAACTCTAATCTACGTTGTGATTCTACTTCTTCTTTACTCTGGTGTTGACCATTTTTCTCATCCGATGTACGTGAACCAGAAGGGAAATAACCATCTTGCTTCTCATTGTCTTCTACGGATGTGATTACGGGTGTGTCAATTATAGAGGATTTTCGAGAATGTGAATGTGAATGCATTGGTGTTAAAGTTGGTTTATGTTTCTTCAATCTATAATGTGAAAAGATACCGTGATGCTGGATTTGATTATCGTCTTCTTCTTCCTCATGTTCATGATCACTATCATTATGAGATGATGTATGTGTTGGTAGAGGTGTAATAAAAGTTGGTCTTCTTCTTGATGAAGTATTAGAATACGTTCTAAACTTCTTTAGTATACCTTGATTATTGTTATTTTCAGTAGATAATCCTTGTGCTTCCCTATCAAGTCTTTCTTGAGCTTCTCTTTCACTTCTGGCAGTTTCGATTCTTTTTAAAGGTCCACCACCTCCTACAGAAGCAGGATCTAAAACTGCTATAATATCTCCAGGAGCTGGGATTGGTGGTGGTGATTGACCATCCTCGATAGTGTTTGATCGTCTCAAGGAGTATTTCCTAGTAGGTTGGCTTTGATGTGTTAAAGTATAACTTCTGTCTCGATTGGGTAAAGTGTTACTCCTATGTGTACGCGAATGTGCGTTGAATTTCGGTGGACTGTGATGTTTATGGGCAGTCGAGTCATCTACAGGAGTAGATATAGCATTTGTTGTTATTGCCGAGTTTATGACTTCGATCGAATCATCCAATTTCGGATCATTTGTTGGCTTTTTCTGTCCAGGTACATTCGTACTTGAGCTGTCTGAGACAGCGGCTGAAGAAGTCACCACAATGGGTCTTCCCAAGTCGACACTAGGCGATGTAGCTCCGTCCTGAACGTGATCGACCGCCTTAACATTATCGGTGGGCGAATGATTAGAACCTTCAGAACTTGACATATTTATCGATTATGCGAATACGGATCAATCGTATATTTAGGTATCAAGGTTGATATGCGAGGTTGGTGTAAAGTTATTGTCATTGAAAGCCGGCCTTTCTATCAGAAGGTCGGTGTTGATTGAAGGTGAAAGCTGTTTACTGTAAGATGAGACTATATGTCTGTTTGAACGGGATTGTCTTTCCGCAGATGGTTCTTATGACTTTGTCAAATACTGAAGCTATGTTGTTGGATAAGCCTGAGATGTCTTTGACACTATAGTAAGGCTGAACAAACGAGATAAATATGATGACAGTTTGCAAGAGGTGACAATACAACCAAATGTAAAAGAGACGGTAGGTAACAATACACTCTATGAGTAGGATATACAGCACATTCCTTCTCAATCTTCTCGTGACTTTTTTTCGTGCTGCTGGCGGAGTCTCAAAAGCTGCTCTTCAAGGTTTAATATACACGGTCAAATCCGAATGGAGTACCAATATTTTAAGGATATTTGAGTTTGACGATCTGCCGAGAGGAAAAATGAATTGTATCATTTTGTACCATACTACTGGCTCTCCGGATCATACGGTCCGACTATTTCGGTCTAATCCGAGTACGGATTGAGTATTTCGGCACTGATTAAGCGAAACTCAGCATCTTTTGTTGGTTCAGCACTCAATAAGTGACCATCATTGCAGGATTTTCTGCATTTATTGCCAGCATGTAGAGAAACAAGGAGATTGTTGCGAAATATGGACATTGACATGTTCAAGTTCTGTTTCATTCATTCCCTTACTCCGACTTTACATTTATACTTTATTGGTCTACTTTTGATTCTAGATACGGGCAGGTTACTGAAAGATTTTAAGTTATTATTATACTTGTTGAGCTACGAAATTAGAGAGAGGAAATCGAAACGGAACAAAGAACCAAAATAGCTAAGATAGATAGAGATATTTTCCCAAGATATTACTACAAATAGATTTACCCTTATTATACTCCTTCTCCTGATTACACACCATCTATCACAGGTCCTGACGAGAAAGCATCTACAGCAGGCTGAATGTTTTGTTGACCTCCGTAAGTGTTCGAGGTAGGTACTTCAGTAGGTACATTAACATCATCTGCGATATTTACCCCAGCAGGAGGCAATTCGTTGACTGCTTCGGTAGGTATTCCTGAACCTTCTGGATTGGTCTGAGGTAGGGTCTGAGGGACGACAGATACACCTTCAGCTTGCCTGGCGAGATCTTGAATTTGAGCTTCTGATTTGATATTACTATATTGTTGATTGCCGGTCGAATCAGCTTGTGCTTCAGCTACCGTAGGAGCGATAGATATATCTTGAGAATCAGAGAATTCATTTTTGACTGGTAAGGAGGCATTTTGAATAGCTGCAGCTGGTTTCCCACTTCCTGGGGTATCAAAACCATCATCTGTCGTACCCATCAATTTCTGCAACTCATCCCATTGTGGTTCACTTGTCTCCCCTCCAGCAGTGATTCCTTCCAGACCTGTTAGATCCATATCTTGTAAAGGATCGGTGAAACCTTTAAACTCGTCCATATCGTAATCACCAGCATTCTGAGCAGGGGAATCATCGCTCGATTCATGCTCATCCGGAGCTTCAAACCCCGCAAAATTCGATTCGGAAGATGGATTGCCATCTCCGACTGGAGAAGAAGGCTTTATTGGGTCTGAAGAAGTGTGGGGCTTGACATCGTCTCTAAGAAGGGACGTAGGTGCCGGAGCAGGATGAGTGGACGACTCGGGAACAACAGGAGGACGACGAGGAATGTCTTCACCTCTTGCTCGAGCCGCAGCTTCCTCCTCGTAAACCTTTCGAGCAGCTTCGTATTCTTGTTTATCGTTTTCGGCTTGTTGCAAGTAAGGCTAAGGAGACAAATTACTTGTCAGTTCCTTCCGATACTTGTTATGACGTGTGACGTTTAACGCACCTTTTTCTCGTCGTCCGTCAAGCTCCTCCACTTCTCGGCAGCTAAAACACTTTGTTTGGTAGTTTCAGACTCTTCACCCCAAACTCTAGCTCGAATATCGTCATTTTCTCTGATACCTTTCAAGAACAAGAAGTAGGCAGACAGGGGCTTCTTAGGAGCATTAGGATCTTTCAGGTTACCTTTTCTTGATTTACCTTCTTTACGTTGCTGAGCCCGGAAAGCATTTTCAGCTTTGATATCTTCAGGTGTTAGTGTCGCTTGCCAAGCGGCAAGTTCTTTGACGAATTGTTCCTTGCTTTCCTTGACTTTCTCAGCATAATATTTCTTTTGGTCTTCTCCTAAAGTAGCGTATGCGATACCAGCGTCTTTGGCGATCTGAGCTACATTTAATTTCGCGTGATGTGGTGTACCACCAGGGGAGTTGCCTTGAGCTGCTTCAGCTTTGGCTTTGTTAAGTTCATCGGTGAAGAATAGTTGCCAGGCGGATTGAGCTTGTCTTGGAGGGTGTAGATGAGATTTGGGATGAGCTCTTGGTACCTTCTCTGCTTTCTCCTTTTCAGCTTTCTTCTCCTTCTTCTTTCTACCAACTTTCTTAGGTCCAGATTCTTCTTCAGTACTAGATTCAATGGCTCTTTTGCCAAGACCTTTATACCTCTCCTTCGCTTCCTTCGCTTCTTTAGCTTCGGTCTTGAGTTTTTTGGGTACTTTAGGAGGTTTAGGTTCCTTGGGGGGTTTCTCGGGCTTAGGTAGTTTCTCTTTTTTCTCCTTCTTGGGCTTTTTGCCAGTAGGATTGAGAGGCGCAGCTGCTGCAGAAGCTGAAGGGGCTGGTATCGGTTGACTTGGCGCTTGTGCATGTGTACCTGCTGTGTGAGCTGGTGCGGGAGGATAGCCGTACTGCTGACCATTCCATTGTGGTTGCCAGCCATACTGGCTGTTGGCCATATGATGAGGAGGCATGGTTTGCCCCATCGAGGGATGACCACCGTAGCCTTGCCATGCACCTTGTTGCATTGATGTTGGTTGACTACTTTGTGATTGTGACTGACGTGAGGAAGCGGTTTGAGGTTGTTGCCAAGCTTGTTGTGAAGGTTGTTGTTGGTGATGCCCAGATGAGCTACGAGACTGCTCATGTGTTGGCCATTGATAAGCGGAAGCGGTAGGATAATCATAAGATGATCCGGCTGTACCGGAAGATCGATGATGGCTCTCCCCTACTGTTGCACTTTGAGGTATAGTCGGCGTAGTATTGGACTGACTACTTCGCGAAGCTCCTGCGGAAGGGTAACTGTGTGAAGATGCAGAAGGGTAGTTTGCCCATTGTCCGGAGTTTTGATGACCTTGCTGATCATAATAGTGTTGATATTGACTTGCGTAGGGATGGGCAGTCTGAGGTTGACCAGCTGCACTAGAATGGTGGTGACTTAGTACTTGAGGTGGAGCTGATGAAGGTTGATAAGGCGATTGATGGTGTCCCGATGATTCTGCAGCTTGAGTTTGTGCCGTTGGATAATAACGAGAGGATGGTGAGGGATTAGTAGCCGAGGCCGCAGCTTGTGGCGGGGTAGCTATCTTAGGTCCGGACGTTCGACGTGATCCAGAAGGAGCAGATGGAGAGGATGAAGCGGCAGCGTAACCACCGAGACTGTCGATACTAGGGTTAGCATTGAAATTCTTTCGTCAATCAATAATGAGCAATACCTACTTCATACCATTACCGTAGCCTCCATAACCGCTAACACCACTCATACCTCCGTATCCAGCATGCTGATAAGCACTGTACGGATCTTCTCCACCATATAGCCCTTGTGACGTTGTGTCGTCGCGTCGAGCACTTAAAGCAGACGCATCTGGAGCACCATATGCTCGAGGATTTGAGCCTGTTCGTTGATGACCACCGGTATACATGTTAGGTGGGTTCGACTGATTAGCCCAGTTGTGGCTGTTGGAGGGGTACGATGACGTTGAGCTCTGCATTTACAGCCTGGTAATGGAGAAGCAGCATGAGAGCAAATGCGCGTTGGTTGTGTAGGTCATGGCGTTTGAGAGAAGGTTCAGATGCAGGGCGGTGAAGAGCAGATGTCAGTGTTTCATTCCAAATAGATTGGTAGTTGCATGGAGATGAACCGAATAAGGCATCCAGGGTAGATATAAGGTAGAAGATGACCTGATTGATCACAGGCAGGTATACGATTGAAACAATATCACATCAAGACAAGATTATCTGGTAACACTCATCTGAAGATACGAAAGCGAAGGTAGAGATTAAAGGGAGAGATGATCCTTGCGTATGAGTAAGAATGATTGAGTGTGATCAAGCGCGAAATGGAGCGGAGTGATGTGAGATAAGATAGGGAGAATCACCCGGTAACGCGATACGAGGTGAAGTCGTAGCTGTGAAGGGGAGCGAGCACGATGACATTAAAGGCTAATACAGCCGAAGGGGGTTAAAGAAGGTGATCAATGTAATAAAGATAGGCTGAGTGAATTAAGGAACAACGATATAGCATAGGTTTCAACTACGAAGAGGGCGTTACAAGAACAGACTAAATGGTATGATGATCTCAAAGGAGATGAGGAGAGACTATCTGTTTCGACTTACCTGAGATAATGGGATTGATTGATGCCTTCCGGCAAGAACAAATCGGAGAAATTGAAAGACCTTTTGGAAGAGGTACGAAGAATAGAGTAATCAATCGGATCGGCTTGATACCACAATAAAGGTGTTTATGTATGATGGCTGAGCGGTGTTTGATGATCTATAAAACAGTAGGTAGGTAGAGCCGAAGCGATAAAGTTAGAAAAATAGGCCAAAGGGATTGAGAGATACCAAAAAAGCAATGATCGAGAGAGATTTACTTGAAACGTGGAGTAAGAGTAAAAATGGTGGTCTTATGGGATTATGTTAAAAAGGGCTAAATGGCTAAGGTAAAAGAAGGAAAAGGTAAAGGTAAAATGATTTAAACAAAAAAGGTCTGGGCGCGGGAATTATGAACAAAGAAAAAAGAAAGTGTGAAACGAGATGATGATGGCACTGAGGTTGAATGGGTGGAACTAAGGTGAAGGAGAGGAAAAAAGATATGATCTTGTGAAATGACACAAAGGCTTCGTAGTCAGGTTTTTGGTAAAGGTAAAAAGGTGTGGGATTATAAAGATTCTCAGGATCTTTTCCTCTGTCTAATAAAAGAGAAAAGACTCAGGATGGAATAAATGAAGATAAGGTAAAATTGAATTGGAAAAGAAAAAGGGGGATCTGCTTGAGATGGAACAAGTTGATTTAAAAAATACTAAATGTAAGGGAAAAAAGGGAGAAACCAAAGATAACCAAATTAAAATAAACTCACGGTATTGCGGTAACTGATAGAGTAGTGTTTATATGAGGAAGGATGTTCAGATGCACCAAGTGGGATGTGATGTGATGTGTCTGAGCTTCTTGTTTCCAAGGATTACACAACAATAAAAAAGGTTAAATAGGTTTGAAAGGAATACGAAAATAGGAATAATAAATTAGAGATAATTAAAGGTGACGTTGATTTGAGGACTTTGGGCCTGCCTGATAAAGCAGTTCAAAGGTAGAAACGAGGGGAAGAAGCGTAGTTCTACTAAAATGAATTTAACGATGAGGGATGATAAAGAGGGGGAATATGGAATGAGGGGGTTAAGCGGGTGTTGCTTAATATTATTCTTGTTTTGCTCTTCTGCTGTTTTTAATCTTTTCGTTTGATGTTTTGATCTCTGTCAATCCTCTCTACCCCTCACATCGGATGAACATTCCTTATTTCTCATGTGTATTTCTTGTGTAGCTTTTGATCAATCGCTTACCTCATCTTGACTCAACTCTGCTTCTGATTGGCTCATATCATCAAAATTATCCGCTTCCGGTAAAATAACGTCCGAAATAGAGAAAAAGAAATCACGGCAATATATTCGGTAATATCAGCGTGGCATCAACATGGGGAGTAAAAGAAGGACGTGATTATTTCGCTTTCCTTATTTTCCATCTTTCTCCCAGAATGCATGTGTATACGATGTCGGCGTCAACCGAATTTCCCCTTCATTTGGTGAAATAGGTGCTCCGCCTCCACTTCAAATAACTAACGATTCCAGCGATCTGGTCCCAGGAAAATCATACCTTTTCGATCTCAACATTTTTAACCGACGTCATAGACTAAATATAAGTTGTGACCTGTAACGCTTAATTCGACATGCTGCGACACCTAACTTTCCCGAGAATTCCGTTAAAGCATGATTGCCCTGTCTCTGTTCCGGACGCTTTCTAGTACTCACCTGGCTGAATGCAGAAAATATCTGGTGAATAACCTAGAAGAATTGATTCGAGATAGCAGGGTAACTGAATAAGTTGAAAGGGTAATTCAACATTCCCGTCATTCTCTAAAGCCGGGTTGATTCACCTTCAAGCCCATCCATGCCTGATACAGAAAACCCAGATATCCCATTTTCTCATTTTCCCATTTTTAGCTAGTCGGTTTTCAAACTACTATCATAGTGTAGGGTTAAAAAGGCATTCACCGTTTCTTGTCCATGACTTCATTCGAGTTACAATTCGGTCGAAAGTTATCCGGCAGATCAACTTCTTAAAACAGCCAAAGTCCCTTCTGGTTCAGCTATTGAACAGGTACGTTCTGAGTGTGAGAAGTACCTAAAACATCCGGCAAGTTTACGTACATTCGATGTTCTACCTGGAATTTCTGTGTCCTTTTATCGAAATCAATATTTTCAAACTATGACGATGTTTTAATGTTCGACTTTTTTTAGGTAGCTTACAGTGGTCTAATTTACTGGAATCGAGGATTATCAGGTATTGAAAAATGTAAATTTATGATGACTGATTATTGAATCGAAGTACGAAATCGATTGGATGACCCTGTAGACTGGGGACGTTAGAAAAATAGATATATATAGCGTATCTTTTTTTTTCTTTTTTTTTCCCTCTCCCTCACTCTATCTCCATTTGTAAACAATAGATAATCCAACAAAATGAGATTCACCAAAGCCGCCATCACATCACTTTTTGCAGCTGTTCTTGCTAACGCTGCTCCAGCTCCTGTACCAGCTGGTGGTGTAGGTGTTAGACCAAATGATACTGCTCCAGTATACCATACCATGACTGATTGTAAGTTGAATTTTCTTGCCACTGTTTATATAGCCTTTTACTCGATGACTGATATTAATCATGATTCGTAGTCGATTTCCAATCTCTTAACTTGGCTTTGAACCAAGAATGGATCGAACTTGATTTATTCAACTACGGTGTACAAAGATTCTCTGCTGAAGAATTCGCCGCTGCTGGTATTGATGCCGAAGATATCTCTTTGATTCAATTCATGGCTAACCAAGTGAGTTTGAACCATTTGCGTTTTCCATCAAGCGCAATCGACTGATATATATACCTCGATAGGAAGTCGGCCATGCTACCCTTCTTACCAACATCCTTTCCTCAAACGGTAGAACCCCAGCTAAACAATGTACCTATCGATACAACTTTAACACTGTTAGAGACTTTGTTAACTTCTGTCAAAGATTAACAAGATGGGGTGAATCTGGTGTATACGGTTTCCTTCCTCACCTTGATTCAAGACCTTCAGCTCAATTATTACTTCAATCAATTGCTACTGAAGCCAGACAACAGATGGCATTTAGACAATTATCTGGTGCTTTCCCAATGCCAGTATACTTCGAAACTGGTATCTCACAAGCTATGTCTTGGTCATTGTTACAACAATACATTGTCTCATGTCCAACCGAAAACCCACACATCGAATGGCCAATCTTCCCTCACTTAAACGTTGCCAACGACGCCAACTTACTTGTTGATGGATACAATGCTGCTATTACCCACAACAGAACTTCCCTCACTGAACCAGGAAGACAAGTTCAACTTACTTGGGAAGCTCCAAGAGGCAATGTCTCTTACGATGGTCTTTACAACACTACTGTTGGTGGTAATGTTACCGACCCAACTAAACCTAAATACGTCGCTTGGATCAACCAACTTAACGCTACCTACACTGAATTCAACCAAACTGGTAACTACACCGGTTACACTTTCCAACCAGGAGGAGTTGTCTTCAACAACACCGATGATGGAATCGTTAACGGTACTTCATTCATTGCTCTTACCGACTCTAACCCATACGTTACTCCATACAACCTTTCACTTTTGAACGATGTCATCATCGCTTGGGGTCTTTACCAAGCCAACTAAGATGGTTAATTGGTGAAAAATGATGGACACATTTCTCAAAACATCTATTAGATGGACATTCTTTTATTACTATAATTCGATTCAGTAAAATATATATGTAGCAATAGTATCAATTTGATCCAAATCAAAGGATCTATAAAAATTCTCTCGTATATAATATATTTGCTTTATGCATCTTCATAATATCTATTCATCGTGCTCGTCGTGATTCGTGATACATGAAAAGTTGGAAGACTATTCCGTATGAAAAACCTCACAGTCACAGCACACTCTGGTAACAACCTTTGTCTGTAATGTCCTTTGTCCGTTGCCCCTCTAACATATCGTCTCATCGACGTGATTGTTACCGGAGAACAGTAGGAGGTATGTCGCGGAGTTTGGAGGTGTACTGATTATAGGTTCTATTAGTGTAAGACGTTGCTGATGATAAAAAATATAGGTGCACTTTCAATGCTCACTACTATATGACCAATATCTATATGATATTGGCTTGACGTCCGCTGACATATAAACGATCACCACCATCAACCATGACACTTCCACTTGAGAGGACTAAAGCCACTCCACCTAGACCTCGTCAAGCAGGTAAAAGAGATTTATATCCATCATTTAATAAACCTAAACCTGATATCTTATTCATAAACCCTTTCGCCCACTCTCACTTGAAAGGCCTTCATTTCAATGGAGATCGACCTACGGAATATGTTACCCCATTGACTACACCATTATCTTCGCCTATTGCACTTGATATGCCTACAAGCGAAATGAACCCTCCACAATCTCCAACTTACTTTAGGAGAAATTCCCCTTGGGATAAAATAAGTCCCAAATCCAGCATGTCAATGCCACCTGTAAACATCCCAAAGCCTAGAGGATTATCAAAAGAAGAAGTAAAATCTTCCAAGACACAAGGTAGCTATGTTCTTAGTACTTATAGGAACGAGAAAGGTGTGATTGTTATAAAAAAGACTTTTGCTGGTCACAATATCAGCACCATGAGCGATCTTCTGCGAAAAGAGAAGGAAAGAGAGAATACTACGACTCAAGAGAGAGTGAAGCTAAACATTGATATCTGAAATCCCATATGATCAACATCTTCTTGGTTGTGGATTTGTGTATTGATCACCCTTTGTTGGATAGGGTATCTACGAAAGTCTCATGTTCGTGACATAATCCTTTCCTTCCTATTCGCTCGGTTCAGTCAAACTATTTTGATATATTTATGTTGATTTGCACCTTGTCTATCATAAACCTGATTCGATAACTAGAACCACCATGCATAGCATATAGCCAGGATCGATGTTGTACAGCATTAGGGATCAAACAAGGATGCTTGGAAGCTAAGTCAGTCGCAGCGTTCATTCGGAACTTATGATTGATGAGATACAAACTCACCTATTCAGCATTTTTCCTCACTTCCTCCAAGGACCTTTTCAGCGTCTCTCTGAGCTTAGTAACTAATTTCTCTTCATCTTTATCGGGTGGAGGCTGCTCAGTGATGAACAAGTCAGTAAAATCACTTGATTAAAGGCAAAAGATCAGATAGATTGATGAAGCGAAACTAACGAGTTGATCAAGTAGATATCTGTAAAAGCGTATCCCGTTACCTCTCATTAATCAAGAGACTATAAGACTAAGTAATGCTCAGATACTTACTCAATCTCATCTATAGTCTAATCAGCATAGCTTTATCAGCTAAGTCGTGCATCTATTTTTTCAGCTGACCTACCATAACTATCGGTATCCTAACATATGACAACACCCCATTAGCCCTGACAGTGATCCTACCCAGAATTTGGCTGGCTCACCTGTTCATTTTGGAGTGTTTACACGAATAGCTATATGCATGGCAAAAGAAATACTGTATATAAAAGGTTAAAACGATATTATGGCTCAATTGCTTGACGAGGACTTAAAGATCATTCAAGGTGGTCGTTTTGTGCTTTCACAAGTGGAGGTCTTGTTGAAACCAACTGTAATTAGCGGAATCAAATTTATCCTAATCAATACATCCTCAGATATTAGAGTATTCGTACAGTACATACAAAATATGTAATAGCTGAAATATAAGCTTGCAGAAGAGCAAACAGCCTAACGAACAATCCCGTTATGAATTTGCGAGACTTGGTCTATCCTTTCTATTCCTTATAAATTTTTGACTGTTTATATAGATTTCTTCCTATAATCACTTTTCAAGATCATAGCTGCAGCAGTACTTATCAATGATAAACAACATATGATGAGCCAAATCAATTGACCATGTAACAATTGTCTATCAACTGATAAAGCGAATAAAGCTGAAGATGAACCTGGACCAATGGCTCTCATCAAAGATGAAACTGCTTGAGAAAGACCTGTAAAAGGATAGCGAATTAGCGTGGGTTATTTAATGGGAAAGGAAACTCTGATAGAATATCTGATAAGAATTTGACTTACCATTGATAGCTCCTAAAGAACGTCTATTAGGTGCAGCATCATTTGTCATGATTAAATTACAAGCTATAGAAATGAAAGATATTAGCATAATCAATATCGAACCTCAAAGAAGTGAAAAATGATGAAATGCTTTTTGACTTACCAAAAGCCATATTACCAATAGCGTATAAACCCAAACTACATGATAATCCAGTCCAAATAGCCCAATTTTGATTTTTTCTTGCGAAAATATTTGTTAAAGGTAAAATGATAAAAGCAGGGATAAATAAGAAAACAAGGAATTTATATAATCTAACTGTACCGACTCTTTTTTGTAAAAAAGGAAAAGCAATTAATTGAACTAAAATAGTTGCAATACCTCTAATTGACATTGCTAAACCGATTTTAGATTCTTTGAAACCTAATCCACCAGCTTGAATTGGTGTAAAACAAAATAAAGGTAATAAACCTAAAAAACATATACCTTGTAATTGTAATAATCCAAATGATGCCATTAATTTATTTATATCAGGTGTTAATAAATCTTTAAATCCAACTGGTGGTTCTTCATCATCGTGATGTTCAACATCATGTAAGTTTTCATCTACTTCATCTCCATTATCGATAGCTTGATATCCTCTCGTATTGGTGTTAGAAGTGGTACCAGAGACAGGTTTTACTTTTTTAGGTGGTAGTGTTTCTTTCATAAAGAAGAAAGCTACTATACCACTTGTTAAAGGGAAGATTGCAGCAACCAAAGAAGGCATCAAATAAGGATATGCTTTGAGTACAGGGAAAGCTTCACCGATTGAAGGGAACCGTTGAGCGAAATGAGGGAAATATCCACCAATCGATGAAGCTAAAATGGTACCAATAGCCATTGATAATGGGAAAAATGAAAATGCGATTGATTGATTGGTCTCATCGGATAGTTCAGAACTAGAGAAAATCAGATGCGTTCTGTTTTCAGTCCTTGTTCTGTATCATATATTTCGAAAGTTCAATAAGACTTACATTACACTTTTCAAAACAGCTACGTTACCATTTGCTAAACCATTGATTGTTCTAGTTAAAATCATCATTGGGAAAGTGGTAGAAAATCCAAAAAGTACAGATGAGATTGCTGCACCAGCACATCCCTGGAGTTACAAGTTTACTATGTTAATTCGGGTTGTGCATATTTTATTTATAAGTAGAATCTCACTTACTATAAGTAAAACCGGCTTTCTACCCCATCTATCACTCGCTTTACCCCATTGAAATACAGTAAGTAATTCAGCTACTGCAAATATTGATTCGATCTGAAAATAACGACATCGTTATTAGCTAAATTAACCAAACTACGTTCACCGTATCATCCTAGACGGATAATTGAAGGCGAATACGTAAGAGAAACTTACTAAACCAGCATAGAAACCAGTTTTTCTAGGATCATCCACGATACCCAGTTCTAATATCATTTGATTTATAAATGGAAAACAAGCCATAAAAGCTATAGGTTCTGTAACTCTTACAAAACAAGCTATGAATAATTGAAATTTAGGTAATGGTGTGATTTTTCTTTTATGTAACGAGGTCGCATTGTTGTTATTATTATCATTTTTCGTTATTGTATTTTCACTTGATATCGATGATGATGATGATGATTCATTTCTTCTTATAGGTGGTTCAGTTGAATAACTTGCCGCAGGACCATTGGAATTCAACAATGGTCGTGTTTCAGATTCGTTTCCTAATATAGTTCCTGTCATTTTGCAATATCCAAAATGGTCGTTAATATATACGCGTCAATTCCAACTTGTATACACAGGGACCAGATGCTTGAGATGTCCAAAAGTATTGAAGAATTGGTATTCGTTTCTACTTTTTATGGAACATGAAACACAAAGACAAGGGAAAGAATACAATGAACAGTCCCGTTTTTTTGGATCGAGAAGGAGTAGATATATATACAGACATCTCACATCCCCCATCATAAGAGATCTTGAAGCCTCATCGTGACTGTAGGCAGATGCTGTAAGAATCAAGTAAACATTTCGGGCACCGTTTGCACCGGAACTTTCGGCTCCGGTATGGGGTAAATCATGGTCCTCCACTTTTTCACTCAATCATGCATGTTTCACCGAGAAACTGGCTCTCAAGAGGGGGGTATAGAACGGCAACTATAATCAATGATGGCGGAGCATTACAAGCAATCAAATAATGCGAACAGTTCCAGTACGCTGGTGGGTGCACTGGAATCGATTGATCATCACCGAAGCTTCATGCGTGTTTCGGCACATTGAAAATACATCTATAGATTTGTAGGCGTGTTATACTACTCAAACCCTTGATTGATCTTTATAAAGGGATAAGTCCTTAATTCACGCCTTTGGCTCTGTAATCTTGCAAGATATCGAGAAGTAATCCGTACGCGTGTGTTTCCCGAAGAAAACGCAACACGAACGGGATAAAGATTACTCTTCGCCTCGACAACCAAGCCTGGCTATACCCCTCGTGAGAAGAGTGTAGTTGAGCTTGCCGAATGAGAAACACTATACAACCCATAGGAATACCTCTTTCGACTTCTTCAGGTTAAGGAAGACAGTATTCAGGAAGGTAGGGCGATAGATCTTTTCTCAAGGCGTTTGTGATTGGTATCGGGACAAGGGTGAAAGGGAGAAAAGGGATAAAGTCTTGGGAATGTCTGGATTAATCACATGGGGTGATGTGATACTTCATTGCAATAAATTATTAGCAGTAACTTACCAATGAATACATACAATGCATATCTAACTAAAATGCTGACAAAAATACCTAAAACCAGCCTCTCGTACGATCTAGCAGAAATGAAACGATATCTTATCGTTTTCTTCTTGCTTGATTTGGATTTTTCCTTCCATGACCTATAGAAGGCATACCTGATCCATAAGTACGACCTTTACCTGATGAACCAACACTGATGATTTCAGGCATCCACTATGGGGGGTAGGTCAGAGAGGAATGGAGAATGCAGTCATCAGCGACTTCATCCCGTAATTTAGAGAGGTACATAAATTCGTTTCAAATGAATGGATCTCTATTCAATAGGTAAAAACTTACGTCAGGATCATTCCAACCTTCAAGAGCACCTTTTTCTCTTCTTCTATCTTGTTTTTGTTTTTGAATAACTTGATATTTAACAGCATTTGACCATTCTTGTTGATCTTCTCTTAAAATTAAACCACTTCCACCTTTTTGTTGTCCTTTTGCTTGACCCATTTTACTATCTGGTATAGAATATTTTGTACCTCTTAAATGATATTGAAAATTCTTCTTTAAATGTATATTTTGTTTACCAGTTTTTGAATCTATTGATATGGTTGTTCGTAATAATGTCGCATTTCCACATGATGGACAAAATTTTTTAGATGAATCTTTACATATCCTATCAATCCAATTAAAATATCAGCTTGTTTCCTTATCTTATTAATCTCTAAAACCCCTACCCTTTAGGCAGATAACAATTGAAGTGTTTTTACTCACTTGAAACAAGCATGACATCTTAAAACAAAACTTTTCACTTTACTTATTCTTTTACCACCTTCACCGACTAAACCTAATCCCATACCAAGTAAGATATTTTGAACAGCAAAATCTCCAGTCATAGCAGCTACACTAGGTGGTTTATTAGCTGATGAACCACCAGGAGTTATTAAACCTAAATCTCTGGATCGGTGAGTAGTTAAATTTGATGGTGTAATCCATTCTCCTCCATCTGATTCATCATCTATACCTTGAGGTATCGAGCTTTCTTCTAGAGGTTTTTCACGCTGTACTTCCTCAGCATTGGTACTATCCGTGAGTGTGTTTGAAGCAGTAGGTGAATCAGTCGGTATCTGAGCTGCTTCTTCTTTATTCTTCAAGTCCGAGTCCAATAAAACCTGCTCAATCGATTGAGTAACTTGCTCAATATCTTCTCCTAACTCTTGCTGACTATCCTCCTCGCCCTGCTCTTCTCCTTGATCTACTTCTTGATTTTCTGCATCATCGCCCCCGGCATTTTCCTCTTCTTTCACTTCTTCTGCTTGTTCGACAGACTTCTTCTTGATGCGTTGTCCAGGTTCAGTCCTTATACCTTCAATACCGTTCACTTGAGCTTCATATTGCCAAGTTAAAGCAGCAACTGATAAATCAGTTTGAGAGAGTACAGCGAAATCACCAGTTCTTTTGGCAAAGGCAGTCACTGAATTATTGAGAATGAAAATAGTTAGCTTGATTGACGTTTTATTCGTGATAAATGCTTATAAAAGAGGAAGAGCTCACCAGCTGCCATAGATTGAGCAGAAGGATTCTCGACTGTGACTGAAACTCCAGTCAGACCTAATCTTTCCCAATGTTCTCTAGCTTGAGGACTTCTCAACTCAGCTAATACCATAGGTGTGGTGTGGAATGATTTAGCTAAATGTCTCAAAGGTGTAAGTGAAAGTAATGGTCCCGCATCGAGAATAAGATGTTGTATCGTTGCGTTATTGCTACTATTAGAACCTGAGGCAATAGGCTGTTCAGGAATTGGAGTGACTGTGACAGTCTCGGTAGATGCTTCAGGGGATTTAGATGAAGAAACATTTTGTTCAGTTTCTACTGGTGGTGCAGCTGGAGCTGAAGGAGCCGAAGCGATATTTATGACATTTGGTGTTCCGGCAGCTGGCTTGGCTATAGAGCTCCATGATAAAGCCATTTTGTGTGGTCTTATTACAGTCTATGATGATTGATGATTTATGACTGATTATGTTATTACGATTAAAAGCATCAAATGAAACTTGCATTAAGGTTATACCTCAACTAAAAGTAAGTGGACATGGGAAGTGGAGAATATTATTGAAATTATTATTATTTGTTATCAATTTATTATATTTTATCCCGATTGCATACCTGGCAAGAAATATCGGCCGATGCCACCCGAGAAGATCATCTTTCCAATCCGAAATTACACTGAGTCCACTCTGCTCTATCCACGACTGACATTTATCAAGAAATCTATACGTTGATTGTTTGTCCCACTGGTTCAACTTATCATCAAAATATCGAAAGTCAAGACAGATCCAATCAAGATGTCAGACAGAACGTGAGCTGCAATGACGACTTGTCTGGAATAGTATAGCCAAGCTGATGGAATGATCGAAATAACAGTTTCAAAATCGCTGTTCTTCCAGGTGACGGTATTGGTGAGTCACCTTCCAATCTTGACACTGAAATATCGATAAATCCATCACAATGCTGATCTATCACTTCTTCATTGACAGGTCCCGAAGTTGTAGACCAAGCCCTCAAAGTTCTTGCAACTATCTCAGAATTATCGAACCTTTCTCTTGATCTCAAAAAATACGATTTCGGTGGTGCTGGTATCGATAACCACGGTGTACCGTTGCCAGATGTTACCCTCAATGCTTGTAAAGAAGCTGATGCTGTTTTAATGGGTATGTCAAGACTTTCACTGAATTATCATGTGTTTCATATCCCAAAATTTACCTTTAATGCTCTTCTTGTAACGCTTAGAGGATCCAATAACCAGAAGATATTTACAGAAAACGTCGACTGATACTTGTTTTGATCTTTAGGTTCCGTTGGTGGACCAAAATGGGGTGTAGGCCCAGTCAGACCAGAACAAGGTATTTTGAAACTCAGAAAAGAATTAGGTCTTTATGCCAATATCAGACCAGCTTCATTCGCTTCCGACAATTTATTAAAGAAAAGTCCTTTAAAGGAAGAAGTTGCTAAAGGTACTGATATAATTGTTTTAAGAGAATTGATCGGTGGTATTTGTGAGTTCTATGACCTTGGTTTCATACTCCCAAATGAAGACTCTGGTTGATTTGACTGATGCTTGTTTTGGATTTGTTCCTTCTTTTCGGTTAAGACTTTGGTGAAAGACAAGAAACAGATGAAAATGGAACCGCATGGGATCAATGTATTTACTCTGTACCAGAAGTTGAAAGAATTACAAGAGTTGCAGCACAAATTGCTTTAGCTGCTGATCCACCTTTACCAATTACATCAATTGATAAAGCTAACGTTTTGGCTACATCAAGATTATGGAGAAAAACTGTAACAGATTTAATGAAAAAAGAATATCCACAATTGAAATTAGAACATCAATTAGTTGATTCAGCTGCTATGATTATGATTGCAAACCCAAGAAAGTTAAATGGTGTTTTGTTGACTGAAAACATGTTTGGTGATATGTAAGTCACCTTCCCCTCCATCCCTTTTCTTCGCTATGGAAACGATCTAATTCACGGAGAGATGATATAAACCTAGAGAAACTGCTAATAATAATGCCTTGTTTTAGCCTTTCTGACGAATCATCCGTCATTCCCGGTTCCCTTGGTCTCCTTCCTTCCGCTTCTCTTGCTGGTGCTCCAGATGCTAACTCGACCACTATGGGTTTATACGAACCGTGAGTAATTTTCTGATTAATCGATACAGTAATAACTATACTAATCCCATAAACGGTTTATTAGAATCCACGGTTCAGCACCAGACATTGCAGGACAAGGTATCGCCAACCCAATCGGTACAATTTTATCTGCAGCTATGATGCTTAGATATTCATTAGGTAAAGGTAAAGAAGCAGAATTAATTGAGAAAGCAGTTAAAAGAGTATTAGATTCAAAAGATGTTGGTGGTGATGATTTCATGACAAAAGATTTAGGTGGTGATGCTAAAACTGAACAAGTTGGTGATAAAGTTGTTGAAGCTTTAAAAGAACTTTTGAAACAATAAATTATTGATCTTACGCACAAGTATATAGATCTTGTATTGAAATGCGAAGACAAAGGATGAAATAAAAAGCCTCGAGAGATAAGAGGTATAACCAACATATTCATGCATGTTCATTTACTATAATGCAATTGAAGCATTATGAAATGAAGGATGTAGCAGCAACAGCAACATCAGCAAGCAGCAGTAACTTAACGACTCGTCTGATGTGTTGAACTTTATACTTTATCATGTATGCGTCGCTTAGCGGATAGCGTATAAACTTGTATCATCATTATATTATCCTAGATTTTATCTAACAGCTAAACATTTTTTTAAGATTTAAATTGATTCGGTTAAGAGCATTCGGGAATTGCCGATACATAAATACATGTATACCCAATCAGATGATTTTCAATTTACATCAAATATATATATTACGGTAACTGGAATCAACAATTATATTATATTTCAATAGCAATCAATTTCAACATACTCGCCTCCTTCATTCACAATCTGTTAACATCCACTCAGTCTTGGTTCAATACACAGCAGGTTCTGATATTCAATTTCAACGAGCCACTGTGTGTACTCATTAGATACGTACATATACCCTTTGATCAATTTTGATCTCTTGCTTCTCTTCCTTGTCAAACAATCAACCAATATATCAAGCATAATGTCATTACCCAAATCAACTTTACCACGACTGTTGAACTCTAGATCGGCAGTATTTGCCATCACAAGATCACGTCTTCCACTTTCTTCCTCTTCAGCAGGAGTAGCATCAACATCATTCAAAGCTGGAATCACTAATCAAAGTCGATCGATCTCAACAAGAAGAAAATATGCAACAGAAGCTAAATTTGATCCAGATACAGTTGAAAGAGCTACAGATGAGGTAGATGTTTGTATTGTAGGTGGTGGACCAGCTGGATTATCAGCTGCAATCAGATTGAAACAGCTAGAACAAGAAAGAGGTGGCGATGAACTACGTGTGGTTGTTTTGGAAAAAGGAGGTGAAGTCGGTAAGTTTCAAGTTATCACTTTCCGCCTACATCACGCGACGTGTTTGTCATATCTAACAGTTCATCGTGATTTATAGGTGCACATATATTGTCTGGAGCTGTGATAGAGACCAGAGCGTTAGATGAATTGATACCTGATTGGAAAGAGTTAGGAGCACCTTTGAATCAACCTGCATTAAGTGATAGTATGAGATTTTTGACTGAAAAATCATCATTTCCAATGCCACATCCACCGCAGATGAACAATAAAGGGAATTACATTGTATCTCTATCAAGATTTACTGCATGGTTAGGTGAACAAGCTGAAGCATTAGGTGTTGAAGTTTATCCTGGATTTGCCGGTGCAAAAGTATTATATACAGAAGATGGCAAAGGTGTTAAAGGTGTTATAACAGGTGATGTAGGATTAGATAAAGATGGTCAACCAAAAGATTCATATGAACCTGGAATGGAATTTCATTCAAAAGTTACTTTAATAGCTGAAGGTGCACATGGATCATTATCAAAAGAAATCCAAAATAAATTTGATTTAAGAAAAGGTAAAGATCCACAAACTTATGGTTTAGGTATTAAAGAAGTTTGGAAAGTCAGAGATGAAGTTTATGAACCTGGAAAAGTTGTACATACTTTAGGTTGGCCATTAGATTTTAAAACTTATGGTGGAAGTTGGTTATATCATATGGAAGATAATATGGTTTCTTTAGGTTTAGTTGTTGGTTTAGATTATGAAAATCCTTATTTAAGTCCGTATAAGGAATTCCAGGTAAGTCTGGCTTCATTCTCTACATTATAGCACAGTATTAGCGAAAATTAAACTGATCGATCTCAAATACTCATAGAGAATGAAACATCACCCTTTCTTCGCCAATATCTTGAAAGATGGTCAATGTATAGCTTACGGTGCAAGAGCTTTAAACGAAGGAGGGTTACAATCAATTCCTAAATTGAATTTCCCAGGTGGTGCTTTAATTGGTTGTTCTGCCGGTTTCTTGAACGTACCAAAAGTGAGTGAATATGATAAACAGCGTAAATTACGATAATCCAGAAGTATGACTGAAGCACGTTTGCCTTGCAGATTAAAGGAACGCATAATGCTATGAAATCAGGAATGTTAGCTGCTGAATCAGCTTTTGAATCAATAACAAGATCAGCTTCTGAACAAACTGAATCCGAAGCTGAATCTGAGATTGAAGGTACACCAATTGATATGTCAGGATATGCCACAGCTATGGAAAATTCATGGGTGTATAAAGAATTGAAAGAAGTTAGAAATTTAAGACCTTCTTTCCATAATCCGTTAGGTCTTTGGGGTGGTATGGCTTATTCAGGTTTGGATAGTTTAATATTGAAAGGTAGAGTACCTTGGACTTTTAGAAACAAAGTTGAGGATTGGGAAGCTACTAAAAAAGCTAGGTAAGTAGATCTGAAGACGATATTCCAGGGTGGCTTGATGCTGAATTGTTATGATATTGCATTATAGTCAAGTCAAACCTATCAATTATCCCCAACCAGATGGTAAACTCTCTTTCGACATTTTAACTTCAGTCTCTATGACCGGTACAAATCATGCGGAAAATCAACCTGTACATCTCAGATTACCTGAAGAAGCAGGTGCAAAAGAAAGACATACTCAAACTAACGTAACAGGTGAGCATCTCTGCTTTGATGATGTCGTAATCGATAGAAAGAATACAGCTAATTCATTGTGCTATAGATTATGCCGGTTTACTAGGTCGAGTCTGTCCTGCTGCAGTATATGAGTATGCCGATGCTGAAGGTTCAGAAGTTGATGCTGCAGGCAAGAAATTTGTTATCAATTCTCAGAACTGTATCCACGTGAGTTTTCGATGCAAGTAGAGCTTGTCGTGATTTTTACGCACAGGAGATACTAATATTTCATCACCTTTCTCAGTGTAAAACTTGTTCCATCAAAACACCTACTCAAGATATCAAATGGACAGGTAAGAGTTTTATGGTTCAGACCCAGAACACTGCACATGCTGATTTACCTCTTTCCCTTTCTCATAAAGTACCTGAAGGAGGGGGTGGTCCAAAATACAGTGAGTGAATTTCGTGTACACCCAAGAAAAGGCAGTCGCTAACATCCGGTTTGTGCTTTTTAGCCATCTCATAATTTTGATATATTGTCACTCATTACAACAATACACTTATAATTTACATATATATCATTCAAGGCATCTCTCTTTACATACACTATTTTAGCATTTCAACATGTATTTTATGTTATCAATATAGGTTGACTGATCTATCGTCCCGGTCAAGTCCGCATCAGAAGGACCGCATTGCACTGACTGAACCAAACAAAAACTCCTTCACCGAAAAGGATAGGAGAATTTTATGTACCAACAATCGATCCGATCAGATACCGTTCGATCAACTTTGTTTAGTCAAACTCATTCACAGTGCTGATTGTATATGACAACCTTTCATTGTTCAACAAGGTGTAAATCAACTTAAGGGATGATCGCCATACCCCTCTTCTCCAGCAGCAAATCGAATAATTGTCAAGAAGGGGTCTTTTTCGATTGGTTGATTGATTAAGGAGGATCGACATCGCCTCACTGGATCTACATCCTTTGTCACCGTTGGGCCGTTCACACACACGTACTTTAAACATAGGATCCTTCATACTGACTTCAAGATTCTATTGCTATCAATCACTTTGCACGGACTAAAGGTTCCTTTGTATACTTTTGTCTGTGTGTTTTTCTGGTTTTGATCCTGGTTAAAACACATGCGGTAATGCTAAAGGAATCACTGAAACATATAAGTCGGTATACATGGTGTAAGGTGTATATTTCGCTCGTGTGGATAGTTAACCCGGTTCCTTTGTAATGTTCCACTTTCAAGATCGTGTCGTTTGACTATGGTATATTCACGAATAGCTATAGAGATGGATTAAACGAGCGGAGTGATAGCAATAAGGGGAAAGGAGGGATTCTAAGATGAAAAGAAGAGAGTTTAGCTTAAAATGTCCAACTTCTTTTCCTTTATACAATAACTCAGATGACGATTCATAACCCCTTCCTTGCTCTTTATACCTTGCTTTGTACTCGTAGAGGTGTGACCTTGCCGTACCCACCTTTTTGAGAAAGATCAACCATCAAAGAATATTCAACGCAATTGTTCTTTGATCGTCTCTTTTGATCTATTTAAATGATTTACCGTTTGTTTAATCATTTTCTTTTTTTTTATCTTATCTTTCAATAAAACATCAAGAGATCTATCTATCAATTTTAATTGTTTCAGTTCATTTTGATTTATCTTTTAATATCTTCATTCCAAAATTACTCTTTTTCCAGTCCTGATTTTCTAACCTATTACATATTTTCATTCGATTTTACTTTTTTGAATTGTCATCATTAGCGTTATTTTCTTTTTTCAACCAACAAAAGTCACTTATTAAACTCTATCAAACACAATAATCCAAAAAAGTGAAAAAACCAAAGAAAGAAAACCGCTTGAAGCGAAAACACTTGCGTTGATTATAATTACCAACTACCAGCTACCAATAACCGAAAAAAAGGAAAATATACAACATAAAATATATAATAATCCTTTGTTTTTCGGTACTTCAATCTATTACTGCCAGAGATATCATCAGGTCTTCCCATCAACAAAGCAAAAAAAGTCTTCGGAATAACCTCACAAGATCATTGTGCATATTGATCCTTTCAAGTCTAACGGCGCTTTCTGTCTTCCAAAATTACAATACGAGTATAGTAGGACCACGAGTTTTGCACTAAACTCGTGTTGTAAGGCTACACATTATCGCTAACAAGTCTTCTCGCTTGAACGAAGACCTATAGCATCATCAGTATAATACCTGTATAAAAGTGGTCAAAGTCTTCCAGCTCTCAAATCACACTTGTGTCCCACTTGCACGTGTGCCTCTTACTTCTAATCTGTGGAAAAGATAATTTGTGTAATATACTATAGTTTCTTGGATGAGTTGACAATTTGGAAGCCGCTTCAAATAACCCATAACTGTTTTATAGATTTGATAATTCAACTATATCAACCAAAGAAGACCTTCCAATATACTCTCTCTTGGCGAATTTTGAATATATAAACCCAATAATTCAGATCAATACACCTTTATCCAAAATGATGTTCTCTTCACCAAGTCCAATGGGTCACTATTCAGCTCCACAGGTGAAAATGGCAAATATGAATTTAGCTACTATACAGATGAATTTAGAAAGACAAAAAAGATTACCTGTAAATGCTGAAGCTTACTTAGATATCTTAAATAGGTAAGTGATTTCGAAATGCAATGACTAATCGATACAAGTATTACCACTCACATTGATTTGGTTCACTTTTAGGTTATTGGAACCACTAGCTATTGTACAAGGTCAGATGGGTTTAAGAACTTGGTTAGCTGAAGTACAGTATTTTATGGGTTTAATGAAACAGCGTTCATTTAGTGGTAGGCCATTGTATGTCTGAGCTCTGCTTTATACTCGTTTTTATAATTTGATCACCCAAAATTGTGGTCCCGAAGACTGACTTCGAACATTTGGGTTTCCCAGAATGCCAAGAGAACGTCAGGTATTGGTGTGGTATTCTGCTAGATGGAGAGAACTACGTGGTGGACCGGTGAGTCAAGTCGATTAATATATTCATTGTAACTTGAATATAAGCTGACTATTTCGGTCCGAATCTTGTTTTGCAGTGTGATATGGGTCGTCCAGAAGCACAAATTGTCTTGATGTCACTTGGTGAATTAGCTAGATTCTAACCATCTAGATAAATATTGAATCCTCCTTCATCAAAAATAATCACCTTCATATCAACTATTCATAAATGGAGTTATTCACAAGAGCATTAGCATCATCATATATATATATAGATACACACAGATTAGCATTAACATCATCAAGCATATTCCAACAAAAATCATAGAATTATCCCAATAAACCTTCGCATCTAAAGCAATAAAACAATTTTCATCATTCATATCAAATCATTGAACCAATTTCCAACACGTATGATATATTCATCTTGATTAAAAACTAAGTTGTCCCATTCATACCAACAATCATAAGTCAAGTAACTATTCAATTTTACACACAATAGCATTAATTATTTCTCTTGTTTCAATTATAGCATCTGTAAATCTCTATGTAACTATATATTTTGTATGTATCGTCTTTGGCATAGCATAGTCATAAGCATATACATGTAACTCGTAACTCACAACGAATGTTTCCCGGATAAATACAAATAAATTCGATTGATAAATAATCACCAACGCTTCTAATTATTAACCTTCCTCCACCGTAACTTAAGGCATTCATCTATCTCTAACTTTGATATTCATGTTCATTTTCGAGATTCCATTATTTATCTTCGTTTATAACCTCACCCCTTATCCTCAAAAAGCATCGTTGACTTTTTTTACTTGCCCCTATTGCTCCCACCGAAGAAAAAGCCTTAATAACGAATTAGGAGAAAAAGAGGTAGGAAGAAAAAGAGGAGAGGTAAATTAGTCAAGATGCATTTACTCAATTTAACACTTCAATCACCATCGAATATAACTTCAGCTTGTGTTGGATCTTTTTCAGGTACAAAAGGTCAAGAAATATTAGCTATTAGAGGTGGAACGAAATTAGAAATACTGAAGCTGAATACTTCCACTGGACAATGTAAGTCAAAATCTGTTCTGTTAATAATATTCCTGCCAAGCAAAAGTCCCATTGGTTTGAATAAAAATTATAGTTTAGTTTGATCAAACTGGGTCACTCGTGAACTTAGCTAATTTACAATATTTACTCAAATAGTGGATACGATATGCTCGACAGAGGTAGGCATACGCTTTCAGCTTATTTACAGATAATTTTATATTAGCTGACTCAAACAACAATATTTGACTTCAACTAGGCATTTGGAACAGTAAGAAATGTGATGGGGTTCAGATTAGCGGGGATGACAAAAGGTATGTTAGTCATAAGTGACAAATGAAGACCTCGAAGATGAGCAAGAAGAACTGATAATGAAACGTATGAAATAGATTACATACTGGCGTCATCAGATTCAGGTAGATTATCAATACTTGAATTTGTAGTTGCACCTACGCCTCATTTTGAAAGTTTATATCAGGAGGTATATGGCAAATCCGGTAGTCGGTAAGTTGGCTTAGTTCGAAAGGACCATTCTCCGAAGTTTACGGGGAGAAAGCTGACTTGAATATCCAAAGACGTGTTGTACCAGGACAATATTTAGCTGTAGATCCAAAAGGACGAAGTTGTTTGGTAGGAGCGTAAGTCAATTTCATCATTCTTCTCGAAGCATTAATAAACTTAAACTGATGTCGTTCCTACCTTTAGAATTGAGAAGTAAGTATAGCACCTAGGTTAACCAATATTTCGAAAAAATCCACGCTGATAAGACCTTAATGATCATAGGTCAAAACTTGTATATGTATTAAATAGAAATTCGGAGGGAAAATTATTCCCATCTTCACCATTAGAAGCACATAGAAATCACAATTTAGTAACCCATATCGTTGGTGTAGATCAGGTGAGCTGGCATACCGTTTTCTACCACGCCATTCAGCTAACATACTTTGCTAGGGTTATGATAATCCTCTTTATGCTGCTTTAGAGATGGATTATTCGGAGAGTGATGAAGATCCAACAGGCGAAGCATATGAGAATGTGCAAAAGGTTAGTCAGCTGATTGCATTCTGTATTCTTGATGAAATTACAGCTGATCGTCCTACTTGACTCTGCAGTATTTGACATTTTACGAACTTGATTTGGGTCTCAATCACGTAGTGAGAAAGTGGAGTGAGCCAACGGATAGAAGGGCGAATTTGCTTGTACAAGGTGAGCTAGCTGAATTGACCTGCTGAGAGTCCACTAGCTGACTGATGTACCATTTAGTACCTGGTGGGCAAAATGCCAATTCCGATCGATTTGATGGACCTTCTGGTGTTTTAGTATGTACGGAAGATCATATAATATGGAAACATATGGATGTGGAAGCACATCGGATACCTATACCTAGAAGAAGAAATCCTTTAGCACAAAGAGGAGAGAAAAGCAGAGGATTGATCATTGTTTCAGCTGTAATGCATAAAATCAAGGTAGGTTTCGGTCCGCCCTTTTTTACGACATTTCGTTGTCCCTTTACAAAGTGAAGCTAAATGTAATCTTGCTTCCAGGGTGCTTTCTTCTTCTTGCTGCAATCTGAAGAAGGGGACTTGTATAAAGTCTGGATAGAACATGAAGGAGAAGATGTAAAAGCCTTGAAAATCAAGTATTTCGACACTGTACCTGTGGCCAATAGTTTGTGTATCTTGAAGAGTGGTTATCTATTTGTCGCAAGTGAATTCAGTGACCAGTAAGTAGCTGAGCTCCGATCATTATCCGGCGACACATAGTTATGCAATGACTAATATCTTTATAGGAATCTGTACCAATTCCAAGCATTAGGTGATGATGATGGAGAACAAGAATGGTCCTCGACAGATTACCCAGATAATGGAAATGTAGAAGGACCTTTACCATATGCTTTCTTCAACCCTAGACCCCTTCAAAATCTTCTTCAAGTGGATACCCTCTCTTCTTTAGATCCTATAACCGATGCTTCAGTTGTTAACCTTCTTGGGCCAGGTTCAGATACACCTCAGATCTATGCTGCTTGTGGAAGAGGTCCAAGAAGTACGTTTAGAACTCTCAAACATGGTTTAGACGTATCAGTATTGGTCAGCTCCCCTTTACCTGGTGTCCCGACTAATGTGTGGACACTGAAATTGACTGATGAAGGTAAGCTGTGATGCCTTTCTAACGCTATAGTTAGCTTACGCGTAATTAATTTCCTACAGATGAATACGATTCTTACATCGTGCTTTCCTTCCCTAACGGTACTCTTGTATTGTCTATCGGTGCTACCATAGAAGAAGTCAATGATACCGGTTTCCTTTCTTCCGGTCCAACACTCGCAGTACAGCAGCTAGGAGATTCAGGTTTACTTCAAGTACATCCGTATGGTTTGAGACATATCAGAGCTGCCGATCGAGTGGATGAATGGCCTGCTCCTCCAGGACAAACTATCGTAGCTGCTACCACAAACAAGCGACAGGTGGTTATAGCACTTAGTACAGCTGAATTAGTATATTTCGAACTCGATCCAGAAGGTTCATTAAGTGAATACCAAGATAAGAAAGCATTGCCCGGTAATGCTACTTGTTTAAGTATTGCCGAAGTACCAGAAGGTAGAAGAAGAACACCATTCTTAGTAAGTGGCTATACGATCCAAGCTATATGACTTGAGCTGATGACATGAAAATAGGCTGTCGGTTGTGATAACCAAACTGTTTCCGTTATTTCTCTTGAACCCGATAGTACCCTTACCACCCTCTCCCTTCAGGTAAGCTAGCGCATACACATATCCAAGCTTAGCTCATGTCTTCTGTAGGCCCTGACTGCTCCGCCCACTTCCATCTGTCTTGCTGAAATATTCGATACATCAATTGACAAGAACCGAGCGACTATGTTTTTGAATATCGGTTTAGCCAATGGTGTCTTGCTAAGAACAGTAGTAGATCCCGTGGATGGTTCATTATCCGATACTAGATTACGATTTTTAGGTGCCAAACCACCTAAATTAGTCAGATCAACTATACATGGTCAACCTTCAGTGATGGCTTTCTCAAGTAGGACATGGCTATTATACACTTATCAAGATATGTTACAAACTCAACCATTGATTTATGACACACTTGAATATGCCCACAATTTATCAGCTGCTATGTGTCCTGATGGTTTAATTGGTATCTCAGGAAATACATTAAGGTATGTCATCCATTTATACAGCTTTCATTTTGATGAACATCACTACCCAAAATAGGTAAGCTGACTTTATGATTACGGTCATTATCAACAGAATATTCACTATACCTAAATTAGGTGAAAAACTCAAACAAGATGTCCTACCACTTTCATATACTCCACGTAAATTCGTTAGTCATCCATATAATACAGTATTCTATGTGATTGAATCAGATCATCGTACATACGCTCCATCAACAATAATTAGAATCGTAAACGAAAAAGAAGCAAGTGGAAGTAGGATCGATAAATCTATACTTTCACTACCACCAAATGAATTTGGTAGACCTAGAGCTGGACCTGGTCATTGGGCTTCATTACTAAGAGTCGTTGATCCTTTAACCGTAAGTCGTCAATTTGTTCCTCATATCGATCATTACCGCTGCAGGATTTAGTTGACCTTGATTATAGAATGAATCGCTAGCAACCTTTGATCTGGATGAGGATGAGGCTGCATTCTCGATAGCTATAGCGTACTTTGAACGAGGTGGAGGTGAACCTTTCCTTGTTGTCGGTACTGGTACCAAAACAACCCTTGTTCCCAAGGGATGTCAAGAAGGCTGGTTACGAGTATATGCTATAAAAGAGCAAGGTAGAGTATTGGAATTCATGCATAAAGTGAGTAAAAACAACTTGGGCCCGTATGACAATATAAGCTGACATAATTGACTATATCTTGTAGACAAAAACAGATGATGTACCACTATGTCTAGCTGCTTTCCAAGGTTTCTTACTTGCCGGTATCGGTAATTCATTGAGGTTGTATGAAATGGGTAAAAAGGCTTTGTTGCGAAAATGCGAAAACAACGTGAGTTAGCTATAAAGAACAGAAAATGAATAGGTGAGGAGACTGACTTTATTTCTTGAAATTCACAGGGTTTCCCTACTGGTGTAGCAACAATAAATGTGACTGGAGCAAGAATTATAGTAGGAGACATGCAAGAATCGACATTCTACTGTGTATACCGATCTATACCTACAAGACAATTATTAATATTTGCTGATGATACACAACCAAGATGGTTGACATGTGTTACAGAAGTAGATTATGAAACTATAGTTTGTGGTGATAAATTTGGAAATATTTTCTTAAATAGGTTAGATTCAAGAGTATCAGAAAATGTCGATGATGATCCAACTGGTGCGACAATTCTACATGAAAAATCCTTCTTGATGGGTGCAGCCCATAAAACTGAATTATTAGCTCATTTCAACGTTGGTTCAATTATTACATCAATTTCGAAAATACCTCTAGTGGCTGGTGGTAGAGATGTTTTAGTATATACTACTATATCAGGTTCAATTGGTGCTTTGATACCATTTGTCTCTATGGATGATGTTGAATTTATGACTACTTTAGAAATGGTAAGTTGTATTTCGAACTTATGATAGCTTATTTCGCGAATGAAAAAAAAGAAAACAAAAGGCTGATTAAACACATTTTTTTGTTCACAGCATATGAGATCACAAAATGTATCTTTAGTTGGACGTGATCATTTAGCTTATAGAGGTTATTATGTACCTGTTAAAAGTGTCATTGATGGTGATTTATGTGAAAATTTCAATTTGTTACCTTATAGTAAACAACAAGCTATTGCAGCTGATTTAGATGAAAGATCTGTTGGTGATGTTTTAAAGAAATTGGAACAAATGAGAACAAGTAGTGCATTCTAGGATCCTAGAAGGGTGGGTTTATTTGTATAGATAGTGATTGTAGAGAAACAAGTTGGAAGATTTATACATCTATTATCTATAAACATATGAAATATGCATGTTGAATTGCTAAAGTGACCATATATGTACTCGTACCATAAGACAATGGTTGAAAGTCATTCACCACGGCCGGATCATGAAGCAAAGTCACGAGTTTATTTGATAAACAAATGAGCGGCAAATATTAATGTGATTAACCGGAGTGAACAGCATGAAACACACAGCATAATTATAAATAAGATTATATGACCATATGACTTGGAAATCGCTTTATTGGTACGAGTAGTACAAGTGCAACTGAACACATGCATCTAATAGTATTACTTGACCTGAATGAATTTAATGATTTCTTCGTACTATACTGAATCATAATATAAGAGAACAGGTATAACGTTGTAGGGTATTATAAATCATAGACGGACTTTCAAGACATAGGCTATCGCTCGAATAATAGAAGATAATGATACGGTCAATCACCTCAATCACCTCTCGATCTCTTCGATCTAGAATACATATAACATATAGAGCTTACTCATCTTATAATGTCGCTGTAGCAGGATTAACGGAATCGCAAGAAGAGGTAAGTTAGGTTTTCTATTTGTACTGTAAATGTCAAGCTATTTATCAATCAATTTAACTGATGTGTGAGATACGATTCACAGTTCAGAAATGTAGTTCATGATTTTGCTCAAAAGGAAATTGCTCCTAGAGCAGATGAAATTGATAAAACAAATGAATTACCTAAAGTGAGTTGAAGATGTGAAATCATATCAGACTTATATCCATGATCACTATACTTCGAGTGCTTGCTGTAGAGTTGGCAGCTATGAAAAAGAACGAAACTAATCTGATGTGATATATATAGGATTTATTCCCAAAACTTGGTGAAATGGGTTTATTAGGTGTTACAGTACCTGAGAAATGGGGTGGTTTAGGTTTAGGTTATTTAGAACATACTATAGCTATGGAAGGTGAGTTCTCGGATCTCGGTCGATCAAGAATAAGAATTGATTTTCAGCTAATCTTGGATTTCATTTCTCAATTCGATTTCAACAGAATTAAGTAGAGCTTCATCTAGTATAGCGTTAAGTTACGGTGTATGTTTATTTGTTTCACATGTTAATAGCGAATTCAAATCAGTTAGAGAAGGGATCACACTGATACGATGAAAAATCAATAATAGGCACATTCAAATTTAATGGTAAATCAACTCAATAGATGGGGTAGTGAGTACGATAATAATCTATTACATGACATCATGAAAGTAACACTTTATGCTGATCTCCTGGCTTATCAATTCTTGATCTCACCTAAACTACTCCGTCCCATTTTAGCCGATAAGCAGAAAGAGACATATCTTCCAAAATTGTTAACAGGAGAACATATCGGTTCTTTAGCTATGTCTGAACCAAATGCAGGATCAGATGTAGTATCAATGAAAACGAAAGCCGAGCTGAAAGATGGAAAATGGATTTTGAACGGTTCCAAGTGCTGGTATGTTTCATATTATCACACTGCATTTCTGATTTTCGGTCGCAATCTCATGAGTCGTTTTGATTCGATTTGTTTATTTTTGCTTGTAGGATTACGAATGCCCCGGTCTCCTCAACATTCTTAATTTACGCTAAATCAGATACTTCTGTTGCACCGAGTAAAGGTATGACTGCCTATTTAGTGGAAAGAGGTTTCAAAGGGTTTGAAGTTGGTGAAAAACTGGATAAATTTGGTGTACGTCTTTGTTTCTTTTGGTGTATTACGATTGCATGAGGTGTCTTACAAAGTTGACGTTATGATTTCGTTGTAGATGAGAGGATCACCTACCGCCGAGCTGTTTTTCGACAATGTTGAAATACCCGAAGGTAGGTGAAGTGGACTATCTTCACGTCTAAGTTTTGAATCGCTAATCGTGTTACTATGGCAGAGAACGTCCTTGGTCAAGTTGGTAAAGGGGCTTCTGTGTTGATGTCGGGATTGGATCTTGAGAGATTGGTCCTGAGTGGTGGTCCTTTAGGGTGAATATGTCCTATCTGAGGCAATATATAACGTTGATCGTGCTTTATTTGTTCTGCAACAGCATAATGCAAGCTGCATTAGATCTTACATTAGATTATACCCATGACAGGAAGCAATTTGGCAAGAAAATTGGTACCTTTCAACTGATGCAGGGGAAATTAGCAGGTAAGTGTATCCAAACGCGGATGGGTGCTTAGCAACGCGCCCATGCAAATAAGCTAATTAATTCTCTTCTATCCAGATATGTATACCAAGTTGAGCGCATCTCGAGCCTACGTTTACGCTGTAGCAAGGGCCTGTGACGCTGGAAAAGTATCCAGGCAGGTGAGCGAGACGAACTATGCTGCATATTTACTGGATAATGTATTGAGCTAATTCCATTATTTGCGCAGGATTGTGCGGGAGCTATCTTGTATTCTTCAGATAGGGCTGTTGAAGTCGCTATGGAAGCTCAACAATGTTTGGTGAGTTTATCCTTGTCATTATGTATATATATGTGGTAGTCTTTCATCAAGCTGATCCAATTATATAGGGAGGTAATGGATACATCAATGGCAAGTCATTGTAGAGACATAACACACAGTTGAGCGCTGACATTCTCTCTAGATTACCCTGCCGGCCGGTTACTGCGTGATTCTCGGTTATATACTGTCGGAGCGGGCACGCAAGAAATCAGGCGAATGTTGATCGGTAGAGGGTTCAATGAAGTTTATTCAGAAGCTGAAGGAAGAGGTATCGCCCAATGAGAGCATAAGCATACCCTAAAGACGTACGATATGAAGCCAGAAACAAATTCGGAGGATGATATAATATCACGTCTGCGAATAGCAAAGATACGCGAATTCGGAGTGATGGTATTGTAGCACGTTTGTAGATGATAATTCGGAATAGAGTAGAAGCTTTTGCTGATCCTTTTGTTGTATAAATATGTACTAGTTCGGCTAAATTACTGTATACTGAGATTGCTTTGACCCTTATAATCCCACATGTAAGATGACCCATACGTTTCATGCATTTCATCCATGTAATGGTCTGGATGAAGCAAGAAATTAGCCTCGGTCCTCAACATATGCAACCGATGATATCGTTTGGCGAGACGCTTCTGAGGGAATATGAAGGATCATGAATTCGGATGAAAGGTATGTCGACACCGCATCGCAAATCATTCGGAATGAATTAGTAATCATAGACTTCGAACGGTCGCCGCGGATGACAATAGTATTTTATGTACGTCTACTAAATATCTATGCGTTATGATGCTCAACAAATTTCATCTTTCTAAAAAGATTTGGTTTTTTTCATGTTGATGGTGAAAGATTTTTAATGCGATTCCATCCGATAAAAGGAATATAATACTGGAATCAAGCTAAAATAACAAGCATAAGACCATGGTAACAAAGCAAAAGGATTGAAAAGTTTCCGATTCCGAATGCATTAATGAGTTCGCGCCTAAGAGGTAGAAGTCTACCGTACGTATGGCGGAGGATCGGAAACCATCACTGAACCCACGTTATTATTATGTTTTTTTTTTTATCTTTCTCTACGTACAGTTACTAATTCCGTAAAAGGGACGTCATTCCTCTGTGTTATATATATCAACGCAATATTTTTTGACATGATCATAGATATCTAATCAGTTTTCCCACTTGTTTTTTGCATCGTCATTCCAAGCTGAAATTGGATACATACCATATTGTAGATATTATACAAGAACAAATAATTATCAGAGACTCAAATCAGTTTCTCAACTGCATATCTCCATTAATCGATAAATAAAAGCAACAGTACGGATATTTCAAAATGAAGGTAAGTTAATATTCCTTATCTTCTTCGATGTTAAAGCTCGTCAAAGATCCTGATTATCAATCGTGTTATCTGACTAACAATATGTGTTTCTCCCATATAGTTAGCAACAGCAGAAGATATTAGACAATATAACGATGCTACTATAAATGGTGGTGTTCGTGGTTTATTCATTGGATTAGGTATATCTTTACCTGGATTTTATTTAATAAATAAACGTTCAGCTTATTATAGGGGATTACCTTTACCTTTAAGAGCATTAGGATATGTAATGGTTATTGTACCTTCTATATCAATTGCAGCTGAAAAAGAAGGTGAAGCATTTACAAGATCACAATATACTGGTATAGCACAAAGAGAATTAGATAGAGAAGCTCAAATTGAACATCAACGTTGGCAAAATTTATCAACAATATCTAAATTTGGTGATTGGGCTGCAAGACATAAATATGGTTTATTAGCTGCAAGTTGGGTAGGTTCTTTAGGTGGTGCTTGGGCTTTAGTAAATAGAAATAAATTTCAAACTACTTCTCAAAAATTAGTACAAGCTCGTATGTGGGCACAAGGTGAGTCTTGATTTCTTTCGACCAAACAGTTATTTATCGATTCGTTCCCATCGAGGATGACTATCCGTTCTATCAGATGGATTAAACAAACAGGACTTTACTTACGCACTTTCCTTGGATTCTACTCAGGTCTTACTGTCGGTCTTTTAATGGCTACTGCACTCATGACAGGATTTGATTCTACAAAAGGTGAAGAACCTAGACTTCCAGGAGAAGATCACACATGGAGAGCTATTTTAGGTGAGTCAAAAATGGGGTTCACTTTTCAACCCCTTCCTACTAACTACCGTTGATTCTCTGAATATCAATGTCAAAGATGATTTTGCTTGTTTGTTTTTGGAGACTGACTATGATTTTTGTTCATCCTATTTTATAGAATCTGATCCTCATTTAAATGATGATGAAAGAAGAAGATTACATGAAATTAAACAAGCTGTAGTAGATAGAAAAGAACAAATAGTTAAAGAAACTGCTATTCCAAAAAAGTAAAGTAGAACCTGTGCTGTAAACGAAAGAAAAGTCCACAATAAAGCTTCTTCTTTGGTTTTTTCTCTTCTCCCCTTTCATACATATCACATACATATATATTCGTCTCTGTAAAAATGTATACATATACGTATAATGAATGAATAGGATCGTCGATTCATTCAGCATGTACATATTCAGCCATAAATTCCATGAAGTAGGAATACTGAGAATTAATCACAATCGAGTCTTCGGCAAGCAAACGAGTCGAGTTAGGAGGAAATGATTTTTCTGTAATCTCAACCTGTCATGGAGGTGAATCAAAATTGTCAGTATGACAAGCGATATTTCTTTACGTTTCGTTTTGTGAGATTTTATTCAAGTACCCATAGGTCGTAGATGCTATCGTGCTTGATCTGAGGATTTAACATATGCATTTGATGTTTTCACTTATTTGTTCTTATATTCATTGTTTGTAGAAAGGATAAAACGTGTGTTTAATATATAAAGACAGAATAAAGGGGATAACTGGCTCTAACATACGAGCCGTGCGTGTATATAAATATATACGTGAACATATTTTAGGGAACATGATGAAAAAAAAAAGGAGAACACAAAAATCGAAACATGGATAAATAGATAAATCCCAGAGAAAATGTCAACCTCTTCACTTCATGACGACCCGATTTAAAAACGCTAACGACAACGATTACTGGGTAGGTTTAGAATCGATTTGCATTGATTCGACTTGACCGACTGTTTGTGGCTGTTGCTGTTGTTGTTGGGTTTGGTCTTGGTTTTGTTGTACATTCTGCTGTTGAGGTTGTTGCAATTGTTGCTGCTGCGGTTGTTGCTGAATTTGCTGTTGTTGAGGCTGTTGAACCTGTGATTGAGGTTGTGCTTGTTGCTGCTGTGATTGTGCCTGAACATTTTGAACAGCTTGTTGTTGTTGCTGTTGTTGCTGCTGTTGATTATTAGTACTATTAGCAGCATTGTTTGAAGGATTGGTGAAATTGTTTTGAGGTGGATAAGTGGTTGTAGGTATATTATAAGTTGTGGCATAAGCATGTGTATAAGCACCTGTACCACCTCTTGCAATATCGACTTCTCTTCTGAGATGTTCAATTTCTCTAAGCATTTGGTCTTGACTGGTTTTCAGTTGACGAACGTGATCAATAGCTAATGGTGTTTTTGGTGGTAGATACCAATTCGTCAGCAGTTATTCTACTCAACTCAGAGAATGCCAAACCCACCTTTACTCAAAATCTCCCATTTAGAAGCTTTCATACCTCTATCAGAAGGTAATTCATCTCTTAATTCATCAAATAATTCTTTCATTTCCTTTCTTCTTTTTCTTTCTGCTAATTTATGACTAACTCTTAATTCAGGAGATCTAGAGAATGGTTGATCCTTTTTAATGTTTGTTTGATCAATTTGATTAGATGGTGGTTGTAACAATGCAGCAGCATGTTCAGGTGTTAATACTGGTGTATTTGTATTTGAAGAAACAGCAGCTAATGCAGCTTGTGTACTTGCGTCACCCAGATTCAAGTTACCAACATCACCTGTTCCTCTTGAAGGTGAAGCGGTAGCTGAAGCTAAAGTTTCAGCGTCGGGGAAACGTATCTCAGGTGTATGTAACGATGGGTCAATCATATTATTTGGATCTTGGTTCTGACTTTGACTTTGATTATTACCGGTTGAATTTGGTGCAGCACCTGTTCTCATCGATGAAAGATTGGGATCTGTAGAAACATTATTACCATTGTTAGTGGTAACATTGTTCTGTTGACCAGAAGTAGCACCGGCAAGAGTAGTAGGAGTTTCATTACCTTGTTGTTGAGGTGTATTATTGTTATTGGTGTTAGGTACTTGATAACTCGCGAATTGAATAGGAAAAACAGTGATAGGTTCTTGTTGAGGTATAGGGAAGTTTGAGAGATCGTAGGTATTCTTATACCATGGGAAAGGGTCTTCTGATTCTCCTTTAAGTACTGAAGCCAAAGATTTGAGTTCATTGTTATCGTCTTCTTTTGAAGCTAAAGATTCAATCAATGATAATCTTCTTTTTTGGTTTGAAGGTTCTGTTGGACCAAATTGAGGCGTCATGAGGAATGATGAATTTGAAGTTGCTGAAAGAGGTGTACCAGGTGTACCGTCTTCACCATCTCTTTCTTTACGTTTTTTAGATAATTCTACATCGATAGTGAGTAAATTGTGATTTGAAGGAGATAGAGAAGGTAAAGAAGGTCTTCTTTCATTTATTGGCGATACGCTTGTACTAGTGTGACTACTTCGACTGTTTGATCGATGTCTTGCAACACCATCAGAATCAATAATTGGTTTCTCGTCTTTAGTCATGGCGTATTTTGCTAAATCACTTGCTCTTGATGTAGGTGATACTATTCTATTGGTGTACTTTGATGACAAAGGTGATTTTGATCTACGTATCGAACCGTATTTATTCGTTACTGGCGTAAGACCGTAAGAATAGGTAGAAGAGTTGGAGATATGTGGAGGTGGATGCCTTGATGTAGAGCTATGATAATCCTGCCTGTTGTTGATTACCGGTTTGTGGTCAATATCTGGCCGTAAGATTGGTGGAAGGATATGAGAACTGGATGAATCAGTCAAAGAGGGTCTTTGAAGTGTCAAGGAGGGCAAACGTGTTTGGGAAGTGGATGATGACGAAGGAGGGGTTTGATAAGAAGTAGATCGAGGTCTGTAAATAGGGATGCAAAAGATCGCCAATGTACTTGATCAGCAGCTATTCATTCTAGGTGATGATACCTTTCCAAAACACTCCTGTGTTATGCACATCACTCTGCAGATGGAGGATATATGTAGATAATGTTTTCATCAATACAATGAATGTTGATGAAGAACATTATGATGGTGAAGAGACGTGTTTTCATCGTGTCTACCACGCGAGTGAGAAGGGGATAACCACACGATAATCTAACATCCTTGTCCACTTTGAACCGATTCCAATAGAGTAGTTGTGTTCTCACTTTACCAGGAAGTTTTGTTACTCACTTATGATATGTAGATACCTCTTGACGGCGATGCTGTTGATAGGATGGAAGATGATATGATTGTTGTTGTTGTTGTTGTTGTAATTGTTGATGATGATAATTTGGATAATGAGGGTAAGGATTATTATGATGAGGATTGGTATGAGTAGTAGTAGGGGGGTATGTATTTGTATGGTGATGATATATTCTGTTTTTATATACGGAACGAGGGGGAATTTGGGTATTAGCATGCTTTCCACGCGTTGATCCTCTGCTCCCACGCTATTTTTTCGTGTTCTCCCAAAAAAAGGTTTACGAAGGCGCTGTTCACTTGAACACAGAATTTCCTCTTTTGGGAAATCAAATCATTCCCCTTTTACATCGCGTTCAAAGCTATATAACGCCGAAACTCCGTGATGATCGACGGCAGCGTGGCTCTCATGATTTCCTCCCTCAACTTCGGATCTATTACTTAAGACTGTTTGGTTCGCGATTGATTTGAACGTATCTCAAAGCCCCACCTCACGTTTCGGAGTGGACGATAACACATTGAAATGAAAGAACGTAACTGAACACTCACACATCCCTTGAATGGATAGGTCTCGCCATTTTGGCCTTGTAAATTCCCTTTCAGTTGCCTTTAGTATCCCGATAATAATGCCTTCGATATGGGACGAAATGTACTAAAATGGATTACTTGAGGGTAAGTAATCTACCATATACTGTCGAGCAGATGTTCACACTGATTGGATAAACAAATATGAAGGATATCATTTGAAGGAAACGCTCAAGAGAGGTGCCTTTGTACTCACAACGATGAGTTAGTTCGAACGACCACCGTAGCCTTTCTAACCAATAACCTCGAGAGCGAATAGGCTGTAAAATTTCGAAAGAGTAGATAACCTTGGCGTGTATTCAAGAAGGAATTAAGCTGTCGCTTGAAAATGGAGTGTAGTTGGAGATATTGAGGTTATCTCTACTAATAAAAGTTGTAATTACAAGTAACAGATAGTAGAAGGATTAATCGTAAAAGTTGTTTCTTTGGTTAATTTGGATCCGATTCCAGTGAATGATAAAGTTACGAAGTACGTGTATAATGAGATATAAAACAATTGGTACTGTTCGAGATATATTACATGCATGCTAATTTCACCTAACATACTAAAGCCGATTCTGGACTTTCTCCCAAGCAGCACTTTAACTAAGATGGTAGGATATGATACAAATGGTTACCAAATAAATAAGAATCATGATTGTCAGGTGAAAGGAAGATCTTGTTAAATCACGCCTCAATAAGTTTATGTAAATATAACGTATATAAAGTGAAACAGAGTTCATGAGATCACATCATAAGGAAGATATATTTGGAGTAAGAAATAATGATCTATTTCTTTTTTGGGATCTTTTGTCTTTCTACTACTCATATGCCTTACTCGATTGTCTTGTGAATAGCTCATATTTCAGTAATATGGTGACAAGAAGAAGAACACAAGTATCCAAACAAAAACAACAAAAAAAAACGAAAGACGCCACTGGAGAATAGCCAGAACCATGGGAATTTGGTAATCTGAAACTTTAAATTACCTAAGAAATTAGGATACCATAACTTTAATTACTATTTTGGATTCCTGAGTCCATATATCTATGTCGTTGAGGAGAAAATAGTCGTTTTACGTTTCTGAACGTGTCTATCATAGCACGTCTTGCTTGACTGAGGTACCTTCAACCAATAGAACGCACTACTATACGGATAGAGAGCGAGCGTTCTTTGGCTCTGGTAAACGGGCTATCAAATGTGTTCTTTCACGGGTGACCTTTCAAAAACTTTATATGCAAGGTTTATCCGTATTTATTCTCCTCAAATACATCAAGACACCCAAGTCCTCAACATCAGCGTGTATCACGTAATGTGGGTTTGGCAAGTGAAGCGGCAATGCCAAATTAACAGTGCATCTGTTCTGGGACCCCATACCATGTGTCTTATATCCTTATCTATTTATATATCCAGCAGTTACAAATTCGGAATATGTGTTTTGCCTTCTTATGATGAATTTGTCTAGATTACAGGAAACAGTAAAAATTGATATTAAATGGTGACTCACGAACAGGGCTGATATACAATTATACGTAGTGAGAAAGTAGCGATCGACAATTAGATGCCCCACACATATATCAACACGTTCTGCATTTATAGTGAACATCCCGCAAATACCCTAACATTAAATTATTACTGCATCTCACAAAACAGAAAGATCATTCCAAAAGAAAAACACTCAAGTCCTACATCTTGACCTTACCCCTTTTACTGGAATGGCGGAAAAACGATAATTGAAGTTTCAAGTATCCTTATTCTGCGTACCTGAATATTACTTACCGTAAATAACCGCTTGGTTACCCTATTACAAGTATTTCAGTGCTGTTCCGCTGCATACCATCATTGCCAATGACCAACTGCGTGAACCTTGATGGAGCGTGCGTTGGGTTGAAGCCAGCACGGGAGACACGCTGTCATTGGATATGCGTGTGAACGAATGAGTAGTATTTCGTATACCTGTCAGATTAGCTGACTTTCTCCGACACGATAAGCAAAGAAAAATTTATATCATTATTTCGTGCATATCTAAGGAGAATCAGTTTAGGGCTACAATTATATATATTACTGATGTCTTCAATCGAGCTCACGGGGGGAACCTTTCAAAGGAAAGTCACACGTTCTAGGATATCAAATTAGATTCAAGCATATACGTCAGCTTGAGCGAGATCCATTTGATAAAGTGATGTAAGAGGAATATTCCACATCTTTATATGACCGAGACATTGCCAAGAGGGTCTTTACGAGATATCAATTTCATTAAGAAAAATTATGTACAGTTACTAATGAGTATATCTCCGTTAAAACCCACCCTTCATTCCTTTAGATTACCTTATATTACTTCATCGCTGTTTAAGTGTCACCTGTCCTTCCACATGTAATTTGACCGATATTGGATTATGTTCCACGGTCTTCATTCTATTCCTGAACAATCCCAGGATGAGAATAATGTAGTTTATTTATCTATATCTCTTTGTGGAAAGAGTCACATCAAAGATTGAGCTAGAATCTGTCATTATAATGTACAACTAATAGTCACAACTCTATCAATCGACATTCGTGTCGTGCGCTTGCTGTTACTTATGGTGTATATGGTTCATATATCTAGCTGTATGTAGAGTACCACTCACACAGGAGTCCCTGGTACCTGATCGTCCAGTGGAGAACCAAAAACATGAAATAATGTAAAAAGCCTGTTCTGTACCTTTCCTGGCTGTGTGTTACATACCGCTGAGCAACGGGAAAACCGACTCCCGCACTCACTCCTCTACTACATATTTTGTACCTAAATATACAGATAGCATACTGTGATTTCTATCGTAGTACTGTAATGAGCGGTAACGGTCATGCTAAGATCATGTACAATTCAGTTCAGTATTGTTATTCTCGATCGATCATGGGGTCGTGGGTTTAGATTTTGGTGGCTTTTCGAGCAATTTTTTCAAAGGCTTTATTTTTTTATGTTAACGTCGATCTTTTTTTCACCCGCCACTATCTTAGGGTATTTTCCCTTCAACTCGTATAATCAAATATACCGGTTCTTACCAATTTATGAGCATGTTATTATTTGCTTGTAACCGAGAATCGGTATGGAGATAAACAGTTTCCGTGAAACCGGATACAAGTTTATAGCAAATTTGAAATGTAGAAGTAAAGCATCAATATGGATCAGACTGGTAGCTATGATAAGTTATTAATTCAATTGCCTGTACTTTATACTGAATTGAGGTAGGTTATTTCAGGAAATCGCAATTGAGAGTGAAGGTTGATTTTGAGAGGAATATATTGGACCTACAACTACTGATATACATTCGTTGGTTGATGAAACTAGATATACACAGGAACAACCTTGTTTTAACCTTCCCATCTGCACGATTCCAACTTTGTACAGATTTTATGATGAATTCCTAGACAATTGCTTGTATCCCCATGGGTTCACGGATCTCTAACAAGAGATCTCCTTTAAGGCAATCTAAATCTATTGGTTTGTTCTCCTTTCTCTCAAAGTATGAACCAGATCTTGTAATATTTTATTCTCCTTTTTACCCCATTTACCTTCAACCTTAGACATATATTTCCCTTTTGCACCACCACCTTTAATTCTATTTCCGAATTCTTCCTTTACATTTTCATTTATTTCTTTAGCCAAATCATTATCTGAAGATTGTATCAATAATAAAGTTTGACATAATGAAGTTGAAGTGGTTATTTGTTGATCAGGAAATTTGGATTGTAATCTTGGTGTTGAATCGTATGTTGAAGTTAAAATAAGTAAAGGTTTTTCATTCTCGATTTGGGCAGTAGAAGGATTATTTTGAATAATTGTATTTGATATACCACTTAAGAATTCGAAATCATGAGTTGATTTTTCTTGTTCTCTATTTATAATTACTATTCCCTTATTTTTTTCTTTTTCAAGTTGATTTGTTGTTTTTTCAATAATCAATTTTGATAATTCATTTCTCAATTCTTTTACACCATCATTGAAATCTTTACGATTTTTTTCTATTGTTTCAACTTTATCAACTACATCTTGTCTACCTGAACCAGTTATTTTAGCAATTTGACTCAATTGTCTAGATGAATATTGTAAATATCTAATCGCTCTTGGTCCAGCGACAAAAAATAATTTTGTTTGAGAGTTTGATATTGTAGTAGGTGGTAATATGTGCATCAAGTTTAATAATCCTAAAAAAGGTACTTGTGTACCACAACATGCATTTCGATCAATTTGATCAATGTTGATGTGTCTTATAACTCCCTAAAAAACATCGACATTGATTAGTATCCTCTTCTGGTGCAAACTCTCATTTATTGATAGCTATAATCGGTAGATATCCACTCACGCCATCATAGTCTTCCGGTATACCTTTCCCGGCTTTAACCCTTTCCTCAACTTGTCCAACATCTCTATTCTCTTGTGTTTCCGATTCCTGATCTTCACCTTGAATAGTGATATCAACCCAAACTTTTCTACTTTCAGCTATCAAGTCATTGCATTTCTTTTCAACTTGTTCAGCTTCTTCTTGACTTAACGATCTAGGTAGTTCCACATAGGGTGACTCAAGTGAAGGAAATGGATGCATTGACCAACTTAATGTAGGCAATCCCATTGTATCGAGTAACGCTGATAGTAAGTGCTGAGATGTGTGCAATGCCATCTATAACGGAATGAAGGACATCGTCGAGGTCAACAATTCGACCAGTAAAAATAAAATGAAACAGAAATGCTTAGAGTGTTTAAACAGTAAGACTAAACTCACATGATCTAGCCTCCGATCCCAATCAACAACAACTTCAACCTCATCTCCTTCTTTCAGATCAAACTGTTTACCAGGCGGTATTCGAACTAAATGTACACCGTCTAATTTCTTTCTTAAACAACTTTCGACTCTGAATGAGTCTTGAATACCGCCATTTGAGTCAAAAGTGTTAAGATAGCCTGTGTCAGAAGGCTGACCTCCGCCTGTGGTCAGAAGAATGAAGGTAACGCGTAAGTCCCATGGTCCTAAAGTGATCATCAGAAGAGGATATCCTATGTTTACTCACCTTCAGGGAAGATAACAGTATCTAACAATTCAATCTCATATAGCTTTCCTTTATCTTCTATAGGTATTTCGGCATTTCTCGAATCGACGGAATCCCCACCTTTTTTCTTGTTACCTTTACCTTTAGGTGGGGGAGCAGTTTTTATACTAGCTTCTCTGACTGAATGAACCTTGGTCTTCAGAGAACGCAGCAATGGATCCCCTACAGATTTAGTGTAAGGTCAGCTAATCATCCACAAGCGCGATACCCTTGACATATTTATAAATACTCGGACATGACCTTCGATTCCTCGTAACCTGAGCGATGCACTCACGCTGACATGCTAACAGCCCTACAATCCTTTTGTCACCGACATTGGCAGGATCAAACTTGAATCTCGTATAATCTGATGGAGTATCAGTCCGAGGAAGGGGGTCAAGATCGTACGCCATGTCGATTTGCTAGGTGATAGACCGTGGACCTGTGGTGATACTATCTACTCCGGTTCCTGTATCTTCTTTTCTGTGACGAGCGAAAAGGTAGAAAACGAGTCGATTTGTGTATTCTCTATTGGCTGTAATCAAAGTTACCAGAGTTATTCGATTTCTTATGGCCTTTAACATCTTGAATAGATATATGTTATAGATATCGATAACACCTTTACAACTTCGGCTTTGACCGTATGCCCATCATCAAATATATATCGGCTAAATCGGCTAAATTAGTAATTGAAATTTTAAAGTTTATACGATACCCCCATCTATGCCCTCTTTTAGATTGACCCGTGGGAGGTTGTAAAGTTCTAGTGGAGGTTGGAGGTTGACTTTGTTCGTGAATTGTGTATTGTGTATATAGACATCTCCACGTCCAGGCTGATCACTAAAAGATACAGATTGATAGCCAAGAAGGACTTTCACAGATAGGCAGATCTCATTTTACAATTCATCATAAAGACTGCGATATACGATATAGCACCTCACCTCAAAATGCCATCTTTGGCCTTATTTTCGCTCTTGACCATTTTAGCGTGCACTACACCTGCAGCAATAGCAGCTGAGGAGAAAGTTATAACCCCTTCATCAATCCGTGGTCTTAATCCAGCATGTAAGTAAGCCTTTCAATGAATCCCGAACGATAAGAGAGCTGATAGGAACTCGCACTCCAATTGGCAGTATATGATCAATATGAACCTAATCCAGCAAACGTATTTAGATGCCTAGATGGGTCAAAAGTGATTCCATATTCAGCGATAAATGATGATTATTGTGATTGTCCAGATGGTTCAGATGAGCCTGGTACTTCAGCTTGTCCAAATACTACTTTCTGGTGTAAAAATGAAGGTCATATACCGGGTCAAGTGCTAAGTAGTAGAGTTAATGATGGTATTTGCGGTATGTCTCTACTTTGATGTTTCTTTCCTGCAGATCAATCTCTTCCAAGATTACTGCTTTCTCTACTGTTACTGAGATTCTGTCCACGAGATCAACGAAAACATCTTTCTTCTAGGTACATGAATGATATACTGATGCTCGTTTTCATTTCATAGATCCAGAATGCTGTGATGGATCGGATGAATGGGCAACAGGAGCATGCACAGATAGATGTGCTGAGATAGGTAACTCATACAGAGCAGAACAAGAAGCTATACGTAAGACGAGAAAAACTGTAAGTGAATTTAATTCCTATCAAAAAGCGTTGAGCTTATCATAAAGAGAAAACAAAACAGGGATCCAAAATACGAGGAACATATATCAAATGGGCTCAAGGAGAAAAGACACGGCTTGAATCTGAACTCGAGGGTAAGAAGAAGGAAGTAGTAGAGAAGGAACAAGAAACTGAGAGAGCTAGAAGTGAGTTTATGCCCCTTGTCTGAGATGCCAATCAGGAAAATTGATTGGGAGCTAATATGCCTGTTCATTTTTCTGCGACAGTTGCTCTGGAAAGGGTAGAAGCTAAAAGTAAAGAAGATTTAGAAAAGAAAAAATCATCTCGTAAGCTATGCCACCTATTATGGTCTCGCTTCATCAAAAGACAGCTTGTATTGATAGTTATTGGCAATTGGGTATTCTTAGCATTGTATCAATCATTATTGACGCATAGAACAACATTAAATAGATTAAGAAATAAAACAGATAAATTACAAAATGAGATAAATTCATTAAAATCTATTTTAGATGAATTGAGAAATGGATATAATCCAAATTATCAAGATATGGCTGTAAAAGCTGCTGTTGTAGGATATGAAGAATTACAAGGTTTAACTTCTTCATATACTTCAACACCTGAAGAAGGTGATTCATTAACTTCACAAAATGAAGAACAACATCAAGTCTCAGAACCTATTGAAGTGAAACAAGAAGAAGAAGGAGAAGAAGGAAAACAAGTTGAAGAACCAGAAATACAAGATTGGGAATTGAATGAATTAGAAAGAAAAGATTTGGAATCTTTACTTCTGGAAGTTGAACCTGAGGATGAAGATGATGATGAAGGAGAAGAAGGCAGTTTACGTGAGTTGTTACTAACAATTACTTTTTGGAACATGAGATATCGCTGATAAGTCCCGTTTTTCGGTAGTATGGAAGATCGATGAGTATATTCCTGACTCATTATACGATTCATGGGAATCAGTCAGAGATTTGGCAATTGAATGGATGATCAGATTAGGTTTGATAGGAAAGAAAAAGGCTTCTAAAGCAAATATTGCTGAAGGACCTCGTACGTTCATACACTTTCATCTCGATAACATGACCTTTTGTTGGAAATTTGGGGAAATGACTAACTCCCGATGTTTTGACTCTATCGATACAGATGTCGCAGCAGCAAGAGAGAAACATCGAAACTTATCCAATGAATTGCATAAACTCCAAAATTCCATAACCAATACAGAAGATACACTTGAAAAGATGAATAGAGAATATGGACCTGAAGCTGAATGGAAAAAGTTGGATGGAGTTTGCGTTGATAAAGTTTCTGGAGAGTAAGTTAAGCTAGGAAGCCTTATTTATGTCTTCGATTCGATATTGACTATCGATTCTTCATTCAGTTATACCTACGAATTATGCTTTTTCGGTAAAGCCACTCAAAAGAGTAATAAAGATAGTTCATCCAACCATTTGGGGTGAGTAATAGCTGCTGTTAACCATTCGGGCTTGATCTATGGAGCTCACGAGTTTATATCTTATTCAATAGCTCTTTCTCTCAATGGAATACTGCTGCTGAGCAAGGCACTTACGAATACTATACTAAGCAATTATACAATAACGGGTAAGTGTTTTCTGTTTCAACCCCTTTATCATTCTAATTGCTGAACAAAATTGCGACATCTCATCATATAGTGGCAGATGCTGGAATGGACCTCTCAGATCCGTTTCGGTTGATCTGACATGCGGTACTCAAAATGCTTTATTGTCGATTTCTGAACCTGAAAAATGTGAATATCACTACAAAGTAACCACACCTGCTTTATGTTGGCCTGAAAATGGTTCAAGTAACGTCAAGACTGAAGAGATATCAGAGGAAGACAAGAACGTCAAAGAGGAGTTGTAGTTTATAGTCGTAAATGCATGATTGCCTTTATTCACACGGGCTGAGGGGAATGACTTGCTCTCTGCATGTGTGATCAATCCAGTCATCTCAATGTCAACGCACCTGAACTTTCGACAGTATAGTCAATTAAGATATGAACCAGATGACTGTACAATACATATGCATGCATGACATACGCGACGTGTATTGAACGACGTATTATTAGTATAAAATCATATATTATGTAACCTTAAACCCCCACCATACGCGACGATATGTAGTGTATAGTAGAGATTATCAAGTCACATGACCTAGTGATAGTGTGTACTACTACTATATATACGTATCATTCGTTCTTCCAACGGGAACATTACGAGTTTGGATCATTTTTCACTTTTTACTTTTTTCATTCGCGTCTATCAAAATCCCACAGTGATTTCCTTGTATCTTCAACAGACTGGACTATAGTGAACTTATCAATCTAATCTAATACATTGTAAGACATATATATGATCAGATAATGATTGGAAAATCGATACCTGAAAAACACCTAATATAACAACCAATACACTGTGTCGCAATAACTTGAGGATACACTTCGACTTAAAGCTCAATTGACTATCTCAGAAGGAAAATATAAAGTTAATATAAGAAGAGGTTTTAAAAATATTATAACAATGTTAATCCTACCAACTCATCCAAGAACATTAGATAATAATAACTTGTTATCAGCGATGTTAGATAATCCAATCAGTTTTGATAAAGGTATACATAGACAAACTACACATTTTCAAAATAAAATGACTATTGTTCAACCTGGTCCACCAAGTCCTCCTCCAACCAATAAAAAACAATTACCTGTGATGATCAATGGTAGTATTCACAATGATAATCCTGTTCAACAGATTAGTAACGGATTTGAAAAAGAGGACAAACCCGAAGAAAAAGAAGAAGAAGAAGAAGAAGAAAAGGTTGATTCGCGCGTGATTGTTAATGGTAATAGCAAAGGTCATGATGATGAAGATTTACCTAGTGATTCGAAAATTCCAAAACAACTCCCTACACCTAAATTATCCCAAGAACAACAACTCAATCAACCATCTCCGTCGATTTCCACACCCGCCAAACCTCCCCAACAACAACAAACACAATCCGCTACTCCTCGTACTCCGCAAACACAACAAATACCTTTAACAGTATCCAAAATTTATCAGCCTACAATAAACCCAGATGATTTATATAAGAAACAAATCGATTTATCATGGCCTAAGCCAATTTCAACATTAACGAGACCTTCAGCCGGTTTACATAATCCTTCAATGGCTTGTTATGCAAATGCAACTTTACAAGTTCTGTTACATACTCCACCTGTTTTAAGGGTTGCTATGGAACATCAAGAAGATCAATGTGAGTTTTTCTTCATTTTTCGATTCCTTAAACGACCGATATCATGCTGTAATAAATCAATGTGATTGACCAATTCTGGCTGCTCGTTGTCATAGGTATACGTCGATCAAAGAACCTATTCTGTATGTTATGTCAATTAAGGGATATGGCAACTGGTTCACATTGGGATAAAAGAAGAGCTTATGCTCCACAGGTACATGCTAGACTAAAAGGTGAGTTTGTCAATGTGGTAGATTGTTTTTCTGTCTGCTCGGAGACCGAGGCTAATCAATATATCGTGCAGACATCAAGAAAGGGTTTAGTAAAAATAGACAGGAAGATACCCATGAGTTTTTCAGATTCGTTACAGATGCTTTACAAGCTACTGCTTTAGCTGGTAAACCGAAGTGAGTTTACGTTCTGAATGTTTGACGTTTGCCCTCAAGTCAAACTCATTGACTGATTTCTTAATCTCCGTTATGTAGAGATCTTCCCGAGAAAATAAAGCATTCATCATGGGTATACAAGGTCTGGGGAGGTAGAGTACGATCAAGAGTTGTCTGTTCAAGATGTAACAAACCTTCAGATACTTTTGATTGGTTCCTCGATTTATCGTTGGATGTAAACAAAGGTAGACCGCAAAGTATAAGTAAAATGATGAATGGATTTACAAGAGAAGATAAGTTGGAAGGTGATAACAAATACCATTGTGACAAGTGAGTATCCTTTACAGCCCGCTATTCTTGCTATTATCATATTTATCGTTTTTCAAATGAATGCTGACAAGTTGAGTACCTTTTTCGATAGTTGTAAAGCCAAAGCCAACGCTACAAAATCATTCAAGATACAAGAAGCTCCTCCAATTCTTACTTTACACTTGAAACGTTTCAGCGTAGAATATAGCGCTCACAGTGGTAGAGCTAGAGCGAATAAGTTCAATGGACCTATAGAGTACAGTGAATACCTGGATATAGCTCCATATATGGTTGATCCCAAGGTATGTTTCTATGCTTCCTATCTCTCAATATCCCCTCGATTAACCCCACGGTCGATCACTGATATGCTTCCTCGCCATATGTAGGTTGGCGGAACCAATTACCGATTGTTCGGAGTGACATGTCATCGAGGTGTCGAATTACGCTTTGGACACTATACATCTTATATCAGAGGTCCACAAGGTTCATGGTTCCATGCAGATGACGATGACGTATCACCTTCAAATTTGAGAACAGTCTTAGGTGATAGAACAGCTTACTTGTTAAGTTATATTAGAATTCCAGATGATGCTGTTCCTACACCTGGATCAAGGAAGGAAGTCAATGGTCTATCTAACGGTCATACACCAACTTCATCAAGTGTCAAGATAGGGGAGAAACGACAAAGATATGACAACGGCGGTGATGATGATAGTACTGAAGGCGAAGAAAACGTCAATATGTTAAAACCTAAAAAGAGCATTAATGGATTTATTGGACCTCGAAAACCTATGGTGATACGTAAAGGCACACCACCATCTAGATCGGTGAACAACCATAATGACGAAGATGATTTGGAAGTTGAATTACCACCTGAATTACCACCTAAAAGGAAATTCGGTTCAGCTATGTCACCCAATAAAAATCATACATCAATCCTTCAACCAAAACCTATACCACCAGGACAATTTTATGGTAAATCACCTATATCAAGACCGTTAGGACCTAAACCTGATTATGATGATAATGATGATATATTAAAAAATGATCCAATTTCTAGTTTTTCATCTTCATCAAATAATAATAGTAATAATAGAAAAATGAGTAAAAGAGATAAAAAACAATTAGCTAAATTAAATAAGAAATCTAAAATTTCAGGTAGTAATATAAGACATAATCATGATAATCCATTTAAACAATCTCAATTAGGTGGTTCAAATAGATCAAAACAGAAAGATAAACAAAAATGGAACAAAATGCAATCTAAACCACCAAGGAAATTCTGATGAAAATAAACTCAAGATAGTAGAATCTCTAAAAGTTGAATATAGCAACATTATCTATAGATCATGTAATATATCGACATAGGTATCAACAACTTACATCACCGGTGACCTGTATAACTTGATTTATTGCCTGAGATAGATGGACAACAACCTTCGAATTAATATTTGTCATTGTACCATATAAACACAATACCACCTATGCATGAATTTCTTTTCTTTTAGTCTTCACTTAGCTACATGAACAAATATACACAAAACATAGACCTTCATCGATATATTGATATCATGGCTATTCATACTGTATATTTCGTTAAACCTTCACATATTCTCGGTAGCAATTACTTGATATGTTAAAATGACCATGGTTGCAGAAAGCAGGAAAAGACAACCTCTTCAGGTTTGCTTCGACTTCAATTTTCATATCCTTTTAACAGGATTTAATCTAATAAACCAACCTAAATTTCTTGTTGATTCAATAATATATTCAGAAATTAATAAAGCAGTTTGATTAATTTCTAAAATTTCAGTATTAATTTCAAATTCACCTAATAAACCTTTATCTTTTAAAGATTTTTCATTTTTTGTACTGCTTAACGATGATGACATACCAGTTGATTTTCTTTGACCAGAATTTAAATCTTGATAAGGTGAATAAAATTTACCTAATTCTTCTTCCATTCTTAATTCATATAATAAAGATTCATCTGTTATTTTACCAAATCCATGTGGTAATGCAGGTATAGGTAAATCTTCTATACAATGATTAACATTGTTTCCATTATTATAACCATTACCATTATTGTTATTATTATGACCATTCTTTGAATTATTTGAATATAAAGACGATAAAGGTAATCTTGAAGTACATTTTAATCTTCTTAAATTTTCTTCAGTTGAACAATTTAATAAAATATGAATTAAAGGTAAATCAGATAAATGTGAATGTAGAACTGATAATCTTCTTGGTGTTGCACATAAATGTGAAGTTAATATATATATAGGTGGTGTTGTTATAGTTGATGTTGATGGTGGGTGTCTGGCCAGAGTATTTAGAATTGTTTGTATCTGATTAAAAAGCAAGTATCAACGGTAATCCATTAATGATAATTAACATGAAGAGCGCATATAACTGTTTTACCTGTTCCCTTTTCCCTTTTCAATATTGATTTTTTATTCATGACAACTCACCATAACTTTTTTCATTTCCATCCATCTATCCGTATCTTCTTCTCTATCTATCAAAGGATCTATCACAGCTCTTAATGAATGATATTCTAGTAATTTAGCATTGGGTAGGATCTTCCTATATGTATTATTTTGCGATACGGTTAGTCAGCGCTAAGAGTCCTAAATGTCACATACACCTAAACAAGGTAATATTCACTCACACCAGCTCTTTAGCGACACTTGATTTACCTACACCTGGATATCCATTGAGCAGTATGACTACACCAGCCGGATTACCCATTTTGCTCTTGATCTGTGTATTCAATAACACTAATTCTGCGTCACGGCAGAGAATCTCTCTATATTCCAATCAACCAACCTGTCGAATATCTGAGAAGTATTCACAAGGATTACTGAGGAGTACAGCTCGTCTTATGATGGCGTCTACTTGTAGTGATATGAGGAATCTGACTTGGTGATTGAACTTTGAAAGATTGTAGTTTATGATGCAAGATTAAGAGCGATTGGCAGAATATCTTTATAAGCATGAGTATGATTGAGAGGTTAAAATCATTAAGATCTCAACTTCATGGTATAATATACACGTACTCACAGGTTAAACCAACACGGTATGGTCTTTGGGGTGAGAAAGCAAATTCATCCAAAATGAATTACATTCGGTAATGAATCTGAATCAGGTCGTGAACTTTATACCTTAATATGCTTACATAGCACCACTCTATCATCGTTATCCAACTTGTAACATTTGAAGCCAACTCTTCACGCTGTAACGCACCGCATTGATAGTATTCCGACTCAAGGTGTCAATGGCTAGTCTGTAAGGCATACCTTTCTTGATATCTCACAAGTAGGGTTGCAAGCGAAAGGTCCCCACCTATAACCATTATCCGGTGTATTGCCTGACATCGCATCGAGGGTTGGTTCGCAAAGCGCTACGGGATTTTAATGATTTGCCAAGTGATAGTGTTGATATCGCTTGTAAAGTTAAAACGTATTGATTCAAGCAAATGAAGGTTTGCCCGAAAATATACCTTTATATAGAGTTAGATCATCGGTAATTGACTGTCCTCTGCCCAAAGACCAAGGATCATTCGAGCAGATACCAGAAAAAGTTACAAGCTGATGATCAATGCTTTAGTCTCACCCTGGTCTATACCTGATCGTTCCTGCCGTGCTTTGATTTGTTGACGTTGACTGGTAGAGCTGAAGAGAGTGATAACATCGATTACCTTTACGACCGGCTAAACTATACTAGGGGTTATTGGTGTTTCAGCTTTGACAAGTATTTTGTTTCGTCCTTGACGTTTTGCGTCCCACAATGCGGTAACTTTGATAGTTCACAAGGATGGGTTGTTATGTGCTAGCTTTGTATCCTATCTCAAGATAGCACATGTGTGATAAATGCCTCTATGTCTAATACTTTCGAGATAAAACTAAAAGAAAGATAATACCGATACAAAAACTGCTAAAAAAAGTTCTGACGAGACTGGGATTCGAACCCAGGCCCCGAAGGACTGCCGAGGATGATTAGCTTTAGGGGAAATCTTCTCCTTAAGACAGCATGTTAGACCGCTCCATCATCTCGCCAACGCCGAAAGCCATATTTTTTTAAGATATATTGATTGTATTCTGTAAAGCCCGTTTGGAATACCTGTCTTTTCGTCGTTAGAGGCTGTATCTACAACAATTCATCAAGTTGACTCATGAGAATACCCATAACTGATAGTATAGAAGGGCCACTATGGTCGAAACGCTCTCAAACGTGATAAGTTATGTCGATTAATCACAGAATCGTTAGTAATTGTCACCTCCACTTAGATAGCCGGCTAACGTTGGAAAAACGTCACTTGAAAACAGAAAAATCGAAGTTAGATTTTTTTTTTTTTTTTTTCTTTTTTCTTTCCTTCTTTATTTTCTTTATATACATCCTGTACGGCCTTATTACTAGCTAACCTGATTCATTGAGTCCAATAATTCAAGAACGAGAGAAAAAAAGAATAGAAAAATGTTGTTAGCAAATTATGCTTCTGATTCTGATTCCGATGCAGGATCAGACACAGAACAAACTATTAAACCAGTTAATATTGTTTCACCAAAAAAGATATTAACAAGTAGTAGTGCCGCAAGTACGTCAAAGACTGTACCGGTAAAAACTAAAAAACCAGTAAAGATTACTCTTGGATTACCTAAATCAGAGGTTGATGCAACAGAAAAGAGTAGTGGAGATGAAGATGGGAAAGATGAAGAAGATCAAATCAAGGGCGGTACAAGCTTGAAGATAGCTGGTGGTAAAGGAGGGTAAGTCAACAGTTCTATTGATCAAAGTCTATCTTAGAGTCCTTAGTCCTCCCATAAGGTATCAATGTCTTCTGTTATTCTGATTCACGAATCACGGAATGTACATGTACATGTTGGACTTATGTTGGAACCGTGAATCAACTGACATATCCAATTTTCATAACTTTCTTAGTTCATCATTATTAGGAATGCTACCACCACCAAAACGTAAATTACCTTCATCTTCAACAACTTCTGCAACAGTGAATAAGGGAGCAAGTTTAAAAGTCAATAAATCAATGGCGAATGATCCTTCATCAAGTTCAAGTTCGAGTTCAGAACCAAAGATAAATATACCAAAACCTTTATTAGCTAGTACGAAAGCGAAACTAGCTTCTTCGACAATGCTATCGGCTGAAGATGATGAAAATGACGAGGATGAAAACGAAGAAAAGGATAAATTGTTACCGCCTAGTCTAGCCAGGAAGAATCAAAAGAGGAAAGGAGAAGGAGAAGAATTTTTGGATTTATTTGGTTTAGGTTAGTTTCTAAATATAATCTCTCGCTTGACCAGCTAATATTGATATGCCTCATATTTATTGATTGGCTGACAAGATCGTTCATATATAGGCACATCTACTTCTTCTTCCAGTATCAAAGCATCAATCGCATCATCTTCATCTACTTCTACATCATCATCATTAAAACCAACATTAATATCTTCAGCACCTTTGGCACCAGATTATCAACCACCTGAACCTAGCGTTAATGATCCTTATCCGGGATATTATCAAATTCCTTCATCAGGAGAATGGAAACAATATGATCCAGAATATTATAATTCATTCTTTGTTAAACAACAACAACAACAACAACAACAATCCAAAGAAGAAGAAGATGATGATGGTAGAATTGGAAAACATTGGAATGAATTTAATAATGGTGAATTTAAAGGTAATTTATTAGATATAAATCCTTTACAGAGTATTCAAGATGCAAGGAAACAAGAAGAAATTAATAATTTGGCTAAAAGACAGAAAGTTTCTGAAAATCAATTCGAATACAAAGTATGTTTTTTCAGTTTTCCTTTTGTTTCCTTTCTTCAAAATATATGGTATTTCAACAAGTCCCATATATATATAACATCTATTGTAGATGAAAAGAGGTTATATACTATTTCAGCCAAAAATCTCGAAAATCAAGCTGACATAAAAATCCATTATTTCCTTTTTCCCTTTAATATAGCCTGTTGGACAAGTCAAAGGTCTCGCATCACAAAGACATCAACTCACTTCTTTACTTAATACTGCATATACACAGAGAGAAGAATTGGAAGACAGGATTGCGCAAAATAAGAAAAATATGCGTATGGCGGGTACAAAATATGGTATGTTATTGTATAGTCTGTCGTTTGGATAAAGCACTAGCTGATGTGTATTATGTGGGTATCATCAACAGGTTTCTAAGAAATCTTTTCGAATTCAACGTATGTCTACCGTATGTATTTGTGTGACAGATCATGCAACTTGTATCACCAATGACGTTCTGATTGTGCAAAAAGCCTAATGGTCAGGTCAAATGGCTATGATGAGGCTACAATACATGTGATTCTACGTATATATTTCGCTACAACGTCCATATACATATATTTAATTGAATTTATTTGTGTAATAAAGTTATACAACTGATGAGATTTATTTGGGAGATATAATTCAATCATTTAAACTTCTTTACCTGATTCTTTTCTGTCTAATTCCCAACCACCTCTTTCCTTGATTACACTCCAAACCTTCTTTCTTACTCTAGCAACATCGGCAACTCTGTCACGAGCTTCTTCTAGTCTTTCTTTGTATTCATTACAATCAGCCAATAATTCACCTATTCTTTCTAATGCATCGTCAACAGCGCGACATTGATTTGTCATATCTAAATTATATTTTATACTTTGTGGATGTAAACTATGTCCAGGTGGATAATGGAAACCAGGATGAGCAGCATTGGGTACAGCACTTAATGTTATTCCATCGGGACATGTAAATAACCTTTGCAGTGGTGTAGGAACTGGATCACTTGGCTCATCATCCTCTTTATCAATGTTTGAGTTGGTTATGGGTGCGGCTGATCCGGCAGGTGTAGCTGCGTATGTTATATGCGGTGGTGGCAATTGTGCAGGTTGACCGTTAGCTGGAGTACCGATGAGCTCTTGCGTAACTCGCCACAAGTTATCGGTATCAGAAATATGAGGTAAAGGAGGTATAGAATTGGAATTTCGAGAGTTTGACTGCTGATCGGCCTTACTTGGCTCGCCTTCACCGTTGAGCTGAGAGGCTTCGCCGTTAGGTTGCGCCATTTCGGTTTTGGATACAACCGGTACATCGGCATGCAGCAATCGTGCAATATCCCTTGTTCTACCCAGAGCTTGCATCAAAGGTTTTTCGCCTTCGAGCAACTCTCCAGCAGTACGTTGAAGGCCAGTTTCCATACTGTCATCACCTAAAGTATGTCTCATAGACGGACTAGTGAGAATATCGAGATATGTGCGAGGTAAGGCTAGCATAGGAGCTAACTTGCTGGTAGACATAGGAGGTGAAGGACTGCGGAGGTGAGGTAAAACGAAATCTGCTTCAATTCCTCTCTTCCTCTTTCGGTTTTTCGCCTTGACTTCTGCATCTATGATATTCTGAGGCGGCTGTTGACCAACTTCGGTAGCAGCTTCGGGCAGGATTTGTTGGAGACATAACTTTAACCGTTTCCTAACAAGTTTATCTGATTTGGCTTCCTCACATTGAGGTGCCCAAGCGTATATCTTGCCTCTTCTCATGAACCTAGCATTTGGGTTCAGCTTGTTACCCGAGTTGGTAAGGATGTTTCGAGGAGCGATATCGATGGAATCGTCGGAAGCACTGGATGACGATGGTGAAGTAGGAGCGTCATAATAGGAGATTTGGTCCATAGATGGAATTGCACTATCACAGAGTGGTCAGTAGTGTTGAGGACCAACGTGTGAATCCATCGACTCACTTCAGCGTGTTAGGATGGACGGCTTTGATATTCCGCACCAGTTGATGACCTGCTCCGCCATACCGGGAGTGATGTTGATGACTAGATTGAGGTGGCATATTGGATCTATGGTCATGGTAAGTCAGCGTCATATTGCAACCAATTGTAAGCAAGCGCAATTGTAATAAAATGAACATTGTGAAGAGCCATCATACAGCAGTTGGAAAAAAACTTCAAGTCAATCCCCGAAGGGTCCTACATATGCTTGTCTTTGGTTTTTGAGTCTAATCATTGGCAATGGGGAGCAGGTGGTACAAGTGATATAGAAGAAAGAAAGAGAAAGATGCCAATGAAAAAGACACTTACTCTTCAAGAGAGGTCCTACCTCTCCAAATTTATTGAAACCAGGGTATAACTGTTAATGCCAAAAAAGTGTTTCATGATCAGCTTGATGTCATTGCGAGGCATAGCGAACACAGCGTAAAAGATAGACAAGAGTGATTGTGTAAACATCATAAATTTGGGTATAGATAAGATTTAGTCGTCTGCCATCCCCTTTTACAGGGAAGTGATTCTCGAGTAGCGATTCTTTATTGATAATCATATGTGTGAGGGTGATAATGGTAGGATATACAAGGGTTTAGGAAGTATCATGGAAAGTGGTAGATTTGACAATCAGGAAAGACAAGGAAGTATAGCACTCACTATGTTAGCTCTTATAGAGCTGATGAATGTTATATGAACATGTATTATTGATCTTATGCGTTTAAACCATGTAACATGAAAGATGAACAAGAGAAGAAAGAAGACGAAGAACGTTGTAAGTGGAAGATATATTAGATGATGATGCCCTTTGTCGGATCACACCCAACCTTTGTATTTACACACACGCGTCGGCGTTTTGTACGGCAAATTGTCAAATACGGCACATACCCAAACAAATGTGGCACTTATCGTCAAAAAGTCGTCTTGCCAATTCAGATAGTCATGTTGTTATCAACATTCATCATGCCGATAAGATAGCAAAGTGATCGAGCGGATATCAGAGTTATGCCGATTGAGCTTGAACCGATTGATCTTAATAAGAAATCAGTTGTGAATTTTCACCCAGTGCTGGCAAAACTAGTTACTTTCAGAGAGACCAGAAGATGCATGAACGGGCCATGAACTACCGAAAAAAAACTACCAAACTACTAAATGTACATCACACAGCTCTGCAATGTTCTTCCATGTATCGAACTCAACTTCGCTATAGCACCCTGATACCTTCCGCTCGCCTTTACGTTACTCCTCTTCCACAGATAACAAATTTGAAGAATGAAAACAAAAAGGGCTAGATTTGTCGGGTTTATAAGAATGGTCGATATGAATAAAAGAATATATGAAGAGGTTGTGTGTCGAATTCTATATTAGAATAATATATTGAAGCTTTTAGGACAACTGAGTATATGTTTTAACATGACGTGATATATAATAAAATTAATTAATCGAAATGAAATAAAAAGGGAGTGGACGAAAAGTACTATAAAGGCGGAGGCATCTAGTTAGAGAGAAGGGTGGTTTCAACAAGGATTGAGGTGACTCGATATGGGTCAACGTTTGAAGCGGGTCGTCTGTCTTCAAGGTAACCGTAACCTTGAGCACCAACATGACGAGGAATTCGGATTGATGCACCTCTGTTAGCAACACCAGCAGAGAAGGTGGTCATTGAGGCAGTTTCGTGTTTACCGGTTAATCGTTGGTCGTTATCTTCACCATATACAGCGATGTGTTCAAGATGTTTCTTCTCAAGCTTCTTGATGGCATCTTCGATGGCAGCCATACCTTTACCAGGTGTTCGCATGGCAGCGGTGGAGTAGTTGGAATGACAACCGGCACCGTTCCAATCACCTTTGAGAGGTTTAGGGTGGAGAGATGGCTGATTGTGATGGCGAGGTCAGTGTCGTGCTGATCGATTACCGAAGAAAAATGTACTCACTTTGATTCCCCATTCTTCACCAATTCTAACCAAAAGGAATCGAGCCATCCAGAGGTGGTCACCCATTTCGATACCCTCACATGGACCAACTTGGAACTCCCATTGAGAAGGCATGACTTCAGCGTTGATACCGGAGATGTTTACACCAGCGTATAAACAGGCTCTCTATATAATGATAAATATAAGCATTTGATCCAGACGAAGTAATTGATGTTGGCTTAGACTTACGTAGTGGGCTTCAATGAAATCTCGAGCGAAAACTCTACCAGCACCGACACCACAGTAGTAAGGACCTTGAGGACCAGGGAAACCCATCTTTGGCCAACCGAAGACTTGTCCATCAGCATCGAAAAGAGTGTACTCTTGTTCAAGACCGAACCATGGTTCGTGTTCTTTGGCAGAGTCCATAACTTTTTTGCATTGAGCTCGGTAGTTGGATTTGTTGGGTGTACCGTCATTGTCGTAACATTCACAGAGAACAAGGATGTTGGGTCCACCTCTGAATGGGTCTTTGAAGATAGCACATGGTCGCTAATAATGAAGTACTCTGATTAGCTAAAGCCCAATTAAAGTACAGAAGTTACCACTTACGAGGAAGACATCAGAGTTATCACCTGGAGCTTGACCGGTTGATGAACCGTCAAAGTTCCATTCTTTGAGATCGGCTACTGAGGTAGGGGCTTTGTCGAGGGTCATGGTTTTACATCTCAAACCACCTTCACCATCAATCCAGATGTCTGTGCGAGTAAAAATAGGTTTCGGATAATTAAGGAAGAAAGGGTTAAAGGATGGTATGAGTTAATGAGTCAGCAAACTGTAACCATCAATAGTTGTAGGCTAACAAGTAGATCTATTTGAATGAAATAGCGACTTACATTCAGCTTGAACTTTTGAACCTTGATCAAGTTTAAGGTAAGGGGCAAGAAGATCACTTCGTTTGGTAGCAATAAGGTCGGACATGTTGATTGATTACAAAAACTGGTCTAACTTGAAAATAAGTAGAAAAGACTGTTATGTTTTAACGATAGATTGATTTTGGTGGAATTCAAATCAATATATATTTATGTGTTTTTTTGTGATTTTATAACACGCAGTTTTGAGAGTGTCGGAGGGCAGGGTTTATCGAGTAATATCGACAAGAGAAAGATATATGGAGAGGAGATAAGGGGGATTGATGAGACGATCAGAAATATGGATAAATAATTTGACAAGCAGATATAGAGATTTGAGTGAGGCGTGATAGTAGGAATAGCGGTACAAGCGATGGATAATAGCGTAGTAGCGATAATAGTGGAATGGCGCAAAAAAGCAGGATGTTCCAGGGTGAGTCGTTTTAGTTTGGGTAGGTGATAGATGGTTGGTTGGTCACAAGATGAATTATAAAAGTTACCAGGGGCGGGTTGGTCAGGGCAAGCGAGCAGAGTAAGGAATTGGTTTATGACGAGTCAATTAAATGAGATTGACAATTTCCGAAATTGGTGATATATGATAATAAATAGGTTGAAAATTCGAAATTAATTCCGTTAGCATTTTGTCAATCGGCTTTACCGTTATATATGATGATAGACATAGATAGGATGAATATCGTTTCTAAACTTACAAGATTGAAGAACCGAATGAATAGAATTAAAAATGAAGAAGAAGAAGAAGCAAAATGTAGCTTAGTCTAACAAATATGAATGTTTTGATTGAACAATGCGAAGAAGAGGATGTTCGAAAGATAAGATGTATATATATATATCGATAGAGAAAGATAAAAGAAAACCGCAATTGTATACGGGGTTAATGATTACACCGTGGGGTTTGAGGTGTTATAGAATGACGAACCAATGATATCACAGAAATCAAATTACCTAACCATCAAAATATGAAAAATCAGGTTCGGGATAAAACAAAAAAGACCTGCTGTGTATGGTTTTTTTTTTTGTTGATGCATCAAATTCCTTATCCCTTATCTATGGTTTCACCATCAAAAACCGCGTATCCATCTTGATTAACTTAGATCCTTTGATGCATAGCCATCACCAATACACCCCTTGTCCGTCCTTTGACCGTTTTCAGATGTAAAAGATGGACCGCAAATCCATTACGACTCCTCTTTGCTATCTACATCAACAGAGAAAAGCTGCTTTTCATACATAAAAACGCTTCCCCAAAATTTCCCCAAAAATTCAGGATATTCGAAAACACGGCGAAGAAACCGCTTTTTTCCGGTTAGTTACTTAATTAAGTAAAAAAGCGCTTGTAAAACCAGATTTGAGATGGGTTAAAATCAACCAATTTTATTGGTTCTTCGGTAAAGGAAGCAATGAGCTGTGTAAAGCCGGTTCGTTTTGGAAAGGTCATGTAAATAGCTTTAGTACCGAAAATCCGATTTTACGGTAACCGCGTAAAGGCATCTTTCGGCAAGCTACCTTTCCTTTTCGAAATATCAATCTTGAGTAGATCACGATGATCATCGCCTTTGGTGCACTATAGACGAAGTATGAATTATTCTTGGCAACTCCAATGTGAATTGAAGAGGAGGCGTCGTTACAGTGTTCTGCTCAATCATGCCAATCAAAGGTATTCTTGACGTATTTTCAGATCCTATGGATGATACATGCGCATGGTAAAATCTGGATTCCTTATCTACAACTTTTAATCTCAAGTTACTACGCGAAGCGATCAAAGCTCATGACTCGATGTGGAATCAGCTGAAACATCCACCAAAATAGATTCAAGACCAGAATATCTTGGCACAGATCACTTTGATCGGTCAAGACCGTTATGAAATAACCATCAACACCGAAGTCTTATCATATCATACCGACTGGTGGTTGGTAAGAGCTTGGAGCAACTAATGCCTACTGGGGATGAAACAAGTTACAAATATCTGCTAAGCTAGCTTCTCCGCTTTACAGCGTCGCAAGAATCACATTAAGGTTGCAGGGGAACACAAAGGCGAGGGAGATTGAGCGATAAACAACCTTGCATAACAGATAAACGCGTCTACTGAATTCAAAATAAATATGGTTTTTACTTTTATTCTCATACTGGTCAGATACACTGATGATAGCGATACAATTTACATTTCGTCTTTTTTGATTTTATGGGTTTCTTTTGGTTTCACGACTAAATCTATCAAGCATTCCGTACCATTCTATAGCTTACGCAGATCCGTTGACGATATACCGGTTTTCCGTTTTCAAATCAATGTCCTGCAGACTAGACATTTTCATTAAATTTCTTTGACAGGTCCGGAGACTGTGATGTCCGGTCACGGTCACACTTAAAGGACAACTTGAACACTTCCAATATCTGTATGAGCGAAGACTCGTGAATGTCCAGGAGGTGGAGGTGGTCTATGGGGCGGTCCATGAGGTCCATGCGGTCCATGAGGTTCATGAGGTCCTCGGTGTGGAGGTGAAGGTGGGTGAGGATGTTCACGGTGACCTTTGTGAGGTGGTTCGGAAGGTCCGGGGGGAGGAGGTGGAGGAGGGTGAGGATGATTTTCTGGTCCTTTATGAGGTGGTGGTGATGGTGGATGTTCGAAATCGAAATCTTTATTATCATCTTCTAAAGCTGCTTCAAGGATATTGAACCAATTTTCCATGTCATCTTGTACATATTCAGATGCTTCTTCTTCATTTCCATCTAGAGTACTTCTTTTTTCTAGGATTTCCTCTACATCTGTTTCGTTTTTGGAAGGTGGTTGTTTTCTATGAGGGGGATGTTCACCTTTTGGTCTTTTGAATCCGACTAAACCTTTTTGAAATCCACCTGTTTCACTTTTACCTTCGGCTATAATATGATGATCTTTGTATTTCTCTGGGACTTCAACGGTATATTCACCAACAAAAGTTGATACATCATATTCACCTCTAAAGTTTTCAGCATGTTCAACAGATACGTTATTGGTCTTTGAGAATGCTTTGATGATTGATGATCGATATGAGCCTTGTGATAACACAGTCAAGTTGACTGATCCGGTAGTTGAGAAAGCCCCAATAAATGCTGGTTCAGGTGGGGGTGGTCCATGTGGATGATCGTGATGGTGTCTATGTTTCTCATCAGATCCACCGAGTAGTTTGGATAACCAAGATTTCTTTGGATGTTTATCCTTTTTGTGGAGATGATCATGTCTTTTCTTCTTATGTTCCCTCTTGTGCGTTTGACCCCGTTTGTCTTTTTTGTGATGTCGGTGTTCTTCTTCGTCATCACTAGAGTCATCTTCTTTACCATCATGATGTTTGGGTTTGTGTTTATGATCATCATCGCCATCATCGTGGTGTCCAGGTTTGTGAGGAGGTTCTCCATGATGAGGTGGTGGAGGTCTTCTGTGTGGTCCATTCCATGGTTCGAGGACATGTACCTTGGCGTCGATGTTACCAGTGATAGTTTTCAAAACTAATGCTTTGGATACATTATAAGTACCTCCGATGGCACCAGTAGTAGTCTCTAAGTTGATTTCGGAAGCTTTGATTGCTGATACATCGAGATCACCATTTTCAGATTTAAGTTTTAAACTCTTGAAGAAGACATCTTGAGCTGAAGGATCAATTTCAAATTGAAGTGATTTATTAGTCGAAATTGATAATGTTGGTATTCTTGATTTTTCAGCTGGAAGTATGATATGTACTCGATGATCGATCATATTTTCGGCCTATAATCAAAGATGAAAGGTATGTCAATGATGATCTTTAAAACCTTTAACAGCTAGTGAACTTTACATACAGTAATAGTGAGATCATTAACCCAATCATTTGATTTCATTTCCACACCGTTAACATCATTTTCGAAAAGTGATTCAACAATGATTTCTGATGTTGAATGTCTACCTGATAATGCGCTGTCTCTTGAAATGAGGACATTTCCTTCGACACCCTCAAAGTTGATATTGAGAGTCTTTCCTCGATTGAAAGGAATAGTGAAAGATGCGTTAGCAGTCTTTTGTTCACCCTCAAGTAAGATTGGTGAACCATATGAAGTTGGAATGACGGAGAACTAAGGCAAGAATAAATCAAGTGCAGTGTTGGCATCGATTTTGTTCCTGTCTTTTTTTTAGTAAAGTAGAAGGCTTACCTCATTTTTGATCTCACTCATACCATTACAAGGTTTGATATATTGCATATCATCTACATAACCATGATGTCTGAAAGTGTGTCCCCTCCATCTTAGTCCAGTTTCGAACTGCTTATTTTGATGATGATGCTTGTGTCCATGACCAGGTGCAACTAATTTACCCAGTTTACCAAGACCTACTAAAACAAAGTAAACTAAGATTAAAGCTAAGAAAGTTCTTTTAACCTTTGATGTTCTGGTTACTCTTTGTTTGTCCGTATTGGTAGGTCTGGAGGCGATAACAGGAGTTGTTGTTCCAAATGACGCTGGATGTAGTTTACTGAAATCAACTTTCTCATCTCCATTATATTGACTGATGTTGTTACCGATGGATGCTGGATGGACTTGACTTATATCTTGATAGGCCTGGTTTGTTTGTTCATGATGATTGAAGGATTTCTCTTCACCTGTTGGAACAGGGTGATAAGTTGGTAATAATACCATGATGGATGATAGTGTCGATTGACAGTTACAATGTGTTCCTGTCTAAAGGATAAATCGAAAAAAGGAGAAACGAAGGGGTTTTGATTCCAGGTGATTTGAATCTCCTTAAATATATGACTTTAGATGTATCGACCTCGTATGAGGTATCTGGCGACTGGAGATTAATTAAGGATTGTCAAAGTCACTGCGTTACTAGTGGAAAAAATAATAGTAGTTGTGTTGTCTTTGCTTTGGAGCTTGTCGTTCCTGATGCCAATTACAGTACTCCTTTTTATGTGGGACTTTGCATAAAAGATTCCACGTCGAAATTCGCAATTTTAATTATTTATTGGAGGAACGGCCGATAACTTAATAGCGAATTGCGGTATGCCAAGAACCCTTGATGGTATTTTTTGTTCGGTATTCTCGTTATTTGAACACAGCTATTCCACTTGCCGTCAAGTCAATGGTAAATGAATGCGCTTCAAGAAGAGGTTTTGCTTTTTCTACAGTCACTACGCATATATCCACCCGCAGTATTAGATTTCACGCAGTCAAAAGATGTTCATGGGAAAAGAAAAGATCATCTGCGCAATCAACACAAGATTCGAGCAATCAAGTGGAGGTTTGCATGATGCGATATTGCATAAAACCCGAAAGAGGAAAGAGTTCAAGGCACACCTGATAGTTAACTAATATAAATGCTGGGAAAATGGTCAACTCGGCCGAATGATGAGCTTACAGTGGATGAATAATGGTACACCACGTTCGACACCACGAACGTCATTGACTCTGCATTTTTAACGGATTGCACAGACAAGCAAGTGCAGCGAGGTGATATGCGCAGAAAGGGAGAAGTAGAACAACCATAAAAACTCGCATCTCGTACTAGGTCTACAGACTAACTAAAGACTATAGCAACTATCCTACTATCCTACATACGATGACCCAACTACATCATGAAAAGAATCAACACTAAATGAGTCGGGTACTGGTAAACCTATTCACTAGCTAAGGAAATCCCGTTGTTTATGCGGGAGCACCACAAGCAGAAGATTTGCAGTAACCGTTAGAGTTGACGATGGTGTTTGGATCATCTTGACCACCCCAGTTGTCGTTTTTATCGGTTGATACACATTGTGAAAACATGGCACAAGTGAGGACACCATCAGTGTGTTTAGGGAGATAATTCTCCTCCTCATTAACATCGTAGTAAGTGTTGACGAAGACACATCCTGCGCACAAGAAAAGAGTCGAAAGTCAGCGATGCAATGGAAGAAATCGATTAAGAATTAATTGAGGAATGAGCAGATGGAAGTGTTACGAAATGGAGGACTTGACCAAACACTCACCTTCGATTTTGTCACATGCGGCAAGACAATCATCGACTGAAGTGGAAAGGGTGTAGGTCATGTAAGAAGCATCTTGAGTAGCGGCACCCATGGTTAAACCCATCCAAACACCATTGGCAGCAACTCTGGTGTAGTTCTGGTATTGAACTTGATACTATAAGTGAACCAAAAAATCAGTATTTATAATATAGAGTCAACCAGAATCAACGGGATGCGGCTCACAGTTGTCTCACAGACTGGGTAAGAGAGAGGATCAATGACGGCTGAAGCTGAAGGTGAAGCTGCAGCTGAAGAGGCAGCTACTGGTGAAGGATCGGCTGATACTGCAGCAGCTGATGAAACAGCGGGTGAAGCAGCGGCAGAAGAGGCGTCACTGGCAGCAGCTGAAGAAGCTGAAGAGGCAGCAGCAGATGAGACTGCTCCAGCGGCAGAAGAAGCTGAAGAAGTGGCCGCTGAGGATTGAGCTGGAGCTGCAGCTGAAGAAGCGACAGCTGAGGTTTTAGCTGGAGCTGCTGAAGAAGTGGTTGGAGCTTTGTAACCCCATGGGAATTTGTGGGGGGGGTTACATTTCTTTGGAAGATTTGTTCTTTTGTTACCACTACCACAAACGTTATATCTATTTCTTGATGAACCTGAACATTTGACTTTATCATAAGAATCTGCGTAAGGAATTTGATTCCAGAATCTGTTGTTTGATGGTTTCTTTGATGAACAGAATGAACCTGGAGTTGAATTTGATTTCCATGGTACACCTGAAGCACCATAGTTTGGTTGGTTACATAAAGAAGTAGATCTTTCTTCAACAGCTAAAGCTGAAGCACCTTGAGTAGCAAGGAGACCGGTAGAGGCTACGAGAGCAATGGTTTGTAATGAGAAGAACATGGTAAATAAGGATTATTTAAAGGTGTTCGGGAGGGAGAGGTTGGTCGTAGGAGAGGGGGTTGGTTTGGTTTGGGAGTAGTAAAGGTTACTGGTGGTTTGCGTTTGTGAGATTGTGGGTGAAGAAAACATTTTTGAAAAAGGGCTATTTTGAAGGGGTTTATATGTCTTTTTTCCAGGTCACTTTTCTTCTCTCTAACTATCATAATCAACAACGTACACTTCAGATCCTAACGTTCTGAATTGCGGATCAAGCGGTGATAATCCCCTCTAATCTGAGACAATCACAAAAAAAGGTATTCACCTCAGATGTGTCTAGGTTATTCTCCTGACATGTCATGTACTAAAAAGCGACAACTTGCAAACAGAAGAGGACGATAAATGAACATAAATCAGTCACCGGACGCCCCGGGTTCCTGAACGGGACCTACCAGTTTAGTCTAATTAAAACTTGCTTAAAACATCGATCGCTTATCACAGCTGTGCATCGAACAAAGAGAGCTGAAAACTCAGGACATATCACGATACATGCGTCGCCCCCTGACAGACGAAAAGAGAAAAAAGAAGACAAAAAAACAGTACTTATGCTTCGGTAATTTAAAGGTCAATTTGCAGATCCCGACTAAAACAAATTTGTCTCAAATCTTCCAAAATGTGCAAACGCGAGCAGCTTTTAAAAGAAAGATGATTCAGCAAAAGGCTTGACAGTAGTATCCAGAGCAAAAAATCTAGTTTCATCTTACGAGATCTTCTCACGTTGTAGCCCGCTTACCCCGATTCAGTTTATTCTATTTAGGGTCGTCAATAGGGTAGGACGGCTCGCATTATGGCATTTGACCGGAACCTTATCTTTAAGCCCTGATATCATCGCTTTTACCCAAACGAGTGATCGAATTTACAAATGCATCTGGATCGTTGTTATCTGCAGGTGATTTGTACCGTGTGGGTTATACCACAATTTGTACCGACCTGCATTCGGCTGATCGTGAATCCCCTTCTAATGAGGCGCAATAATCTTCTCGACAATCCTATGAATCCAACCCTGGACGTGACCATCGCGACGAGCATCATATCCTTCGACCACGTCGGTCAAAGGAAGTTTAGCATCCGGCGATGGATCGACGTTACACAGAATAGTATGGAAGGGGGGCGGTATTGACAATCTACAAGGATTCATAGACACATTGTGCTTAGTTAGCCAGAATTGTTTCAAACCAAGTTTATTTTGAAGTAGTTTTGGACCAGAGTGAATAGTAACTTACCTTAGCTGACCTAAATCAGCAAGATGTATCACACTTTCTAGTTCATCTAAAAAAACTTGGGACCTGACTGAGGCTGGAGCATCTGATAATCTAATCCGGAGTTGTGAAAAAATCATATCAATTAATTGAGTAGCGAATTCTTCGGATAAGATGTGCGACAGTTCATCGGGATCTGATAAATCAAATGTGGCGTTTTTGAGGGTAACACTAGTTCTAAAAGGAGCGAAAACGTCGATCTTCAAACCGTGACTAAAAGATAAATCAATTCAAAGACATTTTGTCTTTCGCTTTAGCCTTGGCAAACAACCAGAGAAAACATAAAAATAGATTCGGATAGACTCACCATCCAGGAATGTCTAATTCATAACTACCGCTTAAACTGTCCGCACCAGATCTACCGGTCAGGAAGTTGGTGATTGTCTCAGATGATTCGTCAGAATCAGTAATCATCCGGCTATCAAACACAACATCTAGACCAGCTGTTTGGAATAAGTGGTAGAAGTTCTTCATAGCTGAATCAACCGTGTTACATAATTGCTTATACCTTAAAGCGTCAACGATGTGTTTCAATATGCTTGCTGAATTTGTATCTGAAAAGGTTGGCGATACTAATTTGGTTTTCCGTTGTCTATATAGATTGATAAGGTTCAACCGAGCGGAAGATATAATAAGGTCACATAGTGGGGAAGTTGGCGTTTGTGACGAGCTTCGTATATCATACTAACAGTTTGAAGCGTCAATTTCAGTCATTATAACGGTACTTTTCGTACTTACCAGTTCGAAGCCAAGTGTATACCCCGCAATAGGCAACGACACAGATCTTGGTTCAAGCTCAGATTTCGACATTTGCGACCCTTCATACCGGATCTACGTGACCGCACAAGGAATCAGCTTATTTTTCGGTTGATGTAAGTAGACACCGCAACTCACTTCCCCAAACAGATCCTCATCAAACGCCTCCATCTGAGCAGCATCCATTTGCGCTCTGACATCTGATGCAGGTGGACTGTCGACAGGTGAAGACTCAACCACAGCGCCTGATACATCTTTCAATGTAGTCTTCAAACGTAAGAAAGATCTTGAACCGAAAGTGAGGGCGTCCTCTTTGGTTGGATCTAAATCGAAAGCAGCTAGACAACGGGTTCTTGTAGCTAGCGGAGCTGGAAACGGTTAGCACTGCGCTAAGAAGGGTATGGACTCACCTTCGTCAACAGCGTAAGGGACGATTATATCTTTAGCTTTTTCACCATCGATCGTTGTCCTACCGAAATCAGGTTTAGGTAAAACCGCCCATTGACCTCTACCATTATTATTACCTTCTTTTAATTTTCTTACATCCTTCCAAAATCTATCGCCAGCATTAGCCATCATTTGTAATTCTGATACAGCTGAATCTATCAGAGTAGAGCATTCGTCTAAAGCTTGTTGCTTAGCTGCTAATACTAATTCCAGTTCATGAACTTGGGCATGTGTAGGTTTCGTAGGCCGTGATGAGGGAGTAAGTGAAAATGTGCCAGGTGGTAATATTGGTGGTTCTTGAGGTACAGAAGCAGCAGCTGCAGCGAGAGCAGTTTTCGTATCCGCTTCATTTGCTTTTTGAGCAGCTTTTGCCTTGCCTTTTTTACTTGTGGTTTCTGGTTGTTGATTTGGTGCAGGTGGTGGTTGATTTGTATAGCTGGATGAAGCCGCAAGAGTTTTCGCTAGTTCAAGTACATACCATAGCTCGTTTCGTGCCGAGCTATTGTAGTTCGATTAATTGGACTTGTCTATGCTGACTTGTTGATGACTTACTTCAATTGATCATGTACCTCACTACGGAGCTGTTCCATATCACTCCTGTTCATCATTTGGAAGGGATCCTTTTCCTTCTGTTCCTGCGTTTCCTTGTCTTGCTTTCTTATTGCGTCTTCATCTTGAGGTAGTCTTTCCAACCTTTCCTCACTAATATCTAGTAGCCCATTGGGATATTCGTTCCATATCCTTTCTAGCCGTTCAGTCAATTGGTCGTTTGTAGATCGCCTGCATGTGTGGTCAAAAGAAGGAAACAGTATAAAGCAAGCAGATCATTAACAATCCCATAACACAAGACCAAGACGATTGATAATGAGATGACTCTGTAGTCTAATTTGGTACCAGGCTTCTAAAGCTCACCCTTCATCATAGATTATCCCTCCATCAATATCTATAGCTTGAAGCTTTCTTTTGCCAAGCGCAGCATCCAGCGTTGCCGGATTTAACGAGAGTCGAATATCGTCAAATACTGTTCTAGTTGATGTGCTCCCATTCATCTCGCGGTCGGAGCTTCGATTGGCAAGCCTGAAAAATATGTCTGAATTGTATGAATGACCAATGTAATCGCAAATGCTTTTACACCTGCATATATAGCATTTTCAACGAGATTCCAAGAAACGACAACAAAAGAGTGATGACATCACGATATTCCACGTGGCCTCCATGTGTTATTGCCCGATTTATTTGTTTATTTTGGTGGTAGATGTCCGAAATGTGAAGATAAGTTACATCTCTAATCTTGCATTGAAATCGACTTGTGAGCGTAATCTTTGCTTGACCAATGCAAAAATCATTAATCACCCACTATATATAGGATCAAATCCTCACAGCCTCCAAATTATGGAATAACCATATCTTAGCTGAAGTTTCCAAGATGGCGATTTCGGATAAGGTCAACTTGTTACTGCTCATCGAGCTCGCAGCAGTCGTCATCGGAGCTTCAGCCTTTCTCTACTATTGGAATCGATTACTCGGATCAGTTGTCGCTTTCTTGATAAGACTTTATACATGGAAGAATCACAATGCACATATTGTGATAGGATCGCTTCAAATCGCACCTTTAGCAGGTCGTATATCATTTAGAGATGTAGAATACCATTCAAGTAATATATCAGTTAGAGCTTTGCACGGGCATGTCACTTGGAGGTATTGGAAACTTAGAATAAGGCATGAAACGGACACTGAATCGACCAACCCGAAAAGATGTAAGTGCATAATCATAATAAGCAGCCCACGCAAATCTAACTGTATTATCAGACAAATTACCTTGTAGGATCACTATTTTCGCTGAAGGTGTGGAAGGCTTCGTGTTCAACCGTACCCCAGCGTACGACGCCATCGTGGAACGTATGAAGAAACATGAAAGAGAAGAAAATGCTGCTAAAGACTCACCAGGAACATCCGATGATACAAGCAATGATCCTGAATCTACTTTGAGGTCTAGATTGAAGAAGGTTGCCAAGACGTCTACAAGAGGAAGTGCTACCACCAAAGCTGCAACGTCTGAAAATGGATATTCTGATCAACGTGAGTTGAGCCACCCTTAATATGAACTAACTTCTCAGAATATCCCCCAGAACCTGATCATCACAACGTGAACCTAGTCAAACCTGCTGTCAAAGCTCCACCTGAAGGACTAAATTGGTTTCGAGAAGCACTTCCAATCGATGTTAGAATTGTGACTGGATCTTTGGTCCTTGGGAGTGATGCAACTCCAATGGTCTTGATTGGTGATTTCAAAAGAGCTGAAGGGACCTTAGAGGTTTCGGATTCTAGATCAACATTAGATTTATATAAAATGGCTATCAATCTTACTTTCCATTCGGCAAGTGTTCTTATGCGTACAAATGTGGATTACTCTGGTCCACTACTTGCTCACGGGAAAAAAGTCTATGATGAATTACTCAAACAACAACCTGATCTTACGGAGAAACCACCTTCAGCTTTATCGGTCTTTACTGGTTTTCATTTACTTTCAAAGCAATTTAAATTCCTACGCGATCCGAAATTTTCTACACCACCTGTTGCCGGCCTACCTACCGATAAAATATGGAAAGGTCTGGCTAGATATCGTGAACCTGAAATGGGAGAAAATAAAGCACCTAAACGAGAAGAAAGAGAATATGCCAAAGTCACCACTTTATTAGAAACCCATAGACTTGATTTAACGTATTACGCAGATACCCCTGGTTTAGTTCCTCATTCATCCGAGTCTCCATATATAGATGAGCTAGATCAAATAGGCAACGTGGATCTGCCGCCGGAATATGGTATAGACATTGTCATTCACAAAGGAAATATTAGATATGGTCCATGGGCAGATAAGCAAAGGTGAGTTTCTCTATTTCGTCGAGTTTAGCTAATTTACTAGAGAGGCTATCCAACGAGCTTTCGCTCCTTCTCTCTTCTTCGATTCCGAAACAAAACCACGGCTTTTACCTGGAGATACACGAGTGCACACCACCTTGGTCTTACGTTTGTCGCTGGAAGATGAGACTGTCATGCGAATACCTACTAGAGAACCATCCAAAGATTGGCAATTTGATAACGCACCTACGGATGTCGAAAGAAGGTATGGATGGTTGGACGTTGTGGTGGGCCCAAATTCTTCCATCTCGTATACTCAGGATCAAGTCGCTACAAAGCAAGGATACGATTCTATGCTAGTCTTGCAGTTGGATTCTATCGGTATCAGTTCTAGTGTAAATCTAGATACGTTTATCAAGGCCAAGACGTGCAAGGTGAGTCATCATTTGCAAGGAGTATCGCTTATAATCAGCTTTCCATGACTATGCCAACCCCTCTTGAATGGGACGCTCAACGAGATTGGGGAATGGACGTAACATTGGATACACCATCTATCAGTCTTTTGCGGGATCATGTAACCCTTATCTCTGATTTAGCAAAGGATTGGAGTTCTGGTGCTTCAGTGGGCGATTACCATCACTTTGTACCCAACCACTACAATTTCAGGGTATCACTTATCAACTATGATTTACATCTTTATATCAATGATTACAACATTGTCGATGCACCTTGGTCAAGAGATGCAAACGGTAAGTCTCGCTTTAAAGTCAACAAGGCTAACGTGCAGCTTTCATGGACATTTATGGACCTCGTATGGACGCGTATGTAGCGGTCGCTTCGACACAATATCGACCCGAATCAGCCACTGTGCCATTCAGCGTCAGTCTGTCGGATGCTCGAGTGGAACTATGCGTGCCAAAATGGGACACTCATCGAGCCTTTGGTTCTGCTGTAACCGAGATTGGTAAAATTGGTGAAATCACTGCCAAAGGCTCTTATCTTTACTATTCCGTTCCAAAGCCAGACCATCAAGAAACTCTGAATCTTCATTTAGAGGTAAGTCTCCGATCAGGCTGAATTTGGCTAATCGATGTACAGGGCAAACACGTGGTATTTAAAGCACTGGGATGGGTACTTCGACGGTTGTTCTGCGTAAAGGATAATTATTTTGGAGGGTTTACCCAATTTCGCACGATGCAGGAATACCTTGAAAAGTTTGATCACGATCCGACCTCGGTAGGCGATCCTATAGAAGAGAAATACAGGCCAGGTAGAGTATGTACAGCTCTCTTTTGTCACAGACATTGAGCTGACCTAAAGAGTGTATAGTCCGACCCGTTTGCCGTTTTCGTAACGATGAATGTTGAAGAATCCTTCATCCTCATGTCAGATGAGATATATAACTGTAAAAGGGGTCTCGTCCAACCAGTACCCCAATTGCAGATGAATCTCAAATCGGTCGACCATTTCATGGGTGGGTTCAATCTTTTCATCATCGAGATACTTGTGACTAATGCTTTCTCAGAATTATCGCTTGATGCTACTCCGACATACGTTGTTGCCTCTTCTGACCTTGACAGTATATATGCGAAGGGCAGTTGTCCATCGATCACCGAAAACGACATCATCTTCATCGAAGGCATTGAAGTCAAGGCCAATAGATTGTTCGGTCCACAGCCACATGCCAACACATATCTCTGTCTTTGGGAGGTGTCATTGCCGAAAATATCAGCTTTTCTAAGTCCAGATCTCATATCAGTGCTGCAAGCTACCGGAAGAAGTTTTGGATATACATTTCCCGATGTTGAGAACGGTCCTTCAGAAATCTACGTACCAAAGGCTTTTCCTGATGGTAAGTGCTGTATGAGCGGACTAGGAGCTGACTTCGAGCAGTAACCTTCGTCAAGGTTTCAATGGACGAGGTAGCCGTAATGGTCACGTCAGGGAATCACGCCATCTCTGTCGAAGCTCCGAGCGGATTCTCTCTTGATACCAGTTCCATGGGTACACGTTCATATAGCTCCATGATGGGCGTCTTGCTTCCCTCTTTAACGGTAAACATACTGGAAAGAGGACCAAGAAGCAATTGGCATACTGTGGGATCCGCTCAAGCAGGATGTACTATAGATATATACAAACTGCCAACAGGATGGAAAGAAGCAGTCGCAAAACAGCAAGAATATCTGAAAAGAGAGGATCAGGACACAAGTAGGATTTGGTACATGTATCAGGAATCAAAGCCACTTTGTTAGTATTTCTATTATCGCTTAACCACAATCAATAAGCTGACCATGTTTTAGCGGAGAAACACGTCAACGGACTTTATCTACCCCAACTTCTACGTGAAAACTCAAAAGGTTCGTTTTGTCAAATTGGAGAATATCTAGCATTACTGACCCTTCTGTAGATGATGAACCTGCTCAAAAAGACTCTGATTTTCCCACAATAACCTCTGATATTACCGATATCGAGACTTCTTCGGCAAGCTCAAGTGATTCCGAAGTATTATATGATGATTTCAAGTGAGTTGGTCTCGTGGTATGGCGTTTGATGCCAAGCTAACATCAGATTATAGTCAAATGCGTTTACGAAATAGACGGTCGAGATCGTTTGCTACCGCTCGCGAAACCCCGGATGATTCGTCAGTTGGAGACGAGTCAGATACTGTATCAAGCGTTACATCTATCGAAGGTTCCGTTCAATCTGATAACGCCGCATCGTATCAAGATATCGCTTCAGCAATGTCAGCGAAATTGAGAAGCTTCCATATGGTCAATAGCAAATACGGAATCTTCCCAATTATCAATCCTGCTTCGTCAACCCAAACAAACGACAAGGCTTTGCCCACTTCACGATCAATCCAGCACGGTACACTCATCCGCTTGTCTGGTTCCAGCATCAATGTGAACTTGGTACCATCATCTGCTACTGCTATCTCAGCTATTCTTACCGGCCTTTCAACAAAGGATGAAGGCTTCGAGAAACGACTAGACGAGCTTGTCGCTTCTCAGCTGTCTTCCATAGAGCAGGAGTCGACAATCGACGATCCAACGGTGTTAGATCTCAAGTTACCGTCCATCAATCTCCAGCTTTCTTCGGGACTCAGGCAAGCCGACTCGATTACCACCAGCATTCAAGAGATCAACTGCCACTTATCGCATTACGCACCTCGAAACAAACAAGCTATCACCGATATCATAGCCAAGCTCTCCACCATTTCTATTACAGGTACAGCCCCGACATCACCTATCTCGGATATATCTTTACGCGAAGTGGCTGAACTGAACGTCACGGAACCTGGTGGAGTGCCGATGTTCAAGGCGGCAATGGAGGATTTCGAAATAGCAGTACATTCCAGTCAAGGTATACGCATCCATGCAAAAACAGCTAAAACTAGATTCGATGCCGTTACACCTGCTATCGAAACCATAAGGACTTTAACGCAACCTTGGCAAAAAGCAATCACACATATTCAAACGAGGAAACCTCTAGCAGTATCAGATGCGCATGTTCTATATACAATTCTACAAAAAGCCATAGTACACGGGTATCACGATAATTCACCAGCGTTCGGTTCTGAAGCAGGCTATGGTCTGCATGTCCCAGATGCGAGAAATATCAGGTGGCAAAGCGGTTGGTGGATATTAGCTAGATTCCGTGAATGGTATAGAAGGCTTCCAGTCGAACAAACCATTCAAGAAGAATTACAATTAGATCAAATGGCAAATTATATAATGACTCAGCTAGGCAGAATCGACGAAGTTCATGGTGCTCCTAGCGTAATACGCCAACAGCATTTCATGAAGACCGTCTTTGGTCCGCATATTCTAGAACCTTTGGACGTTGAGAATAAGAAGAAAGAAACAGCACTGGATCTATTCATCTATTCCGAGAACCTGAAAATTAGTCATTATGGATATATGCTTGGTTCCAGGAATATAGCCTCTAGTAGTATCACCGTTAACAAAGCTTCAATTGGTGGATCTGAAACTACAGGAAAAGCAGATGATAATCCAGTCACTCAATACCAAGCGGTTATAGCTATTCAAGAGGTACAATGCGAGATGAAGGACAGTCTGATCGGACTGGTGAAGACTGGATTAGAATATATGCCAGAGATTACGAATAAACAGGACCCAGAGATACCTTCATCGAGTGATCGAAATTTGGTAATCATATTGGACGGTCAAGTTGGTAATGTTGACGTTAACGTATCAGGGGGTGGTCTTCGTTTACATTACGGTATCGAAGGTCTACATTTGACGAGACTATCCCGGCAGAGCAGTCGACAAACTCATAAATCGTCAAAGGAAACCCTTACAGCCACATGTCGTATCATGGAGCTATCACTCTTGCAAACTGAAGATAATCAAGACCAATATGATCGTTCAGCTGATCGAATTATTGTCAGTTTGCGCACAGAAGCGCTGAACGCCTTATTTAACAATCGCCATACGACCCGTAAAGCTCAATTGCCTGGTTCCAAGCTGGTTTTAGGTTTGAAACTAGTTGAATTTGATTCTAGACCTCAACTGCGAGCATTTTATGCCTTTGTGCAAACTTGGAAAGCAAAGGAGTTACCGTAAGTGACAGGATCCTCTGAACGTAGCTGACTTGTATCCAGCCTTTATACCTCCGCAATCAACGATGTACAGTCGAGATTGACAGCCAAAATGCCCAGTAAATCAAGCTTAAAACCCGCGCCTTCTACACCAATTGCTGCTATAGATTTCACAGTTAAAGCGCTTCACGTTCAAATCCGAGCTGCTAAGGCGTTATGGCTTCGTTGGGATATAGGCAAGATTTACGCTTCTCATCAAGGTGTTAAAGATAATATCCGCTTCGCAGTACAGGTCGAGCCGCAAGTTGTAGGGGCCTACGCTTCCCTTCGCAAACACAAATCAACCGACTCTTCATCACTTCGACTTCCCTCTATCACCATTATCGGTAACACTGAATCTATTGCTGATCGAAATCATTTAAACGCAAATGTCCAGCTTGGGTTTTTCACTGGAATACTTAAACCCGTCATACTAGATCGACTACTATCTCTTCATCAGCAACTTGCAGCCGATATTACACAATTCGCTACTGATTGGAAACACGATGCCACCAAAATCCTTAATAAACGACATGCCAAGGGTATCTCCATGATCTCTATTGAATCAACCGCATCAGCACAGGCTAAATCGCAAAGTCGACTATTCAATATACATATTGGTGTGGCTGGGTTACGACTCGGTCTTCGTGCTGATGATGTAGCTACAACACTTTTGTTCGAAGCATTAGCAGTGGAAGGCAGAGCCACGAATCATCTTACCGAAGATCATGCACTTCGTTGGCGCGCGAAAATTGATCATTTCGGCTTATCTCTCGGTCATCTTGGATCACAAGCTCTATCAAACGATTCAGAACCTGTTAGAACTCATCGAACTGCATATATGGTCTTGGATGCCGAAGTTCAAGAAGTGCCTCCAACATCCCAAACTACTTCAAAACTCAATGTTAATCTCAGTCGTGTCCATACCGTTATGCACCCTGAAGCTCTAAGTGAATTAGCAGATCTTTTAAAAAGTTGGATGTCTGATTTACATACTTTAAGAGATCATCGTTCTGCAGAAGTAGCTGAAGTCAAAGTCCACACCACTAAAGTGCTCAAGAGATTAGAATCAGCTGAGAAAGTTGAACATTCCGAGAAATCTTGGTTTGCCAACCGATTGGTTTTTGTTGAAGTATCCGGTATCGGAATTGCCATACCTCTTGTTGAAGGTGCCGCTATTGGTGACAGTATACGTAGTGATACACCAGCTTTACTGTACTCAATCCGAGTGATTAGTTTCCAAAACAGGCGGAATGAAACGGCTAGATTCAAAGTACAAAATATGGCTTTACAGTTTATAAAAAAGTAAGTTCTACCTACCTTTACCTTTACAATTCGCTGATATGGCTACAGATTCGACCAAAGTTCCTCTGAACACTTTACCGGTGATTTCCATGAATCTCTTAACCGTATGACACTTCCCTCGATCGATATGGAAGCACAAATGTCCTCCACACCGGACTTATGGCAACTTTCAGCTCATTGTTCAGCAACCGATTTCAAACTTTCTTTATCACCTGATATAACAGATGGTATATTCAAATTAATCGATCTATTTCACCATGGTAAAGAACGTATTTCAAAGCTTGAAGAACAATACAAATCGGAAATGGCAAAGCACCCCTACGAATCCGTTTCTGCAAAATATGATGATCCTGCTTCACCAATGACAATTAGGCCTTCTCAGCGTATATTAGTCAGAATGTCATATACTTTCAATAGTGGTATTGTTGAACTTCATCGTGGGTTGTCTGAAAGTGATAGAAGAACAATGAATGCGGATTTAAAGAAAAGTCGACAATGGCATGATACCGTTGTTCTTCCTACCGTATCTATATGGATGGATTACACTGGTCCGAAAGCTATTGGTAAAGCTAATTCGGATGATACTGAAGATAACGATGCTCTCCTTCTGTTCAATGCCGTGAGTCTACATACGAGGCGAACCTGGCTGATCATGTAACAGGCCGTACACGAAAGTCGCAACCTTCTTCGACCATCAATCTTGCCTTTCTTCATTCAAATCCTTAATCGAATGGAGACTCGAGCCAAAGTAAAAATGGCAGAAGCGTATTCCGCCCCCCATCCCCCTCGACCGGAACCTACCATTGCATCTACCAGCGAACAGTCTATTCATTCTGTTTCTAAAACACCTATGGAGAGAATCAGAATACGGCTTACTCTTCGTATTGATAAATCAAGGCTTCGATTATCCTGCGCACCTGATTCTAATGCTTATGCAGATCTCAAATGGGAAAGTGGTGGATTCCTAGCGAGTACAACTATTGGTGGAAACGACAACACGACTGTTGCTGGAACAATATCAGGCGTCACTGCTTATCTTAGACATGAGTTTGCTGAAGAAGGCAGAAGTTGTATTGAAGCTGGTGCCAAGGATATGGCATTTTCCGTGGCATATAGTCCAGATGATGGTCATGGTAGACAAAAAGGATTATCAGTTGTTGTCGATACCTCTCTTTCTGGTCAATTTAGATTAGAACAATTTAGTGCATGGTTAATTTTCGCTTCTGTTTGGATTGATTCTACTCCTTCATTAGACTTGCCACCTAAATCAGCTATTGTGGAAGCTGCAACCAACTCCACCATACCTACTCTTGCTCCTCCTCCATATTCATCAAGTACTACTGTATCTACATCGAATCAAGATCAACAAAAATTAGCTATTGTAGCATTGATTAGGTTCAGAAGTATAGATTTTGACGCAAATGTCGGTGTAACAAATGCTAAATTAGAATTAACACCAATTGTGATTCGAACATTATCAAATGGTGAATCAACTGAAATTGACTTAGATATTGGTTTAACTCAATTAACTGCAAAAGGTGATATTTCGGGTACACTAAGAAGTGAACATTTAAATTTACATACCTCAAGACAATCTTCAAGATCCGCCGCCAAAGCTCTACCAAAAAGTTTAAATATGATGATAGATGCTGGTAATTTAACGGGTGATTTAATGTTACAAGATTTAAAAGTCATCATGTTCCAGTGAGTATATCCACTATGATCTACCGAAACAATTAATTTAACTAACAAATCTTCCGTTGGACTTAGATTGGAACCTGCTGTTGTTCGTTTATCTGACGATTGGGAAGCATTCAACAAAGATCCAAATTCCCCCATTGAATTATCATTCACAGTTAAAACTGGTGTTTTCCGTGCTTTAGCTAGATTACTTGCTATTCCTTCATTGCTCAATAAAGTATATTCAATTACCAACACCTTTGATTCTCAAGAAAGAGTTGCTTCACATAGATCAAACATTTACAAGAAGAGTAAACTTAGAAAATCATCTGAACCTTCACCAATGGCAGCTGCAATCATGCATACAGCACGCAAAACGGGTCATAGTACTAATAATGATAAATCAATATCAAACAATGATTCAGGTGTGGCTACCATCACTGGTAATGATAGTGATAATAATCATAATAACAATATAAGAATCTCACAAACAATGAAATTTGAATTAGCTGGAATTGAATTAGGTTTATTTAATGCACCAATAACAGATGAAAATAGAGGTGATTATTATAGTTTCCAGATTGGTAAATGTCAATCTGATTTAAGTAAATCAACAACAAATACAAAAGATAATTTACCTTTAAGAAATCTGAAATTATTAGTTTCTTCTGTAAGATGGGATACAGCAGATGGACCAAAAGCTGCAAGAGATTCTGCAGGTATAAAATCAATCAAAGAAATCCTCGAATCTGCTTTAAAACATGGTAAAAGAGAAATCGCTTCAGTACCTGAGATGGTAAGTTAGGTTCAATATTTGATATTTATTTGCTAATCCTCTCCGTTTCACTACTTTTATTCAGCATATGACAATGATCTCTGAAGAAGAAACAAGAACCAAACCGCGAATCCTACTTCATGATTTCGATTTAGTTTGGGGAGAAGGATATGGAGATATAGCAATTTTACCTTATTTCTTCGAACAAGCATATAAAACTTTAGATGCTTTCTTGAGAGGTTTAGATCAAGAACAAATAACTAAAACCAAAAGAAGAGGAATGGATGGAGAGAAACAACCTATCAGAAGAAATACCTCTGTTATTGATTTCAATATCAATGGTAATGTTAACGGCAATAATCTTACCAACAATAAGACTAAAACCACTACTGAGAATCATGATCATCATGACAGAATCAATGGTAATAGTGGTAACAACAAGCATGCCAAAATCGATGATCACCACAATAATAAAGATATTGAACAAGAAAACAGCGACAACATTAATGAATATGATGCTGATCAACTTATATTCAAACCTAAATATCAAAGACAAAATCCATTACCTGTACCAAAAATCAAATTCTTAGGTGAAGCCACAAGACAAGCACTCGATTTGGTACCTAAAGTAGATCAATTTTCAGGTCAATTACCAATTATCATACATAAAGGTATCACATCACCTTTGGAAGATGGTATGGATCTGTAAGTTTTATAACTTCTATCTGCCCTTGTCCACTATCTTGTTCGATATTATCAAAAGAGAAAGCATATTGGAAACAATCGCTCACTAATTTGATTTCATTCTACTAGGTTACTGAAAATTTACCAAAAGCAATTACCTGATCGAACCACTTAAGTTGTATACATGTAATTGAAATCCAAATTTTCCAAATCTGTTGTAATACTTATAAACCATAAATTAGATTAATGAACAAAATTCATGTGGACAATAGATATACCCTGCATTACAAGAACCTATAACAGTAACAGTATCAATAATTTTAACTATGTAAAATAATATCGTCATGTATTGAGTAATATACCATGTGATTGTAGACAACGTTTAGCGGATGATGTATTGGGGATGGAAAGGATTATTTCTCCTACACCTCAGAGTAGGCTCGAAATCAAAAATAACATTCGATACATTTTAGATGTAATAGATATTCGATATCTATTCCAGAGCAAGCTTCCGGCCAAATAATTATGCTTCCTGTTACTTCACCGATTCCTTTAGATAATCAAAGTCCTGAACTGTCCATTTTATAATGTTAAACAAAAGTTCCCATCTAGAAATTACATTCCAATCTTTTCTTATCATTGATTCCTTTCAAGCTTGATTGTTCACTTAATCCGCCTTGCGCCTTATCAAACCTTCAGTTTGACTCTGATTTTGACCTAATGGACTACTTCTTCTGGGTCTTTCGATGATATCATTATTGATTTCATTATCCAATGCAGGTCTACCATTCCTTGTAGCTATACCTCTTGGATTTTTTTGAATTTGTTGAACTGGTGTCAGTCCTCCAGTGTTCTTTGAAATTTGAATTTCACTTTGAATTCTTTTTGGTGGTGGTGGTGTATTTGATCTACTACTTTGGCTACCACCACTACTACCTCCACCACCACCTAAATTATAATTCGGTATTAAATTAACATTTGACGGACTACCACCATTTTTCTCATCACTTGAACTCCAAGGGAAATATGATTGTGATGTTAATTGCTGTAAATTTTGTTGAGGCATTAATACAGGTGAATGTAATGGTGATCCTCTAATTGGTGTTCTAGGTGCAATTATACCTTCATCATTTTTTCTACCATATTTACTTCTACCACTACTACTACTTCTTATTCTAGGTAATAATGATAATAATGGACTTAAAACTGATTTAACTAATGATGTTGATGATTTATTTCGAATTTGTCTATGTGTAGGTGATGATGTACCTGATGAACCGCCAGCAGCATTTATTCCGGGTGATGATATGTCAATTGAATTTGGTGAAGGTGATGCAGGGCCAGAATTCAGTGTATCTGTTGAATAGGTAGAAGTCATTCAGTTTGAAATCCTACCATACCATGATTTGAGAAAGAGGGGGGAGAAGCTACACAGACTCACGTAATGAAGGTAAAGCATTATCATTTGCCGATAAACTTAAAAACAAAAATAGTGGAACAAACCAAACACAAATAGCGAAAAAGGCAGCCACATCACCAAAAGCTGGTGTATTATTTTGGTTTATAAGTCTATTTTGACCACCATAACCATATTTATATTTTGGTGTTGATTTAAATTTTTTTGATTCTTGCGCTAAATGAGCGAAATGGAAAAACCAAATAAAATGATCCGAAATAACTAATAAACAACTTGAAATGAATTTTAAACTTGTTAATGATATATACGGCCAAGAAGATGAAAAATTTGTTAAATAAATTAAATGACAAAAAATTGAAAATATTACAGGTATTATTGGTAATGAATCTGTAAAGAATAATAAAACATGTAATGTTATTATTACCTAAATTACATGTATATATAAGCATTTCTGTATATTAGCGATATTATTCATAATGCGGAGATATCTTTCCCATGTTACTAGATACAGAGATGATTTATATCTTTGAAATAAACAAAGCATTCGCCCCTCAACTCACGTATATAGCTCTTATTCCTATATATTTAGCATATTTAGAATGCTCTTCTATCAACTCCGCTAACCAAAGTAGACCGCTCGCTGTGTCAAGCAGATAAGAGGATTGCGGAAAGGTAAGCTGCCGTTTCTTCAGAAGCAAAAATAAAGAATCTAGCTTACCCAACGATAAAGTTACGAATAGAAAAGCCGCTAATCCACCTGCATATGCTAAAATATGCAGAAGAGCCATTGGAGAAGATTGGTCTCTTGTGTGTTAATTAGAGCCTAGTTTTGCTTATGACTGATAGTTTTAAATGTTGTGCTTGGTCAATCCTGGGCAACGCTGCTAGGCCTGAAGATTGAGTTGCAATTGACATAAATATGTGAGAGTATGAACAGATAATCATACATTACGAGTAATATTATCTATTATGGGACACTGAATATTTATGGGGGTTTCACTCTCTATAATCTACAGTACGTAGTCTTACCAACAACGTCACAGTTACGAGTAGCACTAACGGGATCAATTTATCATAACCCATTTATTGTATCATAATTCGTGACATCATCAGTAAACCACGTGGATATCACTCGACCCACCGTCAGATCTATATGAAGCTGCATCACCGTTGTTGCTGTGATTGTTACCGTTATCAGCAATGCTGTTACTACTACGACGAATACATAGCAAATCAACCTAGACTTGTTTCATCTTTGAGCCTAAGAATACAGATCCATTACAAGATGAGTAACCTAGAGAGTGAGCTAATCTCGCTATTCCGTATTTGAGACAGGGCAATATAGCTAATTTGGATCTTTTCGTAGAATCTTTATTCCAGCTCAAAGTATGTCAGGTTTCGCTTTATTCCGCCACCTTTCACTGGAAGATAACTGACGCTTTGATACATTAGTTCACAGCCAAATCACTTCAGCGTCAAGCTAAAAAAGCAAACAAAGATGAAGTATCTGAAAAGAACAAGTTGAAGCAGGTGTGTTCATATCGAACAATGACAACGACTAGAAAACTGAGAACGTTCTAAACTAATTCAATATCTGTGTATAGGCATTAGCAAAAGGAAATACAGATGGAGCTAGAATATATGCACAAAATGCTATACGTAAGAAGACAGAAGGATTGAATTTACTCAGATTAGCATCTAGAATTGATGCTGTAGCGTCGAGAGTTGAAACGGCTGTTACAATGAGAAGTGTAACTAATTCTATGGGCAGTGTGGTCAAAGGTATGGATAAAGCTATGGAAAGTATGAATTTGGAAAGGGTGAGTCACTTTGCCAGTTATCAATGAAAGTATGATATATGATATTTTACGATTGATGTGAATGTAGAACTTCATATATCGGATTTATTAATCCAGCTAACATAAAAGCCTTTTTTTCGTTTCATATTTCCTAGATTTCACTAGTAATGGATAAATTCGAAACACAATTCTCAGATCTAGATGTCCAAACATCATATATGGAATCAACAATGTCAGATACAACAGCATTGACAACACCACAAGATCAAGTTGATTCTTTAATGCAACAAGTCGCTGATGAAGCTGGATTGGAAATTCAACATGGTTTAGGTGAAGCTAAAGTACCTGCAAAAGAACCTATTCAGAATCAAGCTGAACCTACGTTAGGAAATAGAGAAGAAGATGGGAAGTTGGCTGAAAGGTTGAGAGCTTTAAGAGTGAGTGGCCATAACATTATGCTTCGGAATTATTCGCTAACTTGTCAAAACCGCATAGCCCGCTACTTGATGAGAAGTGTTTAGAATCCATGTCGTTGTACAATATATGTATATATGCACCTGATATACAGAAAAAGCGATTGCAGTAGCACTTTTTCACCCAGTTCGATATAATAATCACAGCTCCAGGCATTTCCTTGGGTAATCTCTATGCAGAATGCATAGCTAACTCAATCATCCATTTCCTCACAATATTTGCGCATCCTCTTATACTAATCTTTTTCCAGCTTTGTCACCAGTAATAGTACCTATTCTTTCTACATCCGGTGCACCCCAGACCAACAAGTTTCCTTTGGGATCTACTAAACCTCTTTTCTTGACCCAATCTAATTCACTTATTCTTCTAATACCCCATCTTCCTGTTGTTTCTGATTTAGTTTCTAACAGAGGTAATGTTGATCCAGAAAGATCAGGTTGAGGAAGTGAATGAGATAAGGATGATCCAGTTGATGTTGTATTTGGTAATGGTGTTGTCTGTGTTGATCGAGAAGAAGAAGATGATGAAGATGAAGGAGGTGAAGATAATGGTAATGCAGATGCAATTGATTGTAATGATTTCGATGCACGTTGTTCATCTTCAATTGAAGTCAATTTACGTCTTTCTTCTAATGGTGGTAATAAATCTTCAACATCGGACTATTAGATTGAGAAAATTAGGACGTCAATTCGTTCGTATGTATACCTACAAAATATATAAAGATATACTTACGAAATCATCTTGTTTTACAGCTGAGATTGAATATACGTAAACACCAACTGCAAAAGCCAATAACGTCCCACCAATCAATACATTCGTTAATATGAATGGCTTTCTTGCTCTTTGCAGTGAAGGTGACATGCCCTAATAATGAATAGTGCGATTAGCATAGTTAGATCGAATATACTTGCTTGATCACGCAAACTGCAGGTCCATTTAGGTTTATCAATCAAGTCTTTATCACCTGAGCGTGACCATGTTCAATTATCTAATGAAGCCCACTTCTCCATATCTCGTTGTTTTTCCATGATTTGTAGTGTTTTTTTCCGTTTTCAACCGATCCTTACAAAATAACCTTGGTTGATTTCAAAAACACATGTATACTTACATATCCTTTTGGATGATATGACTTATCGGCAGCTCTCTCGAATTTTGTTGATGAAGTTGACGGTGCTGACATCTTGACTAAGGCTGTTTCTTCTTCTTTTTTCTCCTTGACAGATGCTAGAGATGGACATAATCATGAAGATGGAAATAAAATGATTTCATGATTTTCATCTTTCATCTTTCATCTTTGCGTCAAGCTTCTAAGCGGCGACCATACATGGTGTCTTAAATGAGGGTTAAATATAAGGTCGCATAGTAAAGAGGTACTTCGGAAAGATCGTTCCTGTCGTTCCGAAAAAGATGTCTTTTTTAACTTTTTGGACTTTTTTTTTCTGATCTGATACATTATACCAATCAACCTTCAATCGATCAAACAGATCATTTTTGGTCAGTGGTCAGTGATCAAAGCAACAACCAAAAAGACATCGAGTCAAGATGTCATCCTTACCAAAATTAGCTTCTCGAATTCGATCACCTATCGTAGCATCTTCATCAACTTTGATCAGACCAACCGTTTTAACTAGAAAACCAATTCTATCTTCTTCTTCTACATCAACTCCCGTACGATCTTCATCTCCATTAGGCAAAGATAGATCAATATCCTCAATATCGTCGAAAAGATCTTTCACATCTTCAACTAGGATAAGAGAAGAAGAAAAACCAAAAGAAGAATGGCCAGAAAGAGTTTTACCTGTTTTGAAAGATCAAGACATAAAAAGGTTACAGAGGCAACGAAATGTTGGAATGTGAGTAATATCCGGAATCATCGAGCATGATTCTTCTTACGGATTACTATGACATCAAAAATATCACTGTTTCCAAACATATGGTAGTTCTCATATATCGACTTTGATTACTGAGTATATAAACCTTCGATTCGTAGATCGGCACATATCGATTCGGGTAAAACAACATTGACAGAAAGAATATTATATTATACAGGTAGAATTAGGGATATACATGAAGTTCGAGGAAGAGATGCAGTCGGAGCTAAAATGGATTCAATGGAATTAGAAAGAGAAAAAGGTATTACAATTCAATCTGCGGCAACATTTGCAGATTGGTTATCACCACCACCACCAAATGAATTACCTGAAAATTCCACTCTATTAGGTACAGGATCAAAAGAAGGTAAAGAGAAGTATTCGATAAATATCATTGATACACCAGGTCACGTTGATTTTACAATTGAAGTTGAAAGAGCTTTAAGAGTTTTAGATGGTGCAGTTTTAGTTTTATGTGCTGTTTCAGGCGTTCAATCTCAGACTATCACTGTAGATAGACAAATGAGAAGATATAATGTTCCTAGATTAGCTTTTATCAACAAGATGGACAGGTGAGTTGAACGCGACTCTTCCCGCTTTCCTCGCTCCACCTTTCTCTAATATGGCTACTGAACAAACGCTGTTTATGGCTGACTCACTCTAATTACCTGAATCAGAGCCGGTTCCAACCCCTTCCGAGTGATTCAACAGCTTAGAGGTAAATTGAAGATGAATGCTGCTGCTCTTCAAGTACCTATTGGTGCCGAAGGTGATTTCTCTGGTGTGGTCGATATCGTTAGAATGAAAGCGTTATACAACGAAGGTGTCAAAGGGTAAGCTATGACGACTTCATCTACTTTGAATGTGCCATCTAGCTGACATTTTACACTGCCAACCCTAGTAACCAAGTAGTTGAGACCAATGAAATCCCAGAATCCGTCAGAGCATTAGCTGAAGAGAAACGAGCAGAACTTATCGAACAATTATCCGAAGCTGATGAGACATTATGTGATCTATTCCTTAATGAATCACCTATTTCAGAATTGGATATTGCACAAGCATTAAGAAGAGCTACTGTATCATTAAAATTCACCCCTGTATTTATGGGATCAGCAATTAAAAACACGGGTGTACAAGCATTATTAGATGGTGTATGTCAATATTTACCTGATCCAAATGAAGTTAAAAATCAAGCTTTAGATGCAGCTTTACCACCTAATGCACCTCCAGTACCTTTAGTTCCAGCTGCTGAAGCTCCTCTGGTTGGTTTAGCATTTAAATTAGAAGAAGGTAGATATGGTCAATTAACTTATATGAGAGTTTATCAAGGTGAATTGAAAAGAGGTTCAGTAATTTATAATGCAAGAACAGGTAAAAAAGTTAAAGTACCAAGATTAGTTAGAATGCATTCTGATGAAATGGAAGATGTTGAAGCTATTGGTGCAGGTGAAATTTGTGCAATGTTTGGCGTAGAATGTTCCTCAGGTGATACTTTTACAGATGGTTCAACTACTTTCTCAATGGTAAGCTGATTCCTATCTTAAAAACTTACGTCGACAATCTAGCTAATCTAATTTGTGCCCCATACTTAGACATCCATGTTCGTACCTGAACCCGTTATCTCACTGTCTATCAGACCAGACGGAAATGAAACACCTAATTTCTCAAGAGCATTGAACCGATTCCAAAAGGAAGATCCTACATTCAGAGTACACGTTGATTCTGAATCACAAGAGGTAAGTTGGAAATCGTGTTCACAGATCGGTTCCATCGTGAAATTTGCGAGCTAATTATACTGATATCATTCATCCATTTATATAGACAATCATTTCAGGAATGGGTGAACTTCATTTAGATATTTACGTTGAAAGAATGAAGAGAGAATATAACGTAGCATGTGTTACAGGTAAACCAAGAGTTGCATTTAGAGAGACTATAACAGAAGAAAGTAAATTCAACTATACACATAAAAAACAATCTGGTGGTTCAGGTCAATTTGGTAGAGTTATTGGTAAATTAGAACCAATGGAAATGGACTCAGAAACAAATAAAGATACTGCATTTGAAAATAGAATTATTGGTGGTAACATTCCAAATCAATTTATACCTGCTATTGAAAAGGTGAGTGAAACGTAGCACAGCATTGACTTGATTCCCACCCGAACAGGCATCTTATATAATGATCCAGATCAGAGTAAAATACTGATACTTCCTTCTTTTACTTTTGCAGGGTTTCCAAGAAGCACTTGACAGAGGTTTATTGACAGGACACCCAATCTCAGGTTGTAGATTTGTTTTAGAAGATGGATCAGCACACTCTGTCGATTCAAATGAATTAGCATTTAGATTAGCTGCAATTGGTGCATTTAGAGAATCTTTCCAAAAGGCAAAACCTGTGATTTTAGAACCTGTCATGACAGTTGAAGTAGTTGCACCAATTGAATTCCAAGGAAACGTAATTGGTGCTTTGAATCAGAGAAAGGGAACTATAGTTGATACTGAAGTTAGAGATGATGAATTCACTTTAACTGCTGAAGTCGCTTTAAATGATATGTTTGGTTATTCTTCTCAATTAAGAGGTATGACTCAAGGTAAAGGTGAGTAACTATTCTTTTCTCTCATTGTCATCATGAATGATCCTTTCTTTTTCTCTCTTTATCGATTCTTATCCTATTACTATCTTAATTAACCATCTTCATCGATTTTAGGTGAATTTTCAATGGAATACAAGAATCATCAACCTGTCATGCCAAATGTGCAAAGAGATATGATGGAAGCTTTCAGAAAGAAGCAGTTGAGTAAATAAGTTGTGGGCTTGACGATAAAAACACTGGTATTGTGATGAAGGTCATTAAAATGGAAATATTCCTTTTGAAATCGGTTTGTTCTTGATTGTAAACATGGTAGGTAGTAAGAAAGGTCTTGTGGTGCTTCTGCGTTTTTCATATATGACGATAATTTACGTTCTCCCTTTTGGTTCCCTTTGTGTAATTTATATAATAGATATTAGTTGATTCAGATCGAATTAGATAGCATTAGCATAGCATAACATTATAGCATTTTCTACATAGATTCCAACTTGTATATAGATTCTATCATGATATCTCCCTACTCAGACGTAACGAATTTTCCGACCACACTGCAAATTTCTCATCACAATCCTTTTGAACTTTTTAGTATTTCCATTGATAAAGCTATCCTGAGAACCTATCCTTTTACCAGATATGCGCAGTAATCAACGCTTTCCCATCTTGTTACTCGTTAAAAAACGATGATCTTCTACTGCAAAACCGCGACACCCAAAAAGATTTGACGAGACTGGGATTCGAACCCAGGCCCCGAAGGACTGCCGAGGATGATTAGCTTATAGGGGAAATCTTCTCCTTAAGACAGCATGTTAGACCGCTCCATCATCTCGCCAACGCGATAAATGTTTAATTTTTTTGAGATCATCAACATTTTCTGTTTCTGGAAGAAAAGGCGAAGATAGAAAAGAAATTTGAGGTGAATGTCCTAGTTGATGTGTATGAATGGGTGGAAACAAGCTGATAGTGATGTGAAGGTAGCTTGATCTAAGATATAAGAGCTAGTTCAATGTATCTACAACAGAGTGTTAATGCTCTTAGATGAAGGGCAAAAGGTGTATATTGAACTTGTCTTAGGGCTTTCCCGACAAAGGTCCAAGAAGATTATTGTAGTGGTGATGGAAAGATGGTAATTCGAATATGTGGAAAAAGAGTAAGCCAAAAACGAAATGAAAAAATGAAAAGAAAAGAAGAAAAGAAGAAAAAGATGATAAAGAACAAAAACAGAAAGAGAAAAGAGATGTGGGTAGGGTGGGAGAATTTCTTTCCCTTGCGTATATATAAATATTCTTTTTGTTTCTCCCTTCTATGACAAGTTTTAGCAAGAGACTTGCCTTTGTTCTAGAAGGAAAAGTTTATCACAGGATAGATTCATTCTCTTGTGCTCAAAATGATAGAGAGTTCTAGGAAATCCGGCAACATTGGAAAAAAAGGGGGTAGTCAAATTGTGGGACACACACATATACATGTACACACGGGATCGGAAACATTGAATACCAGGCCCCTCTTTTCCTGAAATATTGATGTTTGTCAAGATATGTGAGCACTACACTTGTGAGCAATATCGCCTCCTAAAGCATCGCCAATCAAAAGGTTGCGTAGTGAGGGGAATTTGCGCGCCCAAACATTCACGTACCAAAGATTGTGCGAGATACAGCAAGACGATTCCCTCTGGCTCTCGCCTTTCGGACAGACGGATATGTATTTGACATATATTATGAGACTGCATTGTGGTATCGAATAACATGATGCAATATGGATTCCTTTTATTGTCTCTCTTTTGGTCTTTCACGAATGTAACGGTTGATCCACTATGAAAGTACCGTTCGTCTGCACTTTAGCATGTTCACCAATATCTATCCAACTACAACGCAAAGTCATGTATATTAGCTATTTCCTTAGTGCTGTATCAGGTATGTTTTGACTTACCCATCAACTATTTGAGCTTGACCATCAACCCTTTCTAAAACACTCGGACCTCTAATCCAGATTTTACCATGAATCGGATGACCTTCTTCGGCTTCATATCCTTTATTTACATTTTCGCCTTTTAGTATGGCTTCTATGTTGGATGCAGGTGGACCAGAATGTACTTTATCTAGAATTTGTCTTTCACCCATTGTCGTAGTTGATGGTTTTTCTTCCCACATATCAACTTCTTTCAGAATATGATTAACACCAGGTGTTTGTAAATCATAGAAATGGGTGACGAATACTGGTCCAGCTGAATATGGTGAAGAATGTAATCTTGTTAAAGGCAACGAAAGTAATAAATGTGAAGCACCTAAAGCGCTAGGTGGTGGAGCATCTGCAGAGATCGATCAGATGTCAGCTAATCAGAACTTTGCAAGGGGTTATGGAATGAGCTCACCTCCTACCAAGATAACACCTCGTAACCGTTGCCCAGCGATACCACCTAGGACATTTTCTCTCATTCCGGACCATAATACTCTATCCCAGAGACTATCTCTATCTATGTGTCCAGCTCGAATAGAGTGGCCTTTATGTCTGGCAGCTAGACTAGCGAACGGATGAGAGGTAAAAGTATATTGTAATCGATTTAGAAGAGCATGATGGTGTTTTGGTGAGCTGGAAAAAAAAAGGAATTGTCGATGAGCGCATGATGAAAGTGGGGTTGTGTTTAGGATACTCACATGAATAGAATAGTAGGTTTGGGTAGACCTTTCTCCTTATCTGCCAAAACGCTCAATTCGGCAGCATGATCAATTTCTTCTGGGTCCCAAATAGGCTCACGATTCCCAATCAACCTGAAGCCGGCACCTTGAAAAGAGGAATTTGATTAGCATCACACTGCAGACTACTTGACCGATATCAGAACTCACCTGTCCAAATACTAGCCAAAGCAATGGTCATACCTAGGGGAGTTATCAAAGGGACCGCGCTAGCTACAGTATCGTTCAAAGCTGCCGAAGGTCGTTTATCTGCTGGGAACAAGGACAACAATGAAGCGATACCTGCTGTAACGTTCTATAAAGGATTGAATCGTGTAAGCTCGCGTTCATCATTCGAGCTCAAATTTGACAAAGCTTACTAGATGAGTTACTTTGGTAACAACAATTTCGTCGTTTTGATCAGAGTAATAATAACTATGTACATCTGCATAAGTACTTTCTACCTGTACGTGATTTTTAGCTTGAGGGGATTCTGCGATTTCCCATAAATCTTCCCAGTATTTAATTTGAATACCTTTTGATTTAGCTGTCTTGATAATAATTTCACTTGATTTTTCTGGGTCTCCAATTAACAAAATACCTATCTCACTGGAAGTCTCGTATGCTTGTTCGATAACATCATGTAACAAACTAAGATGAATAACTATTATTCCAGGTTGAGCATGATTTTTAGATTCCAAAGCTTGAGAGAGGAGATTAGGTTTAGGTAAGATGATTAAAGGTTTATCAGGTGTTGAAGAGATGGAAAGTAATAATAAAGGTAATGAAGTTGTAGGTGAAGGTGGAAGTAATGTTATTATACTTGATGGATCTTCTTTAGTTGATTTGATGTTTGGGAATAAAAGTGATAATCCAATTGGAATAAGTCGAATTATTTCGGATAAGCCTTCATCGGTGAGCTGAAGAATAGTGATAGTAAGCAGTAAAATTGATAGTGAGATAAAGGAACATAACTTACAGGTACATCAAGTATATATCTCTGTCTTGTGGATTCAGTAATTTTCGGACCATTGACAACATCTGAGACTACTTTGACTGAATTTGCGGGCCGAACGGTCAACTGCATTGAAAACATGATAAGTATGCTTATGACCTTGCTCAAAGGAGACAGATATAGATAGCTTACAGGTGCACCTTGTCCAGTAGCCCATGATCTATATACACCAGTTTCATTATTTTGCCTTATAGAGGATATATCACTTTGTTTACCCAATAAAAGAGGATGTACTAAAGGTTGTGGAGTTGAGAAGAATCTATGGTAGATAGCTAAAGTGGCTAAAGTAAAAAGCAAGAAGACAGTGAGGTTGTCTATTTCAATATCCATCTTGATGTATACCTTTTTCAATTAGTGGTGAAATTGACCAGAGTAATGTGGAATATAGAAAGTGAAAAGTTGACTTTATATATCATTTAGTGCAACTGTACTCGTACGCGTAATTCGCCTATCCTCGTAAGTTACATATATATACCGTAATACCAATTCACAAAGATCAAAAAAGGTCCGAGCGTCGCATAAGATAGGTGGAGGTCAGATTAACGTAACGTCTATTGACGATATGGACAGTGCAGTATTGCATTATCTTGTAGGTATTTATTTGTACTGCCTTTAAATCTTCTTCCTGGTAATGTCGATCAAGTTTGCTTAATTACAGCAAAATGAGTTCATCAGAACATACAGACGTATACTCAAATCATCCCTCAGAGTATTACCCGGGAAGTGAGCTGTCAGAGTTTGAGTGATCAAGTCAGTCATCGACTTAAAGCTGACTATCACCTGTATTCTGATTAGTCCGTCAGAGATCCAGACCCGGTGAGGCTCCTAAAGAGCAAGTTTATGATAAGACCAAAGATGCGTGAGTGATGCGAACGCTCTACAATACTCCTCGAAAAACAATAATATCTCTAACATAGCAATAATTCTCACTTCAAATTTTTAGATACGGCAATATCGTGACTGATAAACCAGCCAATCGAGCAATATTAACCTCACAGAAAAAGAGACTAGAACATGAACAAAAACTGAAAAAGCAACAAGAGGAAAAGCGATTAGGTCAATCATCTCAATCTAAATCGAATTCGAGAGGAAATTCACCAATTTCAACATTCAAACAAATAATACTTATAATATTATTTTTACCATTATTATCATCATTCTTAACTAAAACTTATACATTTGGATTATCACCATATTTTTTACCTACCTTGAGAAGATTTTGGAATGAAACTCCTTTAAATCCATATAGGATTGAAATGAAATTTTTTACACCTCAAGAATTATCTTTATATGATGGAACAAAAGAAAATCAACCTGTTTATTTAGCTATTGATGGTACAGTTTTTGACGTTTCTGCTAATAGAAGAATTTATGGTAAAGGTGGTAGTTATAACATGATGTGAGTTGACCTCGCCTCTTGAATGTTCCATTCCATCTTGAAAAGGATCTGTACCTTTTCTTATGAGAGTGATTGTGTCTATATGCTTGATTCTAACAAACTCAACCTCACATATCAGGGCAGGTAGAGATGCTTCAAGAGCTTTCACAACAGGCTGTTTCGAAACTCACTTAACTCATGATACTAGAGGTCTGACAGATGCCGAATTAGCAGTAAGTTCTCAGGACCACAATCCATATTGCACAAGTCTATATCCGTTTGCATAAATACTGATCAAGGTCCCTTCATACAGTCTCTCAAACATTGGAAATCGTTTTTTGCCGATCACGAAAAATATCGTAAAATAGGATATGTAAAAAATCCACGCTTAACAGACAGAGATCCAATACCAGAACCTTGTAGAGTAGCTGAACCTGAACCTCAACCACAATCTGAAATTCGTTCTCATCCCAACAGTCATGGTCATGGTAAAGGTCACGAACAGCATGCGCCTGGCGAAGCAGCTGCTAACAGAGGGAAAAGTAAACCTGGTCCGATACATGTACATTAAACTGAGTTAAAGCTTTGTTATGTATACATCTTATATTAATGCTACATTCCAACAATCGATATCTATGATCTAGTTAACTAGCTCGCAATAATGCAGTTTTTATCGTTTTCTCCCTGGCGGGGGAGGAGGCGGTAGACTGAATAAACCACCTCCTGTTGACGATGATGATGAGGATGAAGGGGTAGATTTTTTATTTTCACGTCCCGGTATGTTGATTTTAAAAGTTTGACCTTCTTTTAGTGAATAATCTTTTGGTGGTGCAGCAGGTTTAGAAGGCTCGGAAGGGTTTGAATCAGAAGATGATGTTGGATTAGATGATCTTTTGGCTACCGATTGGAGAGCAACCTATTATTTCGTTCAAGGTATACTGTGTTAGTATTTCATGTATATACCTGTACATATTCATTAAGGCGAACTTCTTCTGGATGAATTGATTTAGATTTCTGATGATATATTAACTTACCTGGAAATCAAATGCTTCTCCTCTTTCCTGAAATCCCATACCTATATAAGCTCTTTTACCACCTTCACCTTCAACTCTTAAAACAAAATATCTTGAACTATCTAAAACAGGTTCAACTTGTGACCAAGGTGTAGTATAATTTACTTGAGCAAACAATTCTCCTGTTCCTGAATCCTACAAAATCCATATAAATCAATCGATGAATTACGAAACCCTGCAGAAATACATGAAGATATGCTTAGAAGAGCTCACCTCTAACCGTATTTCACATCTTGATCCAATTTCTAAAACTCTTAATCTACCTTTCCATAAAAAAGCTTCGACATTCCAATCTGCTGCTTTATATCCTGATGAGGATGTTCGAGGAGGTACCTGATACACTACATAGAATGAATTTTCATGAGTATTCCAGCTCTTCAAGCGAGGATAGATGAAAACTACAAATGGTTTAGATCCAATAGCTAAGAGATATCGAACTTACCCATCACCTCCCTAGAAACGAACAAGACTGATTCGATTTCATCTGACAAGATATCCATTATGTACCTATCAAGGATTGTTGTCTATTTGTTAAAGTTTCTCTAGCAGGGGCGTAGACTTGACACTTTACTATTTATACTTGATTAATGTGGAATCGAACAGTAATTTGAACCCATAGATACAATATCAATAACATTTCTGGATTTACTCATATTTGATTGTCTCTACCAACTTGAAAGCTATGCGGGGTAAAGATACGGTACGTATATCTGACACGCGTTAAGCTTGTGCCTGAGTGATTGTGTTAAAATGGGTCGAATACATAAGATGGGTGGCAATACATTATATTACAGCATGATGACGACATACTATCCTTTGAGTGCATACCCAGTAGTTCCCCCTTCCCCCATACCATACCATACAATTGCATGTTCGAAACAAAAACTCGGTGTGACATGAGATATGTCGGACATGACCAAACAGACAAACACGCCATCGTGCAAAATACATAAATATACACTAATAACATAACTTGTTCTTACCTTTCTTTCCTTTCTTTTCAATATGACATCTATGAATCAAATTAATATGACCAAATCAAAGAACGAACAAGAACAAAGTGAGTAACGATAGCTGGTTTTATCAGTCGCCTTCTCTGGGCAGAGATTCATTGTACCCCTCTACATATATATTTTTGATTCACTATCGTAATCATCCTTACAAGGTCGTCAACAAGGTGGCCAATGAATACTGATATAACCTCTTTTCCTTCGTAACCACCAGGTTTCAATATTCTCCCTCACCCTGCTAAGAGTAACAACCCAGCAGATCTTACATCTGAGCCTGCTGAACACGGTGGACTTCAAAGTGCTTCATACAACGCTTATAATGCCAAAGGTCCACATATCCCAAGTCATGAGATTCAACAAGGTTTAGAAAAACCCAAAACTAGGGATGAAGTGAGTTTGCCCATTCTTCTGACCTTTCATATGCCTCAATTTTCAAGTACTGATACCTGAAATTCATTACAGTTGAAAGCCGAAGCTGAAAAGCTCAACTCATAATCTCCTTTTCAACCCTTGAAATGACCAATCAAGATAAGAGTAAAGTCTTAATGTCAGAAATAGTTGTATCACAAAACCCGATGATATGCAATGAAATGCTATGATGTTATATGCTATGAAACTACGAGATCACGGTTCTATCATTAAGACGAAATTATAATTTCATGCTTCAGCCATGAATCTAACCAACTATCACCCCTATCCTGATGAACGAAGCATCTGTGATTGAATTGCTCTTATGCTGGTTTGGCGAGACCACTTCAAGTATACATACCCCAGTGATCCTGCTCTAACGATGTCAGTTGTGGTTTAGGTGTATTTAAACCCATATTTATATCATCATCAATGAAGTATTTTGGTGGTATCGTTTCATTTTCTTGATCTTCAGGTATTGGACCTAGCTCTGATCCGGCGCCTAATTTCCATCTACCTTGATCTGCTTCTTCGACTGTTTCTGAGGGTGGCGGTGGATCAGTTTCTAGAGGAAGTATTAGGCGGAATCTATGGGAGAGAGAATCATACAGATTAGCATGGAACGGTAAGTGGGTGAATATAGATTGAATGGTCAAGGAGGACCTAGTCAGGCGAACTTTTCAAAAAAGGGAGAAAGGCGATATTGATTACACTCACGCATCTTTCTGATTTGAGTAGAATCGATGCAATCTCTTTTCTATTAAAAATCCCAATCTGTCATACAATGAAAGAGAAGGCTCATTATCGTATTCGGTTTCCAGAACAACCTGTTATTATAGTCATAGTCAGTCCGATAATCCGTAACGTTTCTAATTGACGCTTCCATATCTCACCTCATGTGCACCTCTACGAGCCATTTCGGTGATAGCTAATTCAACTAATCTACTAGCTACAAAAGATCAACAAGAGTCAGTCATGCTTGGCCAATAATTTCTCGTACTATTTTTCACACTTGGGTATATGTAGTTGTTATGGTCAATAAGTAGACTATACTCACCTATACCTCTCCTCCTCCAAGCTCTATCGACACTCAGCATAGCTATATAGCCTCTGTTCGTTTTTGCTCGGTGAAAATCCTGTTTACATATTATAGTTGCTATCGGATCTTTTGACGCCGGAAATGGAAAAACCTAAAGTGATAAATTCATCTATTATTATGAGCTAAGATATCGTTTGAAGAGGGGGTTATTCTCTCGATTATAGAATCATGTGCTCTGCTGGATATTAGATGATTGGACTTACAAGAAAAGCGAGGTGTGGCCTATATATTCTTTCCAATCAGCAAATCACGGTAATTTGATAGCCATATCAGAAATTCAGATCTGGAGGAAAGACAGACAGACAGACTTACCAGTCAATCAGGAAATATCTGAATGTGAAGACTGCATGATGAATAGATATATCAGTTGTTCCACTCTATATCCTTTTTCAGATCCGAGCTATATTCGATACCTACCATTATATCTGTAGATATATATACATATACATGTTGGTCAGTTCAGATGGAAGTATTGATATCTATCCATGTTTATACGGACCGAGAGATAAATATGAAATGTAAACTAACGGTTCAGATAATTCCTGTTCGACCAATCTCATCATACCCGGTAAATCAGTTTCTTCACTCTGGAATGTCCTATAAAATAATTCATCTCCCTTATCATCTATCAATACTTCAGGCTGTAATACATTTTGATCCTGAACCAAAGCTTTGGCTTTTCCTTTTCCGTTTATTTCAGGTTGGATTAACGTTGAATTATTGTTATTGTTGAGCTGTTGAGATGCCTGAAGAGACGAAATCATCTATATTGCTTTTTCAATTATTGATTGAATAGATATCTATCAAGTGATATTGAAGCGTTCTAGAAGAATAAAATGCAAGATATGGTGAACATTGCTGATTAACTTAAAGTTAACTTTGTAAAAGTCAAAACACCCGAGAACGCGTGTGGAGGTTGGTTAAATGCGACTTTTTAAGTTGACTTTGACTAACGATTGAAGACTGGTAATAATTCCACATTCTACAAATGTCAATGAATAATGATGCAGTCGTGGATCATCATATGGCTACCTCCATTCGTCTTCCTTCTAGTCATTCATGACATAACTGAAAATAGCAATAATCAACTGGATATAGCGGAAAGCCAACATCAACGTTTGACAAGTCTTCCTCCGCTGAAGTTCAACAAACTCGATCCTTGTGTCTCGTCTTTTAACCTTACATTTTGATTCCATCCGGTAGTATACACAATGTGCAACGTCTTTAACTTGAAGCTTGGCCGATACATCCAGTTATGACTGACAACAAACGGGCTCGATAACCCTTGAAATCTTCGTTTCCCAATATTGGTATCAGTCTATATAAATGCCTGCCAAACATGGCTTTCGGCGTCGGCGAGATGATGGAGCGGTCTAACATGCTGTCTTAAGGAGAAGATTTCCCCTATAAGCTAATCATCCTCGGCAGTCCTTCGGGGCCTGGGTTCGAATCCCAGTCTCGTCAAATCTTTTTGCGTTTCCGAACAAGGGAAGCTAAATAGTTTTTTTAGTTTTATAAGAAGTTTGATGGGATAAATGACTAAATGGAGCGGTGAATCAAGAGGTGTCAGAAGGCATTCATGTTTTGGCACAGAAGGATAGAGATCATTTAGCAGTCGGACGCTAATTAGCACCACAATCATATCCTTTTGACGTAATGAGCGAAAGTAGGAATCTTGGTATACCTGAATGTCATTATCTCGGTATAGAAGCGAAGCTATTAGTATTATGCATACACAAAGTGACAGTATCAAAATAATTCGTTAAATATGGAATGACCTGATGACCCGAAAACTAAATAGAACAATAAATGATAATTTTTGCCTGATAGTATGACAGGCCTTTTGATTTTCCATGGGGGTATCAAACTGAATCGGCCATGCAAGAATGCAATTGAAGAGAGAGGATGAGGAAAATGATAATGATGATCAAGTAGATGATTGATAGGTTTAATCGAAAGTGACTTTAGATCCTTCGCCTTTAACGATACCACCAGTTCGAGCACCACTGAAAAACAGATAAGTATATTAGCAAATTGTTGTAGGACAGAATTACTTAATGACCAACTCACCCTCTTGGAGGTCCACCTCGACCTCTACCTCCACCACCTCGTCCACCGAAACCACCTCTTCCACCTCTATCACCACCGAAACCACCTCTACCTCCACCTCTTCCACCACCTCGTCCACCACCACCTCTACCACCTCCGAAACCACCTCTATCACCATTATCTTTCTTTGGTGGAGCGAAATCGACTCTGATTGGTCTACCAGCAATAGCTTGACCGTTTAAGGCTTTAAGAGCAGCTGTAGCTGAATCAACATCACCGAATTGAACGTAACCGAAACCTTTTGGTGCACCAGTATCTCTATCTGTAACTAATCTAACAGATTGAACATCACCATGTTCACCGAAAGCTTCGTAAATTTGATCTTCAGTAATTGAAAATGATAATGAACCAATGAATAATGTTTCAGCTGGAGGTGATTGTTGATCACCGAAAGCTTTAGCTCTCTTTTCAACTGCTTGTTGAGGGTTTCTTGCGGTAGCGTAATTTACTCTAATGGCTCTACCATCAATTTCGTGACCGTTCTTTTCAATTGCTTTAGCAGATGATTCAAGATCGTTGAATTCAACGTAACCGAAACCTCTTGATTTTTGTGAATCTCTATCGAAGACTACTCGGGCTGATGCAACTTCACCACAGTCTTCGAATTCAGATTTGAGCCAGTCGTTATCGACATTCCATGAAAGTTGTCCGACGAAAACGTTGGTGGATGCTTCTTCGTTATCCTCAGCTCTGGCTTTTTTGGCGGGAGCAGGGGCAGCAGCTTCTTCTTCGTCTTCAGCCTTTCGTTTACCTATATTATGCGACGGATCAGGTTAGTTATACAACTTATGTTTAAGCCTTGAACGACTGACCGTTAGTTTTTGGTTCTTCTTTGGCTTCTTCAGCAGATTCTTCTTCATCTGAGCTTGAATCAGAGTCGGAATCGGAATCACTATCAGAAGACTATACGATAGATTAGCTCACAAGACCAAAACATCACGGTAAGAATTAGTATGAAACACTTACTTCTTCTTTAGCTTCTACCTTCTTTTCTTCAGCTTTAGCGGCTGGTTTAGCTTCTTCATCATCAGAAGAATCAGAGTCAGAGTCAGAATCGGATGATTCAGAGTCTGATGATTCTTCTTTTTTCTGTAGCACGAAGTCGAGATTAGAGGTCGATCTCGCTGAGGCATAAAAAGGAGGAGAGAATGGAGACTTACAGCGGCAGCGGCAGGGGCAGCGGCGGCAGCTGGTTTAGCTTCTTCTTCATCTGAAGATGATTCTTCACTTGAAGAGTCTTCTGAGTCAGATTCAGATTCAGATTCAGATTCAGAACTTGAACTTTCTGATGGTGGTGGAGTAGGAGTCTTGGCTTTCTTAGACTTTTTTGATTTTTTCTCCTCCTGCAATTGTACGATAATCAATTAGTACTATGTATCTTGTACATCATGAGACCAAGGTTAGCTTGCAATAGGAAAACTCACTTTAGCAGCGACAGGAGCAGTAGCTACTTTTTCACCATCTTTTTTAGACTTTTTCAAAGCCTTTTTATCGGCGTTGTCTTTAGCTGCGGCAGCAACTGGAGCGGATTTTGATGACTTGGCCATTTTTATTAGTTGCGTTTTTGTTTTTTTAATATACGGAAAGGGGAGGGAAAAAGAGGATGGAAGAAAAAAGAGAGAAAAAAGGTTAGATACAGAGGTTGAAAGATAAAAGTAAGAGTAGGTGGGTGGGGTATCGGTTGGTCAGACAAACAGTACGCTGAGTGAGGGGGTGGATCGTAAAACTTTACAAAAATATTACAATACTGAAAAAATAATCAGAAAATCTTATCACCGGATGCGGACATCGCCGATTGATGAAAATCTTCTGTCACGTTATCATTAGTGGCGAAATGAGCAATATGCACGTGACCAGTTATGTAGCCCGTCACCGCATGCCTTGTATAGCTATAATGGCTTGTATGCCTAAGTTCGCCTAAAACCATGTTACGTATAAGGATGGTATGGAACTATTCGGCCGTTGAAATCCGCTAAAAACAAGTAACTTAGAGAAATGAGAAATGATGCAGCAGTATGCTCATTGTTTGATGGCCCTGGTAAACTCAAAGGTCGAAAACGAAACACATCCACAATACCTTTTCTTACATCTCATCTTTGGTCATACATATCCTTGATAAATCTTAAAATACCCAAATACAATCCTTAAAAAACGGTAACGATGTTCTCACGATCAGCATCCCGAAGTGTAGCCTCTTCTCTCAGGTCATTCCAAGTAAGTCAGCTTATAGCTCCCGCAAACTCTGTTATAACTGTGAACAAGAATGTAAAAGCTAAATTTGTGATTTCGGTTATATCAGGCTCCTGTTAGATATTACAACTCTGCTTTCCAATCTTCCACTCCTACATCTGCTTTTGCAGGTAAGAAAGGTCCAGATGTAGGTCATAAATGTATATCAATTTAACAAGGAAAAGGTGGAGCTAATCGGCTTTACTCTATAGGGAAACTACACTGTTACTTTGATTCCAGGTGATGGTATCGGTCCAGAGATTGCTCAAAGTGTAAAAGAAATCTTCGCTGCTGCCAAAGTAAGTTGGAGGAAATGAAAATTCACTTGGAAGAGTATATATATTGACGGTGTGTTTACCAATTAGGCTCCAATTAAATGGGAAGAAGTAGATGTTACACCTATTCTCAAAAATGGTAAAACCGTTATCCCAGATGATGCTGTTGACTCCATCAAGAAAAACACTGTTGCTCTTAAAGGTCCTCTCGCTACCCCAAGTACGTGACATTAGTATTATATCGATTATACAGACCTCTCTATCCTCCCTTTGCCAATCCATGGACTCCATTCAATGCCTTTGGTTAATTCCCAACTCTGGCTTTTCACGAACATGCTAACTCCTCAACCTCATAACAGTCGGAAAAGGTCACGTATCCCTCAACTTAACCCTCAGACGAACATTCTCCCTTTTCGCCAACGTACGACCATGTGTATCCATCCAAGGTTACAAAACAGCTTACGACAATGTAAACACTGTATTGATCCGAGAGAACACAGAAGGAGAATACTCTGGTATCGAACACGAGGTGAGTTGATGAGGTTGGTCGGACTTATCAATCTCCTGATGACAACTGAGATTTGCTTGAATAGATTGTTGATGGTGTAGTACAAAGTATCAAACTTATCACTCGAGAAGCATCTGAACGTAAGTCATTACCTATAATGCGATTCTAGCACAGAAATAACAAAGACCCACATAGGTGTCGCTCGATACGCTTTCCACTACGCTTCAGAAAATGGCCGAAACAAGGTAACTGCTGTCCACAAAGCCAGTGTTATGTACGTTGATTAGTTTTTACGTCAATTGCACAAAACCATGAAGGAAGAGCTGACGTAGAGCTATAGGAAAATGTCCGACGGAATGTTCTTAACTGCTTGTCGGGAAGTTGCTAAAGAATACCCAAACATCGCTTACAGTGAAGATATACTTGATAGAGTCTGTTTGAGAGTAAGTACTTTTTCGAATGTTTACCTAACTGTCTCAACAGCTGATATGCGAGGGTTATCTGTAGATCGCTACCGACCCTACACCTTTCGCTGACCAAGTCATGGTCATGCCAAATCTGTGAGTCCCTTTGGCTGCGAAGGATTGGCCCGTTTGTCGGATGAGCAGCTAATTTATCAATCGCTATAGTTACGGTGATATCTTGTCTGATTTATCAGCTGGTTTGATTGGTGGTCTTGGTCTTACACCATCAGGTAACATTGGTAGAGTAGGTCGTCAGCGGTTTTTAAACTGGCAGAAGCTGACTATATCCATTGCATAGGATGCTTCCATTTTCGAAGCCGTCCACGGTTCCGCTCCTGATATTGAAGGTAAAGGTCTTGCCAACCCTACCGCTCTCCTTCTCTCTTCTTTAATGATGCTTCGGTGAGTAAATTCAACTTCCGTGATGGGGATGATTTGCTTTGCAAGCTGATTCTTTAATGACACAGACACATGGGTCTCTTCGAACTTGCTGACAAGATCGAAAAAGCTGCTCTTTCAGTAAGTTTCTTGCATATCAGCATTCTGCACATCAGATATAGCCGCTGGCAGTTATCTGTCTTCGATGCTTGATAATGTGTCTGTTACGATAAAGTTTTAGCAATGCTAATATACGTTCTATATAGACCATTGCTGAAGGTAAAGCCATCACTCGAGATCTCGGTGGTAAATCCGGTACACGAGAATACACCGACGCTATCCTTGCTAAACTCAAGTAAATATAACAACAATGCTGGATCTGTACATCTTGTCTTAAGTAAAATAGTAACAAAACATCTACAATGCAATCTCATTGGGAATGATCGCTCAGACAGCTTCTTGAACAGTCCGATATATTCGGGGAAGGTAAAGGTCTAATTCAGTTTTTACAGCTTGACATAGTACCGGTAGTTTGGGATTTACTGCCATCGGTTATCTAACTTGATATTTAGCGGTCCGTTTGTCTTTCCTTTACAACGCTTGTGTTAATTAATTTTACCATTCCCATGAACTATAAAAGGATGAGGCTCAAAGGATATATGCTTGAAGTCAAACGAAATCAATGAAAGATATAGATGGCTGTTCACAGATTAGTCGCTCCTTTCGGTCTATTTCCATTTAACGGAAGCTTTTGACTCTGTTGGGTACGGATGAAAAGAAAAACAATTGATATTAGAATTCCTATTGAATCGAAGGCTTGTTGACACACTTACACACAATAAAACCTGAATTCAATCGAGAACTCAGGCTGAAACATCAAACTTATCATTAAGGTTATGACGATATACCTTTTCGACATTAGGAAATACTACTGTATAGTGTGTGAGATAACGTTCAATCGACTCTGTTGGTCTATCAAAATAGACTGACTAATTTAGCATAACCTTCTTACTTTTATAATTAATATAGTGTAGTGGGTTTCAAAATATGACGTCGTACTACCTCATAAAATGGCACATCTGAGGTTGTATCACCCTCTCGACATACAATCTCTGTTTGTAGGCGTGCTCTCACATGATATGGGATGGTGAATGTTTGCGAGAATAGTTCCTGTTCAGATGGTATGATGAACGGCTCCTCCAACATTTCAGTTATTGATCCTCGCTCACGAGCAGACAAAGTCTTGATTCTTCGTTGTTCTTATTTTGCAGATAAAGGCCATCTTCACAATCCTTTAACTCAATAACGCTCATTCGACAAGTCAACCCATTAGCTCTCTTTCAGCGTTAGATATTGCAACATCATAGAGCATACCGCCTGTATGTCAGTATACCTCAAGAGATACCTTGCAGTATATTGACAAAATCGACCCTTAAAACATAGTTACAATACTCGATTCCGAAAGATCAAGCGGACATAACAATATTGAACAACAAATGGTGTCAATTTGAAAGAAATCAGCCTCCCATATATTAATTTCAACAACCTGTATTCGTACAAGCGATTCAACCTTGGAATTCTAAAATCGATCCCCCAATTTCCGTACTTCATCTCCCATCAGTCATCTGTTGGACCACTAAAGTGTTGGGATAGTATACTCTGAAGCCGATCGCGATCTATAAAGAGAAAACCAGACGATACGAACATTGGTTCAAGCACTTAAGCGCATTATATTGTTGTATAGCGCAACCAAGAAAGAGAAAATAAGCTCGAACAGTAACTCTCAAATTAATAGGAAGTATTTCGAAAACCTAATACTCTTCTTCGTTGTCTCCAACCAAAATCACATTAAATAAACTCGCTTGAAGGAGAACATTACAGATTTGATCAAAATTCACCAACGACACGACCTGTTTGAACCAATTCCAATTCGACTTGATTTCAGCGTTCCCATTTCCTAGAGTTCACCTTCAATACTTTATATGCGCCTACGTAAATTTGCCGACTTGGCCGAGTTCCATAATCAATCCGTCTGCTATCAACGTAGTTCAAGTAAACCAAGAAAATTATATCAGTTGAAACGCCTCTATAAACACGAAAATCTCAACTCAAAAAACGCCTCAAGAAGTCATATCTTAATAGTTCCAAAGGTTTGGCTTTCTAAAGCTTGATCAGAAATCAGTGTTCTTGTAGAGAACGAAAACGAAAGCGTTGGTGCAGCATGTTGACTTGACCTTTCTTCGATTGATAAGCCAGAAGAAAGTCAAGGGTCCACGGGAAAAACAAAGTTTAAGCTAGAATCATTTCATTATTTTAGCTGGTTACATCCTCAAAACTGTAAGTCAAATTGACAAGCACACTCTTCTCGCCTGTTGGGATATACAAGGTTGTCATTCGATCACTAAAATCCAAGAGTTTGTCTCGATCTAATACTTCCAAATATCAAAGAAGGAACGATCTTCCTGGTCAATACCCGACTAGAAAAAGTGTAAAAGTAAAAGTGAAATTACGCGTCTTGACGTTATTTTTTCTCGTTACTGTAGTTACCATTCTTTCAAAATCACAAAGGCGTTTTTACTGTTTGTAAAATTCTGTTTCTTTTTTGTTTTTTTCGATTTCTGGGTATCAAGTTAAGCATACCTTACCTTACAAATTCGACTGCGAAAAGCCGTGTTAAGAGTAAAGTTTCAACATTCGGCATCATTGTCAATCGTAACGGTACCAAGAGGAACAAGAACAACCAAGAACAGCACAAGAGAAAGATAGGTGAGTCGTCGCGTAAGAGGCGTTTTTTTTTTGTTTTGGTTCTGTCCATGCCGTTATTCTAGGATTCAAAAGAAAAGTTCATCTCGAGTTTTATCTTGTCGTCAATGGGTTACTCTGTTCAACCGGTCCTCTTCTCCCCGCCTGCGTGCTTTTTATTCGAAGTTTGCAGCTTCAGCACTACCTTCATCGTGTGATGCCAATTCAGTCAATCTGATGCAGGCATATACCGTTATATCGATATTGTGTGAACATCACGCTATCATGATGTTGATGATGATCTTGCAATTTTTTAACTGGGTTGATGTAGTGCCTTTTCTTTCCCTAGTTCAACAACAACATCTCGGAGCAGTTGTACCGGTTTACCCTTAACCCAAACCGAAAAAAATCCCTCAACAGCATCAGATCATCTCCTTCACCTTATCATCATCATCATCATCATCATAAAACCAAAAGCGAAAAGACGCGTTGATCTGGAAAAAAAGGAGATACTTATATAATTGATCCTTGTATCCAGAAATCATTGTTTTCACCCAAAGATTTCTTTTCATTCAGTTTCTCTTTACTTCAAGATAAGTATCGCACTTTGAATCAGGTGAGTATTAATTTCAGTTTCATTTGTGATACAATCGAATTTAACCTCATTGATACCCTCTCCTTTATCGTCCTCTCCCACTCTCCCTCTATCCTTGAGAGAAAATCTCCGCGAAAACATTAAACGCGACTTCGCACTTCAACTTTGATTCACTCTATTTGACCCTGATCAACGTCATTCCCATAAGATTCATTATTGTTTAAAGCAGTTTATACAGTAATTATACTTGATTTTATTGGTTTGTTTGACCTTTTTTTGCGTCTTTAGTGTGTTTTGCTTTGGCTTAGCTTGCTTAGCATAGCATACTAAGGTATTTATCTTCAGATTGATCATCATACTTTTTTAATTGAATATATGATGATCTAAAATCAATGTTGCGGACTTGACCTCGGATTCTTTCTTTTTGCATTGCCCCCCCTTCCCTCCCCTGTTCTCATTGACTTTATCATTAAACACTGCTTACTAACCATTCATACTAGCTTCATCGTTATAGCTTCAGCTTTTTACGTCCTACATTCTTTTTAGAAATATACACTCCTTTTTATAATAACCTATTATACTTTCGAACTGGGAAGAAAGGAAAAGAATTTCAACCGTAGATCTCAACTCAAATATAGAACATCCTTTCATTTAGTTACATCATACCGGATATCAAACAACTTATCAGGAGATAGCTAAAATAGCCCATATCATCAGCCCGCAGCACAACGTTATCGCCTCTCTACCGATTTCTCACTCCACGTTGATAACCACTTTTGAGAGTGAAGTACGGACAAGACATAGCTGAACGACAATATCCCAACAAACAATAACCTCGACGTTAAATTGTGGTATCGAATACTATATTTACGCTCAGACCATTCAAAGCTCGGAGAAAGATCGCCGGGACAACGTCACTTGATATTACAGTACACAGGATTATACAATATACATCCACCTGAAACAATTAGATTGGTAACTCATCTGATCAACATATATTGCCACGGTATAACCACGACTTTCTTAATTAACCGGGAGTAAGTGGCGTCATTTACCATCAAGTGTAAACAACCTCGATATCATCAACTGTCACCAAGCATTCGAAGACCGTGACCAAGAATATACATTGGATACTGGATATAACAATAAAGCTTTGACTAAAGCGGAGAGGAACAAACGTATTGGGAAGAAGGTTTTACTTTTACTTATCGTTATCTTCTGGAACACTTCCACAATTAAATAGACTAATCTGCATTTCCAGAGTTCAAGCAACCCAACAAGATGTCATACTTTTCTGACACTTCATCAACATGTTCCGCACCACCTTTAACACCATCTCCATATCAATCCAACTCAAACGATTCCCATTCGTATTCGTCGCCTACACCTAATTACGACGGTTCCACCACATCACCACCACCATCAATCAGAAATTATTCATCCGAGTTAATCAGAAAAATGTCTGTAGGTTTGAATGCAGCAATGAAAGATCTAAAAGATGATAGAGGTGGACCAGAAAGAAAATTTGATGTTGAATATGGATATGATGAAGATCCGATAGAAAGACATGTTAGATTATTCTTAACACCTAGAAAACTTCCTAGCGATAGAAATACATTATCATCAAAAGCATTACCTGAATTAGGTCTGAGACCAATAACTTCATCTGTACCTCAACCATCAAAGTCTAAACATCTTTCACATATCACAACGGGAACATCGAATAAACCAGAAAAGATAGTTCCTGCAACTGCACCTAGACCTTTACCACTGAAACAGAAAGAACCTAATATGTCACATGCCACTTCATTAAAACAAACACAGACTAATGACAATAGATATTCAACAATGACTGAACAAGAAGAATTATTTAGACCTGGGTTAATACATTTCCAAAAATCAGATTCTACCTCATCATCATTTTCAGCTACTGGACCATCATCAGCAGGTTCATCATCATTATTACCACCTAGACCACCATATTCAAGGTATAATTCCAACCTGTCAAATGGTTCCGCAACTAGTGTAATGTCTGAAGATTCTTTTGAAGTTATGAAAGCTGAAGATATAGTTAGTATGTATGGTAATTTTAATGTTAAATCAGTTTCAACAAATCAAAAAGAAGATCCATTCGAATTTGATTATACGGATTATCAGTATCAAGTGCAAGATGGTGAACATGAAGATGAAGAAGAGCTGAATATTGGTTCAGATAGATCTTCAATGTTTTCAAATGCAACTACAGATACGATTAGACCCACTGCAACAAACCAATCCCCACAGGTATCACAACAACAGCAGCAGCAGCAACAGCGTCCACCTACACTACCCTCACGTCCATCATTCACTAGAAAACGATCTAGAGTACATCCGTACGAAACTTCAAATTCGCATCAGATAACTGGATTAACACCTCTGAATCCCAGTTCCAACGTTGGATCAATGAGCCCTGGAGGAGGATTCGAATTTGAAGATGAACCACATTGGTTAAGTAGTAGAACAGTAAGCGAACAGATGGTTGCTCAAGCTGGATTAAGATGTCAAAGACAAAGGGTTGGAGCTGTTAGACGATAACTTGAAAAAGTTATTTTTAGAATTAGAATATATAGATTGAAAACACGATTAGATTAATGACCCCTTCAACGACCAATATACACGAAATTTGCTACGAGACTATTTTCATTTGAATTTAAATATAAATCCTGGATTATGATGTTTTACATGTCTATCCTTCTTCTACCTTTTTTGATTTTATTTTTCATAACATAAAGAGGACTGTGTCTTTCATATTCATTTTCTGTTTCTTCATGTTGTCATACTTTTCAAGGGATGTCCCATCATTGTACAGTATTGACGCGAAAATCGTAGCTGTGCTTAAATTTCTCCATTTGTATAATTTTGGGACTTTTTCTTTCTTTGTTATACAAAAAAAAACACGATACACGTCTGTTTTTTTGATGTTGACATCATTACTTTCTATCCCATATCTTATATAGTATACAATGCAATGATAAATGGCAAAAGTTATTGAACACGATCACTATGGCAACTCCTCATGATGTTTTTCGGTATATGCGTTTTGTTTTTCAAAGATATCATTTTCGAGATTGACATTAAAGAATTTCATCAATGTAAAGATATAATATTAATAAGGGCATAAGGTTATTCAGGCTATATTTCAATGGTTTATTCGTATTTACAATATATCTTCAAAAGCAGAAAGAAAATAATGAGAAGATGAAAAAAAAAAGCCCGGTATGTGGTTAGTAAAAAAAAATATATTGACAAGAAAAGGATATATGAAAAGATGTAGTATATCAAATATTAGGGAATCAAGTATGTATGTACATTGGAGCAAGTGTTAAAAAAAAAAAAGAATTAAGGGAAAAGAGATCGATAAGCTAATATACATTTTTTCGGAAAAAAAAAGAAATATAAAATTGATATTATGACAACGTTTGTTTAACATGGAAGATCGATTTTATTGTCGAATTTTTGATTTTGCTTATATTCATTGATCAATTGCGTCCTCAAGAAAGCTCCTTTTGGCATCGATCAAGACATACCACCATCAAGTGAAGTCCAATCATCTTGACTTTCCCCAACATTTGTAAAATTGAAATCCTGGGTATGTGGCGACGTGATCAGCATTCATCACCATATATGTGTTATGAAGGAAGATAGGATCAGTTGTACTCACATCGAAATTGAAAGACCCATAATCAGCAGAATTAGGTATTTGCATACCCCCACCTGAGAAATCAAAGCTTTTTAAGAAATCTGATGTATCGTCAAACCCGAAATTAGTATCAAATCCTTGCTGTTGATCAGGTTGTTGTTGCTGTTGAGGTTGTTGAAGCTGCTGGTGTGGTTGCTGTTGCAGCATTACCTGTTGAGGTTGACCTTGATTTTGAGCTTGATTCGTTTGATTCTGTTGTTGGGGTTGATTGACGTTGACAGAAAGATCCACACCATTTTCAACTTGTTGATGTTGTTGAACAGGTGTCATGGTCGATGGTTCATTTACAGGTGGTAATTGGAATACCTGAGATCTAGAAGAGCCAGGTGCTGAACTTGGCCCTGGGCCGTAATTCATCTCGCCGCCAGTAGGATTAGTAGGAGTTTGAGCTATACCGTAGCCTTGGGATGGTGTCGGGGCAGTAGGTGAATCATCGTTTTGTGGATTTGTTCCATCGGCGGTAGATGGTCTACCACCTTTAACTCCCTGATAATTCATGATTTCAGTCAGCCAAAGTGGCGGATTTGCAATAGCGTTATTCCTTGCAATTGCAGATCGGACCTTGCGTACCTTTGAATTTACGTTTTTGCCTTTTGCATTATTCTTTTCCGTAGCACTCTTGGGTAATTTCTTATTCGCTGATGCTTTACGTTTACCTGATACACCTGTTGGTGTGGCTTCAGGAGCTTCAGCAGCGGTATCGGTGTCAACTGTGAGTCCGGGTCCAGGTTTTCCTTTCCTAGCCTTGTTACCTGATGTTGGAGTTTCTTGTTGTTGAGACATCGGCAAGCCGTTCATCTCACCTCCGAAGTTACCGTTGTTTTGCATTGAAGGGGAAGCGAGACCTATTGGTGACGCTTCCGTCATTTGAGCTGGGGTCATTTGGGCAGGAGACATTCCCGTCATTTGAGCAGGTGAATTGGCGATATGTTGGCGGACAGCCATTTCTTGTTGTCGAGCATATGCCGCTTGAGTTTGCGAATATTGGCGTTGAGCTTCAAGCGATGGTCTTGGCATTTCCTGCGAATAGAATGAATGGTCGGCAACACGCTGACTCCCATTGCAGACCGCTATTAACTTACCTGTGACATGCTTCGTTGTTGACCAGGAAGCTGAAGTACTCCAGGAGCTGGCATAACTGACTTGGCCAATTCAATAGCTTGTCGACGGTGCTCTTCCGGTGCTAAGAGGTGTACGTTTTAGTAAGAAGATATCATATATCGGCCTATCTACTCACTTGGTTGCTTGCCAACCATCTTAGGTTTTTTCGCACCTTGATGATCGACAGGTGAAGCTTCCGCTCCTCGTTTCTGAGTTTGAGGACTACCATTGATTGGTGAGCCGTTCATCCCATTTTGCTGCATCATCATTTGAGGGGGTAAATTTCGGATTGTTCCACCAGGTGTTGAGACCTGTTGATACATTTGGTGGGGCTGAGGGGGGAATGCTAAGCCGGTATTTTGAGGTTGGAGGTGATGCTGTTGTGCGTGCAGCTGTTGTTGTTGCTGATATATACTTTGAATTTGCTCCTGAGTCATTGCTTGAGGTTGTCCATTTTGATATACCATCTGTCGCTTTGTTTCCGAATTCTATTAGCTTTCTATTTCGGTTGAAAGAAAGTGATACTTACCCCATCCTGCATACCGCCTTGCATCTCCGCTCTACGCCTAGCAACCTCTTGATCCGCTTGAATTTTAGCATTTTGCTCCTTTTTCAGAGCTTCCATCTGTTGAAGAGTAGCTGTAACTGGAACATCATCCTGAATAGACTGTTGAGATACACCAGCTTGACCACGCTGACCAGCGAAGTCTACAGAAGCTGCTCTGACGGCCGCAGCAGGATTGGCTACGGCGATACGAGCTGCAATTGCTGATGATGGTGTGATACCGGTAGTAATAGCTGTATTTGGCTGAGAAGCTATGGTCTTGCTCGCATTTCGCCTTGCGGAGATCCGCTTGCTATCTTGGAATACGACCCACCACTACGAAAGACATGTAAGCGAAAAAGACTAGCACACACATATGAACACTCACAGTATACAGATCACCAAGGTCAAGATTGGATGACGAAGCTGAATGAGGTGCACTCTGCTCCCCCGATTCGACCTTTTCGTTGGGTGCCCCTTCTTGTTTCACTTGATCTACGTTCATTTTTTCTGGTGAAGAGGATTGACCTTTATCAGGGTCGAAGATTGAATCTGTAGGCGTACGATCACTCTTTGGTGAGGATTTTCCATGGTTAGACGATTGAGATTGGACAGTATTGGCTGATTGAGGGTCTTTATCGGAAGAGCCTGCTTTGTCTGGTGTGTTTTTTGATGATTTCGCTGCTTCAGCAGAATTCACCAAAGTGACATCGGCAGTAGAGGACCCATCTAAAGTCGATTTCCGAGACGGATGTATTTTAGAGATATCGAAACTAAGAGCTCCTGCTGCAGCCTCATACCCAGCCCGTTTGAGACTACAAGTCAGCTCATGTCTCATAATGTTACACTCACTAATCCAAAAGGGCCCGATCGAACCCAATTTGAGGATCTTCATCAACACCGACTTTATCCTTCGCTTTCTTCGCATTCTCTGCCTCCTTCTCAGCTGCTATCAAAGCTTCTTGTGCTTTGTCAATCATTCTTTGTAATCTGACTGTCTTCTCCTCATACCTTCGAACCCGAGCAGCACTAGATATGTTTTGGGGACGATTGAGACGGTTGGATTGGAGTTGTGCGAATTTGCTATCTGTTGCTTTGGAAACTATAGAAGACGATTGAGGCGGGATAGCGTTGTCGGCGAACTGGTTTTGAGCTCCTTCGCCGTTAGTGGCAGGAACAGTGGCAGATCGAAGAGGTAGGATAGTAGGTGCTGTGCCAGTGGTATCGATTGCAGATGTAGATGCCTGCATTGGCTGAGCCATAGCAGAAGGTGGACGTATGTGAGGCGGGATAGGAGAAGCACTCCTTGAGGCAGCTCGGCTGACAGTACGCTTGATAGGTGGAGGGGGAACTTGAAGAAGAGCAGGAGATTGACCAGGAGGGATTTGTGGAGGTACAGCATGAGGAGGTCGAGCGGAGGGTGGCTGAGAACCTCTTTGTTGTTGTTGCTGCGCTTGTTGCGCTTGTTGTTGGGCAAGCTGTTGTTGACGTTGATAGTGTAAGGCTTGTTGTGGAGGGAGCATATGCTGTTGCTGTTGAACATGATGTTGTTGAGGGTGTTGTTGGGGGTGCTGATGAGCCTGCTGTTGCTGTTGCTGTTGCTGTTGTTGTTGATAGAAAGCTTGTAATTGAGCTTGACTGACCATACCAGCAGGAGGTTGTCTAGGATCATTCATAGGTTGCCATCCAGCGGGTAACTGAACTTGTCTACCTTGAGAATCCACATAGATCTGACCGTTGGCTGTAGTAATTTGTCGTATACCTTGTTGTTGCATAATCATCTGTTGTTGTTGGATAATCTGTTGTTGATTTTGCGGTTGGGCACCTACTCCTAAAGCTCTTTGTGCTGCAGCTTTGCCATCTCTACCTTGTTGTTGTTGCTGATGTTGTTGTTGCATTCTCATCTGCTGCTCAAGATAAGCTCTAGCTTGATCACTCATATTCTGACCTCCATATTCACCTCCATTCCCATTCACCCCAGCAGCATTCATAGCTGCAACTTGTTGTTGCATTGTGGCAGGATCCATAGGTTGATTCATGCCAGGATGCTGCATATGAGGGTTGGAAGCCTAGTGGATAGTTTAGATGATAAGCTGGTATTATTGTTTACGCAGAAGCACAGGGGAAATCCAACTCAAACTCACCATGGCCATTCTAGGTCCTTGCTGCATCCTGTTCACCTAACACAAGAAACTGATCAGCGTTGTTTGACACTGAAAAGCAGTGATGAAGAGGTCGAGCTTGACCGATTAAGGTCACGTTGAGCGAGGTGAGGTTGGATCAAGAGTTGTTCGGAGTACTATGAGGAAGTGATTTCGTACAAGGGGGAATAGTCAGGCTGTATTTAAGTAGAGACAGTGTGAGAAAGGATTAGCAAATACATCAAAGGAAAGGATATGATGATCAAATGGGGGGGTTTTGCAAATTGAGATTTTCTCAGTGTGGGTTATGGTATGGGATAGATAGGATTATATGATGATATGAGGGATAGAATAGGATGGGACATAGAATGTCAATGTCAATCAGATATCAATGTTTCGGCACGGTCCGCCAAGAGAATACAAGGAGGATATTATAACAGTAAAAGTGAAAGATCACGACTATACTCACAGTTAATGATTATTGAATAAATAGGGTTGAGCCTGATTGATGTGTGAAGTCAATTCCTTGATTTGTATTTCGGATGAGACCTAAGATGGTTTTGAATTATGGTTGAAGAGCCAGAAAAGCATGAAAGGAGGCGATAGCACAGTGATATATGCTCTATATATCGTGAGTGTTGTTTCTACGTATGGGCTGCAGATTTTATTTTTGTTGCACAGTTAAAAACCAAGGTATATCAAAGGAACGGGATCAGCCGGAAAAAGAGCGAGATTCAAATTGATCTCTTTTCTCTATGCAGTTTGGATTGTTGGATCCCTTCAGCAGTGTAGATATTCCTCTCAAGTATTGCTCATCTCTGTAGGTGGATGCTGAAATCTGGATGGCTATATGTGACTGATGGGAATGATGAAATTTTTTCGGTGTAATATTGATGTGAAGAGGTTGTAATATTGTGCAATAACATACATTAAGCAATATGATGAAAAGAGTGTTACAGTATGAGGGGTGTTGTTTCAGGTTAGGCACCACGCTAAATTGCAATCTTGGTATCAATTGCGGTTCACCCCGCAGTGGCGAATGTGGCACCTCATTTCTAAGAGCTGGAAAAGTCAAAAAAGCTGCATCGTTAGAGCAAAGTTGATAGGTTGCATGGAATAGCAGACTATGAAAAGAATATGGAAATACATAGCAAATCGAATGTTTCGTGTCCGAAGATGATTAAGGGACAAGGGGAAGCGGATGATTGGGTTGCACAAGGAGAGAAGAGGAGGGAGGAAGGGCAAGTAAGGGGAAAGTCACATCTGTTCTGTAACGTCTACAGTAGTGGCTTCGTGAAGCCGTCATGCAGAAAGATATACTGTTCTCTGTATGAAAGGGCAAGCTATGGAGTAAAAGGAAGAGTGAGGAGGTGTGAGAGGGTTGGGACATGTGGCGGCGGATGCTTGAGCACGAGCGGGGGTAAAGAAGGCGAGAGGCGAGAGGCGAGTGGCGAATGGAGTGGTTAGGGCACCGCTTAGAAGGAGAGGGGGGAGCGAGGTGAAGACTTGACCTATTTTGCAGTAGAAAGACTTTACTGGCAGCTGTCTGTAATAAATTGCTTTGCGTACATTTATGCCTATTGCATATGATGCATGAAATTATCTGATGATATCAGGAGTAATGTGTGATTAGAAATGAAATCAATGATAGACCAAAATGCCGAATCACCGTGATATGCATAGCATGATTATCTGTATCATTGAATCTTATCTTGCTTTGATACGTTTATTATTCGAAAAACAATCAACAATCAACTGCGATTTTGTAGAAAGAACAGTAGTCGTACAGCTTATCTAATCAAGACATTACACAAAACACGTGCTTCGGAATTTCCATATCGCCGTTGTTTATTAGATTTCTATATCGATTCCTTTCAAACCTTTGATTACTTTTTGATTTATATATCTCAACCTTATCTTGTGTACATTGTTTTTTCTTCCCTCTTTGCTTTTGTTAACCTTATCCTGAAGTCGATTTGGTACTTGATATGCATTACTATGGGGGCGTTGAGAGGTATAAAAAGCCAACATCTGAGCGTGATATCGATATGCTAATTTCACATCACATCACATTCACCTCGCCACAGCCAGCTCACTACAGTACCTTGTTCATCGCTATCAGCTACTAAATCATCAACGCCACCTGCAGTTACTGCTTCATTATCTTCATCAGCTTCTTCATCTGGTTCAGCTTCAGTTTCGCCCCAATGTACATTTTCAATCTCGCTTCATCTGAGCTTGCTCCAGCCAAACTTCTTCCTTCCAAAATCATCAATTCAAAGTATCATTTGAATGAATTCCTTCTAAATAACACTTATCAAGGCGAGCAGTTGAGCCAAATCAATCCTGATGAACTTGCTTACGATTGCTATGAATGGTCAGCTGTCATGGATCGTGTTCTCGATTTGAGTGTAGGTCTAGCATCTCCACCTGCAACAGGTGGTTTCTCACCAAGACCCAAACTTTGGTCAACACCTATGTACGATACTGCAGTTTTTTGTGGTGGTTTAGGTGGTAAAATTACGAGAGAAGAGTTAAGTGAAATTGGTTCTTATTTTGGAAAAGTCATATCCGTAAGCTTTCTGAATACTCTTATTATCGTCTCACTACACCATCTACGCAATGAGACACGACCAACTTGAGCATAAGAAAGAAGGATATATCTTCTACTATAGGCATTTTCATCTATGAACGACGAATTAACGCGATGGTTATACTGGTAATTCCGTTACAGTGCGTCCTTAGTAGAGACCTTTCATGTGGCTTTCTCAACTATGCAGAAAAATGGTCAAGTGAGAGAGCTAAGTATTCGCTTCAGGGTTTAAGAGTTCGTGGTATTATGTTAAGAGTTAATCATGGTAGTAAACATGGTAAGCAAACTGCATTGTTTAGTTTGGACATCCGCTGCGACTGACTTATCAACTATCTACTTGCAGGTTTACCCTTATCTAGATCAGGTTTGTCACCTTCAGCCAAAACGTTCATACCTTCAGCTTCATCATCATCATCACACACTAGAAGTATTTCTACAACAACTTCAATGGGATCTTCAGCTGAATCTTATTGCCCATTTCCTGGTTTTAGAAGATGAAGAAAGTGATAAATAATGACAATAGCTTGATGATTCACATATAACGAATGTATAGAATTTACGATTCCATTCATACACATATATGTCTTATTATATAATATTAACCGCGGGTACTGACAATCTCTAAGCTGAACAAAATATCTACGGTAAAAAAGATAAAGATCACCTACACCCATTTCTTCTCCGTTTCCTCAACTCTTTGTTTCTTCTCGACGTCGTTCTTCAGCGACTCTCTCAGCGTATCGAGGGCAAAACTCAATTTATCTAACTTCTCTTTGGCATACTCTTTTGCCTAGAAAAAAATAATCGAATTACTTTTAGTCAGCGGAATAATCAACATTTTCTATTGAACACACATAAAGCTCATTCAGAGATTAGTAGACTTACTTTTTCGTTAGCTGTTTCTTGAGCAACTAATGCATCTCTCTTCTTTTCTTCCCATAACTTTTCTACAGCTTCTTTGATTCTGTTCATTTCTGATGTTTCCGATGGTACTTCTGACACATTTGAAGTTTGGGCTTCAGAGGTTTTCTTGGATGACAAAAGTGGTTGATCGTTTTCCTTTTGAAATTGTTTTTCTTGAGCTTGAGCTTGAGCTTGTTTCCATGCTTCTTCTCTAGCTAATTTCCGTTCTTTCCATGATTTCCATCCCCATGCCATCTTTTCGTTATCGGCGGCTGGAAACGTATTTGGAATTCCGCCAGATTGATCTAAAGGAGGAGCTGAAACAGGAGCAGGAGCAGGAGTAGGAGTAGGAGTAATAGGTTGATGTCTATATTGATGGTGATGATGATGCCATCCCCATGGACCTTGTTGTTCAGGCAAACCACCTTGAGCTACGACTCTTTCATATTCTCTTCTGCGTTCTTTGTGTTTGAAGTACCAAGCAGTCGCACCAACACCGACAAGGAGCTATAACAAGTGATCAAGAATATTAGCTCAACTTTCATATATTGATACTCGAATATATCCAAGAGAATATGAGAGGGAATGTGGACACTACTGGACTTGGACTTACCCATAACAATCTACCACCTCTCCCTCTTCTCCCAAATCTTCTACCATATCTACTATAACCATCATAATACTGATGATGATGATATCCCCATGGGCCTCTCGGAGGTAATCCACCACCCATGGCACCGGCACCTGCAGCTCCGGTAGCAGCAGCAGCATTAGTCGCACCAGCCATAGCACCTGTTGCAGCGGCAGCTTCAGCGACTTGAGGAGTAGGTACAGTTGGCCAAGCGAATCTTGAATTCATATGATAATCTATATGAGGTGCCCACCAATTTCTACCACAATTTATAGGCTGAGTAGGAAGCATGTTATCGAATAGGAATGTAGTTTGGAGTTGTCAAATTGAACACTATTAACGAGTCTAGTTATGTGAGTGAGTATTGATAAAGATATAATGATTGTTTGTGTTTGTGTCTGGATTGTGATGTATGCGATGTTGGATTTCGAATTCTTCATCATCTTCAACATATCTACACCTATTTATACCTTTAAATCATTGAGCTCATCTTGATTTTCACCGAGGTTAACCTCTGTATCAGCCGGAAAGCTTGCATAATGCGATTATGTGTTCTTCGGTTTGCGAATCTCCATATTTAGATTACCAAGCTATACAGTAAGTCTTTCGGCTTGTTGAGACTTAAGTCACCTTGAAACATTACCATCTCTGTCACAGATGATATCACGGATAAAGGGGTATGAAGAGTGATGTCCGTAGACAGGTATCTCATGGAGCCGAGGAGAAAGGTCATCCCACACCTTTTGTCGATAAAATAGACTTTTGCCGGGATGAAAACGTAATTGATCATCTTGATGTGTTATATTTTATCTCGGTTTCAAGGGTCGATCACCGATATAATATTAAATCTCCGGTCATATAAACATATCAACCCATGTTTGTTATATGGTGGGCTAATTTAGATGATCATAATATTACAGTACAGCACTTATGATCATACCGCAATACCGCTTCCACGTGTGTTAAGCTAAAGCTGCGAGATGTTCGAGGTGTCATCGACGTTTGACGTGAATGTCAAGTTGATGCTAGTAAGGTAGTGAAGAGGTATGCACGAAAAAGTGATGAGCTTATGTTAGGGAGTACAATAATAATATAATAGAAAGACTCATACCAGAAGCTATAGATCGAAGAACACAGTGGTCGAAGTCTACTTTACAAGTACAATTATCATCAACGCTGGAATCTCCTTTTCACTTTTAATCATCAATAATATTATCCTGCAAAATGTCAGTAAAACAACCACCTTCAAATCCAACTCAATCTTCAGCAGCATTGCAATCATCTTTTCAAACTTTATTAGATAATTATCAAACTACAATACCAGCTAGAGTTAAATTAATCGATTCATTTTTATTATTCATATTTTTAAGTGGTATATTACAATTCGCATATAGAGTTTTGGTCACAAGTTATCCGTTTTACGCTTTTGCTGGAGGGTGAGTTTTTTTTATTTTTTTGGATTGAGTATCTTCATCATTTCCTTTGGTTTGAAATACCATTATTGCACTTGACACGTATGGTAAAAAGGTCATGACGATAGCCTAATACTGATCGTTGATGTGTTTTGATTTGGTAGTTTCGGTTCAACTGTCGGTCAATTCGTATTATTAGCTGGTTTAAGAGCACAAGTAGCTCCAGGTAGAGATGGTGAATTCAAGGAAGTTTCACAGGAGAGGTGAGTGTTATTTACGAACCGATTGCTCTCATATACGAGCCTGTAAACAGCAGGATATACATCATTACTTGTTATCGATATATGTACTAACTTTATACATGTATAAACAGAGCGTTTGCAGATTTTTGCGCAGCATCAGTGATTCTACATCTTTTCGCTTTCAATTTCTTAGGGTAGATAACATTCTCCTTTTAGCTATAGAGGGACAAAAAATCAGCGACCTTTGCCTGAATATGAATTATCAGGTAGTGAATAGTCCCAAGGTGGAAAAGTGGTTTATCAAAAGAATCTGAATGATTCAGTCATACATAGAAAACGCGCATGTACTATATATATATATGAGTTCAATAGTCTGGGTATAAGTATGCCTGGTATAATCATCGAAATCGTCATCGCTCTCTCTCAAGTTATGTCTTCATTGGGTCTTTCCAGCTTTCTATTTCTCATTGTCACTTATGTGGGTTTACCTTGAGAGAGCTTCACACCTTGTTCGACATCCTTTTCTAGCTGATCATATAATGCTTTTGCCAACAAAGGATCTGACAAAACAGGTGGCATCCTACGTCAGAATAATCATTAGCCTCAGTCATGTTCGAAATGCATTGTATCCAAACGGGATGGCGAAAAACAATTTCAACTCACTCAACCACTGCACAATCCCTAACTACGTCACCACCAGCTACAGCATTTCTCCTTTGATCCTCAACTTCTTTACCTTGATCAGCAACTTTTAGTGTTTCATCTATATCACCTTTTCTTACTGGAGCTGATAAAGCGAACAATATTGATTGGACTGATGATTTAGGTGAAGGTGTGAAAAGTATTATGAGAGGATAGAAAAGGATCCACCTGTATATCACAAAAGTTACAATTGACATTAGCCATCATTCAAAGCGTTACAGTAGGTTCCAAACGAATAAGAGGAAATCGAGCATTGACCTACGATAATCTACTTGTAGGTGAAGAGACTAAACTACCTTTCAAAACTTCGTTTCTCGCCCAAGGCATTATAACACTGATTGATTTAACATTCGATTTTACATCTTTATCTCTTGATTTCAAATTTATAGTTTCTCCACTTGTTGTCGTTGATGAAGATAACGTATTATCTGGATTAGGTACAGGTTTGATTTTACCTCTTTGTGCAGCTTCTAAAGTATCTAAAATCAATTGAAAATGTTTAAATAGCAATAAAGAATTTAAATTTTTTCTACCTGTTGTATTAACTAAATCATCTTTTCTTATTTTTTTCTTTTTCTTTTTTTGATCTTCAGGAGCAGTTAAATTTGATAAAGAAGGTAAAGCAGATGACCAAGTTGGTGATATTAATTGAATAATTCTAATATCTCTTTCAGGTGGTGAACGTAATAATAAAGGTAATAATGATGTTAAAAAATGAAATTTAAATTCTTCTATTTTCCATTTTGTTATTCCCTTATTCTTATCATTATTATTTGATGATAACATATTTAAAGGATTAACTTCCCAACCTTTACCTAAAATTATCGAATCAATTCTTCTACCTGATTCACCAACCATTTGTGTAGGTGAAGAATTCCATTTAGTCACGAATTCTCTTATAGCTAAAGGTGTTAAAGGTAATGATTCACAATGTAATTGTGCAGCAGGATTTGAAGTTATAGCAGACAATTTAATTGTATGTAATAATGTTAATAATGATTCAGGTAATGGTTTTTCAACATCAGTCAAGAATAATATTTGTGGTGGTGAAGGTAGATGTAATAACGTATCTATTAATGTTATCGTTGTCGGTGTAGGTGAAGCCTAATTTAAGATATTTGACAAAGATGAAAACGTTTAGTTAGCATAGAAGTGAGTGGACATCACGCTCCGATGCACAGGAAAAGGTCCCACTCACCACTACCAATATCATCTTCCCCTTCCAATCTCTTTCCCAAGTGCATTTTCTACCACCCGCCCATGCTTTAACGAAAATCACTAAAGCGAATGTGATAGCTCCTATGACAAGTTGGGATGTTGTGATATTACCGAACAGCGAAGCTAACGAGTGCACTGGCATTTTGAGCGATTCAGCCGATATTCGAGCAAGTTATCTGAGCTGAAAGTTGTATACTTCTTCTGACTCTCTCAAGAGATCCTTGGTTGATGATATACTGATCTGTCCAAACAAGTGCGAATTCATCTTAAATTCAGAATGCGATGAAACTCAAACTTGTAATTCAGAGCTTTTAGATGCCAACGGCTATTGTGATGTTATGGGAAGCTAAAGACGCGTTCGTCGCGTGGGTGGCATTATCACGTGACAAACAGGCTATTCTGCTGAATGATGAATGACATGACGATATTCTCTGATAAGAGCGACCAAAAATGATAATCAAAAGTTACATGTACTGGAGGACCTAATCGGTACAGCTCAAAGCAATACAGCAAATTAGATATTTACTCTTTACCCCCTGGAAGCCGTCTGAACCTCTTTCTGAAATTCACTTATTTTCCTTTACGATGAGACCTGGTTATATTTCCCGGCTCGCTGGTTTACCGATACAACGTCGGTTTATCCATTCATCCATAATCAGAATGGACGATGAATCTTTACGTTTGAAGGTGAGTTCATCGTGTGCAATCTAGTTGAAGAGCGATTTTGCTATCGATCAGCTGTGTTTTAGCTGAAGCGGATACGTTATATTTTGATTACAGGATTTATTAGCAAAATTTCAAGATCCAACTACACATTATCATATACCACCAGGAACGAATGGACCTGAACACGAAGAAGATCATTCGACTTCAATAGATCCTAGATCAATTTTAAGATCAGCCTTGAATAAAAGTAAACAAGATGGCGAGAACGATATCAGTCTGAAGCATAAAAGACCATCATCATCAAGAATTGGATCATCAGAAACTAGACCTTCAATTCAATGGTCATCACCTTCACCTGAAGGAGGACGAAATACACCACATGATAGACCTTGGTTAGAGGATGATAGTCAGAGTAAACAAAAAGCTTTACAATATTTCAAAGAAAATGGTTATGATACTGCTGGAGTTTTGACTTGGCCTGTAGCTTGGGGTGATTGTGATACTTATAGGTAAATGTAAAGGGCTCATCATCCATATTCATCTCGAGTGACCTACACTTCTCAATTATCTCTTATTCTACCAAAATGGATGGGTTCTGTCCTACATCCCATCAAGCTGATATTACTCGCTACACTTAGACACGTCAATAATGTTAGGTTCTTAGAATGGATACAATCTGCTCGTATAAGGTATGCAGAGAGTTGGGCTGGAGAAATGCCAGAGGGTTATATACAGAAAATGACTGTAAGTCTTAGCTCACATACATGAACTTGTTTAACTTCTATATAGAGCTCATTTGGCTGATAAGTATGGCTCTCTTGATTGTAGGCAGGTAAAGGCACTGGATTTATACTGAAAGACGTTTCGATAAAATATGTTGCTCCTGTAAATTATCCTGATACCGTAAGTCTTCCCCCAGCACCGATGTCTGAAGTATGGTAGTCCGAGTTACAGATCAAACTCTGAGAGTGATAAGGTAATTCAATCAACATCAATCATATTGACTAATCGTGTCCGTTCATTTCTATAGGTCATGGTAACGAATCAAATACATTCAATCAATCCTGAAAGAGCTTCTTACGGTCATAAACATCTAGTCTGGTCGTTACGTGATGCAAGAGTAGCTGCGGTTTGTGATAGGTAAGTCACACTATGAACTCTGATAAATCCTCAAATGACACTGATCCGAAACTAATGATCAATCTGTTATGGCAGTACGATCGTAATGTATGATTATGATAATTTGAAGAAAGGTAAAATGAGTGATGAGTTTAAGGAGTTATTGGAAAATGTTGTTGATAGTTATGGCAAGTAGATATATATGCTAGATAGTGAGAATATCTCATCATCAATCAAGAGTATTCGATGTGGGTACAAACATCATACATCAGCATGATACCAATCAAGTGTAGCTGCATACGTAAGAAGACTGCGAAACCTCTTCAAGCTGTATTGAGCATGTCACTCGATTCTCAAATAGTCAGATAGAATCATAGACAGTATCGCTCATTCCGCCTACTCCCTACATCAGATGCTACTAGACTGTATCATACAGGTTAACATACTCTAATTGCTTGATTATCATATGTTATGATAGGAAACGGATGGAATCCGGGATGCTGATATTGACGTAGACTATGTAGTGGTGGTGGCGGTATAGTGGCGTTTCTAGAGGTTCTTTTTCTCTTCAATGATCGGGTGGCTTTATTCCGTAGCTTAATTATCGATTTTTAACCTTTTTTTGTTTTTTCCAACACTTACACTAAACTAAGTTTTATGATCGACGCCAACACCGATGGTGGATGCATAGGCACCTTATCGTCTTTGTATAATTCACATTTGATGGCAATTCTTGGTATTAATAGATGTTCGTCAGTGGCATTTTTGTATCGTCCTGGGCGTTATCGTTCGGATTCGAATTCGGAATGGAAAGGAATAATCGTGAACATAATTATCAATACCGAAGACCTGACATCATCCCAAGCCAAGCAAGGTTTGTGTGATGAAGCCTGCAGGTGATTAATACCTCTCTGGCTTGGTAGGCAGTCTGAACTTACTCTCATTATGATTTTGCCAATCTTGCAGAGTAAATGGAAGATAGTCGTAGCCTATGTAGTTGATTGACTGTGAGCTTGGCATTCACGACAGAGTCCTCTGGTCAATGAGTATATACCAAGAGAGTATGAATATATCGTTTCTCACCAAGATCGCCAAGCATGATGCTGGGAATCAAGATGATCTGACACACGTCTTGGGATCACCACTCGTCCTGGTGAGAGTATGAAAGCGCAACCCGTACAGGTTGAAATGGTACGATGAGCACGGAGTCGCTTCTTGGCTGACGTTGTATGGCATGAGCAATAAACATGCACAGTATACCTATGTTGCAATCCGCATTGTACTAATTACTGATCACGCTGCCATCGGAATCTACTGGAAGAGGCTTAAGTGAACGCCCGGGTACCTATCACCATAAGCTTTAATATTCGGATTTGACTTTTAGGTTTTTCATAACACATTTTTACTCATATACTATTTTTGCTTCCTCGTACCTGTACCTGTTTGTACCTTGAATCTGCTGGCAGTACGATAAGATAGCGTCATCAACAAGACTTATGAACATGATGAATCGTTCTTCAGTTCTAGTTGTTCCTAATTAGCAAAAGTTCTATGCATGAGAATTAGCTTCTGTAGTTTAGTTTACCTCACATTCATTGATAATCAACGACATAGCGATAGAGTACCAATTACCCATATCGGGCGAGAAAATAACGATCTAGTCATCGTATTGATCGAGACATCTGATATAGAAAGAGCTTTATAGACTTAAATCTGAGACTATGTTTGATCGTCGATATGATCATCCTGCTGATGAAGATGATAAAAGTTGATAATCGGCACCATTCCTCGCTTGATAGGAAGTCGTACTGCTTCTTTAGCCATGATATTCGGCTTCCAAAGAGATCTCTTCCTAATGTTCCCCCGTTCGGACAAGTAACGCCAAATTTATGCTTCAACATTGACTGAGCACATTGTGGATCTCTCAAAGATATGTCAAATACACCATGGTCACAGATAGATACTGAATACATATACGGAAGCGAAGAAGCGGGTTTTTGTGATAATTCATGGCCGAGCCGTTCCGGGATCAAAGAAATCTTTTAAGTGGGTACAGCGGGAACCTTTGGAAAGCCACCACCGTCGTGATATCAATGCCCTTTTTGCTATCAAGAACCACATTGGCATACATTGTTGTATATCAATAGATCTGCATAGCATTAAACTGTGACAGTGGTATATTTGTACGTACTCCTAAACAATAGTAACGCTTACAGCCATATCGAGACAAATGCGGTATAACGTTGAAAAACCTCAAAAGAAAACAAAAAACAAGATTTCAATAAAGTTTTTTTAAACATACCGCCAAGGATATTCCGAATCATGTTTGATCGTCGGCATATGCTTGAATGATTCGATATCTCTGTACAGTATCTCTGCTTTTTGCTATATGTCTCGCAGTAAGCGCACAGACTGTATAAAAGGATTATACGATCGCTTCGCGAGTTACACCGAGACATGAAGAGACTCACTCACAGTCACTCACCCTCTTTTCATCACTGGAGATATTCTGTATAAGGTATGTCTCGAAGACAAATGGCTCAATTGCTTTACCCTCAAAAAGCCTGTTTGACGGAAAACTGTTTTCTGTGTTTCTGTCTCTATCAATTAAATAAGGGTAACTCAACTGATCGACATGACATTTTGTATTTATGACCGAGACAATCCTCACTGATTCTACAGTATGATTATGAGAAAGGAGTTTCGTTTAAAATTTCCTTATTGAGAATCGGAGTAACTTGTAAGACTTTTATGTCGATCTCTTTAGTTCAAAGTTATGCCGTGAATTCCGGCTTGCCTGATCGACAAATAGGAAAGGAATGGATAAGCCGACGGAGTATCAGACTAAACATTCCTGTCCATTGATGTACACAGCATTAGAAATGATCTTGCCAAAGAAAATGCTTCAGAAGCGAATCAGATACGAAGTAAAGCAAAGGGTTCTTATTTTTTGTTTAGCCACCAAAGATAGCTTAACATAAGGTTAGGTCTTAAGGGCTTGGAAATCCAAATTCCACATAATGAGGCATATGGCTCAGGAACACGGCTAAACAGAATTAACTCGAACAACATCTCCACCGCCGGTTTGGGTAATTCAGTTAAATGTATATATCGTTACTCCGGTCGATCATTCCGTTCCGGTCGTCACCCTACCTAAGGTTATATGAAGCAGTTCTTTCCTGTATGGAATCTTCTGCAAGCCGAGTATCAATAATATTCCTTAAGGGATCTTTGATAGACTTACCGTATGGTACATGTATGTATATCGGACTTGTATCTTTGATAACCCTGAAGACCAAATAAAGTTTGAATACATAAAGAAAACGCCTGATTACCGAACGCGTTATAATTCTCAATGTAAATTTGTATCGGATTATGGAATTATTCCGTTTTTGCTTCATTCCTTTTTTTCTCAGCTTCTCATCAAAATGTAAAGATATTTGGTATAGCAAGTTACGGGCAAGCGCCTTGAAGTGAATTGTCGATGCCTCCTTCGTCATTCCGAGCGTAGAAAAGGTTTCCAGGGATAACGCGTGGCTTGAACAAAATAATAAAAATAATAATCAATTTTTTCGAGACATCGAAGATAACAACAACAATAACTGTAGTAGTAACCAAGATGATACCGTAGACAGAATAACGATGAATGAGATTAAACGATCCACAATAACTATAGAGGGTGTCTCATCGACGACATCATTGTTTTAATTCTTACCTGTCTCGGAACTGACTCAGATCATCTTTCTTTCTAAAAACAGACTTTTTAATTCTCCTCACACACTCTTTTAGACTATATCTCTTAGTGAATGGTTTAGCAAGTTACTTGAACGCCGGACGCCTTTAATCAACCACCACCACCTCATCCTCCTTCCAAGAAAAAAATAATCCTTTTATCCTTGATCCCTGGAATCTTCTCTTTTTTAAAGTTGGCGCTACGGTACTGCGACTCTTGATGCTATCATAGTGAGTGAGTACCGCTCTACGCTCTATTCAAATCAAGCTGTGATACCTATCCGATACAGAGGAAGAAAAGGAAAATAAAAAGATAGACTAGTGTACTGTGTCATGTCATGATGAGCGACGATCACTTTTGAGTCATTTATTTTATGTATATAAAGAGCTAATGAATTTCCTTTTTCCCTCTTTTTTTCTTCTTTTTCTCAACGATTGATATCTTAACTTTAACTTTCAACTACCGACCGGCTCGGTTTTTATCTATTACATTTTGCTTATAAATTGTAATTGACTTCCACTTGACATTTCAACTACGTCTATATTCTTAAAAACAGAAACCTTTTAATTAAGTCTTTTCTGTTCAAATTCGACAACCTAAAATAAATACACATTCTTTAAAATCACCTACATTCTTTCACAATCAAATCAAATCAATTAAATTACTATACTACTATACTACTATACTAATACTATTATATCAATCAAACGAACAACAAATAAATAATAACAACAATAACAACAATGTTCACTCAATTATTTGCTCTCTTGCCTTTATTGGCCGCACTTCCAGCTGCAAATGCTTATTTCATTCTTGCACACCCTGTGCTCGAAACTACCAGACTTGATCCGTAAGTAGTATCATCTATCTGTTTTAATATGAACAGATCGCTAATCTGGCTATTACACCAATAGTATCGTCGACCCTGGTCAAATCGGTGCCCACGTTCATTCCATTGTCGGTGGTAACAACTTTGATAAAACCATGACTTACGAATCAACTCAACAATCAACATGTACTACTGCTGGTGTATCAGTTGATAAATCAAACTACTGGATTCCTCAATTATACTACTATGAACCAAAAGGAAAAACTTACCAAGCTATTCCAGTAAACTACGTTAACACTTACTATCTTCCAAGATACTCTCCAGGAGAAAAAACTGTTAGAGCTTTCCCAGATGGTCTTAGAATGGTTTCCGGTGATGCCAACAGAAGAACCTACGAAGGTGATGCTGAAGCAAACGCTATTTCATACGTCTGTCTCGATTACTACAACAACCACTCTGGTGATCCAGCATGGGCTCAAAGAAATTCTTTCTTCGAACACAACTGTCCTCAAGGTATGAGAGCTCAAGTTTTCTTTAGATCATGTTGGGATGGTGTAAATCTCGATTCAGATGATCACATGTCACACATGGCTTGGCCATCTGGTGGTGTTGATGGTGGTTCATGTCCATCAACTCACCCTGTTAGATTAGCATCTCTTTTCTACGAGTTCATTTACAACGTACAAAACTTCCCTTACAACAATGGATCAGATCCTACATGGGTTTGGGCCAATGGTGATACTACTGGTTTCGGTCTTCATGCCGATTTTATTAACGGTTGGCCATCATACAACAACGGTACCAACGTTTTACAACAAGCTTTAGACAACTGTAACGACAACAATGGTGTTGGTGGTGAATTAGCCAACTGTCCTCCATTCGTTCCATACCTCAACTCAAACCAAGGTTGTCAACCATTAAACATGCAAGTTAACGAAGATGTTGGTTTCGGTCACCCAATTTCACAATTACCAGGTAACAACCCAATTTGGATTGGTGATGGTGAAAAACCATCTTACGCAAACTACACTGGTGATGATAATTTAAATTACACAGATTTCAAATCAGTTATTCCAACTGGTTGGTCTGATGTTGGATGTATTGCTGAAGGTACATCAGGTAGAGCTTTAGCTGCTGCATCATTCCAAAATGACAACATGACTAGATCAGCATGTGTTTCATGGTGTTCAGATAGAGGGTATCCTTTAGCTGGTGTTGAATACGGTAGAGAATGTTATTGTGATTTCGCTATGAGAAATGGTGCTACCAACACAACCTTATTACCTGCTCAACAATGTGGTAAAAACTGTGCTGCCAATGATAACGAAAACTGTGGTGGATCATCAACTTTAGAATTATTCCAAAACCCAGATTTATATCCAAAATCATCTTTACCAGCTGGCTGGTCAAGTAATGGATGTCAAACTGAAGGTTCAGGTAAAAGAGCTTTAACTGGTTATTCATTCTCTACATCATCAATGACACAAGAATTATGTATGACAACTTGTCAATCAAAAGGTTTCTCTTTAGCTGGTATTGAATATTCTTCCGAATGTTACTGTGGTAATTCATTCTCAACTGGTTCAGTTCCTGCAACAGATAACTGTAACATGATCTGTTCAGGTAATAAATTACAAATTTGTGGTGGTCCATCAAGATTAACAACTTTCAAATATTCAAACGCTACAACTGTCGTCGTTCCTTCAGCTTCAGCTTCAGCTTCAGCCTCTGCTTCATCTTCAGTTGCTGTTTCTTCTTCATCAGCTAAAGCTTCAAGTAGTTCAGTTTCTGCTTCTTCTTCTGCTTCATCATCTGTTGTCGCTTCATCTTCAGCCAAAGCTTCATCTTCTTCATCAAGTGTCGCTGTCTCATCCACTTCATCAGCTGCCGCTTCTTCAAGTGTGTCTTCAACAAGTACCGTAGCTGGTAGAACCGCTGTATCTTCATCAAGTGCTTCTTCATCTGCCGCTGCCTCTTCATCAGCTTCATCATCAACAAGTACTGTTGCCGGTAGAACCGCTTTATCTTCATCAAGCGCTTCAACATCCACTGCCGCTTCTTCATCAGCTTCATCATCTGCCGCTCCTGCATCATCTTCTTCATCTGCTGCTAAATCATCAAGTTCATCATCAGCTGCTGCCTCTTCTTCAGCCGCTGCTTCATCTTCATCTTCAGCCCCTAAATCATCATCCACCTCAGTTGCCCCATCTTCATCATCTTCATTAGTCGCTACTTCAACTTCAGCTTCAGCTTCTGCTTCACCATCAGTCTCAGCTGGAGCATACATGGCTTATGTTGGATGTTTCAAAGATACTTCAGGTGGAAGACACTTAAACGGATCATCAACTTCAGGTTCAAACATGAACAATGAAGTTTGTACCTCATACTGTGCATCAAAAGGTTTCGCTTATGCTGGTTCAGAATATGCTCAAGAATGTTATTGTGGTAACTACTTAAACTTGGCTTTAGCTTCTGCTGAATCAAAATGTTCAACACCATGTAGACAACCAAATCCAACAACAGGTAAACAAGAAATTTGTGGTGGTGGTATGTTATTATCAGTTTACACTACAGGTCAAAATGCCAATGCACGAACATACGGTACAAAACCTGCAAACCCACAAAGAAGATCATCTGTTAAATTCAGATTATAATAATTTGATGAAATTAGAAAAGATAAATGAAGAAATGAAATCAAATGTAGTTTTAGAAGTAAGATAAGAGACAAAATTTATAAAAAACATAAAAAAATTATTATTATTATTATTACTTTATTCGGATTATGGACTTTTTAACAAACAATAAAGAACATTTTTATATACATATATATATATTTTCTTGGTTACATATTACTTTAATAATTTAATTACAGCGAGTTCTATAATTGACTCACCGTATGCACTCCTTATGATATTGCGATCACCTCTGCAGGCCAATTTCAAATGATGCTAGCAAATTAGTCAAAGTCTGAATTTTCAATACGACCAAAATTATATGAAACTTATTTGGTTCGCATTATGGATGACCTGATTATCTGTAATATGATCATGTTCAAAATGAATGGATAATTCATACACGACTATGTATCTGGTACAACAATATGACTCAAGTCAAAATAATTCATCTATTTGTTCCAGTCTATCCTCGAATTCACGTAATGCTGACATATGATAGGATATGATTAATGATATCAAAATTCGGAAAAAAAAAACATCAATCTAAGCAGCTTCCCAACTAACTCCACAACCACATGCACCGCCTTGTTTAGCTTGAGGATTATCTTGTATACGGAATGATGAACCAATTAATTCTGTTGCGAAATGTATTGTTGCGCCTAAAGTTGGACAAAGGATAGATAAATATGAGCTTTTCATTCGACAGCACAGGTATTTTGAGTAGCTTACCTTTCAGTAAACCGAATGATACCAAGTCAATCACTACCGGTATACTTGATACACCCTCCGGCTGAAGTACACTAATGATTTTACACAAATGATCAGTACAAGATCATAACAAGATCAATAGCTTTCCATTAATGACAAGTAAGCCATACTTACTAATCGTCTACACCTCTTTCTTCCGTTAAAGCCATTGTATACTGATATCCATGACAGCCACCACTTTCAACACCAACTCTCAAAGCTAGTTTACCTTCTGCTATTAATTCTGGAGGTTCTCTTGATGTGACATTGATTAATTGCTAAATTTGTTTAAGGACATAGATTCAATTAATCAGCTATGTATCTATACACATTTAGAAAAGTAGTTAATACATACCTGAAGAGCGTCTGGGGTAATATTCATATAAGCTTCTTCTTTCGGTAAAAGCTGAACATCATCATCTAAATAACCCTCTTCTTTTATTTCTTCTAATGAAGGTGGTATCACTTTTATACTTGTCTTTTTCTGATTTATAAGTGGTAAATCTGCTGAAGGTGATGGTGTAGCTACTGCTGCTGCTGAAGCATATCTTTTGACATGTCCAATACCGTTGCGTGAATCATATTGGCGGGAAGGCAATATTGAAGTTGGTCTTGAACGATTCGATATTGTCCTTATAGCAGGAATAACAGGATAAGGTAATCTTGTATTTGATGAAGAGGCAAAAGTAGCTCGAGAGATCGGTGAAATCCAAGAAGTGTTTGATATTATCTTATTTGACATGTTGAATATATAAGGTAATATCAAATCGTTCTTTGCTTGGTTTTTGTCCCTGATGTGGTTACTTGAGTGTAAGACAGAGTCAATCAATAGACAATTCAAAAAAGTTAGATATATGTAGATGCAAGAGATGTCAATGAAATCAAAGTACCCATTACTAATATACAAACTAGACTGCTGCATTTATCTCAATTCCGGGTGGATAGGTCAACCTTTGCCACACTCGACTAAATCGCCGATCTGGTTCCGTTGTATTGATGCATGGACCGGTTACTAGTCTATTGAATTGAGCCGGAAATGCGTGTTTTCATCTCTACCATCTTACATCCTGTAGACGAATGAATCAACTATTTCTGTGATTTTTTGTTTATCTTTCTTTATTCTTTCTTTTCTTACTTATCAATCTTGAGATACTCAGAAGAAGATACAGCTGCTCGTATAGCTCATACACATCACTGTCTGTCACCAAGCAATTTATAAACGGAAATATGACTTCAACTATCCAATCAATCACAAACGCTATTCCTTCCTTGGGAAGAGCAAGATTATTAATCAATTCAGCAGATGATGTAGTAGTAGTTAGTGCATGTAGAACAGCTATAACAAAGGTAAGTCATATATATTCAGCTATCATGAGGACGTCTGAGCAGCTGACATGTGAAACTGTCTTTCAGGCCAAGAAAGGTGGATTTAAAGATTGTTTACCTGAAGATTTACTCGCCGCTGTCTTGGTAGAAACCCTAAAAAGGAGTAAAGTTGATCCTTCAAAGATTGAGTGAGTGAGCTATCTTGAAAAAGCAGTTGAGATTATGTGTAGCTCATATACACTTCATATAGGGATATCGCTGTAGGAAATGTACTTCCCCCAGGAGGTGGTGCTAATGTAGCTAGAATGGCTCAACTCTACGCCGGTATACCTTATACGTGAGCTGTTTTATAAGTTGTTCTCTTGTGCCACAGTAGCTGACAAGCATTCATCCAGTGTTCCAATCAACACTGTCAACCGACAATGTTCCTCTGGTCTGACTGCTGTAGCACAGGTAAGCTTCTCTAAAGTTCGCGCTAGGGACACGCCTAAACAGCTTCGTATAGATCGCAAACGAAATCAAGTCAGGTGAAATTGATATCGGTATCGGTAAGTGTGACTTGGGGTTGCTGATATAGATGGTAGAACAGTTGTAAGCAATCTGCTGACAAATCTCTTTCAGGTGCTGGTGTTGAACATATGACCGCCAACTACGGTGCAGGTGTCTTGCCAGAAAGAATGTCAGATGAAGTTCTCTCAAATCCTGAAGCCGCAGACTGCCTCATACCAATGGGTATCACTTCTGAAAACGTTGCCAAGCAATACAACGTTTCACGAGACGTTCAAGATACATTTGCAGCAAACAGTTTCGGTAAAGCTGCTGATGCACAAAAACAAGGCAAATTTAAAAGTGAAATTGTCCCTGTCAAGGTAAGCTTTCTGTCGAAAGTCCATGGTAACGACAACCGTTATAGCTTGGCTTATATTTACCCTTTTTAGGTCAAATGGTCAGATCCTAAGACTGAAGAAGAAAAAGAGATTATCGTTGATGCAGATGATGGAGTACGAGCAGGTGTTACCAAGGAAAGTTTAGCCAAACTCAAACCTGCTTTCTCGAAAGATGGTACAACACATGCTGGTAACGCATCTCAAGTGTCAGATGGTGCCGCCGCCGTTCTCCTTGCTCGAAGATCCGTCGCTCAAAAACTTGGTCTCCCAATTTTGGGTAAATACGTTGTTTCTTCTGTAGTTGGTGTACCACCGAAACTTATGGGGTAAGTAACAGCCCGGGTTTCTATACTATCCAATCTGCTTTTCTCCTTTCTCAGCTCTCCTATCTGAGTCATGTTTTTCGTTGACACCGTCTGACATTCTTGCTTGTAGTATTGGTCCTGCCTTTGCTATTCCAAAGGTCCTCACCAAAGCTGGTATAACCAAAGACGATGTAGACTTCTTTGAAATCAACGAGGTAAGCCCCTAATCTGCTTTGCCGCTTATAGCTGACAAAATTGTATAGGCCTTCGCATCTCAAGCCGTCATGTCCATTCAACACCTTAATCTTCCTTTCGAGAAAGTCAACCCAGTTGGTGGAGCTATCGCTATGGGTCATCCACTTGGTGCTACTGGAGCTAGACAAATCGCCACTGGTTTCGCTGAAGCTCAAAGGGAAAAGAAGAAAGTTTTCGTTACCAGTATGTGTATCGGAAGCGGTATGGTAAGTGTAGTTGCAGCTTTGTTCTACCTCAAAAAAAACCACAAGCTGATCATATGATGGATGTAGGGTATGGCTGCTGTATTCGTCAACGAGCAATAATCTGTTGTTCTCCTAATCTCATGTTGCTCTTTTGACTGAATTGTATCAATGTAGTATCCATGTATATACTTTTGTCATGCTTATGTGTTTCCGTCGCGCTGAATCGAGCAGGTCACCTTTTCTGCGATGCTTCGTTTCCAAGGCGAGGACAGCGATATGAATTCAATTGTTCGGTATATTGAGGCATGACTATATGATACATTTTGTCTTCTATGATATTCTATCGATATTCATTTCTACAGACTGACATCTAAGCCCTTGCTCCAGGCATAAACAGTCTGTATATACCCATACCAATAAACACTGATAATCATGAGTACATTAGTTTCGCATGATGATGTCAATGAGCGATTCAATTGTGTGAACAACTCACCTGTACCAAGAATACCGACCGCTTTTGGCGCTACCATAGGACCTTTTGCTGGTCTAACAACTTCAAAGGCACCTTGTCTTCTAGCTTGCATAATTGCATAAGAACCTAGACCGATAAAGGCTCCTGATCCTACTAGACGACATGACCTAAAGAAATTGTCAAAAGTAAAGTGATGATTAAGTAGGTAAGCTTCGATATACGGGAAATTCATAAAGGGATTCTAATCATCGTTGAACTCACAGACAATCTTCATTCTTTGCGTATCCTGGTTCACGCCTTGGATCAGCTTGTGATATAGCTGCTGATGACATTGTCGAAAGTGATAGTGATAGTAAAGCGAGGTTTTAGGTTTTTCAGATGGTATCTTCAGTTGGCTGTTGGTGTGAAGAGTAATGGAGCTTCACCAGATATATGTATTTGTCATTGAACTGATTGCTTGTAATGAAATATACTTGATCACTCGGAAGATGACTTCATTTGCTCGATCCTATACTTTCTTTTGACTTTTATTCGATCTTTTGGTCAAGTTCAAATACGCTAATAAGATAAACGCTTAATTACGACAAAGCGGTCTTCCCCGCTACTCCTTCTATGGTGATGTGCCTGAGCGGCAAACAGGATCAAAACAATGGAGACTCCAGGTACTCGTATATGCTAGATGGGAAATATAAATTAACATCAATCTTGACTGAAAACTGACGCAAATGTTACGTTGTGTTGTTAAAATCCTTTCTTTCCTCCACTCACACTATTATCTTTGAGCTTACAGCTGCTTAAATCGTATTGAAATCGACAAAACAATCGAAATCAGATAAATCAAATATGATATAGTTCTAACTTCATAGATAGTTGAGCATTTCGATAACCTGAATCATTCAAAGTCGGTATCTTCGACTTACAATAGCTTTTTGGCAGTAAACCGAAAGTATTGAACATACTGGCTTTTTTTGCCAAAAGATCGGATTCGAGATGCTACGCCATACTGAAGGCTCAAGAGTCTACTTTTTCCTAATACTCTTTTTCATCTCACACTACCTAGCATACGCTGTACCTCCTTCCTCGTTTTCTACAAAAGAGAAATTACCAGGGAAATTTGTTCCTTTTTCCAAATTATCTACATGTCCTTCTTTACTACCCAGGAAACAGCCTAGAAACGCTAAAGATGTGTAAGTTCTTTCGCTATCAGCGACTTTTCAAATCGACTAATACCCCATTGATTCGAATTTTCCCTTTCTTCAGTCGTCCGGACGATTTCAAAGTGATCATGGCTATGGGCGATTCTATTTCAGCTGCATTATTAGCTAGAGGATCAAGAGACGGATCATCTTTCGATTCAAATCAACAAATGGTATTTGATAAATCAGGACAAAAAGTTTTGAATTTACCTGAAATAGCAGAATGGAGAGGTATATCATATGCAACAGGTTCGGATCCAGATGCAATCTCAATACCTAATATACTTAAACAATATCAAAAACACCTAACTGGACCTTCAACAGGACATCATTCACCCATTACATGCTTAGGTCTAGGTTGGGATATCGATTGTTCATCTCATCCTGAATCTGATGGTTTAAATGCTGCCATTTCTGGTAGTTTAAGTAAAGGTTTGATGAGTCAAGTTAAAGGTAAGTCAATCTCAAACTTCGGGCTTTGAGATTTTCCCCTTGAACTTACAATACAGAGATCGAGATGTTCTGTATAATATCATCTGGATCAGGTGTAATCATGATAGAATAACGCTGATATTGGAATCTACCTGTTATGTAGACTACTTAATACCCAAAATTATCGAGCTAGGGGTAAAAGATGAAGATTGGAAATATGTTAATATTGGTATTGGTGCTAATGATGTGGTGAGTTTATAGATATGCTTCATCTGCATTGTAACAGAAAAGTTGCTGATAATTTCGCAGTGTGCTTTCTGCCTGACGCGTAAGCTATTGAATGTCACTGCTAAATGTTTAAAAGCTTACTCTATAAAATCTAGCAAATGCTACTGCCCTCCCGTTATCTGGCACACCTCAACATTTCGCTAATGATATAAAGAAAGCTGTAAATGAATTGAGAAAGCATGTTCGTAAGTTCGATCAGCTTCTTCAGCATTTATACGGTGGGTAAGCAGAAGTCAAAAAGCTGATCACCAGGTTTCAGCCAACATGATAGTTAATATCGGTAAATTATGATGAACTTTTATGCTTATATATTCATGTCGACTGATATATTATGTTTTTAGTCGGACTATTCAGAGTTTCCGATATTTATGAACTCACAAGCAGAGATCCGTATTGGTACGTAACGGATTCCGACGAGAATCTCGCTGTAGATTAACTAAGCTGACTCTGCATTCGCGTATAGTCAAGCACCTCATCTACCTTTACCTAATATCGCATGGGAATGTTCGTGTGCACTAATACCTGGACCAGTTGGTGATTATACAAGACAGAGAATGGACGATTTAGGAAAATCGTACGACGAAGCTGTCAGAAATGTGATTAAAGAATGGGAGGAGGAAGATGATCCTTCTTTTGGTGCCACTTGGTGAGAGAATCTCATCTCACTCCTCATGAGCTACATTCGATGATGAATCACTGTATAGCTGATTGTGATTGTGCTGTTTTAGGCAACCTGGTACAGCGATTGATATCGGCAATTATCCATTCGAATCATTATCAAAAATTGATTGTTTTCATCCTTCTGAACTATCTCATCAAAGAGTTGCAAGTGGTTTATGGAATAGGCTGACTCTGACTCTAGTAAGTCACCGTATCTGAATTTATCAATCATACATTCGCTGTGTCGAAACATTTCGTAATTCACGAATGTATAAGCTGATATGCCTCCTCCTTATATAGGATCAAAAATATCAACCTATACCATGGGAAGAAGAACCTATGATAAGATGTTTGGAAGAGGATGATAGGATAAGAATTGGTGAGATATCTGAGTCATCACATCAGAAGTAAAGTGGAGATGGTAGGATCGAAACATGTGTGGATTGGACATCTCGAAATGGTGGTCAGGAACTCAACTCGAAAGGATAGGTAATATCGGAGTTTCAATTTTTTCGGCGCATCGTATCGTAAGGTAGATATCTATTTGATCTTAAGCTTAACTGTTGTTGTCAATTGTATCATATGCCTACATGAAGGTATCATTCACAGAGCACATCAGTTCAATATATCATTATCTCATTACATCTTGTTTGTATGTATGCAAAACTATGTATTATATTTGTATTTCTCATAATGCGACATTAAACTTTCTACTTTATCCCATGACACAGTTCACAATTTTAGCATTATCCGCCACAAACACTTGACGTTCAATAAAAGCTGTTATTTGATTACAGGTTACTTCATGACATCCACCTGTAGAACAATTATAGTTTTCTCTCTAATTTACTTTGATTTAGGAGTTTCAGTTACCCATTTTGGTCCTTTTTTATCCTTATTTTGTTTTATTACCTTTATTGGAGTGTCCCCATCTATTGTTTCACCTAATGTTGAAGAGTTTCTTTTCTTCTTCTTCTTCTTCTCTTTCTCTTTTTCTTTCTCTTTTTCTTTTTCTTTTTCTTTTGATTTAAATTTTGAATTAGGTGTAAGTAAATCTTCAACTTGATTTCTATCTTTTTCTTTCTCTGGTGAAGTTGTGGAAGAAGTAGGTGCAGGAGAGGAAGAAGAAGTTGAAGGTAGAAGTGATATCCTCTTTTTAGGTTTATTGATTATATTTTCTGAAGTAAGGATGATAGGTAATTTTGATGGTGATAATACAAACTTTTGACCATTGAATGATTTTATAGGTGATTTAGATTTTGATCTAGATCTAAATTTGGAATCAGGATTTGAAGGTTTAAGAAATGATGATGAATTATATATTGAATTAGGTTTATCTTCTTCTTCTTCTCCCTTGTCGTTTTCAGAAGAATTTGATTCGGATGATGAGGATAAATTCTCTTTTCCATTTACGACAGATTGGGATTTTGATATTAATGCTGAAGAAGTAATATTCTCGCCTGAAAATGCGGATGACGATGAGGAGGAGGAGGATGACGATGAGGATGATGATGAGGAATTAGAAGCTGTAGTATCAGATAGACTTGGATGTGATTTTTGACTAAGGTCTGATGATTTACGTGGCGAAGTTGGAAGTGTAGGTTGATTCTTTTCCAATTTCTTCTTTGTCTTTGGTTTTTCTTTGATAACAGATGTAGGTGTATGGATTGATATAGGATTTTCTGGTTGTGAAAGGATTTCTTTCGTTTTCCTATTTACTTCTATTTTATCCATTTTGGCTTTCTTACTTTTCACTGGTTTTTCCTTCTGTTTATCAGAATCAATAAACACATCATCATTTTGTTGTATTTCCTTCTTGTTCTTCTTCTTCTCCTCTTTCTCTTTTTTTTGAACCTTTTCTTTCGATTTACTTTCCTTCTTATTCTTCGTCAACTTCGAACTTGTTACTTCTTCTGTGTCTTCTTCAGTTTGATTTTCTTTCGTAGCTGCTTTTGCTTTTTTATTCGTTTTTGCTGTTTCTTTCTCTTTATCTTTCTCTTTCGCATTAACCATTTCGGTTTCATTTTTCTTTTCTACCTCAACTTCTTTATCCATTGCTCTCTCCTTCATAGCGTCTTTTCCTTTCTTAATTATTTTTGGCGTTATATCTGTGCCTATTCTATCTTTTCCTATAGAACTTTCTCCTATTATTGGATTTACCTCTACGTTTCCAGCGTTTGCATCAGTTTTCATTTCTTCCCCTTTGTGTTTTTTCTTTTTCTTTTCTTTTGTACCTTCGCCAACAATTTGGGGATACGTATTACCGTTACTGACTAAATTCACCCGTTTATCCTTGGAAGCACCTGTTGACAAGATTGATTTTGGCCTTAATCCTGATTTTGGTATATCATCTAATGAAGATGAAAAATCACTCAACCAGAAACTTGCAGAATTACCTAAATTCTCAATCCTATTTGCATGTTCAGGTACAAACATGTGATCAGTTGATAAATGTATAGTCCTTGGTTGATGTTTCTGTTCTAGACTTTGTAGTTGCGACGATTTCGATTTTTTACTCTTCTTACTTGGTGTGTCTGCATTTATATCATTTGATTTGTTCGTTGAAAACGAAGAACGGTTTAGGTTATTTTCGAACCAAATCACAGGTAATGGATGTGAAAATTTTGGTCTTTCTCGTTCCTTATCTTGGTCATCACCATTCACTTGAACATCACTTCTCTTCCTCTTTAATTGTATCTGATCTATGTTTATTGGTGATGGGTGAGGTTGTGGATTCATCAAATGATATTGTATAATTTGTTCTTCACTGAATACAGGTAATGTTATTACCGGTTCTTTCGTTTTTTGAGATCTCTTCTTCTTTTCAACATGGTTGGTCGGATTTGAAGTTGAATCATGTTCGTTTCCGTTTTCAGGTTTGGATATAGTTGATAATGCTGATTTTATAGTTGATTCGTTTATTTCAGCAGGAGGTACAGTATTTGCATCGCCGGTAGAAGATGTCACTTCCTGAGCAGATGAAACTTTTGTTTTTGTGTTTGATTTTGCCATGATGATCGATAGAAGTTGCACTTGGGCAAAGCAGTCTGGAACTTGTTGAGTAGAGTTTTGGTATCCCTCTTTGAACACCAGCAATCAAGCACCGAATCAAGTGATTGATAAATTGCTTCCTATATCCATTCGAGATCAGTTCAAGTCGACTACACACAGATCTACTGAGATCATTATAAGTCTGAGGAGGTAAAAATCACAGGCGTCGTACTGATTATACTTCATGTCATTCAACATGAACGGTTGCTTTTCCTTTCTGCATAATAATTTTTATCTTTGAACTTTGAACGCGAAAGATAAACAAAACATGAAAAATCAAAAGATTACAAAACTTCATTACAACAATTTCTAATCAAACTTCGAGCTCAATTCTAATCAGATTGTAATCTCCTCAAATTCAGGTTCAGGAACCAAATACGTTATTGGTTATACGTCATATCGTTCGCAAGCATAGAGTATCACCATAGATGTCACATATTTCGCACTCCGCAAGCAATACCTCATTCCAACGTCATTCCCATCAAACAAACCTCGTTCTCTTCCTCGACTTCATATAGTTATATAAACAGGACAAACAAGGAAGTGCTGTCTTCCTATAATAGCCAACATGGCTTTACCAGATACACCTCAAAGAGTGACTAGATCAATGTCACATCAACCGCCTTCTGCTCCAGTCCCTGTATTGGCTCCACCAAGTGTGGAAACAGCACCTGGACCACCTGTTCAACATCGTTCAACATCATTAACCCCTACTCCAGCTACCGTCAATACCAATCTTAATTCCGGTAACAATGGCTTGAATGATTTGAATACCAATCCATATAATGTAGATTTCGTTATACCATTTTCAATTTCAATCGCTAAAAATCAAAATCGATTAGAAGCACAACAAGAAATCAAAGAAGGTTACGAAGAATTGTTAAAAGCTTTAGAATCTGAAGATGGTATTAAAATCGGTTCAAAAGCTAAACCAGTCAAAAAAGATAAATCAGGTAAAAAGATTGAAAGTGAAGAAGAAATTTGGATATTTATAAGTGCAGAAGATGAAAAAGTTAATGAACTTGTTGAGAGGGAAAGGTGAGTAAATCGATGGCTTCCCAATATAGCGAAATAAGACTAATTATCAGCTACTATGCAATTTTTGTTTTGGTTTATTCGGTATATGTAGATCACTTGATAGAATTCACAACTTACCACATCATCAACATCCAATTCCACCCTCACCTTCAACGAGAATTAGATTGATTTATAATTTATTAACTTCACCTGCAATTCAGGGTGGTTTAGGTATAACACCAAATCAAGGTAAATGGAAACGTGTCAAGTCAATCATGGCTCTACATGATGAATCATCAGATAAGAAATGGGTTGAAAAATGGACTACAGGTGGTGATTGGAAATTAGGTGTATTGACTGGATTGGACAACCACATAGGTAAAGATCTGGGTGAACATGTAAGTTTAGCTCTTTCGCTTTGACTATTGCTATATTTGAGGTTTAAGCTGACTTACGTGATCTCGAATGTAGCAACCACCACCTGTTCATCTATATTTCAATTTCTTGACAACATATACTTTATCTTTATTACCTTTATCCATTCTATCAGTCCTATTCTACTTATTTACACCTGCAGATTCATACCCACCGCTATATGCTTTTTTACTTTCCATCTACTCGACTACATTTGTAGCTATTTGGCGGATAAAAGAAAAGAAATTAGCTGTCAGATGGGGAACAAAAGGTTGCGAATCTGTTGCAGTAGGTAGATTAAGACCTGAATACGTTGCAAATCTTAATCTAGGTTTAGATAATCAACATCAACAAAATGGATTAGATACTGTAGATACAATCCAAGCTGGAAACGATCTGAAAAGAGATATAAAAGTGGCTGTTTCGATCCCTATTATCATTGCTTGTGGTATAGGTTTAGGTATAGTCTTATTGGGTATCTTCATGTTGGAAGCTTTTGTCGGTCAAGCTTATGATGGTTTCGGTAAAGAAGTTGTCGTGAGTAACTTTTTGGCGTATTAAACATTTTTTGTTATGGTCCGTACAACAAGTCACGCTAATGGATTTACAATTAGCCACTCCTTCCTACCGCTTTATTCGCTATTGTCGTACCTCAAATAGTCGCTGCTTATGGGAGTTTAGCGAGATCAATGGTTAAATGGGAAGATCATCCTACTCCTGTAGGCGCTGAGAAGAGTTTGACAGCTAAGACCTTGTGAGTGATTCGATAGGATAGCTTCATCGCTATGTTTCCTTGTTGTTCAAAAATCCGTCTGACGTTATTTTTTAGTGCAATGAACGCTATCGTAGCTTATCTTGGTCTTTTCCTCTCTGCGTAAGCTTACCGATTACAGTATTGGGGTATGGCAGTATATAAGCTAATACTATGTTCACGACAGTTACATATATGTCCCTTTTGGCTCATTCATTATGGCGCGTGTGCAAAATCGACTTACCAAGCAAGATACCATAAACGTTGCCGGTACACCTGAAAAAGCTGGTCTTGGACCTAGAACAAGTGGTAAAGAGCAAAAAGGTATCAAAGCTGGAAGATTGAAGGGACAATTATTTGCTTGTGAGTATGAGCTTTCCAGTACTGTAGAAACCAGCTGACTTCGAATGTTCTACAGATACTGTAACTAATCAAGGTGTGTTTTACTGATCATCCCCAAAATCAAAAGCTGAGTTTGTCCCAAATAGTCGTCAACGTCTTCCTTGAACTTGGATTACCATTCGTAATGAGATTTGTCGATGATTGGAGAGCAGGTAAAACTACTATCAAGGAGACTATCAAATCAGCTGGAGATCAAACCCCTGAGAAAGCTCCCAGAACCGAACACGAGGTAGTATCTCGATTCCTCGAGAAGGTTGAAAGGGAACTTGCTTTGCCTGATTACTCTTTATTCAGTAAGCCTTCCTCCAGATCTATTGCAAGGATAGATGATATCGACCTGTGTGTAATTGGCGGCAACCAAGCTGATATATCTACATTTTCTCACAAAATCTAGCTGATTACGCTGAAATGGTAACCCAATTCGGCTATGTTACTATTTGGTCGATCGTTTGGCCTTTAGCACCTGTCTTCGCCCTTATTAACAATTATATCGAACTAAGAAGTGACGCCTTGAAAATTTGTAAACATGTTAGAAGACCTGTTGGCGATAGAGTTGAGACCATTGGCTCTTGGTTACAAACTTTGGTTAGTGATACTCTTCAATCAAACATTCGAATGACGTCGCAGCTTGCTAACTTCTGTATGGTAACAGAGTATAATCTCCTGGATAGGAGCAGTAACAAATTCAACATTGATATACTTATTTAGGCCATACGTATACCATTCAGATCAAACACCTAATCCAAATATAACACCTATACCAGGATCAGCACATTTACATGAAATCATTTCAAAATATAATATATCACCTAGCTTTAAATCCATATTACCAACTTTAATACCATTAGCTTTAATTGGATTAATAGCTTCACATGGGTACATTATCTTGAATTGGTTGATTAATGGTCTAATTGAAAGATTGTATTGGAGAAATTCTCAAGAACAAAAATCTTTACAAAAATTACAATTATCTTCTTCTAATAAAGAAGATATTTATGGCGGTAAAAGTAAAGAACAAAAAAGACTATGGGAAAAACAAGAATGGAAAGAACCTAATGGATTTTGGAATGGTGGTGAAGAAGGTGGTAGAGAGATTGGAAGAGCATTAAAAGCTGAATAAATCTGCATTAGGAATGAGAAAGCAAAAGAAAATCCCTACACAAGAAGAAAATCGAAGAAGATTAAACTGGTGGAATGGAAAGGAAATCTCAGAATACTGAGCAAAAATGTTGAGTGATTCACGACGATCAAAATTCATAAATCGCTTTTCTTATACACGAAATTCCTGTGAATGCATGATGACTATCACAATACGAAGATTTCTGATATCCTCCGAGGCATATATGACAGTAGTTGATCAAGACTGTGAGGCTGCTAACAGTATTATCGACTTGACCGGAAGGTTTTGAGGGTTTCAGATGCTTAATGCAATACATGGTATATACAGACTCGATACGAAAACAGCCAACTCTTTTTATGGATCTCGATCATCCTTAAATGTTATTACACTATACAATCATCTTAATAATAGCGCTATCTAATATATCTATAATACAATAAATCTTGAAAATCTCGACCAGCGTCCTAACTAAGACGTGATATTAATCCATAACCAAGGTTGTTCAATATATTTTTTCCATGTTTCGGTGAACGAAATTAACTCTGCACCTTCGAGCTATATGAGATGATCAACGATTTTTATCAGCTCTCAATATTTCACTGTTTAATTTATGAATCTATGATAATAAAATAGAAGGATCACTCAAAAGAGAAGGAACAATGACTTACAACTCTATGATCACCACTCCAACCAACATTAACTTTCAATTTACTTTTCCAACCACCTTTTATAACTTCATTTTCGTTCAATTCCCAAATACTTTTACCATTGTTAATGTCTCCTTTGGAGAGATTTAATTCTAATTCCCATTTTGCTTTTCCCACAGCACAAATTGCTAAACCACCTCCCGGGGGTAAAATTGGCATTGCACCTAAACCTTCACCTAATCCACCTATTGAACTTATTGTTATATTAGCTGGTATAGATGGTTTACTAGGTGATTCTCTCAATGAATGTAAGTGAGATGTGATTTCTGATATCGAAACGGTAGGTGTGAAAGGTGGTAAAGATGGTGTTAAAAGTCCATATTTGGGGTCTAGATTATAACATATATTAAGTACAACCAATTGAATGAAATATAGTTAGCACCTGAGTACGGTAGAATTGACTTTTACCTCGAATTCACTCACCTGATACAGCAACTCCAATGATAGCATCTCTACCAATTTCCAACCATTTCTTGTCATTTTCTTCTTTCACCTTAGCTCTCATTATTGGATGTTCCTCTAAAGCCAAAACGAAACCTTTTACTAAGAAACTCAGTAAAGTTGTTTTCTGTTTATCTTCTTCTTGATTTATTGGATTTCTAACTAATTCTGGAGGTATATCAGAAGCTAAATAACCGTTCTTCACATTATTCTTGTCCACTGATGAAGACGGATTTGAAGCTTTGATATATGGTAATAAACGTGTTAAATCCAACGAATGAGAATACCTAATTGGAAATGATAAATATAATGAGGGAAGTCAGTCAAGTATTCCATGTTCTAGTATCGATCAATGAGACCTTGAAGCCCCTTCATAAACCGGTCACGATTTGATGATATATGTATGATGAGATAGGTATCAATCTTTGGCTTACCCAAAATGAGGTATTTTACCTTGTTCACCTAAAGCTTTGTACATAATTTTTCTTGTTCTACCAAATTCAATTCTAGTTGACTCAGGTACTTGATGTCTACTTTTGTTCAGTAATGAATCGTTATTATTGAGATTGGGACTGGATGAAGTGATCTTATCATATTTTTGTAAATCAATTTTTGTTATTCTACCATTTTCACCTGTACCTCTGATTTCATTCAAGTTTATATTCAATTTTGACGCTAATGTACGTATAGCAGGTGAAGCTTTAATTATTGATTTACCATTCTGACTGCTGACGCTCTCTGTATCCTCTCTTCTAGCTTGAACCGCACCATCGAAATTACCCCGTTTTACCTGGGGAGGTGAAGGTAATATAGATGCTTCACCATGTAGTTGAATAGGATCACTATATCGCTGATTTACCCCCTGCTGTTCATCATGTTCAAGATCTTCATTAACGTGTAAAGGATGCCTGCCTTTCCGTACATGACTATGTTGTGATTTCTCTAAATCTTCAGTTATCTTTTCTGCATTTTTTACCTCTGTACTTTTGATTTCAGGTTGTGGTTCTGATTCTTTCGAATTGATTTCCTCTTTTATCGGTGTAGCTTCTTCACTATCTAACGATAATCCCTCTTCACCATTTTCTTCGGTAGTATGAATTTCACATAAAACTTGACCAACTTTAACAACTTCACCAGCTGATTTTTTGATTCCTTTGACGGTTCCATTGGCATGAGAAGTGAGTTCAACCCTATCATTTTCAACCAATTTAGCCATTTCATTCACTCAAATATCATAATACCAGTACTCTCCCGTTTACCAGGAAAGAAAAAGAAAGTAAAGTGAAATTCACTTACACACTTTTATCACTTTGTACTTCACATAACGCATCAAATTCTGAAACCTCTTGACCCTCCTCGACGTACCATTTTATGATTTCAACTTCTGTTATACCTTCACCTATATCATGTAATTTGAACGGTGAAACGTCAAATTTAGGTATAGTACTATGAAATGATCGGAATAAGTTGAAGTGCGGATATCGGATAGAATGGATAGTTATGGTTGAGCGGCTGAATAGACATGACTGAGGTGCAAAGGTGATTGTTCGAGAGTATCGTGTCGAGCGAGGAAGTAAGCTTCGTGAGGGTCGTAAGCGCGAGAAAGGGAATTGTCGAGGCCGTATCATCGTGATGTTTGATTCTCGATAAAAATGTCGACAGGATATTGTGTCTTCCACTTCTTATAAAGCCTGTAGCTTGTGCTTCCATGCTGCTGGCTTTATATCATAAATATAAAAGCAGTTCACAACATGCTTGGTATACTCATCTTTGATCATGTGTATACTACTACTGTATGATACTACCGGCCGGATCATATTTCCCATCATTTTGCACGCGGACACGTCGGTTACTCACATGACCGACCGAAGCATTCTGCATTGCACGTGAGCAGATATATGGGTCATATACAGGATACATGAAACGAATAACTAGACTCTTTTTTACTTTTAAGTGTTTGACTTGACTATTTACTCTATATACACTACCAAAATATCATGGAATCAAATGGAGAGGTAAAAAGCTACATAGTGATATTTGCTTTCGAAACTGAAGGGAATCGACCTGGTTTCAAGGAGTATTACCTATCCTGGCGGGGGGTGATGGGTTTTCGTGTTTCGATATAAGAAATAAATGAAGGTGATGTGAATGAAAGAAATGAAAAAGGAAATGTCCAGCCATTTTTGTATGCCAAATGTTTGGATTTTGATTAAGCGGTCTCTTCTTGAACAGCAGCAGCATAGGAAGGCGCACCTGCAGCATGAGGATCATGACCACCGGAAGAAAGTCGAGGAATAGAGTTGTCGCCACCTTGATCGGTACTGGTACTGGTACTATCGCCAGGTGTATATTCGTCGACTTTATCGTGGGCTTTATCGGCGACAGGTCCTGCATTTTCCTTGACAGCTTGAGCCGCTTCTTGAGTGAGTTCAGCACCAACGACAGCACCCAAACGAGCGATCTCAATACCTTCATCTGCGACACGTTGAGTGACTTCGCCAGCTTGACGGATACCTTCTTGAGCAGCGGCTTCGACTTGTTCGACACCTCGTTGCACGGCTTCCATACCTGTAAGAGAAGTGAAAATCAGCGATGGACTGTGAACCGTGTCAACCAAGCTTACCTCTTCTACCTTGCTCTTCAGCTTTAGCTTTAACAACTCCAAACCATTCACCGGCATCATGGACCCTCTTGTAATTTAAATTTCGGTATTCATCGACGGGTACGCCAAGATCTTTAGCTTGGTCTTCAACAAGATGAGCGGTACCTGAAGCGATGCCGACTGCATTTAACGCAAGGGATTTGACGGCGTTGACAGAAGCTTGTTCGAGTACCACAGCGGTGTTGAACGCTGAAACAGTAACGTTGCCGGCAGTGTGGAGAACAGCCACGGGAGCATGAAGACCTAATTCAATGAGGTGTTGAGTTTGATCGACGGGAAGACCAATTTCTTTGGCCTTAACATTAACTGAATGAGCGGTTTGCTGACCATAGCCGATAGCTCTGACGTAACGCGTCAGCTCAAACCGAAGAAAACAATGGCAATAGTGCAATTCCTTTTCAGCGGAAGAGAAAACTTACTGATGGAAGATTTGACCAATTTTTTCACTCAAGTTTTGAGCTTGCTTGATAGTTTCGGGGTAATGCTCTCGATCAATGGGTCGGTTCATGTATCCCGCGTAAGATTCGGCGACAGCTGATAAGGCAAGATTGACGGGATTTTCGTTGGTGGATGAGTGCCTTTTGAAGAAGCCAAAGATATTGGCGACAAACAGTACAGCGAAGGTAATGAGCGGTCGAAGGAGAAGGTACGGGCTACATTATAGGTGATTCTTGTTAGCTTAAATCATGCTAGCCTATATGAGGCGGATGTGTTGGAATATATATACTTACAGAGCTCTCTCAATGAACGAAGCACCTCTTCTGTTTGTTGGTCCAACCTTGCTGATAACATATCGTAAACCTTCATCGGTTTCTTGACCTTTAGCGGTGAGATGAAGCTCAGTGTCAAATATAGGTCGGATGTGTTGCTTGTTTAAGAACTTGTTGACAGAGTCAGCAGCTGGAAGCCATTTTGGGATGGTTGGTAGGTAAAAAGTTCGAGAGAAAGCGAACTTGGCAACCTTGGCGCTGTGGACGATAAGGCTGCGTCAGCTTGATCAGCACGTAGTTCACTCGAAGCCCATGAAGTACACCGAAGGACAGCGAACTTAAATGGGAATGTACGTTTATGGTTCAGAAGGGTAGATCAGAAAAAGCTTACGTTGAATCGTAATGGACGCCGCCAACTAAGTGACTGTCGAAAGAGATAGCAGAACCAAGGTTTAAGTATTTCTTGAACTCGTTTATACCTTGAAGGTGAATTCCTCGAGATTCGTAGTCTACATTTTCCTGTCAGACACGGTATGTAAGCTAGACTGCTCTTAGGGTCGGTCTTACACAAATTGACTTACCTCGAAATATTGATGAAGAGCACTACCATACTCGACGCTATGGTGGGAGAAAGTACACGTCAGCTCACGTCAGCCACAAGGATGAGGGAGCTTATAAAGGAGATAGTCCAGTCATGAAAGAAATTTCAGTGGTAGAGAGAATAACCTTAGCAGATCTATGTGCTGATAACATTCTTATGAATGTTTGACCAAAGATTAGACGTTTGACTTACGAATCAAGTGAGATCAATCTTCTAGCGATATCATCGATTTGAGTACTGACAACTTGAGGTTCCATTTTGCTGATGGGAGCTGAGACACCTGTTTTAAAAGAGTGGGATAGAGAGATGAAGATGCGGAGGTTTAGATTACAGATTTTTTTCGAGAAGAAAGAAGAATTACCGAAAAGATGGAATTATACTCTTTGACGAAAAAGGGAGAGAAGGATGAAGAAGAGAAAGAGAAAAGAGATAAATTGATTGACGTTCAACTCTGTAGCGTTATATATCTATTGTCCTATTTATTTGTATGCATGTGAAAGTAATTGTCAAACGCAATCAACCTATCCATCAAAAAATTCAATATATTGAATGTGGTGTGATCAATTCGTGTAACTTTTTCCCAGGTTACTTTCTCATATGGAATGTCACCGGTATAAACTTAACCAAAGGAACCGGTTGTTCTCAGATACGTCATTACCCCCTTTCCAAGTTTAAGCTTTCTGCGCTTTGACCGTTTCTTATCTGTGCTTAAAAGATAATCAAGAACGTGATGAAATTGAAGAAATCACAAATTATACGATCCCTTGTTCTCACGAAAGGTGATATTTGAGCCAAGTTTAGGTGGTTGTTTCCTTCTCATACATATAGATAAGAGTATGTATAATCACAACAATAACCTTGACTAGTGCTTTTACCACGCTCCCGTATTTTACTATTAACTTTGTTATTCGCAGGAGAGACAGAATTTTCCAAAAAACTACGTTGCCTACCTTTATGCTTCTGAGCTAACGACAATCTCTACTTAAACAAACTAGGTACGATCAGAAAGACATGAAGTGAGAATGTCCCATCAAATACACGCAGATCATTTTGTGGACCAGACAGGTGAATTATTATGGTCGAGTACATAGGCGGTGTTTACCGATTTTGATTCCGAGCTTAACAGCCTTCGATTCCAAAATACGATCGTGCCCGAAGGTTGCTTGGAGTGAGATTTGCCGTTTTGATTTTGATTTATTTTTGGACAATTTTTCTAATTCATTACACTTAAGTTCAACAAGTCCCAAGTTGTAAGAAAAAGGCATATTTATAGTTGACCATTCAGCATACAAAACCTCGTGCCAGCATGTCAGCACTACGATCATTGCCCAAACTCGTCTCTCGACTTCCTGCCTACAATTCATCATCTTCTTCAATTCCAAGAAGATCATTTGCGACTACCTTCCAAAAGTTAAAATCAGATGATCCATTCCCATTACCATTTTCAAGTCCAGATCTAGCTCGAGGTGAAAAATCAACACCTACGAAATTATCAGAAGATTCGGAAGAATGGCCTATACCTTCTCCATTAGATAGAACAGGTGAAAATCCAAATACCTTACGATCAAGATTAATTTACCAAACTAGAAAAAGAGGTACATTGGAAACTGATTTGATCTTAAGTACATTCGCAAAAGAATTTTTACCTACAATGTCTGTCGAAGAAATGCAACAATTTGATAAAGTAAGTTAAAAATACCATCTTTCTCGGCTTTCTCATTATAGTATCTACATTGTCATTACTCCAGAGGAGAAAAGAAAATGACAGTCTTTGCCATTCTGTCTCGGGTTTTACAAATCTTGAACTCTTTGCTAATATGCATTCATCCCTTGGTAGTTACTCGATGAACCTGACTGGGATATCTTTTATTGGGCAGTACAGAAAAGGGAACCACCTCCAAGATGGAAGGATACATCTTTATTGGCAAAGTGAGTTACAAATACATCTTTGGATTTTGTACCATATCATTCTTCATTTGCAGTCCTTAGCTGACGTTCTATTGTGTTCAGACTCATCCAACATGCCAAGAATGAGGGTAAAGTAGTAAGGATGATGCCTGAATTAATGCAGAAAGAACCCGAATTATAGATCAAATACATTTCATAGAGAAGGTTTATCTTAGCATGTATCATTAGCTCATATCTCATCTTGATAATAAGGTACAGTTGTTGTTCGGTATCAATTGTTCAAAAGCTGAAAAATCTGTACATCGACAGAATAGACTAAAACCCTCCTTTGATCATCAAATCCACAAAATACACACGCCCTTTAGCGTCAAAACCTAAATAAAACACGACGATCAGTCATTGTATACCCTTTTTGGGCTAATAGTCTTTTGAAGTAAATGTACACGTACTAATTTGACTGACCTTGAAGATCATTCATGATTACCATCAAAATCAACATTACAATCAATCCGCCATGAGGAAAGTTGACTGGATTTTCCACTTACTATGGACTCATTCCTTAGATTTAGTGAACATTTCTTCTCACTCTTCCTCATTACTTGAGTTGAAGATTCGATCATTTTAGCTGATGAATATACTCAAGAGTACGATATGCCATGAAAGGTATTCATCTTTGGAAATCCTTGCTTGATCAATAATTTTACCTTGATTTCGACTTCTTCACCTTCGACATCCATTGCTTGACAGTTTATCTGATTGGTCTCTACACTATATCTCACCTCAACTTGTCAAGGAAGATTTCAACTCACATTAGGCAACCATCATCATGTCAATCGATATATATCCACCTCGAGCTAAAAGAACAGTAGACAATGTGTTAGTGTTATATCCAAGGTATTATTCTGATCCTGGTCCGGAAGGATTTTATCCAGAATTACAGTATCCTGTTCAAACTAGATTAGGTATTAGGTTTCATACACTTCACAATAAGAATGTATATATTCAATTAAATTGCGTTTTTATGTCAGGACTAAAGATGAATATGACGGAAAAGGATGTTAGAGATATTTTAAAGGGGATTACTAATGAGGTAAGTAGCTTTGAAATCAATGGTATAAAAAGAGGAAGAGTCGTCAACTGATCTGACGGTTTAATCTCTGGTAGATCTTGTTTACCACTTTCAAGAAACATAGTACAAGAAACATCAAGATGGCCTGTATGGAGTTTTCCAGTGCTCGAGATGCTGATGAGGTAATCCTCTTTGCTGTAAGTTCCTATTAGTCGTCGAAACAAAGTGTATAGATGCTGATTCTTCATGTCCATTTTTCATTGCAAGCAATTCAATAATCGTCTTTTTGGTGATGAAAGATTGACTGTCAGGTATTCCGATGTGAATTCGCATAATTGCTCAACAAAGGATATTTTGGTCAGTTAATTTTCATCAAAGAGCTATGCACCTAGATTTCATGACCTAGCTATCTTCTGGAGTGACCTGTCGAAAGAATGATCGCTGATATATTAGTCATTGTACCATAGCTTGTCCGGGAAGAAATTGCTCTTTCCCCTCCATACAACCCTCGAAGCCTTCGGCAAAGTTACCTTCCGTTCGCGCGACCTGCTCGAAAAACAGAAGAATTGGGAAGATGGAATGCAGTTGGTTATTCCAGAGATTCCTTCAGGTCAAAACGTCCTTCCCCAACATCCTGTGCTCCTCAGCCAAAAAGGCAACATATCTCCCATACCGATAATAACACGAGATCAGATCCTTACTCCAAAGTGAATGGAAAGGCTTCTCATAAGAAAATTTGTGACGAACTTATAGCGGTACCTATACGTACCTGCTCTTCCATCAAAACATCACCTTTTCAAGTACAAAAGAATGGGCATCGAGATGGTATCTCACGACCGCCCACCCCTGCATTAAACACTGCCGATAAATCTACAGCACCAAACGCTTTTAGCGAGAAAATTGCCACACCTCCCCTATTAGGTAAAAGAGTATATTCACCATTTAGTCTTCAAGGTCAAAAACTTTCGGAAACATTAGAGATGCTGAAAAATATCACTTCGAAGTTGAAATTACTTGACAATCCGCCCATACAACTTCTCGATCCGACTAAACATGAAGGTAACCCAGAGATCGATGTTTCAGCTGATTGCGAGAATCGTCACTCGAACGACTCATTTAACATGAATACCGGTAACCTCAAGAGGAAAAGACCTTTAAATGACAACAAACGATCGGAAGATTCCCATCACAACTTTAGTTCCACTCCCTATGAATCCAATCGCCCCCAAATCGATCGTGGCAAAAGGTCAAAAAGGAAAGATAACTCACATGATTGTCATCGAGAACATAGGTATAAGGAGCTTCGTAAACAGGATATTAAAGGTTTTTGGCATCATTTCACAGCTTCTTCAGCCGATAAAATCTCAGCATATGAGCCGAAGTATGTGGGAGTATCACGAGATGGAACACAGATGATATTTGGATCGCATAGGATAGATGTCGAATTAGCTTTTCAATCACCCGATCAAGATACTGCTATTGAAAAAATCCAATTGGGAAGCAAGAAGGAAGCGCGAAAAATCGTCAAAGGTGAGCATAGTGGATGATCAGATAAAATTGCAGTATGGTATTGACCCAATGTTTCATTTTTTTGGGTATGTGATAAAGCGGACGAAAATATAATGAAAACCAAACCTCCTGAATTGTTGCTAGAAGTTGATTTAAGTAGTGAGGAGGAAGAAGAAGAAATCGAAGATGAAAGATTTCGACCTAAAGCTAAACCTCAAGGGGAAGTCGAAACTGCACAATACGAAGCGAAGTCTGAAAACAGATTGAAGATTGAGCAAGTGGAATATGAAGAAGGTGAGATTACCGAAGACCAAGAAACCAATATGAATCTAGAAAATCATCAGACCAAAAGTTGCCAAGAAAAGGCTACTGGAGCCGAAGCATGTATGACGAAAGGAGAGTTTTCACCTAACTTATCCCTATCATCATCTGGAGATACATCCACCGAAAACAATTCAAAGAAGATTGGATATACTATTTATCGTGTCGATGAGTTATCAAAAGATATACAAAAAATGATGGGTATAGAGTTAAGATATCAATTTATAAATGCAAAACTGAACAATCGGGATAAATGGATCAATATTAACGTAGGGTCTGAAGAAAAGAAGGAAAAAAGCAAAGTCAAAGTCTTAAAATTGGAATCACAAAAAAGTGAAGATGAAATTGAATCAATCATATTCCCGATAGACGATGTTGAAACTATGGAGAACAATGCAAATCATGGGAGGACGATCATTTGACTTCCCATCCGTTTCTTTTCTTCTTTTGATGTAAATGACCAAGAACGGAGATATCAAACTAAAGGATTACTTATACTAATCATTTTTGCGTATAAGTTCGATTTATATTTGTTAGCTGTTAGTCATGTATGTACAGATATCTGATACGATATATGTTCATTATGTATTCATGCAATTATCATGCTATACTAGGCTCTAGGGTATATACACCTGGTACTCCAGAAACCTTTACGCCCTATTATCCACTTTTTGTGTGTGTTTAATTTATCTTTCATTTGCTTCTGTGGTTCTGATGTTTCTCCTTGATTCTGTCCTACTAATCCATCAGGGTATCAAGAAGATCCAGCTTTTGTTTACCACATTTTCTCCATTGCTTTGAGTGATAATTCAACACCGAGGAAAGTAGCAGCCTGTCGTATCGTACAGAACCGACGGTCAGTCTTGTATAAATGGATGAGTCAACAAATCCCGAGAAATCAGTATCACTCACATTAGCAGGGAAAGCTCTTGCCATAGCAGGACCGAAACCTTTCCATAAAGCAGTCACACCATCTGCAGCAATTAATTTTCTTGCACAATCCATAAATCCAGTATATGTACCATGAGGAGCAGATTGAAGACGTGATTTAATTGTCTATAGTTTATATTCACCAAACAAAGAGAAAAAATGTTAATTAGCTTTGGGTTTTCCTGAAGATATAGAGTAAAACGTTGCAGTGGAATCAATATCACTTACATCAGGTGGGATAGCTAAACTCCACATAGCTACACCAGCAGTACCACCAGCAGCAACAATAGCAGGTAGAGATAATGGAGGTGCTGGAGCTTTTTCACCGTTAGGCAAGGTTTCAGGTGCTGCTGAAAGTTGTTTTTTGAGTAATTCATAGGTTGCAAAGTATCTAGAGTTCGACCATCAGTCAATTTGGGTTTTCTCAGGAGAAAATCGGGGATGATAATAAAGTTAGATACGCCGAATTTTAAACTTACACTGCACTACCTGGACCATCTCTTGCTAAAGTAGCAAAAGTACCTCTAAACAAACTTCTCAAACCACCTTCGGCATATAACTTTCTGACAACGTCTATGGGACCTGAATATGATGCAGAACCACTTTGTCCCGCCACCTGTTCGACAGCAAGGTCCATCAGCTTACATTCACTTTACGTATCAATGACTTAATAAGAGGAAAAGTAAAACATAAGAGCAAAATTGCAAGGACACGGAAGAAGGGAAATTCAGCTTACTTGTAATAATACTTTGACTCTTTCTGCGGGAGCCGCAACTAAAGTAGCTGGAATAGCACTAAACCCACCTGCTATAGCGAGTTCACCTATTGATAGATTCTGGGAAGTTCTATTTGGTGTGAAAGAATACACTAATCGTTTACCGAGATCATATCCCTAAAAATCCGATAAAGATGTTAGTTACTGTAATGTATCGAATTAAGTAACGTATAGCATAGAAAGGGAGAATTGGGTCCCACTTACCCAGAATGAAATAGCGAAAATTGGAGTTACACCTAAGATAGGAGGTGTAATACCTCTATACATCCTATAGAATGAGCAGAAAGAGTCAGCTGGCTTGCTCGATAGCTGAACGACTAAAGGTTTATGTCGGCAATAAACAGGTGAGAATAAGCATTACGATAAGACTTACCCTCTTATACCATCTTGAGCAATAGTTTTCCTTACAACGTCTACGGCACCAGTGTAGGTACCTGGTGAAGCGGTTTGTAACCTAGTTTTAGTCAAATCGAATGGATGTCCAACCAAGACACAAGATATACCACCGAATCCACCTGATAAAAAGGATTTTATCGGATCAACAGTTTGTTTAGAAGATGAAGCTTCTATTTCAGAAGAATCGTCTGACATTTTATCCGTTGAAGTGGAAATATTGATAAGATTTTACTAAGATGGATAAGTTGTAGGTATATTAGATACAAGGGTATATTCTTGCCTGGTATAAGTTTACTGTAACAATTGATATGTAGCTCTACAAAAAGAAATAGGGGACAAGTGTGTAAGACGAGCTAGGTATATATACCCACATACATAACTAAGAGGTGAATCCAGCAAACATGAAAACATGTTGTTCAGGTTAGCCGACTGAATCACCTTGTGTCGGGTTTACATTTGAACCAAAATCATCGAATCAAAATATCGGTTATTCACTTGACCTGTACAACCGGTCGATTTGTAACATGACGTGGACAAGTACAACAACAAAACAATCTGATAACTAGCTTCGCCCAAAGCAAGCAAAATAAAGGTCATTTACCGGGTGATCATGATCGAAAAGCGGTGATCAGCAGTAAGATTATGTAAGTAGGATAAACACACCAAACCCCCCATATGAGGCATCAAGGTAACGGCACAACTATGGGGACAAGCTACGACGATGACGCGCTGTACTACTAATACCAGTTCCGCAACCTTAGCTAGCAAGTTTTGCTACCGTAGAATATAATATGTGTTATCCTTTTTAATTTAACCCAAAAATCATCGTCATCATCCTGTTGCACAACATCAAACTAAAACAAAACCCACACCAAACGTGACTCACCTCTCTACTGAATATCCATATAACATCTTTCCTTCTACTAGCTATAGCAGATTCAACAACCCCATTCCTCTTTCTCAATCCCAAATAAATCATATGTCAATTGACTGAAATCATAATCAACCTCCCGGAATCAGACTTGCAAGAATTCAGTTAACTGCCCTATCAGATATCACGATATCACGTCAACCGATAGTCTCACTCACCGACACCGAGAAGACCGAAGGGTTGATCATTTTCTATCACCAAACAAACGCGTTATTACACACGACTTCTGTTTTCACTTATTGTAACCAAGGTCTCTTTAGCTTAGCTAAGCATAGCAAAGAAAATAGCATTTTACCTGCAGATCCTTATTTTGGTAGATTTAATTAGTCCTATTATAACGGAATAATCAACCTCCACAGTCTATCTGGAAATCCAGATCTAATTAAACGTATACAACCATGTTTTCCAAAAACGATAATAGTACATCCCAAAGTTCTCTGTCTAGGAATCATCCTGATCATCCAAAATTGGCGGACCTCGTAGCCTCAAAGAATAATGATTGTACGTTTCACTTTTTACACTCATTTATCTATTCCCTTTATGATTTTCATAAAATATCTATTTTCGCCTTTATCATATTGCATTTAAACTGTCCGAAAGGTATCTCAAATATACACATTGCATCGTCATTTTCAATCATTTATAAATTCCTTACCCTGCTCATCATCATATGTCAGACAATAACATCAGCCATCTCAATCATAATAATAATCACAACAAATCCTATAAAACCAAGTGGAACAGACGATTATCTGACTTCATGATAAATTCAATAGCTAATACAGCCGCAATGGGACAAGGTGGAATGTAAGTTATCGATAACAACCCATATAGCCCGTACGGATGTATTGCTAATCATGCGCTTTGACGTTCAACTCCTGCTTTATCCCATTTATTGTTTCTTGTTCCTGGAAAATAAAACCACGACATCAATAACAACCTTCTCCATTCAACCTATCATCCCTTTCACATCATCGTTCAATCGTTAAATTCGATACTGTTAACAATCGATGATGATTTACAGTGCTGTAACGTCACCGCAGCAAACCACTACCCCAACCTCAATCTCCGACACTTCTGATTCACCCGCTAATTCACCTGAGATGCCTCGTCGTCCTGGAGGTTTTAGTGATGGTCCAAATGCAAGAAGTAAGACTGTCACTGTAGCAGATGGGGAAGAGACTTTTGGTGTGAGTCCACCGCCTTCGGGTTACTTGATTATACTGATTCAACGATGTTACAGGTACTCAATCGACATCCAGCTGCTTCGGACAAACAGCCTTCTCCTGAAAAAAGTAACGATCAGCTCCCCAGTAGAGTGACTTTCCGAGTAGGAGTCAGCGAAGATAAAAACAAAAGATGCAGAAGGACTATGGAAGATGCTCACAGTTTCGTGTACGACTTCGCTGGTGTAAAGGGTCAAGGTTACTTTGCCGTATTCGAGTAAGCGGTGCAATCTGAATGTGTTTCTTTGCAAAAACTGACGGCAAACGATCTAATAGTGGTCATGCTGGTAAACATGCCGCTGAGTGGTGTGGTCAGAATTTCCATGAAGTGAGTGCTTTAAATGGCAAAGGTTGAATCAAGCTGTACTTATGATATCCGCGTCCAGTATCTCCTCGATGCTATCCTGACACATCCCGAACAACCGATTCCGGATCTCATGAACAAAACCTTCCATGTTGTTGATACAAGATTATCACACCTTGCCTCAACAGGTAAAACCTCTTCTGGATGTACAGCTGTAACCGCCTTTTTACGTTTAGAGCGTGATGATTCAAGTAAAAGTGGATATATCAACGAAGGATTACAAGCTAGAGGCTTAATGCATGGCAAAGGTGAAGATGAATTAGAAGCACAGACTTCATTACAAGATGGATCCAGAAGATCATCTATGGGAGGTGGAACATCTGGTATAATGGGTGGAGCAGGTGCAGCACGTTCATCAAGTTCAGGTAGTATGGCAAGAAAAATGTCAAGCAGAAGAATCAAGGATTTCGTAAAATCCCTAACTGGATCAGGATCAAATAATAAAGATGACGATAACGCTTTAGCAGAAGATGATGAAGAAGGTATCAAAGCTGAAGATGGTTCAAAAGTTGAAGCTATAGATCCTTCAAGTAATTCAAGTGTTAGAAGAGTGCTTTATACTGCTAATGTCGGTGACGCAAGAGCTGTCATTTGGTGAGTCAGCATACGATTCCTCTTTATAGTGCATCGAAGCTGACAATAAAAACGATTGATAGTCGAGGTGGCAAAGCCGTACGATTGACATATGACCATAAAGGTTCAGATGCACAAGAAGCAAAGAGAATCACTGATGCTGGTGGATTCGTCATGAACAACCGAGTCAATGGTGAGTATCACGGTATACATCTTCTTTCCAATAAAGCTTATGCGATATGTTAGGTGTTCTCGCTGTGACTCGATCGCTCGGTGACTCTTCAATGAAAGAATTCGTGGTTGGTTCACCATATACAACAGAAACTGCTTTAGACGAACAGGACGAGTTCTTGATCGTGGCTTGCGACGGTGTAAGTAATTTACTCTCAGTCTTCCGTAACATCGAACATTGCGGTCCCAAACGCTATTCGTTATATATGAAAGAGAGCTGATCAACGCACTCGTTTTATTAGCTTTGGGATGTATGTGAAGATCAAGAAGCTGTTGACCTTATCCGAAAAATCACCGATCCTCAAGATGCTTCAAAATACTTGCTCGACCATGCTATGTCTAATTACTCTACAGACAACTTGAGTGTTATGGTAATTAGGTTCACTCACGCTTAAAGTTTTTAATCAATCGTCTTTTTACGAAGCAGATATCATTTCCAAGGGATACACTACCAGGACCCTTCTAAGCGGCAATCACGGTGAAATTGCGGTCTGACTCGCTCGACTTAGCCATCCTTCGTGATTTCAAATCTCAAGTCCCCTAATGCACCAACAAATCTGTCTCTTATTAGCATCCTTTATTTCTGTCCTTTTTTCCGTTATAAAACAACTCGCATAACAAGATAATATTGTAATATTAGACATTCACGAATCGACCTGATAATGATAAGAAGATGGGGCGTTGGGTGATAATGTTAGAGTAGCATGGTAAGATGAAAGTGGTATAGCGAATGTAGAATGCAATCATATAAACAATCTTGCGCTTGGGCCTGCGATTCCCGCTTGGATATATCGATCGAATACAGATTGGATCATATCAAATATCCGAAACGAGGATTAATCTTTAAACATAAACCTAACGAATAGAATCAAAGGTTTCTCCAGGATTTACTGTTATGAAGCTAATTGTATACTACCCGCTAATTGCACCATGCGGTAACATCATATGCACATACTTCGAGAAATATATTCTATGACTAAACATCCTTTGATATATCAATTACCCCTTACAGCCCTTTTTACCTTGGTACGAAAATAAAGGAATAAAGGAAGGATGATCGAACCTTTACCAAATCCGTTATTTGACCTTCCTTACATGCTCTATAAATAATGACCCTCGCAAGCGGGATGAATGGAGGGTGTTTTACAGACTGACTGGCCGAAAGCGGTAACAGCGAAGGGCGGTGGCATTGCCCATATATATATACTATATTCATCGTCTCTCCATCTTTCCGAATATTTACATCAACTGACTTGATTCTGTGCAGATCTGATACTTGCTGGACAATTTTGGCTTTGTTTTTTCCCGTGACTTTAGAACAACTAACCATTTGTAAGAATATGATGACTTCACCCAAACCTATCTCGCCAATTGATAACAATGAGTGAGTGTTTTCAAATTCACAATGCATGATCTGATTACCAAATTTTGCTACAGTAAATTAACTAACTCGAGTATGTATAAAATGATTCAGTAATGATGATTCAATCATTATCGATACATCAATCACACCACCGCCATCTTTGGTTACAATATCTATGAATAGTCCTTCAAGAAGGGGTTCTGCATTCACTTATAAACGATCAGATTTACTATCTTTGGCTAATTTCCAGATGGATGAGAAGGAGAATTTAAAGAGTGAATCTACTTCAAGAATATCAAGAAGATTAAGTTCTTTTACACCCATACTAAGATGTTCTTTGAGTTTAACAGATTCAAATTGGGGTATATCAGAAGATAAAAGTTCTTTATTCTTATTTGATAATCAACCTATATCAAAAGATCTACCTATACCCAAAAACCCACTGGATGGAGATTACAGACATCCATGTGATAAATCAACAAGAAAAAAATTGAGTTATGATTCCTCAACTCAAGACTCGGAAACTTTGTTTGATTATCAATCTCTCCCTAAAGAAGGTAATGGGTTACCTGCACCTGTACCTGTTTTAGTTAATTTTAATGATCCTTTCCAAAATCAAAACGAAAGTCAATCTGAGACTATAAGCAGTGAACTGCCCAATTCCTTGAAAGGATTTGATGATAAAGAAATCAATGACCAAAAAAAATTACGATCATCTTCATTAAAACCACACTCAATTCCATTCTCACAATTAGGTATGAGAATGGGTCCAAGAGAAGATTTAGTTGATCACGATAATCATTGTGGCGGTAGAAATTCAAAATCAAATAGTATTTCATCTTTAACATCAATTCTATCAAGAAGATCTTCTTCTGCTTCTTCTGCTTCGTTTAGTGGTGGGAAAGATAAAAACGAATTGAATCCATTTGCACCACCCTTTCCTTTACCCAATTCCACCTCCGCTAGTAACATAGTACAACCAAAACCTATTCATCATGATAAGCTTAAAAAACCTATATCTCTTGGTGGTGGTGGTGGTGGTGATGAAACTCAACAAACTGAAGACGATGGAGGATCATTACCTCTCCCCAAACCTTCTTTGTTATCTTCCTTACCATCAAAACCAAGTGGATTGCCACCGATTTTCATTAAACGTGAATCTGCTACATTACCACAACCAATGTCATTACCTGATATCGCACCTTTAGGTGAAGATTGGTTAGGTGAAAATTCATTAAGTGGAAATGATAAAAGAAGATTGAGAAGAGATTCAAATCCTAATCCAAATTCACGATCTTCTGCTACTGCTGCTGCTGCTGCTGCTGGTGGTAATTATTCAAACTCAATTACAAGATCAATCAGTCCATTATCAATGAATGACAACAATAACAACAACAACAATCAACGACATAAAGCTAATTTAGGTGGTAGTTTACCTAATTCAAGACGAGGTTCATTCAGTTTAAATGAGAATAACAATATCCGCAATAAATCACAATTAAGAGCTAATTCACCTGCTTTTGATTATGCCGCCAAAGTAGATGGATTATCTAAAATTGGTGATAGACTCAGACGAGATAGTGTCCCTAAACAAAAATGGTAGACTAGAGGTTAATCACTTCAATGGTGAATTTGTATCTGACCGATAAAGAGTGTAAAAGGGAGTACTACAGTACTCGTACTGTATGTAGGAGAAAGAAATGAAAACAGATGCATCAGTTGCATAAGATGACTTTCACTTGTCTCGACAAGTTTTCTATTTTTCAGCATAAGTAGGATTTGTCCATAATTATGGCAATGCATGAGCTATACATTAGCATACACACATATGTGGGCTTTTGCATGTAGCATGATTTTGTTTACAACGAAGAGATGGATCTACCACATCCCAGGACTACCTGTTCTTCTTGGAGTTTGGATACCTGAATGAACACTTTGAGGTCTTTTAATTGAAGATTTCCTAAACACACCACCTGATGTGACTTGAGCAGATTTTACTTTTGCCGCATTTGATATTAATTCAGATATCATTCCGTTACTATAACGCACCGAGAAAAGAGAGGTCAGTCAATCAACCATTGATTATACGTTTGCACGGCGAGTTGAAAAGAGATCCTATACGATTTTTGTGAAAAACACAAAACTCACTATGTAGTTGAATCTTGTGTTTGAGCATCTTTAAATTGTAATTCCCATGCTAATCTCGATGAAGCTAATGCGGATGTTCGAGCTAATTCACTTTGTAATTTCTGTAATGCCGCTAAAGGTAATAACGATAATTGATCTATATATAATGGATTGTTCATTTGAATTAGCTCTTCAGAATTTGTGGGATACTTCTTTGTTCGCCCTTTTCTCTCCGACTTCCTTCAACCCATACAGATCACATGAGAGTAATTTTAACTACTCACCTTCTTCTAATCCACAATATTCTTCAGCTTTAACCATGTCAAATTCCGGTTTATTTCCTAATCCATATTTACCGATACCTTTGGTTCCACCATTCGTATATCCTCCAGAGCTATTAGGTGCAGTATTTGATATACCTTGATGATTATTAGGTGAAATTTCTCTTGATTTTCCTTTTTGTGATGAACTGTACCGACTATTATTGACATCTAAAGATTCTGCTCTACGTGGTATTTGTCTTTCATTACTTAAATTAGTCGTTATTCGTAATGGTGGTAGTGCTGATAACCTATGTGAATCAACCTGGTGAAGAGTTCATAATCAGTCTTAGCAGACAAACGTATGAATGCTAGCATCTTGAGGGAATCAACAACATACCTCATCTAGGTTGACTGGTACACCCATAGAAATCAGATGATCTCTTCGTACTCTTGATCTTGTCCAGTCTAAAGGTTTCAATATTGGTGCAGTTGTTAGTTGAGCATAAGTATCTCGACTATATTTATAAAAGAAAAACCAGTTCACATCAGCTAATCTGGTAAAATAATGACATTGACCAAATAAAGGAGGAGACAATGAAAAAGATACCTTACCTAGACTCGGAAACTAAAATTTGTGATAATCCATTACCTATACGAGGTTGTTCTTTCGTTAAATAATCATTTGAATTCAAGTTACTTGATTCATGTAAAGGCATCAACAACGTAGATAATTGATCTAATAATTCGCCTTTAGGTGGAAAAGGTCTCAAGTTCAATGCATGCTAGATCATACAATGAATGAGAATAATCAGTAAACTTGATCAATGCGTGAGAAATGACTTACCCAACGTTCTTTTTGTTCTGAGGCTGGTTCTTCCGTTATGACAGATTGGTTTATATCATTTTCTATAGGTTGATCATCAAAATCACCTTCTTCGAAATCACCAAAATCACCAAATCCATTGTCATCATCATTACCACCATCATTTATTGTTTGGCTTCCACTTGGTCCAGCAATTGGTATAGCAGGTTCATCAAAATCGTCAAAATCATCAAATCCATCATCTTCTCCTACAAATTCTTCATTTGTAGGGGGCGGTATACTACCCACTGTTGCTTCTGTAGGTGACGAAGGTTTAGGAGCCAAGGTTGAATTTGACGATTCTCCAAGTACAGGAGAAGTTGTTTCAACTTTTAGAGGTTTTGAAGGACTTGATGAAGGTGAAGTTGGAGTTGAAGAAGATAAAGGTATTTTTGGTGTTGATGGTGTATCTGCCCAAGGATCAGAATCCATTTTGAAAAAATCGATCTTCTGTTTTCTCCTTCTTGTTATTCTGCTGATTGGTATATATATGTATGTATATATTGATATATGTTCTTGAAAATAGGATATGTGATAATGCACACCAAAGTCTTTCAATCTTTCAATCTCCCACTCGTATCTTATTGTGGAGGGTTCATGTAACTTATTAACTATAGCTGTAATCTGAAACGCGTGAATTGCAGGTAAGGGTAATGACATGTGGCACCGCTTGCATATGTACTGGATTTTGTGGCACCAAACAGTTCCTACAACTCTGGTGTATTCATTCATCCACAAGCTTCACAGCATTTGTTTGTATACTAGTAAGCTTGCTATGATTCAATCAGCTGTGAGAGTGCACTGTACACATTACCATTATATTATATCTTAACAAGACACTCCGCATATTAGAGATTGTAGAAATTTGACACCAGCTAATTACCTTACTTGCAGGAGATTGACTCAATCTGCCGACACTGACAGTCATAGTGACACCATAAGCTTTTATCGGTCATCTTCTTCTTGATAGAGGTCAAGTCTATCCCTAACCTCTTTATTAACAGCAATATCAAGCTCACGCGATTTTATCAGGAAAAGTTGACTAGACCATCTGAAAAAACCAGAAGTTGACTAACCCAACGGAATCAAATGACGTATGCAGATCTATTTTATTCTACCGATTAACGCGTATGATCTTCGTCGGGTTCGATGAACATTACGAGTCTGAGTTGACTGTATATGTACTGAGATATATAATTACGCGTATTGAATGGATTTTATCCTGTTCTTCCTTTTTCTCTATCTTTTCTTTCCATAATCAACCAAACAATATAGTCATATGTAAGCTTATCTGTTCAGAGAGATTCAATCTGCTGTACGTTGTGATCAAGCTTACTTATCATATTATTATCTTATAGCCTACAAAACTTATCGGTAAAACCGAAATATCACAATGTCCGATCCAAATTCATTACCTCCTTTACCAGCAAACCACTTGGATCATCCAGAAAAATGGGCTACAGGTGCCGATCCAGCTACTGAAAAACAAAAAGGGTTTATTGCAGTATTAGAAAAACAAAATCCTGGTTTAATACCTGAAGAAGGAATTGATGAAAATAATTTAGGTAAATCTGAAGCTAGTGAAATTATTGATTCTTTGAAAAAAGGTGAAAAGATTGATGAATCACATAATCATTCAAATGATAGTAACAATGATAATGATGATGTAAATATTGAGAAACAGACTCTAGATCAAGATCAAACCGAAACTGAAATCAAAGAACCATCAACAAATCAATTATCTAAAAATACAACTACTAAACCGGTAGTCGAGGAAAAAGAAGAAAAGGAAGAGAAAACAGGTGATAAAAGGAAAGAACCCCCTTCAAGTAAAGAAACAAGTGACGGTGGAGACAGGAAAGAGCAAGATCCATCATCGAAAGAAACCACCAAAACCTCAAAGAAAGATAACCAAGATCAAGATGAAGATGGAGATATTGAATTAGAGGGTAAAGACACGAAAGAATCTAAACAAACTACCTTAGATGGTGCTTTCGACAAAGATAATCAAGATGCTTCAAAGGATACAAGTAAAGCGGAAGAAGATAAAGAAGGGGAAGATCGAGCAAGCAAAAAAGCAAAACTTGATTCATCATCTACTCCAACCGAAATCAAATCATCCAAAACCAATACTACCAGTAAAACCAGTACAAGTTCAAATGGCGCAGGATATAAAGGAGGATACAATGAAGATCATCCACCTATTCAAACAGATTCTGGAGCTACATATCCAAAACCAACTGAAACTGAAGATACTATACCTGGATCACCAAGTCATTTAGATCATCCTGAAAATTGGGCAACAGGTGATGATCCTGCTACAGATAAACAAAAAGGTTTTATAAAAGTTTTGGAAAAACAAAAAGGTGTTTCTGAAGTTGGTAATGTTGATTCGTTAGGTAAAAGTGAAGCAAGTGAAAAGATTGAAGAATTGAAAGAGATGTAAAGGATCATTTTGAAAGGGAAAGATGGAAACAAGGGTCAAGCCTTAAATCGATAAATATCTTAGCTATGATTCAAAAGGTAGAGTAAAAAGAGTTTCTTCAGGTGGATGGCGGTTGTCAATATCAATATCTGTAGCTTATACAAGTAGCATAATTCTCTCATCCTTCATTTAGTACATCATGCAATTTCCTTTATATGTATATATACAACTTCGTAATTTTCGTCTCCTCATATTTCCTCTAAAGCGATTACCAACGACTACTAACTATATTCACATTTACACACAAATTCTCCAATGTATCTTCTCGACCTATTCAATCTGCCCGAATCGATTATATCTATTCTTCTTGACCCATTATACGCGATGAAGTGGTTCAATATTACTTCTTCTCTTCACCATACCTCACCCTCTTACAATCTAACCAAGCGGCTTTACCACCGTCAAAACTCCAACCTAAAGGACCTAAATCACATTCTGCACAAATCAAGTATTTCACTTTACCTTGAGTTTTATCATTTATATCATTTGGTGTGTAGGTAGGTAATGGATTTAAATTTGTTTTATCAGGTCGTGAAAATCCAATATTTTCAAATGCGAATGGTCCTGATGATATATACCAATATGAATATGGTTTCGATGATTGGGAAAATGGGGATGCAGGATCATCAGGTAACTAAATCGATCACAAAATAATTTTTGATCAGTATCAATATCTATTCCATATTTATATACTTAATTGGATTCAGTCAATTCAGTCAATACGTTTCAAGATTGACTCACTATTGAACCTTCTTCAATCTGTATCAAGTCACCTACACCATCCATCAAAATTAAACTACCACAACCGTCTCGAGGACAATATATCCTTCGATTATTCAGTCTTTGATCTCCTTTTAATGATTCTGATTTATTCACAAGTTGATCAATCGGTTTTATAGATGAATCTTCTTCCTGTTGTTGTTGTAGGAACGAATCATAAGTGAATGTTTTAGGTTGATTTCTCTTGAAAGATCCTGAAGATTGTGCTTGTAAAGCTGCGAATATTTCTGCTTGACTAGGTTGTGACATTGTTGTTTTAGCCTAGTTACTATATTTTGAGATCTTAATTATTTGATACTGTTTGTGTTTCGAGTAACAGAGAATTATAGATCAACGACTAAAAATACTGTATATATATGTGAATATTTCATGGTGTAGAAACCAAATAAATATCCCAGTAGCCTTAGAGTGGTGAATAATAAGTATTGGAAATTATACGTAATACAACCCACGTGTTTTACGCATCTTCCGTCGGTTCGTGCTAATTTGCCACCCAATCTGATAAAGTAAAGTGATTGAATATTGTTGTACTGTACCTTTTTCAGACCATCAACGAGGATGGGTTTGAGCGAGTACTTTTTGGGATAAATACATATCGCCAAAAAGTAGGTATTATTGTTTTGATCAATATTTGAAGTACTATTCAACGAAGAAAACAGCTTTTCTCAACCCAAACACCTTGCTCTTTTGGATTTCTTTCGAATAAAGTCAATTTGCGCCGTCATTTGAAGTGGCTTCCACCATTCCTCACTCGATAAGCGAATCTTCGGTCTCCAACAATTGAGAACAAGAACAGATTGTCACAAACCTTGAATAAAAACTTGAGTGATCTTGACTTCCTGAATATACATGCAACACCATGTCAGGCCCACTAGGTGATTTACCAGGAATGAAATTTGATCCTGTTAGAAATAGATATTTTCCTATACCTAAAGGACCGATAACGGACAATCAAACTGAAGAAGATACCAGAGCTAGACCTGTATCGGCACCTGGACCCTCAAATTATTCTGATAGACAATTGAATCAAACTTCTTCTTCTTCTTCTTCAGCTAATTCCACTTCATCCAGATATCAGAATGGTTCACATGGAAATATATCATATATCAATGATGCTAGGAGAGCTTATGTAGAAGGAATGAGACGTAGAGATACATCTATAGAAGAAAGGTATTTACGTGTTCACGCACAATATCAATCGGATTTACAACATCAAAGAAATTTACAAGCTGATAGAATACGAAGATCTATAATTCCTAACTCCCAGCAAGGCGAATATAATTTTAATCCAAGATTTACAACACAATCACAGTTTGAGTCAAATATACAGAATAGAAGATCAAGAACTAATAATGATAATAATGATAATAGTAATAATAATGATAATATTGAAAATGATAATCAATTTCATCCAAATCAAGGTAGAATGAGAACGAGAACGAGAATGAGAAATATCGAAGAATTAAGTGTACCTCAACCTGATTGTTTTTCAAGTCAAAATCAAATGAAAAGAATAAGAAGTAATTCATCTTCTACTACTAAAGAAGATCAACAAGACCAAAGAGAAAATCATAAAAGAATAGGTAAATTAAGTAAGAAGAGTAGGTTTGGTATAAAGTATAATGGGAATGGGATTTTCCAACAACCAAATGATAGGAATTTAAGGTATGTCAAACGAAGTCATCCTGTTTCCATTAAACCATTATCTTGTTATGAATCAATACAAAGAGCTTATATATAAGATACTACGAATCTTATAGTAAACAAGATCAGTTTCTTAGTGATTTAGAATGGGATGTCGAACATCATGCGTGTGGATGTCACGGTGAAATCATTACGTCGTATAGGGTATGTCAGAACATCTTGTGCTTCTTTCTAGACCACGTCTGTACCAAAGTAATGACTCATATACTAATTTTACGATGTGTAGGCCTTTGGTGACGAAGCATATTACGCTACAACAGATCATGGTAAATTAATCATGCATCAAAGGAGTGGTAATACTGCCATTTTCTCCGTTTGTGCACAAAATGTCAGTAGTTCCCTTTTGAAAAGTTTGGGTCATAAGACTGACTCATTCAACATCTAGCTCGTCGGGATGCATTGCGATATACCTCGTCTGACAATGATGTAAGTGTTTGTCTTCTCAAATCAGCTTTCTGGCAAAACAAGCGAAACGAGCTGACTACGTTTCGTAGAGCTATCGCTGGTGGATCCGAACCCCATTTGCATCTTTTCAAGCGAGACCCAGAAATGTTAGATCATGCATTCATGACTCATTCCGAGTTGAATCTACAAAGAGCAGAAATGTATAGCGTTAGCAGTTTCGATGACGTCTGCACCATAGGTGAGTTGAAATATTCGTATCAATGCATACGTTGCTATCATCTCTCCGTGCATTGAGTAATACAAGTTGATCGAGCTGATTTATCTGCGTTGTAGGCGGAACAAAAGCCTTGACCACATTGAATTACACCACGTCCCTTCGATCTATACCTAGACGTCTACACTCAGATGCATTGGCAATACATCAAACATCTCGTGATTTAGTTTATGTAGGTCAAAGATCAGGTCATGTATCCTTGGAAGATCTGAGAACTTCAAGCAGAACACAAAATATTGTGGCAAGCACGATAAAAGGAAAAGCAGTAGTTGGAGTTAAAAGATTAAGTGATTCTGCTGTACCTTGGGGATTGGTTGTTAGTGGAATGAGTCATGAGGTGGGTTAAAACTATTTAATCACGATCAATCGATAAATCCCTACTCAATGACTGCATAAACGTACTGACTATACTATTATAATAGATGTTACTATTTGATGTAAGGTATGGGGATAAGCCATTAAGAGCTTTTGAAGGACATTTCAATACATTCCATACCAGTGTTGTGAGTAATCTCTACTCCGTGAATTATATCGAACCTAGCTGACAATGTTTTTATATGATGATCGTTAGGCTTTGACGACTTCTCCGAATGATAAAACATTGTTTGCATCATCATCAGATCGAAGGATAAAAGCATGGTCAATCATAACTGGTGATCCACTTTTACCGCCAACATCTGTTGAATCAACTTCTTCTTTGACAACAGGTTGGGATACAAACAAGAATGAAGAAGAAGTAGAAGTGGATAATCCATTAAATAGAGTATTCAGTCATAGAGTTAGTCATCTAGATGTTAATGATGAATTAGGTTTGGATGTTGTTGTAAGAGGTGATTTGTATAGGTTTGGTCGAAAGTAATTCATATTTGAAGTATTTTGTGTCTTGCTATTTTGCATCTTGTAAGTCGTAGATTGTTGTATAGAACATCTTCGAGCTTTGTGTATCGATTTAATCGAAGTATATTTAGATCATGAAATCATGAATACATCGATTTATTACAAGACAAAGTTTGATACCCTCTTATCACGCGACTGATTTCATTGATTCCAGTCTAATGTTTCTGTATTACGTACGCTGTATCTTTTGGTAGCTGTGCCTTATCTCACAGTATTATGATAGTATGACCTCCTTGGCGGCTTTACCACGCAATCTAATTGATATCATTGAGCATTGATCGCTTTTATATTTATACATGATACACGCTCACCACACCACTTTGTACATATATAGAGGCAAGGAAAACGTCAATCACATTCTCGTTCGTTCATTCACTAACCAATCACTCTTTCCTTCTTTCTCTTTCCCTTCTCCCTAAAGTCTACCTCATTATTCTTTTTCTTCTTCCCATATGCTCTCAATCAAGGTTACCTAAACATCATCTCTTCATCCCTCTTATATCCGAGGATAAAGATATTTATCGTTCTCCATATTCTTCTTCATACTCGACGACTAAATGCAAAACATCATCATCCAACTTGAGAAAGAAACACAAGTTGTCTGATCAACCTTCATATACCTATCATCATTATCGTCACAGCATCGCCTCAGATCATTTAACATGTCACCTACCCAATCAAGTACCAGGGAATTCCCAAATCCAGTAGCCGTATTCAATGACAGATTTATATTCACCTCTTTAACTGAAAAACAAGTTTTGGCTCATGGTAGAATACCTTATGGTCATCCTGAAACAGGAAGAAGTGTTTTGTTATTTTCGCGTAAGTGGGAAACTGATCCTCTTCAATCAGCTACCAAGCTGCTAGTTTTTCTAATATCAAAGTAGTCGAAAATAGCTGATGTATAAAAAATAGTGGACGAAGAAATGCATTATACTCCTTTCGCAATGGATCACGGACCACTCAACTTAGCTTTTACTTTTCAAGCTTGTATAAGGATACATGATAGATTGGAGGTAAGCTAGCATGGGACCTTATGTAGCAATGAAGCTAGCTTACATAGATATATTCCTTTAGAGAACCGAAGCAAGGAAGAAACCATTATGCTTGTATACAACCACAGAAGCTGAGAAAAAGTCATGTATGACATTGGCGGTCGCTCTTTACTTTGTAAGCTGACCATTCACCCTACTATCACGAGTGCATGCAGCTGACGGTCAAAACCATAACAGCTGATAGTAGGTAGGCAACCACCTTGGAACGCCTTTGGGCCAATAGCGCCATTAGAAATTATGCCTTTCAGAGATGCTGGTAATGGTCCTATGGATTATGGTTTATCAATTCAGGTAAATTATATTCACCTTCCTTTGGCCTAGCAAGGCAGTACTGATTGATTGAACGAACGTGATAACTTATTCTCGAATAATTCAACAGGATATCCTATACGGTGTAGATAAAGCGATGCATAATGGTTTGTTGGACCTGGCTAATTTTGATCAAGAGTTTTACCAGAAGCATGAACAAGTAGAGTGAGTCGTTAATGCTGATACAGCTGTTTATTTAGGCTTTTTAGGCTTTTCATTAAGCAACAGCTGATCTTTTGAACTATAAATTCTCACCTCATTCATAGGCACGGTGATCTCAATATACTTGGCCCATTTATACCTTTTGCTTCTCCCATGGAGGAAAGATGGTTGAAAGCTGTTCGTTCGTCCACCAAAACCGTTTCTACTCCAAGAGGTACCATCAACACGACAACAAGGACTGTTGAGAAAGGTAGAATAACCTCAAACGCTATGAAGTGTGTAATGGAAGTCTTCCAAAAGGAAAATGTTGGGTTAGTTGTCAGGTTAAATGACGAGCTGTAAGTGCCAGAGCTGTTTAACTGTAACGCAGCAAAAGTCTTTCACGTATACTATGCGTTATTCTTTCCTCGCTGACCTATAGTTTTGTCAGATATGATCGCCGCCACTTCATTGATCTTGGAATGGACCATGTGGAGATGTACTTTGATGATGGTTCAAATCCTTCAGATGATATCGTTAGGCAGTTCATTAAATTAGCCGAAGACGTTATAGAAGGAAAAGGTCAGAAGGTTGCTGTACACTGTAAAGCTGGGTTGGGTAGGACAGGGGTTTTGATTGGAGGTAAGCTTAGCTATCACATTGTGAGCCAACAATTTAGCTAAATATTCCGCATAGCGTACCTAATTTACAAATACCAGTTTTCCGCTCAAGAAGTCATCGGTTTCATGCGTATAGTAAGACCTGGTATGGTAGTGGGCCCACAGCAGCACTATATGGTAATCAATCAGATGAAATGGGCTGGATGGGTAAGTCTTTTCCTGTAGAAGGTGACACTGTTTCTGGCTAACTATAATATCCAGGCTGCTCGAGATCAACTCCTCAAAGAGCTAGCAGCAGAAGCAGCCGCCAAAGAACCAGTCAACCCTCTTGCTACTCCTCCTACAGAGCTCAATACCTTGCTTCCACCCACATCCTTCCCCTTACAAGATATTGCCTACGCACAAAACGTTATCATGCACGAGGCTACCATTAAGTTGTCGGAACACAAACACTCACCTCGATCCAGTACTCCTACGATCGAAGTCTCCCATAAAGGTGGAGATGCGGCTGGTCAACCTCGAAAGACGCCTGCTCGACCCAGACTCAATCAACAAAGAACTCCATCACCAGAAAGAGAAGAGTTACCTGCTATCGTCGAGTCCAGTCATGCTGCTTCATCTACTCAAGCGTCAACACCTGGATCTGAAGCCGCGGATAGCTCTGCCCAAATCACACAAAGTACTCCAGAAGCCGCTGTTGTTCTCTTGCCAAATTCTACTGGATCTATGCGTGGCACCAAACGAGCCGCCGGAAGATCCGCTATTCAATCTCTCAAATCATCATCACCAAGGGTTACTTTGGCAGTACCTTCACCTACGTTATCAAGGTGTTCTTCTACAGCTTCAATCAGTTCAGTCAGCTCTTCTGAACAAGATCAACCTCCACCCAAAAGACGATCTCCAACTGGTTCGCCACTGGCTAGAAATGGTCTTTCATCTCCTCCACCCAGCAGAGAAAGTTCCCCTGCGACTGAGGAGACTACACAAGAAAGAATGCACATTGATGGAGAACCAGATTGTGATCATGGACCACCATCTACACCCATAATGAAACAAACTAGATTGACTACTAGACTTAGAAGAAGAGTCGTTTCACCTTCACCTTCTCCTCCAGTTGATACACCTTCAAGTCCAATAGCTTCACCAAGTGTGACTGCCACAAATTCCGAAAATGCTGCTATAACTGCTCTTTCAGGATTGACCTCTCCACCTAAAGCACATCTACCTAAAAGGAGTTTCTTGCCTGTAAGAAAGACCGTTGGCCATAATCAAAATACATACTTGGATCCTAAAACAATCACTTTGGTTTCTAATCCACCACCTTCAACTCCATCAAGAAACGGTAAAGATCAAGGTATGAAAACTTCAACACCTAAACGACTTACCACAAGTTCGAAGAGATCAATTCTGACTCCACCTAGAATCACTGAGATGTGGGGTCAACTAGCTAAGATTGGTAGTAGTAGTCCTGCCGAAGCTAAGTGTTAGTTAGCCTCTTTGCTGCCAATATGGACCAAATAACTGATCATTTCATATTCTCTCAGGAACCCTTTGGTAATCCAATAGTGAACAATATCATCTACAATCTGAAGATTCCGCTCCTTCCAAGTCTTCCTGTTTATCACTGTTTCTACTTTTATCGCATTTTCATTCATATTTCTTCACGACTTTTAACGAACATAGCCATTTCACTTACACGATAACGACAAGCATATTACGACATTTTATATGTATATACGAAATCCATCATGTTCATGAACATTCCCAATTTCTTCTCTTATTAACATTTTTCGCATTTTTATCAGTTTCATCTCACCACAAGTCACTCATTATAGTTCATTTGTGTATATACATACTTCATTTTATTTCTGGCATTTCTCTTTATTCATTGTGTTCATATTTTGCTATAGACGACAGTTGGTACAGATTGGTTCAACAATAATTAAGCATTGAGGACGAGATGTATCATTTTGTGCATATGTAAAACTGAATAGAATTATTGCATGTTCGTAAAGCACTAGTAGATTGGATATTATTATAAGGTATATCGCAAATGGGTATATATATTCTCCAAAAAAGCCAAGTATACTCCTCCTCCTCCTCCCTGTGATGTTCTTTATTTTTCCACCTGTATGTTTGATACTCAAGAGATAAATTTCAGATCAAATATCGTACCAATTATCCACTATCAACGGTAAACCCACCCACCCTTATATGAAGTTGAAAGTCATCCTTTACTCAAACAAAAATTATTGATCCTTCTTAGCAGATTCTCTTTCAATAGCTATTTTTCTATCAATTTCAATTTGTTCTTTTTCTTCTTGTCTTTTAGCATATTCTTGACCAATTTGCATAAAGATAACACCTAAAGTTAATAATCCAACTAAAGCATTTCCTGCAGATAATACTCTAACAGATTCAATCTTTTCTGCATTTGTAGGAGGAATTTCTCTTTTTGGTGGTTGTGGTAAAATTGAATAAGTTGTTGTTACTGTTGATTCTGGAACTATATATAGAAATGTATAATGATGTAAAAAGATTCTTGGTTAGCGAATTGAAAATATCATATTATAATTTACTTTACAGATTGTGTTCTTCAGAACAACTTATATATCTATATATATAGAACTTACGGAATGTTCTTAAACTTTGAATGTGAATAGTCAAATATAAAATGATAGTTGCCAAGTGCATAGCTATTTAAAGAAAGGACCGAGTCAGTAAATCGACATAAATAAGGGAATCTAATCATCTAAATGGATCATATATCCCCCCTCTTCATCACATTCGAAAAAAAAAAAGAGATTATATCTTCTATATCCTTATCCAAATCCATTCCCTTGACCTTGATAAAGTCAAAATTTGAATCATTATACACAACTCACCAATTGAACTACCATCAAAGAACATTGCACTTTCATTCCATTTATGTAATTTAAATAATAAAGCGAATAAAGGTAAACCTAAAGCTACGTGGAACAGTGCCTATCAAAACATGATGTCAGTTCAAGTAAGGATATATATATACATATATAGATAAATAAATAAAACAGTATTTGTTTTGGGTCTTGTCAAACTTGACTCCCATTCCACTCAAAAACTCACTTTTACAGCCCCTGGAGCTTCATACCACATTTGATAAAATGAATAAGCATTTTCAAGTGCTTGTTCAGTTACTGGCATGTAAAGTAATGGAATGTCAACCTAAATCATATAGAAAAGTTTAGTCAGTGTTCATTACTTAGAATCATCTAAATACGTTATGAGCCCAAGACTTGTTGTAATGAGACCTAAAAGTCTTAAGAAGATCACGTAGATGTATTGTGTTAACGGAATAAAGACAACTTACAACTTGACAAACAAATACCATACCCAATATGAAGGAACATGATCCTAATACGACTGATTGTGAGAATCCCATTATTATTATTATTATTATTACTCTTCTTACTTGCTTGACGTTGCAGATTCAAGATAGATAAGAATAATTAAGATAGCTGAATTTGGAAAGCTTGTCAAACAGTAAGTATCGATAATTCAGATTCACTTTATATGATTTTGAAGTAGAGTAATCTAAGGTAATGTTCCACAAGATCAAGCAAGATCATCCCTTGATTACCTGCTGCTATCTTAACAATAACCTTACCTGAATTTATTGGATTTTACCGCTTACAGGTTAAATGTAATTAAGCGAAGGTAAAAGGAAACCGAGATAACCAATAAGGTGGCAGGTAGATATGTGGCACCCCACTGATCTACTCCTCCCTCCCCTTTCAGGGTAAACAAAGCGCTCCCCTGTACGATTTGATGTGGAATGTTATCTTGTCAAAAACATTGAAACCATAAGGACAATCGGTTGAATCCTGACAAGCTATGTGATAAGCATTTCTGATTAATCTAATAGCCACTCGTCAAATCAGTGACGATGTCAATCGTATGCTTACGTGCCGATATTGCAACAAGGAATGAACAATCATCCTATCTCTATTCGGCATCAAAATTCATTTTTCATTCACATATAAAGTTTTTTTAAAGAAAGAAATAATGTTAAAAAGGAATAGGTTTTTATATAAGAAAAGAAGGATAGGTTTATTTAGTAAGAAAACAGATTAAAGGTTGATTTGATTTCAGATCTCTCAAGAAGTTTTTCAGACCATACAACCTTTTTGAGATTCTATAAAACAATACAAAACTATTAGCAATGAACAAAGCTTGTTCAGTTAGAAAGGTACTCACCCTAATCCAAACGCCTTTATCAGTCCAAGCCTTCTTAACCCGCTTAGAAACATTTTCGGTGAACGATTGATGGACCTGATTCGTCGTATTCGGACTTGGCGATCCACATTTGTTGGAAAGTGGAGAGAGAAGCAAGAATAGAACCACCAATCCATACTGTAAAGAAGTAATGCGAAATTTATCAGCTAACGAAACGATCGAACATGGTAGTCTACTACTACTTACCTGAGTATTTTCGCTCAGGAGGAGATACAATCTTGACTTTCATTGATGATGGAGCAAGAGCAGTGATTTCTTTTTGCATTCGGTCGGCTTAACAAGTCACGAAACAAGTTAGCGAATCAATTTCCCTTTTTGGACTACATTGCAAGCTGTCAAGTTACTCACCAATACCGTTGTACATAGTTGTACCACCAGACATAACAATGTTACCGTAAAGATCTTTTCTAATATCCAAATCACATTTCATGATAGAATTGTAAGTGGTTTCATGGATACCAGCAGATTCAAGACCAAGGAATGAAGGTTGGAAAAGAGCTTCAGGACATCTGAATCTTTCGTTACCAATGGTAATAACTTGACCATCTGGAAGTTCATAAGATTTTTCAAGTTGAGAAGATTGAGCGGCAGTTTGTAATTCTTGTTCAAAATCAAGAGCAACGTAACAAAGTTTTTCTTTAATATCTCTAACAATTTCTCTTTCAGCTGAAGTGGTGAATGGGTAACCTCTTTCCATAAGGATTTTAACCAAGTAATCAGTTAAATCTCTACCAGCTAAATCTAATCTAAGAATAGCGTGAGGTAAAGAGAAACCTTCGTAAATTGGTACAGTGTGGGAAACACCATCACCTGAATCTAATACGATACCAGTTGTTCGACCGGAAGCGTAAAGTGACAAGACAGCTTGGATAGAAACGTAGAATGCAGGTGCGTTGAAAGTTTCGAACATGATTTGAGTCATTTTTTCTCTGTTTTGTTTAGGGTTAAGAGGAGCTTCGGTAAGTAAAACTGGGTGTTCTTCTGGGGCAACTCGAAGTTCGTTATAGAAGGTGTGGTGCCAGATTTTTTCCATATCGTCCCAGTTGGTAACGATACCGTGTTCGATTGGGTATTTAAGGGTAAGAATACCTCTTTTAGATTGGGCTTCATCACTGTAAGTGTGATTATCGAATATTAGCATTGTGGATAGTAGTTGTTATGGGATTGATCTCGACTTACCCAACGTAAGAGTCTTTTTGACCCATACCAACCATTACACCTTGGTGTCTAGGTCGACCGACAATAGATCTGAAGGATTATCGTTAGTACTCGGTCTGATCTGAGTACATTCCTTGAATTTGTACTCACGGGAATACAGCTCGAGGAGCATCATCACCAGCGAAACCGGCTTTACACATACCGGAACCATTGTCAATGACCAAGGCAGCGACTTCGTCCTCCCTGGAGAGTGAGTATGAGTTAGCTGAAGCTGAAGCTGAATGAATGAAGAACCATAGGGCTAAAACTTACATTGTGATAGATTATGTACTACAATATGAAAAAGAAGAAAGACAAAGTAAGCTATAGGTCCAGAGATATGTACCAATCTCAACATAACACAAGCACAGGCTTCGATAAGAGGGTCTAACAAGGCCGCTTCTAACCTCTCTAGCGCGATTGTTTTCATTCCACTTCATCGAGACCAACGATCAGCCGGTTCTGAAAAGTGTTGTTACTGGGAGATAGCTGTTGCGTTGAACAGCATGATATATGAAATCATTGCCTTGATCGCGTCATCGAAGATAGATAAGAAACCGCCATACGAGCAAAATCGCTCGGTCCGGCGCAAGGGGATGTGTGATAGTGAAAGTGGATGGACAATTCTGGAGATGACTATCGCAACGTTACGATTGGGCACTCGCGTGATGGTGGACTGATTGGTGATTTGCTGTATTACTTGAGAAAGTTGTCGATCCTTGTTGATTCGGTGCAATGAGGCTGATACCTTATCCCCATTCACCTACGATCCTGTTTCCTATCGTACATCCCCATTTCTAAACGATCCAACGTGAAAGAAAGAAGCACTTACGAGTGTTAGGTAAAGATTTAAGTGAGAGAAGAGAGAAGAGAGAAGAGACCGTTAAATAATCGTTATTGATATAATAATACGAATGATAACAAAGATGAATAATAAGAGATACGAATGAGGATGAAGGTGGTGGTGGTGCTGTGTATGCGTTGGAGGATGGAGGCTAAGCTAACAACTGACAACCGCGGGGGAACAATGAGCGAGAGAGCGTGTATCTGCAACTCTATGTGAATACTGCATAGCACTTGATAGATGACGCCCATGGCTTTAATCCCTGAGTTGAATAACCGGAATTATAGCTTATATAGAGATCGGCATTAATGACGTGGCACTTTTTAGTCTTTTAGATATTATTACACTCGCGCGTCGTTTCAACCGGATGATGATGGAGGTTGGACAAGTTGGTGATGACATCTAGGTTGAATTGTTGAATTATGTTGGGCTATAGACAAATGCATAATTCAATAACCATTTCTGATCAATATACCAAGACCAACTTTCTCACCTTAAGAAGAAATAAAGACTAGAGATTAGATCACACAAAATGCCTTTGGAATCATGTATGCTCATGTAAGCCTAATTTTATACATTATATCTATAAAGTGGGGCAATTACTGATACTTCGTGTGACAGTCTCGATAATAGCGAGTATATGAGGTAGGTTAATAGCCATATGGTAAGATAGTTTCTGTAGCTGATTGTTTAATCATCTAATTTAGAAATGGAGATTATCCACCAACACGATTTCAAGCACAAGCTGAAGCTGTATCAACAGTATTTACAGCTAAAACAGATTCGAATCCTGAAAGTGCAGTTGGATTAATGACAATGGCAGGAAAGTCGTGAGTTAAGATGAAATTCAATCTATCCATTTTGATCGTGATAATATACTTATACTAATGATTTTATTTCGTCTATGTAATACATGTTATAGACCAAGTTTATTAGTTACACCAACAAATGATTTAGGTAAATTATTATCATCTTTATCAAAAGTACAAATATCTGGTATATCAAATTTATCAACTTCAATAAATATTGCACAATTATCATTAAAACATCGTGAAAATAAAAATCAAAGACAAAAAATTATTTGTTTTATTGGATCACCAATTGATGAAAATGAAACAAAAGAATCTTTAAATAAATTAGGTAAAAAATTAAGAAAAAATAATGTTTCAATTGATATTATAACTTTTGGTGAAGAAGGTAGAGAAAATGATGATAAATTAAATGGTTTAATTCAAGGTGTTGGTGGTGATGATTCGTGAGTTATCGCATATACCTCTTTTTTTTAAAAAAACAATACTACTTTACTCTCCTTTCCTTTCCTTTCCTTTTTCTCAAGTTTGTCATATTGCATTTATACTTGTTTAGTTTGCATGACGCTTTAGTGTAAATACCCGTTATCAGTAATGATCTTAGCTGACCAACTTACCAATTTCAATCTTTAGTCACCTATTATCAATCCCACCAGGTCCAAGATTCCTTTCAGACGTTATACTTTCTTCTCCAATCTTATTTGATGGTGAAGGACCTGTACCAGGTGGTTCAGGTTCAGGTGGTGATGGTGGCGTTGAAGGTGGATTTGGTGGTAGTGGTGAAGATGGTATTGATCCAAATATGGATCCAGAATTAGCTATGGCAATTAGAATGTCATTACAAGAAGCTCAAGAAGCTGCTGCACGTGCAAATCCTCCCTCAACCACAACAGCCGAACAAACTTCTACTACCACACAAACAGCTGGACCATCTGAACCTTTACAACAACAAGAGGGGAACAGTGCATCTGGATCAGCAACATTATTACCTTCAGCAATAACACAACCATTATCAAATTCAAATGATTCTCATATACCTATGGTATCAGGTGATTCTACAACAATACCAGGTACAACATTAGGAAGTAATGATGAAGGTTTAGTTGATAATGTATTAGATGAAGATAACGAAGATGATGAAGATGAAGATGAAGAATTAAGAAGAGCAATGGCTTTAAGTAGAGGTGATGATGTTGATATGGAAGGTGATGAGGATGATGATGAAGCTGCTATAGCAAGAGCTATAGCAATGAGCTTGGAAGAAGCTAAAGATGAAGAAAATAAAGAACCTAAATCATAGATTTAGTCTTCTACGTTTTTTTTAACGATATTAGAGAAGAAGCAGCTTTCAATTTTAACGATATTAGAGAAGAAGTAGCTTTAAATTCATAGTGTACATATGCATTTACATGACCATCATTATGCGGAAATGGTAATTTTTTGCGCCTGATGCTCATCGCGAAAGACGATTTCAAGTGGTGTTGTATCAAACTACGGATGAATCATTCGAAATTATGAATCACCAAAAATCATGGATGATCCAATCATGCGAGTTAATACGTCAATTTTGCTACTTACAGTACTTCAGTAGGCCTTCTCTTTGCTGTACAGTGAGTAAGCAGTCTCATTCTTCATACTTGCTTAATAAGCAGGCTTGCTAAATGCACGGTAAATTGCTTATATACAGAATAAACTAAGATATGCTGTAGATAACATGATACATTCTCTAATAAATTCCTTACAAAAAAGGGTTACAAGGGAACTACCATATATCACGGATTGTAATTTCTCTTCAATTGGTAATCGTTATTATCATAAGATTCCAAGAATGACTATTTATAAAAATGAAATAAGATCGAAAAACGAATATTTAAAAAGGGGGTAATGAGCGAATAGTTAAGGTATGAGGGCCTAAAGAATCGATTAAGCACCGAAACCATATAAAGTTCTACCTTGTCTCTTAAGAGCGTATACAACATCTAATGAAGTGACAGTCTTTCTCTTGGCGTGTTCAGTGTATGTAACTGAATCTCTAATAACGTTTTCAAGGAAAATCTTTAATACACCTCGAGTTTCTGTAGATAATGAGATGAGTAAGTTAGGGCTAACCCGGAAGAAGAACAGCTCTAAGCTAACTTACCTTCATAGATGAGACCTGAAATTCTCTTAACACCACCTCTTCTTGCGAGACGTCTGATAGCTGGTTTGGTAATACCTCTAAGTAAAGGGTAGTGAGGTCAGCTAACCTGTCGTTGTATGTATAAATGACTGATGGTAAGCGTCAAAGACTTACTGGATGTTATCTCTCAAGACTTTTCTGTGTCTTTTGGCACCACCTTTACCTAAACCTTTACCACCTTTTCCTCGACCTGACATTGTGATTTATTTATAAGTAACTTGGGTAGGGTTGAGCTGTAGACAAGTTGACGTCAGCTAACATTCCTACTGAATATAAAGGGTTGACGTGGTTTCTATGGTAACGAATGAAACTTACAAAAGGGAGACTTGGTTGACTGGATTGAATTTATCGCTTAATGATGAGAAGAGAAGAGAAAGAGAGAATAAGATAAAATCAAGTTGAAATTATATATGCATCTGTATCTGAGAAAGTTAATGTCACACACGGTGGTTGACTAACCTTAGTAGTTGAGTGACGCGCGCGTAGTACGACATGACATTTGAAAAGGGTCAAGGGATGTGGAGGTAATTGAACCAAACATCACACAAAATGATTGACCGAATCACGGTGATATAGAAATCCCGCTTGACTGAAACAGCTAAAATCACGTGATGAAGCGAGTGGCTCAATAAATGGGTGTTCGATTTACATTTTTGAGGATCGACCATGTGTTTTCGATTTGAAAGAGTCATGCATACGTAATCAATCGACTTTTAGCTTTGAGCTTAGCTTCTTTCCGACTAGTTTCAAGTTTCGGATTCAGGTTGACATTAACGCAGAAAGAAGGATATTTTGGATGATTTAGAAAGACCAGATATCATTATACATCTTAGAATACTTGCATATACTTGATAACAAAGAAGCGTCATACAAAGTCAAATCATTCAGCTCAAGAGAAGAATCTGTATCACAAACATGTCATTTTTACCAAGATTATTCACTCGACCAACCACTTTTTCATCAATTTCAAGTATAGCTGGACCATCTCGAATTCCATCATTGAATATACCTGGATTTAGTGTTATACAATCATCATCATCATCATCATTTTCAACTTCATCACCTTGTTTAGTTAAACAAAAATTGAAATCACATTCTGGATGTAAAAAAAGATTCTTCGCTAATGCTAATGGTCTTGTGAGTATATTATCGTTGATTTTGCTCAATTTTTTTACCGAACATATGTAATTCATGTAGAAGCTAATATCCTTTATTGTTTACCTCATTTAGTTTAAGCGAGTAAGTGAAGAGTCCTTCTCTTCAGCTATAGACGATACTGTCGTGATTATGAATGTAAGAATGGAGTTCTAATTATATATCTGTTTTCAATCATCTATTATTTTAGGCTCAAACAGGTAAATCACATTTGAATACAGCATTTTCAACATCACGAATAAATAGATTAGCGAAATCAGTTTATGTTACAAAAACACAGGTAAGTTGTATTTATTTAATTATCTTATATTCTTAAATGCTATATAATCGGATTTTTTTCTTATTCATTTTTGCATGGATGAGATGTATGTAAAAGAGGGATGAATAATAGTTAACCATTTTTTTTTTTGGTTTGTCTTTTTTCTTTATTGTAATTCAAATAGGGTCGAAAATTGAAGAAAATGTTACCATACGCTTAAGAATGTGGTTTCAGTTTGATGATTAGATGTATAAATATCCCACTTTTGCAATATCATACAATTTTGCATTGTTCCAATTAATATACCCAACCCCAATTTAACGATCTTAACTATTATAAAGAACTTGATTTACATTGATACCTCTAAAGAAGAGACGTTGATAGATATTGAAAAACACCAACTATCTTGAAAGGAGATAAGTATGACAACCAGTGCATATGTATTATTAACATTATATAGAAGTATAAAACAGTATCTATTTCACAAAGATTTATACGGTAATTCAGGATACCATCCTCAATTCCATCTCTTCCCTTGAACTGCACATATAACATATATCATTCTACTCTATATCAAACGTGTAAGAACCAAAAACCTAAGCTTGCTCAGATTTCTCGTTTCTCACCAATCCAACATTTTCACCTTGTTCTTCATAAGCAGGTAACAATTCCTCTTGTTCTTGATATTGAACTTGATCAGCAAATCTAACAGAATTACCATTTTTTCTGGATTTTCTATTTTCTCTCCTTGATATTCTTTCTTCTCTTGAAGAATGTGAACGGCCATATTTAAAGTATCTAAAAGACAATAAACATAACATGAAGAATAGATGTAGGATTGATCCTAATCCTGCTCCAATTACGAAGGCTAATACGATTGATTCGAATGGTTTTAGATTGTTCAATGCTTTTTGGAGTCTATTATGGGATTGAGATCAGCTTCTTTGGTCTAGCTATCTGAAGCGGGAAGCCAAAAGTATAGCTGAATGACTTACCTTCCTGGCAATGTATTAGCCATCCATCCGTGTCGATGTCTATGTCCATGTCCATGCTCATGTTGATTACCATGTTTATGCGCATGAGCATGATGATGATTTCTGTCCAATCCATTATCCTTATCGTCATTAAACAAAGTCAACTCGCTCTCTTGTATATCTAAAGGATGTAATCTAATTGATCCACCTTCTAAGAGAGGGACAACTTTATCTTCTACTTCATGGAAATGTTCTTTGAAATGATTCAACAATTTATAATTTACAGATTCTAATGATTCTTCACGTTCACGTTCGTAGTCTTGGTGTCGATTTTTCCAACCAGAACCGAGATTACCAAACCATGACCTTAGAGGTCCGAATCTAGATGATGATCCTTCACCATGACATGGTTTTTTCCTGATCGTATCAAACGATATTGGTAATGCTTTGAATTGATTCTCTTGATCCTGATCTTGTTGAGGAATTGATATACCACCAAAAGATATTTCTTCAATTGAAGGTATCGGTTCAGATGATAAGGCATAAACCCTTATTGGACTTGCTGAAACTGATGCGGCTATACACAGATAGACTGAAAGTCAGTACATGGATTCAAAAAAAAACATCAAGATAAAACCTTACTTACCCAGCGCAGCAAATAAAGCTATTGATGAGAACTTCATTATAGATTCTTGGTTTGCTATTTAACCTTGTAATAGATACGATGGGTGAAATATATGTTTATAGTAAGATATTCGTCAAGAACACTTTCGACTCCAGGACCATTCAATGGTGCAAGTTGTATTTATACTATAATATGCGTGAGAGAGGGAGAGAGTATATGGAGAGATGAGAGAAAGGACGTTAAGAGATTGAGCTGAAATTATAGATTATAGTGGAGGTTGTAAGGAATGCTACAGTATACGAAAAAGGAAGTATCAGCATACCGTACTAATTATAATGAGCGTGGCTTGATGGTGCCTGAAAACATCCAACTTTTAGCTTTTTGGGTGGCAAAAAAAGCGAGATTAGCACGGAGATATATACAGAGTCCGCTAGATAGTCCGTACATATCGTACATATATGTATACTCAATGTGGGGCTCAAATCTATCCTTGGTAAGATCAAGTATTAAGTCTATCACGAAAGATATATCTTTTCTCTTTTACTACCTTCTTTGCTTGAATCAAACCGAATATCATCTCTTCGTCAAGAATACACATCAAATAGTCTATAGCTTGAAAACCAGGGTAGATATTTTCAACATTATGTCGGTAATGCTGGAAACTTCCCTAGGGGAATTAGTCATAGATTTAGAAGTTGATAAATGTCCAAAGACATGTGAGAATTTCTTAAAGCTGTGTAAGATAAAGTATTACGCTTTGAATGCTTTTTTTAATGGTAAGTCAAATCATTAGATTATCCACAAGATATCTTCTTATGAATTATATGGGAAAAAAAGGCTTTTATTGTTAGAAAAGGTAAAAAGCTAATTAGCATGGAATAAACATTCACAGTATCAAAAGATTTTATAGCACAAACTGGAGATCCAACAGCTACAGGAACAGGTGGAGAATCGTTAGAATCATATATATACTCTCAGAATCAATCTCAATCTCAATCTGGAAATGGAAATGGAAATACAAAACCTTCAAGATATTTTACACCAGAAATAACAAATTCATTAAAACATGTTTCAAAAGGAACTGTATCAATGGCTGTTGCACCTACAAATCCACCTGGATGTGGAAGTCAATTTTTTATCACTTTAGCTGATAATATTGAATATTTAGATGGTAAACATGCTGTTTTTGGTCATGTAATTGAAGGTTTAGATACTTTAGATAAGATAAATGAAGCTTTTTTAGATAAAGACGGTAGACCTTTACAGGATATTAGAATTAGACATGTTGAGATATTAGGTGAGTTGATGAGTTCAGTTATTTTAACTATAGATTTTATTTTTTACGTAGATTTGAATACATACATATTTCTAACTTTGAAACCATAAAACTGATACTTATTCTTCAATCTTTAAGAGGACCCATTTGATGATCCATTAGATTTTATTTCAATACCTTCATCACCATTAAGGCCACCAGATTCTTTCAGTTCAATACGTATTTCAGATACAGAAGATATCAATCAAGAATTACCTGAAGATGAATTAGAATCCAAAAAAAGAAATACTGCAGCTGCATCATCAGCATTAACTTTAGAAATGATTGGTGATTTACCTTTTGCTGCTATAAGACCACCTGAAAATATTTTATTTATATGTAAATTAAATCCTGTAACTGCAGATGAAGATTTAGAATTAATTTTTTCAAGATTTGGGAAAATTTTATCATGTGAAATTGTTAGAGATAAAAAATCTGGTGATTCTTTACAATACGCTTTTATTGAATTTGATGAAAGGGAATCAGCTGAACAGGTAAGTTACTTTTAATCATTTGACATCGACATAATCAAGGGAATATAACAATATGTATGATACGATAAAAAGGACAATTACCAAGAATCTATACTAATACCTTAAAATCTCTCTAATCTCCAAGGCCTACTTCAAAATGCAAAATGTTTTAGTGGATGATCGAAGAATATGGGTTGATTTCTCACAATCAGTAGCTAAAATGAGTGTATCTCAAGCTATATCAGGTGGCCGTGGAGGACGTGGTGGTCGAGGTGGACGGGGTGGTAGTGGTCGGGGTGGTGCAGGAAGAGGTGGTAGGGATAATGGATATGGAGGAAGAGGTGGAAATGGAAGGGATGACAGAGATGATAGAAGGTATATTGCATCTTCACCTAGAGATGCAAGAGGTACAGAAGGTTACGGAATGATTTTTGATCAACAATCTCATGGTAGCTCATCAAGACGTAAGAGTAGATCACCTAAACAACATTCTCATAGTCATAGCCATAGTCATAGTAATAGAGATAGAAGTAGGAGTAAAGATAGACACAGAGACAGTGACAGGTATAGGAGTGATGATAGAAATAGGGATAGAGATAGGGGCAGTGACAGGCGGGACAGAGATGATAGGAGAGACCGAGACGATAGGAGAGATCGGAATCGAGATCGGGATAGAGATAGACACAAGCATAGAGATGATAGGGGGTAAAACATCTAATTTCATTATAAAATATGTCTTATCGACAGGCATCGTACATTGTGCATTGAGTATAATACAAAAATGCATACATATATATTAACAGTCTATTTCATCGCTTTATCTTTCTCTTTCTCTTCCTCTCACACCAACTATGTAGAATACAAGCCTACTCGATATATAACAAATCAAGAAATACAACTATAATGTAAGGACGAGCAGAGCAAGCAAGCATAGTGTCGTCAGAAAATTGGACAGATGAATTCCTCCTAAATGGAAAGTTTTTCAAACTGCTCGTATACCGATGTTTGACTAATTAGTACACTACTTTTCTTGTCTTTACAAGATTATCAAATCTATCTTGTTTCGAAGGGTTGTTCATTTTGTAAAATCTCGTTTTGATTTTCTTTAAGCTTGCTTAGGTCCTATATAGATGTACTTCTTCATCCCATGCTGCACTAGCTATTAGACCAGGATCATATAAACTCCAACCAACAGCCATAACAAATTCAGTATGAGCTGAATGTATGTAGCCAGGTACCTGAGGATTCGTATTCCATCTAAAGAAATATATATATATATATATGCCTTGTTAGCATTCGCTGGATGGGAATGGGATTTTTTAACATGAACAAATAGGTGGTTGAATCTGATAAATTGGGCTGACATAAGGAAAATGGTATATAGAATAAGAACAACTTACGTTCTAACAGTCATATCATAACTTGAACTAAGCAAAGAATCTTTTTTATGTGGATTCCAATAAACTTTTCTTGATGCTAAATTATGTTTACCTATTACCCTACTACCATTTGTATTTGGATTCTGAATATGTTTTTGATATCTAAAATCCCACATTTTGATCTCACCATTTTTTGATGATGAAGCGATAATGTTTTGATCATATTTATTCCAATCACAATATAAAATTTCAATTGGGTTTTGTGTATGTATTGATTGTAATCCTGCTGGTATTGATAATACAGTTCTTGATGTTGTTTGGGTATTTTGATTTGGCGTATTGACATTAGATGTTTGAATGGAAGGAGAAGAAGAAGAAGGAGAACGTAAATCAAATAGATTGATATATCCATCTGAACCACAAGATAAAATTAGAAATGGTGAATGAGGTGAAAATGTAGCATTGTATATTTGTCCTCGATGAGCTTTTATCGTTGTGAATGATGTTGTCCTTGATGCGTTCCACTATGAGTATAAGAAGCGATTCTTGCCTTAGCTCGAGTCGTTCGTGTAAGAACCGTTTCATGGAGGATCTGGAACATACCACTTTGATCGTTGAATCCCATGAACTAGTTACAAATGTATCTTTCTGTAGGTTATTCCATTCTATCGACATAATTTCAGCCAAGTGTTCATGCCATGATTTAATCGGTAGACCCTGGTTATAAACAAACAAAAATCAGCCGAGACCCTACATAAACCTTGATATTGATTTCTATATCCGTATAAATCAAGTCATTGCTCGGATGATCCAGTATGATCTTCAATTTGATGCAGGCAGATCCCCTTATGAAAACAGAAACGAAACTTACCTCCAAAGTCACATCAAATAGCTTGATCGCACCATTTCCACATCCTGCAGCAATTTGATTTCTTAACTTGCAATACACAACATCAGCCTTTCCAATGTCTTTGACTCATACAAAGTATCTTACAATTTAGGATTCTGAAAAGTGAAGAAGAAAAGAAAAAAACTAAACTCACTCATGAGATTCATTCCAAGCAATATCAAAAACACAATCTCTAGTTTCGAAATATTTAATAGGTCTTATACCTCCATGTATATTTGGATCTAAATTTATAATATGTATTCTACCATTACCTACCAAACCGAAATTTGATCCTGAAGCTAAAGCTAAACGTTGTTCGAAATAAGGTGAAAATGATAAATTGTTATGTGAGAAATTAGGTGTTTTATATCGTAGAAAAGGTGGTGATTGTGGTGATCTTTGCATTTTTACCACTTCACAATGTCTATATGTGAATCTTCATTGATCTCCTGAACAATAGTTGTATTTCTACAGCCTCACAGTCTCTTCAATCGATTCGAGCTCTTCAATCTTATGTTTGTGCTTCAATGACATCCCATATTCATATCGAAGCTGAATATAAATTAAAAGGTTAATATACAATCTCAACCGGTAATCGCATTGACCGTGTTGACCGTAGATAGTATTATGATATCATTATATATTGTAAACAAACAATTTGATCCCGTCTTCGATGTTGAAACCCTGAGTTACCCAAAATTAACATCTCTTTAACATTACCTTTTCAGCATTCCACACCTTGCAAGTCGATTCTATCAAAAATCATCAAAACAATAACATAACCCCTTGTTCTTTCTCTTATATATCTTGTCATTCATCTTACAAGATGCCGCCTTCACCGGGCAAGATTCACTCGTTACCAGGTAAGTTCTCCATCACTGCTGTAGACCAAAAGTATGGACCTTCTTCAATATAGGATATGATCTAACTAATAAGATGTAAATAAACTTTGTTTTCCTTCAAACGCGTCAACAAAAAACTTTTCTGAATTTCACCGTTTTTTCTCGATTCACCCATCGATGTAAACAGTGAAAGTACTGTACAGCATAGATACTTCATCTCAATCATATTTGACTGTTCTACATGATCGTCAAGATGTATATGTACATCCTGGTTCACCAATCCACGCTTCAAATGGAGGGGAAGGACCAATCGGAAGTTGTACGCTGAAAACTGTCGCAAGAGGAATATGTTTTGCTAGGTGAGTGAATAGTCTACAGAATAAGTCTTTCTGTTCACTCAAGTTATCTGCCCAACTCTGTTACCACTTCTTCTACATCTTTGGTCCTCTTGTATTCACTATTGCGCAATTTTACAGTCCCGAGTGCATTCCCAATTCCACTTCATTAGATTTCTCTGTATACAACCTTGATCCCTCTATACATCGACCATCAGCCGCAAGAGCATTTCCATCTTCACCTAATGGACCCTCATCACCATCGACTGGAATAGATTCATGGACAGGTAAAGGATTTTTATCTTGGGTATTATCTGAATCTGGATCAGGATCAACTCTAATAAAAGGAAGATTAGTTAGAGAATATGAATTTTCTTCAACACATTTCGCACCTCAAGGTGGATTAGAAGGTTTAATGGCTTTAGCAAATTCAAATAACTCTTTAAATCCTGAAGATCAAGATGGTAAAGGATGGGGATTAGAAGTAGGAATAAGTTTAAGACAATTAAATCCTGATGGTAAAGTTGAATTTCAAAATAGAAGAGAATTTGAAGATATGTTACAAAAAGGTAAATCAACTTCAATATCATCAGCCCAAGCTTCATCACCTTTAAGACCAAATACGGGTAGTACACCTGCTAGATCATCTCCTTTGGTTAATGGTATAACTAGATATAACAATAGTAATCATCGTAGTGAAGGTGGAAATAGAACACCGAATATCAACTCGACACCTCAACAACCTGGTCCTTCAGCTTCTTCGACTGCTACTGTAAGACCACCGATACCTATAGCCCAGCCATCGCCTATACCAGTAGGGAATCATCAATCTCAAAACGGACAGTCCTCAAGACCGTCTTCTTCACTATCACAGCGCCCCTCTTCGACCACTATGCCACCTTCCTCGTTACCTGCTTTACCCTCAAGCTCAAACATGCCTTCCAGTCGCCCATCTTCATCCATAGGCGACTCCCGACAATCAGCTCCTCCTCCTCAGCAGCCAATAGCAAATAAAGCTGAAGCCTCTACTAGTCAATCTCAAGCTGGACCATCAATACAGCGTAATCGACAAGTTACGCCACCTCCCATACCACGATCTAAATCACCACCACCTTCTACACCTTCTAGATCGAAATTACATGCATTATTAAGAGCAGATGGAATGATGTCACCTGAATTAGCTCGACATTTAGCTTCTAATCCAGTATTAAGGAATTTATTAAAAGCTGTACCGACAAATTCAACTAGTTTCGCTGCATTAAGGAATATGACGGGTATAAATAAATCACCAAGTTCAAATGTTGAATCTAAAAACAAAACGAAAAAATCTCTACGTAATGGTAATAATGGAGTAGGATCAGATGATAAAGATAAAGATAATGAAGATGATAGTCCAGAGGCCACAACCCCTACACCGTCACATCCACCTTTACCTACACCAGGTAGGATAACTAGAAACATGCAAGATGGTTGTTGTAATTGTGGTACATTGACCAGTAGTTGTTGGAGAACGAAAAAGATGAAAGATGGTACGCCTAGGAAGGTTTGTGATGGTGAGTCGGGTCTTCCTTTACCAGTGATTACCATCCACCGGTTCATGTTTTCTTGGAATATACTCCACATTGGTATCCTCAGCTAACAGCTCTTCATTTGATCCAGACTGCGGCCTTTACTTCAACGAGCATAAACGAATGCGTCCGCCTGAATTATGGTCTCAGCCTTACAAACCTGGATCATCTTCTACTCTACCACAACACTCAACCAATATACCTACAGATACGAAACGAAAACATGCTCACGATATAAACGATGGACCTGCATCTGGCTTACGTTCGTCACCTAGATTGAATCGAACGAATTCAGATAAAGAAACGCACACTATACATAATACTCAGTCTCATCAACATCAACATACTCATCAATTTACAAGTACGATACCAGAATCACCTAGTAGGAAAAGACAGAAAACTAAAGCACCTCCACCACCTAGTCCAAGGAGAGCAACAAGAGCTTCAACAAGAGCAGGTGAAAGTAATATAGATTTTGGTGCTGAAGTATTTGGATTTTCACCTACAAATTCAACTACATCAAATTCAAATGCAAATTCATTATTTAGTACTTCACCTGCTATACCTGTAAATCAAAATCAACAACAAGAAATGCAATCATTTGGTAATGCTTTATCAAATATGAACCATAATACTTCTACCAGCAATAACAATGAAGAATTAGATTTAACAGCATTTTTAGCAACATTTGAAAATTCTATTATAAATGATAATAACTCTTCTACAAATGAGAATGGAATTTTATCAACAACGACGAATAATAATAATAGTCAGATAGATTCTAATTCAAATGAAAATGAAAATTTCAGTTTAGATAATTTATTTAATGGATTAAATGATGGAATGTCAATTGAATTAAGTCAAGAAATGCAAGATTTATTAAATGGTTGGGAAACTCAATTATCTGATCCTAATTATTTAGGTAATTTAGATTTAAGTGTTCTAGGAAGTAGTAATAATAATGGTTTAGAAGGTAGTAGTAGTACTAGTGATTATACAACGGGATAAGATGATTTTCGTTGGATTTCATATATCGAAGCATGGTGTAAAAGTATCCATAGTAACCATTTTAAATTCGTATAATCTCATAACAAGTTTCGACAACTCTGTTTCTATTGTATATGCTTGTAGCTTGTTAGTCAACCTTCACACATCGCACATCGCACATTGCTGTTTTCGCTTGTTGTTCTTGTACGATAGATGTAATCCAATCTCAATGGATATAATGCATGTTCATTCATGGATCGCAAATGGGAAAAAAAAAGCATATCATTATTTGGGAGAAAATCACATATTGTACATACAAACGAATAAACATAACTTCAAAACGCAAAAAATGTAGGTTTAGAATGTCTAGAATATCTATAATGTCGATTTTACTCGAATCTCTTGTAGGCGTGTTTCTCATACTCCTTGAGTTTGGTAGTTCGTTTCTTGGGTCTACCGAGTCAAAAGATAATATAATTAGCTTCATAAGCGCTTTGGGATATATTGAAGAGGTAGATAGTTTATTGATATGGTTTGATCAACTTACAATACAGGTACTCTAGGTTCAATCAAAGCTCTCTTTTGTAATGCTAAGAATCTATCTTTGAACAAGTTTCCTTCGGGCTATATACGACAAACACATAATATAATAAATCAATATCAGTTAAAAATCATTTTTTAATAGCTATTTCTATTTGAAGAGAAAAATAAATAAATTGTAATTTGGACTTTTAAACTCACCTTGACTTGTCTTAAACTTTCAGCTAAATCTTCACCTAATTGAACTTGAATTCTATTTTTTTGTAATTTATGTTTACCTATCTTTTCACCTTCTTGTTTACCTAATTTTTCTCTTTGTTCTTTTACTAATTTAGCTAATTGTTCTTTTTGTTTTTGTTCTTTTAATTTTTTTTCAATTTCTTTTTTATATGAAATGACTGAACCAATAGATTTATTCAATTTATTCTTTTCTAATTCTTGTTTTATTGCTTGTTGCGCTAATTTATTTCTTAATGCTTTATTTCTTTGTGCTGTAGTTTTTCTTTTACTTTGTTTCTTCTTCACCACTGAAACCTCTTCTTCTTCATCTGAATTTTCATTATCGGATGATGAAGATATTTCACCTGGACCAACTAACATACCTTCAGCAAATTCTGATGGTTTCCAATTAAGTTTTCTTGATTCAACTACAATACCTAATTCATCAATTTTCTTTTGATTTTCTTCTTCTTTTCTTAATAATTCTTCTTCTTCTTTTATAGCATCTTTAATTAATAATTGATGTGATTCTAATGTTGGATTATATGATAATCCACCTTTAGGTATATAATCATTATTATCCATCACATTTTGATTCAAACAAATCTCACGTTGTTTTTGTAATGTTAATGGTACTTTAACTTTTTTTTTTATTATTGTTTCTTCACCAAATCCACCTTTAACTATAATTTCTTGAGTTTCTTCCTCCCCCCATACATCTTTATTATTACTATTGTCCAAAGAATTTAATTTACGTATATCTGCTGAAGATGTTAAACCATCTGAATTAATCGTTGTTTTTCTAGCAATTCTTCTTAATCTTTCTTTTTCAGCTCCAGATATATGTAATTTTGATTTACTACTTCTCGCCGAAGAAGAAGAAGAAGAAGGTTTTGATGTTAAGGAAGGTACAGCAGATCGTTCATTTAGTATAGCAAGTGATCTTAATGGTTTATGAGCTCTTCTAGCTCTTTTACCAACTATGGAGATGATAATAACCAATATATCAGCAATCATCAAAATACATCACTTTACATATAGCTTTAATGACTCACCCTCAACATCACCAACTACATCTACAGTAAACAAATCGGTATTTGATTTCTGTGCAATTGGTCCACTAAATCGATATAAGATATATACGTTAGCGCATCAGATTTTACTAAGAATGAACATAACTCACCCAGTAACCCTTTCTTCTTCTCTACCTCTTTCCAAAGCTTCTTCTTCTTGCCTTATATCAATATTTCTCCTCCATGCTTTCTTTCCTTTTCTTGAAGATTGACCTAAACTTGATGGTGCTCCTATATTAACTTGATTTGTTGTGGATGCTTTAGCTTTTCCTTTCCCTTTAGCTAAAGAAGATGAAGATCCAGAAGAAGGTCTTTCATATGGTTTCGCTGTCGTCGTTTTTGATGTCTTTGTAGGTGCCATGATGGATATGCTGTTCTCAATGGTTTCAATGTATGATATAGATAGGTAAAAGCATAAATTTCAATTCTGATTTTATTTACAACGTAGTAGCAGTGTATTTCAAAATTAACCGGTAATGATAATAATCTTCAACTTTTTTATTATTTTATCGTTATTTTTTTCATTTTTATCCCATCTCCAGTTATCTCTATCACTTGCTGTCTTGTTCGCAAATTCAGGCAACAATATCTCATGATTTGAACATTTCAGACTTATTTTACAACTACATATCCTTCTAAATCCCTAGCATACATCTCAACAAAACAGCATGAGACCCATAATACGATTCTCAGCAACACCATTATCAAGAGGTATCTCGACTTCTGCACCTGTTTTAGCCGTAGCCAAACCTAAAAAAGGTATGTTTTTGGGTATTTTACTATCGTGTTTAAGGAAGTCTTACTGCATTGAACAAGAAACTGAATATGGATATCTTGAATAGCTACTGCTACTTCAAAAGGTGGAAAACAAGGTTTCAATCAAAAGAAAAAGGATGCAACTTCAGGTGGTAGTGGAGGAAGTGGTCAGGTAAGCTAAATCCGTCATTGGTTCTACTTACTCGTGGAAATAGCTCATGCTTTACTTTTTGTTTTGTTAGTCGAATGTAGCATTAAAGTTCTCAATGGCAGGACAAATACCGGATTTATCAGATTATCCAAAATTACAATCTGTAAGCTGTCTCACTTTCGAGTGTCTTCTATGAGGGTATTCAGCTAACTCGGACATAATTTGAAAAATAGAATAACTACCGATCAGAAAATGTAGGAAAACCAACGACATTTTCAAAATCAACTTATGATAAAATAAAATCGTTTGGATTATCAAAGAAAGTAGATCAAGAGGTTAGTATCAGTCACATCAGACCATACAGGTGGATTAGCTGACGACTGGATTATCGGTATAGCTATCGGCAAATGGTGGACCAGCAAGTATAGTTAGACAATCTACCATAGATTTAGCTAGACAATTAGATTCGGCCAAAGGAAAATCAAGTAAAGACTCTAGATATGTCTTGAGTGAGTCAGATTCTTTTTTGAATTTTCTTTTAGTGGTTTGTTGTGGCTGACCTGTGAGATTTGCCTTGATTCGTTAGCCGGTGAAAGAGGCAGTGGGAAAAGTATGTTATTATTACAATCTGTTGCATATGCATTAGAAAGTGGATATATAGTGCTTTTCAATCCTAAAGGTAAGCTAGATCACTATATTTCCATCTAATTGATCAATATTTTAGCTTATGTATTGTATTGTACGTATTAAATTATACAACATAGCAACTGAATGGACAAATTCATCTTCACATTATATATATGATTCTTCAACACAATTTTTTAATCAATGGGAATCTTCACAAACAATATTATCAAATTTATCATTAAATAATAAAGATAAATTAGATCAAATTAATTTGATTGAAGATATAGATTTTTCATCAATTCCAGGTGTTAAAAATTTAACTAAAGGAACAAAATTATCTGAATTAGTTTCTTTAGGCAGTAAAGATGATAGATTATCTGTAAAAGCTTTAGATCAAGTAATGAGTGTTTTAGAACAACAAACTCAGTAAGTGTAGAAGTGTAGATCATATCGCATAGCTCCATTGCGTGTTCGTCGTTAAGTTGCTAGCAAGGGGCGAAGTGAATGAAGTACCGGAGGGAGGTGCAGAGATTGATCAATTCAAGTTAATATACTGATAAATCGTATTCCTTTTTTCCCAATTAATTATAGATTCCCCGTAATTTGGGCAATTGATGAAGTACAAACATTATTTAAAATTTCTGAATATCGAACACCTGATTATACACCTATAGAACCATATCATTTATCTACACCTAGATTAGCATTAGATTTCATTTCAGGTAGACGTTCATTTGTGAGTTTTTCTTTTCTGGTATGTCCCAAATATAGATCTATAAATTGAAGTTATACTAATTAATCATCTTCTTTTTATATATGTTCTCATTAAATCAAAATAGGCTAAAGGAACAATATTAACATCATTATCATTATCTGATCCTAAAAATTTACCTTCTTCATCTTTAATTCAAGGATTATCATTAAAATCCACTAAAGAAATAACACCTTATGAAAAATTAAATGAATATCATTTATTACATTCAAAATCAGGTTTAAAAAAAATTGAAATTCCATTTAATATGTCAATTAAAGAAATTCAAGGATTATATCAATTATATATAAGAAAAGGTTTAACTTCAAATAATCAATCAGATGATTTATTTATGGAATTGATAAATTCTTCTCAAGGTAATCCATTTGAAATTAAAAGAGGTTTAAATAGATTAAGAGGTATTATAACTGCTTAAAAAACAAGTAAATATGTAGTTCAAAATCAAATCGATAAGATAATGCATTACATGATCTAATTATGTCAATAAAATAAACGTGTAATTGTATATAATAAACGAGAATATCATCCAAAGCAACACAGAAATACATATGTATTTGTGAAATGAATTTACTTGTCGTTTTCGTTTGAGATCGTCAAAAGCCGTCACTATAACTATAATTTCCCTTCACCTGGCGTGTAACCTGTTTTTGAGACGAACTATACTTTCCATCTTCTACCTAAGATCGCTACACCAATAGCACCGATAATACAACTAATTGCACAAATGATAAATGTATTTCTAAAACATTGTGGACCATAACATTGATCTGAGGGATTGCCTGTTTCTGGAACGGATAATATTGCGTAGAGATACTAAAAAGGAGAGTTGACATCAGTTAGTAAACGTCATTGAGTCATTCGAATAGGGATTAAGAATTATCAAGCTATTGACAAAATGGGTAGAAGTCGACTTACAGAATATACAACAGAACCTAAAGCTGCAAAATAAGAGATCATACCCCAAGCCAGACCGAAATTTGTTGGACCATAATGATGTGATACGATAGCGGGCTAAGACGCACAAGATATATTCCTTTATTTAGTACCATGCCTGAACTCACCAAGTTCCTTCAATGCCGAAACGTGAAGAAGTTAGATTAGGAAGAATCAGACTCACAACAAGTGTAAAGATAGCTCCATACATGGCTCCAGAACCAGCACTTAGAACACTTAAAGTTTCACCTTTTCCATTTAAGAATCCAGCTGACCAAGCGAAAACCAAACCTAATATCGTTCCTGATAAAGCAGCAAAAGCAGATCTACTTAATCTTACAGGTCTTTTACGTATAAATAAATGTGTAGGTTGATTAACTGGATCTGTTTTATGTAGAGGATTAATTGTAGCTGTTAATGGTGGTGCTAAATAATCTGCTAATGCACCTGTAATTAATCTTGATATCGTTGATGTAAGTGATAATAAAAATACATGTTTATTCCTTAATGCCAAAGGTGTTGTAGATTCAGTAGAATTTATCGTAAATTTAAATTCATTGGTAGGGTTAAATAAGCTGAATATTAGGGATGAAGGGTTTATTGATGTTGTTGGTGGCAATAATGATGTTATGATTGAACCTATTGAAGCTACTACCATCTCACCCTTTCGACGATTAAGAGATTTCATAGGTATATCAGCTATACAAAATTCATGATATTCTAGATATCACATTGCATGATTCACTCACAGGTCCAATGATTAAAGCCAACACTAAACCAAAAATCCAAAATCCTTGATAATCCTTTATAATATCTTTAGCTGTCCAATCATCTTTACCTTGTTCTATAGCTTCAACTTCTTCCCATGCAGCTTCAATGCCACCAATTAACATTGGAGTTCTTTCATCTAATCTTAATAATTGTCCGATACTTTCACTCATATCTCCTACATCTATATCTTCATCTTCTTCTTCTTCCTGGTTATCGATTTGTCCATTTTCATCAATTTGATGATGTATATTGGGATTAACCGCTGTATTATGAGGTGTTGTATCGTCATTAACATCTTGAGGTAATTTAATTTCACCAAATAATTCAGGTTGAGGTATAACTTTCATAGCTAAAGAACCAAATAAATTAATTGAAGGTGATAATATACCTAAAAAGAATAAGAATTTTGCTGAATCTAAATCTGGTGAATTTGTCGATGAAGTGAAGAAAGACAATGTTGAAAATGATGATAAAACTAATGCTGATAAACCAATTAATGATAATGGTAAAGATAATGCTAATGTTGGATGTGAGGGAAATGATAATGATGCTAGAAACGATTATATATATTTATATTCATTTATGAGTCTTCATGTTAATGATGTTCTGTAGCTATACTCACCACAAGTTAAACAAGCAAAATAAGATCCTACTGTAGCTGCACCAACCAAAAAATATGCTGCAGTAAGATATAGATGAACATATGGAGTTTCATATGTAGCTTTTCGTAATATTCCTGCAAATGACTGATATCCTATCAAACTCAAACAAGCCGATACTAAAGATCCACTAAGATATCGAGAGATATTAGCTAATGTCTGATTATGAATACGTTTAATTGAAGATAGAGTACAAAGGACTTGACTTACATCCTTGGTCCATACTTATCTGTTAATGCACCTAACGGAGCAGCACAAAGATATACACCCAGTATACCTCTATAAGTCATATCATCATTTATAAGCTCATCATCTCCACTTAAAGATAGTTGCTAGTAATTCAGCTTGTTGTAATGATGATTACTTACCCAATGACAATAGTTTGAGCTTGTGTACCATCCAATTGTAATTGTTTAGCAACTACAGGACCATACGTACCCCAACAATAAACTCCATTAGCTTGTACAGCACTTATACCAATACTAAAACATGTTAAACCGATTTGAAATGATCTAGGTAAAAAATTTAGATCGAAAGATAATATTTGCCTTTTTAATGATCTTTTAGAACGTAGGATAGCTGGTATATCAGGTGGTTCTAATGGTGTCATTGGTGGTGGAGGTCGAGGTTCATCTATGTAATGTGTTGTTGAAGGATGAAGTGGTGGTGATGAATTAGAAGATGGCATAATGCTCAATGTAGAACTTCAATGAAACCTAAGAGCCTGCCCTCTCAGATAGTGAGAAGTGAATCAAACAAAGATGAAAGGAATAACAGAGCTGGAATGAGATGAGCTGAATGATGATCTCAGTTTTCGTCAGTGTTGGAAAGTACCTTAAGTAACCGATAACCGTCGATCGGTGTAAGGGAAAGAGACGATCCAAGATAATAGGATGAAAAGATAAGCAATTAATGTCACCTTTGAAAAGCAATACCAACGTATATGTATGTTCCTATGATGAATGTATTGTATGCATGAATGCCTTCGCAATCTTGCAGCAGTGTCTGCTTCACCATCCATATTCTCAATTGACCGTCGATGTTCATATTATCTTTCTAAGATAGCATTTCATGCATGAACCGATACAATAAACAATACAACTTCTCTCTCTCTATATATAGTCTTGTATAATCAAATGCTCCTTGACCGTACGATGGTAATCAGTATGAAGAAGAATCTTTAAAATCCACCAGCTAACATTCTAGCGGCTTGTCTTTCATCCAATTTCCTACCACCTCTACCCATCGTTCCACCTTGTGGGGTTGCAGGTCTACCTCCATTTTGAGGTAACATCATACTTTGACTCATCATTCCACTATGATGATTAGGTATACCAGGTCCATGTGTATTGGGTATACCACCACCTAAAGGATCACTTTGATTAGGTCCAGATCCATATCCAGGTCCAGATTGATATGGTCTTTGCGATACATTATTAGGATTTGATTGTGGAGGTAAAAACATTGATTGTGTACCGTTCATATGGGGTGGTGGGCCATTCTGAGGATAACCTCTAAATGATGGTCCTTGATTATACCCCTGTTGGGGATAACCTTGATTCTGCTGCTGTTGGAAGCTAGCTTGCTGTTGTTGTTGTTGATATTGAGAAATTCCTCCTTGTTGTGGACGATAATAAGGTTGAGATTGGTTTTGTGAGAAAGAAGGACCTTGACCTTGACCTTGACCTTGACCTTGTTGTTGAATGGGAGAAGGTTGGTGTTGAGGTGGTCTTTGAGGTTGTTGATTGAAAGGAGGATGAAGACCTTGCTGTTGCGGTTGTTGTGGTCGGGATGAAGGTTGCTGTATAGGTTGTTGTTGTTGTGTATTTTGATGTGGACCAGTCATAGGAGGTTGTGGTTGAGGTTGATAAGTTTGGTTTTGATTTGGAATTTGGGGTGGTTGTGATCTTCTTATCTGTGCTTGTGGTGTAGTTTGATTTGGTGGTAAAGCAACGGTATTCCTTTTAGGTGTAGAATTGACAATCTTAGGTGTTGAGGTGGAGATTGGGGCAGAAGTGCCAATTTTATTCAAATCAGGTTTCAAAGCTTCTAATTCTCTTAAATGTTGTTTATGATACATTACACTCATTCTTGCTGCTTCTAATAGAGCTACAGCAACGTCTTCATGAGCATGTCGAGAATGTGTTCGAATAGCTTGATGTAAATTTTGCGATATAGCATTAAGTCGATTTGATAATGATGTTTCGAGTGCATCAGCCTTAGATAGAATTGGTAGATAGTCAGCTAAACAGACGCTCTGAAGGCAGAGTCATATTTGTTCTACGATACTCACCTCTTGCATCTCGTGTAGAGCATCATCAACTTTGACAGGATCTATCTTTGAGCTTCCCTTTAACCTTTCTACATTCCTTCGCTTGTTGATAGCAGATTTTGTAGCAGTTTGGGAATCTTCGAGGAGCGTAGTACGTTGTATAAGTGCATCCTGTAAGACTATGTTAGCATGGAGACTATTGATGTATAATCGTAAGTAAATCGCAGCTTACCTTTGCAGCTCTAGCATTTAAAGCTTGATATCCCAACGAGTCACTCAGAATGACGTTTTCAGATGCGGCCTGATCAACAAAAGGTGAACTCAGTGTGGTATTTCTACAACGGATGTCCTCAAAATTTTAACTCACCTGCGCTCCCATCATTCCAGATATATGTTCCCAAGTCCTACCTATCTTTCTCTCCGCGGCAGCTAAATGAGGATCTGATTCCACAGTTGATAGCGAGATGAGTTTAGCACCAACGTCGGCATTTGACACGGCGTATGCTAAGAATAAATATCAAATAACTAATTAGAACTACTTTATATAGAGGCGGATTGATTGACGATCAGGAAGTAGACTTACCCCTTCTAGCTTTTCCTATACCATTAATAGCAGTAGCAGCGGAACCCCATCTTTCTTCTAATTTATCTAAAGCATTTTTAGCACTTTGTAATTCATCATCTTCATCCAAAGGACCTCTTCTGACTACCTTTGACAATGCAGCTGAAAATACACCTGTTGCAGCTGATGTGGCAGAAGATCTTTTAGCTGAAGGTGGTGGAACAGGTGTATACTATTCCACAGTAACGATTTAATCATCAGCTTGATTGTATATTATTGAAGGGATTGCGAAGGAGAATCACTTACACCAAAATCAGATTCAATGAATGACCTCAATTCATCATCTTTCAATAATATTGGATCTTCACATATTCTAGTAAACCATCTTTGCAAAGCAATTCTGACTAATCGATCATCTATATCAATGATATGAAGCGTTAGATCAGATATGTGTGTGTCGCGTTTGCCCTAGATATAGACGAGAAGCGCAATCAATCGATGGAAGAGAACTTACCTTCTTCATCTGTTACAGCCGAAGTTGAAGGTAAAGGAAGAGCTGGGATGATAGCTATATAAAAGTGTATAAGCGGTCGATATTGGTTAGTCATATCATCTCGTTACCAGAAAGTATGCAGACGTGATTGTTCATTAATCTCAAATGACTGGTTTAACTCACTTTGTGGACAACATAATTGAGCTTGTTCAGCAAACCGTTGAAATTCAACATAACTTCTTTGCATATTTCGATATAATGAAGTTCTGAAATTGGGTAGATTCGTCTGCAGAAAGAACAGACCATATCCAAGGTGATGTTAGCTCGATCTTTGGCCCAACACAAATACACATTTGACTATAGTATAATCATCGAATTCTTTTATATGTATCGTTGCACGTGAAATCATAGTGAATGGGATATGGATGATTAGGGATCACTCACACTAGCATCAAATCTAATCAATAAATCTTTCCTATTTCTTTCCAAAGCACCAATTCTGACTCTCAAAAATGAATTTGGTGCTTCCCTTCTTTGTTCTCCTCCATGCATTGTTATGGTCGTAGTGGTTGAAGTTGATTGAGAAGAAGTTTCAGCTTCATCATCATGATTATTACTAGATGATGATGATGATGATGGTGGTGGTGACATTAAACTTAATCCAGGTGCACCGAATATTTTAGGTTCTCTTTCGAAACCATTTCCATTCGATACCCCTTCTTGATTATGCGAAGAGAATGTAGATGAAGAAAAGGAAGAGATTGGTTGATCAGTGGTAAATGTTGATGAAGTTGGTGTATCTCCCCAAGATGGATTTATATTTTGAGGTGATAATGGATCATCCATCTTGACGGATTTCAATCAAACTAACCCAACTCCCAACTGGTCTTAGGAGAGCTTCACAAAGGTTGACAAGCTTGATTTGATCAACGAGTCGTAAGTGAAATGAATTGTTACACGAAGGATGATAAAAGAGATATCTTAAAGTTTAAAAGTACAAGAAGGCAGATAGATAGATTATAAGTGACGCATTGACCGGTTAACCATTCGGTTGCCTGTTATAAGTGGCGTTTCATCAACATATATAATAATATTGTACGTGTTTTCTTGATATGTGGGTTCTCGATAAACTCAACCTTATTGCTTCATGTTGCATGCATAAAAATGCTTGCTCATCTACTGCTTTTGCACGTCAGGTATGACAAGAGCTGAGATGGCCAACTTGTGATCCATAAGGAATTTGACTGGAGTGTTTCTTAGCTTTTCAAAATAATCGAGTTATAACGGAAATGCATGTATATCTCAAAATGCAACCAAGAGAGTAAGTACATGGGAAGAAGTCAAAAAGTCTATATATCTGTCTCTCTACAGAATTACCCAAATGTTAATTCACTCTTAAGCAGTAGCAGCAACTTCTTCTGTACTTGTTTGCTGTTGTTGGCCATCCTGTTGTTGATGTTGTTGTTGTTGTTGATCTTTTTGTCTATTGTTGTTATCTCGTTTTTGAGTGGTATTACCACCACGTCGTTGTTGATTTTGATTTGATGATATAGGTTGTTCAGATAATTTTTGAGCTTCATCAACAACTTGTCTAGCTTCATTAACGGATTTTTTCCATTCATTTAATCTTTTTTCTAATAATTTCCATTCTTCACCACCAAATTTATTTGTTGATGATGATAATGATGAAATTGATTGAATTTTTATTAATGATAATGGTTGTGAAATTCTTGCTGAGATTAATTTTGATCGAACAGCTAAAACAAGTAAAATATTAATCAGTACTATGTTTACCTTTCTTATCTTTAACAATGTAAAACTTACCATCAATTACCCAAGCTTCAACATCAGATTCATCAATAGATAAAGCTTGTGCAATAGGTGCGTATTCAAGTTGTCTGGTTTCAGATTTAGCAGCAAGTGAATGTAAAGCTATAAGTCTTAATTTTCGTACAACTGAATCGGCAGTGAATCCTGGAATACCTATTTGAAGTATTAATGATTAGTTTAGGTGTTCTTTATATTAGAAAACTACAATCTCAATTCTAACAGAACGGTAGGATATAAAGGGTGATTCACGCTTCGATGAAACCCCTAAAATGAGATGATAGGGATATAACAAACCTGACTCACCTGCACTTTCAATCCATGAAGCATTTTCTTTTGCCCATTGTTGACTTTTTTGAACTTGACCGCCAACTTCGTCTGGAGATTCGAATAATCCAATTAAAGATTTTGATTTTGAATCTAAATTTTCTCTTACACCTTGAATTTTTAAAATATCATCTAATTCAAATTTACTTTGAATTGATAAATTTATCAAAATTGATTTTTCGATAATCCTTTGATCAATACTTTCTGTCAAAGCAATTAATAAAATTTCTAAAGATTTGTTTAAATCTCCATATGATGTATATAAATCAGATGCTTTTGTTAAAAAATCAACTTTTTCAGATGAAGAGATTGACCATTGTTTTAAAGATGATTTTAATGTAGATGAAGATAATGGTAATACTGATAAATCTGATGATGTAGATAATAAAGATAATAATGAGATTAAAACAAATGGTCGAAGTGCTGAAGAAATTGGTAAATGGTTATATGTGTTGTTGAGGCTATATATAGCAAGCACAATAGAATCAGCATTGCCTTGTCATAAGCTCAAACCATCTGTTTCCATATTAGATGGTCTTCTTAAATACCTTCCGGTCGTGTAGGAATATTGCAGTAGCAAGTAGCAAGAAGTAAGTAGCAAGAAAATAACCCTACTCACATTCTTGAAGCGACATCAACTCTACTTTGTTTTCCACTAGCTTCACCACCTTTTTTAACAGCTTCAACTACGTTTTTAACTGAAGTTGAATATTCTTCTGAAGAAGGATCAAAAGTTGTAGCAAGTGTATATTGTAATAATAGATGGGAACTTTCGACATCTACATAAGTTATATAGAATATGTATATCAGCTATTTCCGAAAATATCATCCCATCTTTTTCAAAAACTGACCTGCTTCTTTCAAACCATCCAAAGCACCTTTTAATTCTCCAACTTTACCTACTAAACTTGTAACGATTTCTTTCTTTTGCTCATCTGATATTTCTTCATTTTCTTTTACTTGTCCTTCATATGTTCCAACGAAATCTCTATATGATGATTGATCGGCATTTGGTAATGATCTAGCTAAATGTGAAGCAAGTTCAATGACCTATAGTTAATATGAAATCATCCTGAAGTCAGTTACCCCAATTTCATCTTATAAACCCTTTGATAAATTTTGACGATATGACTAACCTGTTGTCTGAATGGTAATTCTGGTGCGATGGGAATACAGTCAGCCATTTTGAGTGATGTTGAAGTGAGACTATGTACTGCGTCTCTTTTGTTGTTATATGGGTAAATCTAGTAAAGATAACGAGGTTTAAGCAATGGCAATATATGATAACAGGAATAACGATCAACGATGAAAGAAAGAACAAAAGTGAAAGTGAAAGTATTAGATGAAAATAGTGCCACTTTTGTAAATTACCGATAATATCCGTTCGGTATCGTGTATCATGTGCGGGGCCTCAAAAGGCAAAAGGTTCGAGCGAAGAGATGAAAGATTAAGATGGATGTTTGATATTTATATTGATATTGATGAGATGAGTTGGATCTAGCAATATTGATATTGATAGTAAAATCGCCTGGATTGAATAGTATATCAGCTTACAAAAAGAACAAGCACCAAAGATCTAAATAATTTGAGAAAAACCAGGTCAATTTTCAATAAAATGCCACCCAAAGCAGCTCAAACAGCTCAAAAACCTGATCCACAAGAAGTACCTATAATATTTCAGCGATATAGAAACGATTTACAGAATTTAGCTCAAAAGATTGGTGAGATTGAATCAGAAATGGAAGAACATGCGTGAGTTTAATTTATATATTGAAAAAAATTAATACCTAACTAAATCCTCTGTCTGTTCATGTAGTCTGGTATTAACGACATTAAAACCATTAACTAAATCTGATTCAGAAAGAATATGTTATAGATTAATTGGTGGTACTTTGGTTAAAAGACAAGTGAATGATGTAGTACCAAGCTTAGAAACTAATTATTCAGGTATAAAAGAAGTTTTAGATAGTTTAGTTAAAACTTATAAAACTAAAGAAAATGAATTTGAAGAATGGAGAAAAGAAATGGGTGTACAGGTGAGTTTACCTGCTTAAGTGGATCTTCCAAATTTATGCCTTTTATATCATCTAGGCGTCATATCTAGTACTAATCTTCCATTGACTCTCTCCCAATACAGATGCCAAAATAACTCGATAATCACGTAAAACCCCATATTCCGGACTGAAGAACGATTGTAACGACGACCTATTAGCTTATTCACATATTGTATATCATGCATTTATACCCAATGCTCAGTCATCACCTGTTTTACGCCACCAATATATGCATAATCATGAAGAGTTGACCTGGTACAACCTGGAGAAAGATATAGCCAGCTGGAAGTGAAGCTGTAAGCGAAATGCTTGATCAGCTTGAAATGCTTTTCGCAATAAGTACCAGATGAATAATATCTGCGTACAAAGTATTCACCTTAAACTAATAATATCACTCTTCCTCCAAAGCCTTTCTAATCCTTTTCCCAGTAGCTCTTTGCCATTGTTCTCTGCATTGTTTTCCGGTATAATTGGGACCCATCTGTAAAATGTCGTCGGCGCAGAAAATATCAATAGGAATACCGGTTGACAATATGAAGATGGGGTAATTCAAATTCGAGATGGTTCACCTATTTTGGCGGCAAAGAGGACATGCAAGGGTAAAATTAGACTAAATAGATGAGTTATGGGAATACTCACTTTGGCAGCTACTTCATCCCATTTAATCTCAACAGTACTGACAACAGCTTCAAAAAGGTTCAATCTACTTTGTGCAGACCATCCTTCTGCATTGCTTCCATTGGTCTTGGTTCTTTAAGGACTTGGACTCTCTGAAGTCTTCTTATTGTTCGTTCGCTTTTTAGGTGTAGTTTGTTTGTTACTTGGAGTTTCTGATGAATCGTTGTTGGTGCTGACGGGAAGTTTAGTGTCTTCTCCTTCTGATGAAGTATCATCTACTGCTGGTTTATCAGTTTTCTTAGATCTAGGTGACATTGTGAAGGATGTTTGGAATTCCAATAAGATACAATAAAGTGTATCAATGAATTAAGCTCAGAAGTTAGTGAAAAGGGGAAAGTACAAAGAACTGCATAATTAGCAGAGAAACAAGAATCCTCCCATCGAGATTTTACATCTTCACAAGTATTCATACTTTACTGTGGAGGTCCGTGGAGCATCCGTCAATCAGTTATATCCCCAGCCGACTCAAACGTCCTCTGAACAAACAAGGTGAGCACCATCTCGTCAGCTACATCCAGCAGACATCAGAGCAGTTCTATACTTGTGATGATTGATCACGACCTTCGTCCTGCAAAGTAGCATTTATTGTAGCTGTTGTTGCTTTGGGATCATTCATGGAGTGCCCATACTTGATCCTTATGTGTATATAGTTGAAATAAATTGCATTTCTTCCTGCCTCTTGACAATATGTTGACAAATGACAACAACAACAAGCTTTGCCACGTGGATCATACGCTTTGACCGCGTGAAATTAAATTGAGCCATTATACGCGTCAAAGCTCTCGAACAACATTTCTTGGTTCTTGGTTGTCTTTTTATGTCGAATTGTCCTTTGTTATAGCATGATCTACCAACTTGACTGATTCCTTCCATATCCAAAATACAATTTCAAGGCAGCCCTGTCGAGTCCTTGAAGCCACCTTTCAGATAAGGCTGAAGCGCTGACTGAACCTTTTGTGATAAGTATGAACATCAGTACCGCAACATCGTCTGGCGCAGGTCCTTCTAGACCTTCACCTACCACTTCAACATTCAAATCAACAGCTCAGACAGACGGTACTAGTGGAAGTTTATGGACTGAGATTCTTGGAAGTGCAGATAGACAGAAAGGCTTAGGAAGGAAGAACTTGATAGTCTTGTGTGAGTATATGATACATCCTATTTTCCAAATTTATGATAGTATGCTGTTCTAACGTTAATTCCATTTATAACTTTATGCTGTTGTTTCACTCGGCCTGCTTAATAATCACAGCTGAACGACATCATGGTCGAACACATCTTTTATCGCAACTGAACGTATCTTCCAAAAAAAGGAAGTCATTTAAACAATCTCGAAATGGTAAAAAAGGTTTAGCGTTAGGTTATGAAGTTATAGATATTTCAGATGGTGATGAAGGTGAGTTTCGAGTGAAAAGAAAGGTCTATTTGGTTTACTTAACGCCAAGAGCAGCCTGAAATGATCAACTGGCTGGTGTTTATTGGTTATACTATGAAGACTGATATCAAAAAAAAAAACACACATTCCTGCAGATTCCGTTCCTCCACTTTCAGTATTTTATCCACCTTCCTCGCATCCTAGTTTACTGAAATTACTATCGAAAGCTTTACCACCTAAGTCATTGTCTGTGAGTGAGATATCTATAATCAGCTTTTCATTTTTCTCCCGCTCAATGGGCACATCTAAGCTGATATGATATATACAGGATACAGCAGCCGTAATTATACTGGATTGGACGAGACCTTCATCAATGGTGAGTACTTGAATTGTCCTGAACTCGCTGCCCTCATTATGTTTTCATATCCAATCCGCGCGTATATACTCATTCGCATATGTTCCGTAGGTGAAAGAACTCTTGACCTGGATATCCTGGATAGATCAGTGGGCAACAGGAAATGCGGAAAGAGGGGAATCAGAAGAATTAAAGGAGAGATGTAAGTTTATCGCTTTCTCTTTGTCCTTTAGATAAATAGACACAAAGACTAACAATACCACCTCGTTCAGTACAATCGCATATACAGCATTACTCGGAGCCTTCACCCACGCCTCAGACCGGATCTACAGCTTACGTTGGAGCTGGGGCCTTGTTACCGTTAGGACAGGGAACTTTAACTTTAAATCAGTGAGTAAAGCAGGCTGTATAATATAGTGCAGGCGAAGGAAGAAGTTCAAGAATTGGTCGCTCATGTTTGATGATCGCGATAGCTCTGGTATCCTCATAACAGTAGTATGCACAAAGGCAGATCTTATGGACTCAGTTGCAGAAGAGATTGGTGTGAAAGGTGGAGGATGGGAAGAAAGAACGGACTGGATACAGCAGGTCTTAAGGACAATCTGTCTCGCCTGTAAGTATTTTATCTTCAGCTGGCTGAACAGGACGTGTTGCAAGCAAATAACTGATAATGGAAGAGTAGACGGTGCATCATTATTTTATACAGCCCCTACACAGCCTATCACATACACGCTTCTTCGCTCACATCTCCTACATCGACTGTTTACCCTTCCTCCCTCATTAAGTCCTAATACGATAACAACAACAGAATCCTCGACCCAACATGTAGCTTCCACTCGTTTCCCTTTTCCTCATAGAGCGAATGTCTTAGATAGAGATGCTGTAATGGTACCGTCTGGCTGGGATAGCTGGGGTAAAATTAACGTATTGAGAGAAGGTTTCGATCCAGCTAGAACAGCGAAAGCGTTCGAGAATAGCTTGAAGCGTTTTAATGGCGATGAAGATGATGAAGGTGAACCCTTAGAGGATATTTGGGATAGTATGATTCCTGATATAGAGAAAGGACCTAAAGTGAGTGCATTAAAATTCTCAACATGATCTTTGTATATCTTTTGATCTGCCATCCTTTCCAACCCGAGATGATTTTGCTGATGGTAGCAATTTGTAGCCATCAAGCACAACACAACCTTCTATACCTGAAACTGAACAATCGTTCTTAACTCGTCAACTTGATCTATTATTAAAAGATCCTAATAGAGATCCAAGACAAACGTTCAGACATGCCGCTGCAACAGTTGTAGGACCAATGTCAAATAGTGAAGGATTGAATTTACCTGGAGTTGAAAAAGCTTTAGGTGAAATGGAAGGTTTAGAAAAAAGTGAAGAATTGAAAGAGAAATTTGCAAGATTGAGTAGAAAAGTTAGTTAATTCTATTACGCTATCTTAAAAATTATCTAACTACATTTGCAATTTATTTTACTGTATCGATATAGGATTCATCGCGAAATACAAATGGACCTTTATCACCTACGACAACTACTCCAGGTGGTACTGGTACGACTGCGGCAATGCCAAATGAAGCTCTACATAACTTCGTTAGTACACCACCGCATAATTTACTTGTTTAGATCTCAAATAGCTAACAATTCAAACAATTCATCGTATTCAATATAGTTCCAAGGCTTACTAGCGAATCGTTCAAAGACTGGCTCACCAAGTACAACTACTTCAGCTAAACCAACCGAAACAAAATAAGCTTATTGACGCATCATCAGAACAACCATATGGAGCTGTGCAAATGACTTATAGATAAATAAGAACGACCTATTAACGTACGAATATGATGCAATTTGTGTACAGCTACAGCTGAGGTGGAATATCAAGCTAGACTCATAGTTGATGTTTTCTTGACCTGCTTCCCGCTAATGATCATCACCAAACTTCATAAAAGAAAGGGAATTCATAGCTTGGGTATCTGGTCTTGCGTGATGCGTATGCAGAGAGCGAAGATCCGTCAAACATCTCGCCATGGAAAATTTCAAGTGAGCTGCCATCGCTGAATCAATACTACACCCGATGGCTGTACATGACATGTTAAGTTATATTTCAATGCATATGATATGTTTAATTCAATTATATTAGGTAGTTTCCAAAATACGATATTAGCTACATAAAAGATAAGACAATTCTCCACTTCTTGCTTGATATTTTTTAAATTGACGGTCAATTATGCAGGAGCAATTGTGTTCTCCATTCTGAGAGTTTTATCTGAAGGTCCTCTTTTAGGTTCTTCAACATGTGTTCTACGGAAGTAAACTCGTTTACCCCATTTATATGATTCTGTACATCCAAGATAAACAAGGATCATTCCGAACTAGAAGATCAAATATGACATTAGCAATTCATTTATATATGACTTGATGAGTAAAGATTGAAATGGTAACTTACAACAATACCCCATTCCCATTTCAATGAACCGTGAAGGAAAACTCTATCATTGATTACTGGAATATAAACGACAGGGAACTATAGTAAGGATACCCAGAATCAGTCTAAAGGTCTTTTAACAAGTTGGAAAAATGCAAGACATGATACTCACTGTTCCAAGAGCTAATACCAGTACAGACCATAATAAGATCTTGTTATCTCTTAAATTGACTTGCATGATACCTTTTGTGAAATGTTTACATTCTAATCCATGAATCATTAACATGATAACTAAAGTTGCGAAACAGGTTGCTCTAGCTTGGAAAACTGGATTACAAATTTCTGAATCTGTTTCATTACAGTATCTACCAAGATCACCCTATTTTCCATCAAATTTTAACATCAAAAGTCAGCTTAATGATACTCATCTATGAGGTTGAAGAGATGTCAGATGACTCACTGGGAAATAACCCCAAAGTACAATAACGAAATTTGCTAAACTTAAAGCACCCATTAAGATACCATAAAATACCAAATCGATATAAAATTCCAAAGTGAAAATTTGATGGAAAGCATGTGGAGATTGATCCATAGCGTCTAGAGCGGTAGGTTCTAAACCTAAAGCTAAAGCTGGTGGACCAGCAGCTAAAGTATTAATCCATAAAGCAGCTACAGCGGATAACGGGAAAACTGATTGACCATTTTCATCTTTAAATGCTAATCCAATCATTAAAACTATGATTTCTGCTAAATTACCAGATAATAAATATAACAAGAATTTTGATAAATTTTTAAATACTGATCGACCTTTTCTGATTGCTCTTATAATTGTACTAAAATTGTCATCACTTAAAACAATTCTTGAAGATTGTTTGGCAACATCTGATCCAGTTCCCATACCGACACCAACATCTGCTCGTTTCAATGCTGGTGAATCGTTTACTCCATCTCCAGTCATTACGGTTTTTTGTCCTCTTCGATGAATAGCATCAACCATTCGTACCTGTTATGCAGCGACAAGATCAGCATTCGTAAAGGTGTCAAGCCATATCAAGCCAGGTTTGGACTTACTTTAGTTTCAGGTGCACATCGAGCTACGACCAATGGTAATTCAGGTAATTTATCGATCTCATCTTCACTTAGAGCATCAAATTGTTGACCAGTCATAACAGCATCTTTACTATAAGCTTTCTCTAAGATACCAATATTAAGTGCAATAGCAGTAGCTGTGGCAGGATGATCACCGGTCAACATTCTAGGTGTAATACCAGCTCTAAGACAATCTGCAACAGCACCTGGAGATTCTTTTCTTGGTGGATCAAAAATACCTGCTAAACCTAAAAAGGTGAAATCGTTTTCAAATTCATCTCTTGGCATTGTTTTAACTTGTTCAATTGATTTTCCTGGAAGTTTTTTACCACATAAAGCTAAAACTCTTAAACCCTGCGCAGCTAAAGCATCTACTTTGGCCATGACATCTTTTTTTCTTTCTTCGTTTAGAGGTTCTCCGTGAACAGAAGTGCATTTTTCGAAAACTCTTTCAACAGCACCTTTTAATAAGCATTGAACGTGTACATCCTTTCCATCGTCTGGAATAAACTTATAAGCGATGGACATTCTTTTTACAGTTGAATCGAATGGATGTTCGATAATTTGTTCATAACGACCTCTTGAACCGGCAATAGGTGGTCTACCACTATGTCCTGATCTTACTGAATCAGGTCTATGAGGATTTTGAGGTCTTGAATGTGTTAAGAAAGGTTTACCATGACCTAATTTATGTGCTGCAACTTGCAAAGCAATTTCAGTTGGATCTCCGTGAGCGTCCCATTGATCTTCGCTACCTTTAGGTCTAGTTAATGTAGCTTGATTACAAAGTGATGCACAAAGTGCTAAATCTTTTAATCCAGATTCTAATTCATCTACATGAATAACTTGTTCTTGTAAATTGAGCTCTTCAGCATCGGGATCAGGTTCAGCAACTGTATCGGCGGAAGATTTTCGTTGTGGTTTTCTCTTTAAATCGAGTACAGCTCCACCAGGTGAGATTTCTTCTCTGTCAGATCGAACTTCACCACGAGGGTAGAAGGGATCAGATCCAGTCTCAAATGAATAGGCTTGTCCACGTCTAGTATTTAAAGGAGCGGACTCGTTGGATCGTGGATCGAGTGCAGGAACCCAGAATTTTCGTACAACCATTCGACCAACAGTGAGAGTACCTGTCTATGATAATCAGGTGAGTAAATTTCACAGGGTGACGACTGAGAAAGCGGTACTTACTTTGTCGGAGCATACGTTTTCTACACCAGCTAATGCTTCGATAGCATCCATTCTTCTGACCAAAGCATTTCTTTGAGCGAGATCCGTAGAAGCTCTGGCTAATGTCAAACTAACAACCGCGATCAATGAAGCTGGCAAAATTGATACAGCAGCAGCAACAGCATATGTGGCGACAGATAAAGGAACATTCTTGAAACCAGTCGAAGCGACTACGATGATCGCAATAACAATCGCACAACCAAGTAGAAAATAAGCGAGTTTGTTCAATCTATCATCAATCCTAGTGATTAGCACGATACACAATTTCCATCATTCATTCAAATACGACTTACTTGATTTGTAAAGGTGTGGTTTCAGCAACTCCCATAACTACCTTGAATTTATACCAGTAAGCAGCAAATCCAGTTTCGGTCTTTTTTGCCTTTGATTCAAGTGCTTGTGCGATTTTACCGATTTCAGTGTTCATTCCAGTTGAGGTGATAATTACCCGAGCTCGACCTTTGGTAACTTGAGCACCTGAGAAGACCATACTGAGACGGTCACTATAAAGAATTGATTTATGTCAATCTATGAATCTATTTTGCCTCATCATATGTTACTTACCCAACGGGACAATCCTCCTCATCTATAGGGTCGGATTGTTTCGCAACAGGTAGCGATTCACCTATAGAACTAATTAGCAAGGAATATTTCACACGGCCATAGCTTGTCAACTATACTAACCAGTCAAGAAAGCCTCATCACATTCCAAATTACTGCAGTGTCCTTCAATGACACGTCCATCTGCAGGTACAATATCACCATTTTTCAGTAATACTAAATCACCTGGAACAACCTCTTCAACAGCGATAACTTTAGTCGAGCTGTCTCCACCACCAGCTGAACGAATGACGGTAGCTTGAGGAGCACCAACGGATTCAAGACTTGCGACAGTCTGCGATCGGAAATTTACGTTATCAGAATTTGATTCCTCTAGTCATTTCGAACGGAATCTATACTGAAAATACTCACCTTTTCTGCCTGCCATTCGGTGTATGTTCCAACTGTAACATTCAAAATTACCAAAGCTCCAATAACACCACCACTGATGTAATCCATTGTGCCAAAAGAAGTAGCCATCGCAGCGACTATTCAGAGAATAGCATACATTAGCATTTCGAATTTGTTTCGGTGGATAATGAAATGCCAAACAACTTACTCAAAATGACCGTCATGGCATTACCAATTTGTCTAAGTATAATATTGATTATACTAGGTTTTTTAGGTGGTTTCAACCTATTTGGACCATACTGTTCAAACCTTTTCTTGGCATCTTGTTCATCAAGTCCCTTCGATGTATTTCCATTTAAAGCATCTACAACTTTTGATGAAGGTGCTGTATGTGGTTTAAAAGGTAATGATTGTGATGTAGCTGTAGCACCTGTATCAGCTCTTGAGAATCCTTTCTCAGCATTATCATGTCCATTTGTGTTTGTTGTATATTTCTCAGTTGTCATGATATATTTCTTGTTCTTGATTTATCGAAGAAAAGAAAGAAAGCAAAGAAGAAGAGGGAGAACCCCTCTTTTCACGATCAATTTCATATCTTATATATCATATCGCTTGAAAAATTCTGATTCTGATGTGAAGAAGCATTACGAGTAGTCATTAGTGATCACACATAGAGAGAGTCCGGACCGATGAGATATGTGTAAAAAAGCGGTCATACTTGTAAGATTTTATACTATGCCAAGAAGCCAAGTTTTCTTAGGTATATAATCATAAGGTGGATATAATAAGCCGAACCATCATTGCCTCGGAATTTTCGCCACATATATTTCTCGTGTAAAGAAGTTTAACCTTGATTGTGGAAAAATAGATAAGGACTTATCTTGGCAATAACTGCGTAAAATGTCTATCAAGCGATAAATCACTGTAAAGGACTGGGAACTACCGTAAGACTGATCTAGATCGGAGATAGGGGGTTTGGGTTTTTCTGAATTCCGATTCTTGGCATTTATTGGCGTTCAACTGTATGATGTTGTTCTTCTTCAGGGATGGATAGATCATGAATAGAACGGGGCCCTTATTGCCTAATTAGCGGCAGTTGTACACCTATGGTCAGGAGAATAAAGATTAAAAGATGGCGACGACGGTCTTGGCAATGACGAAGTCACTCCTTGGCATGATGAGAACCCAATCGAACGGCCGCCCTTTAAAAATCAGTCTCATTAGGATTTCCAGGCTTGCCCGGATTGACCGGATATCAGGCTTACAGCGAGCGGAAGTCGCCGCTTGTCTGTTTACTCTCACCTCCGCTCGGAACTGATCAACATTCGCCGGGATTGACAATGTTGATGGAAGCAAAGTCAACATGACAGCCCAATGATCATCTTATTGAAAGTACATTTGGACTCATCTATATTCTTTTGTCATCTTATTGTGCACCAATTATTCCACCACGATGTGCATCTACCCGTAGTCTATCAAGATTAAGCGAGGGTATCTTTGGAGAAATACTCAAACCTATTTGCAGGATAAAGATGGACTATCCGGATAGTGGACCTTCCAGGATACCTTATACCCCTCCTTATGATAATGCAAGTAACGTTAGCTGTAGTCCTTCGGATAAGGGGAAAAGGAAAGCAGATGGACAAAATAAGCCAAAGAACCTACAAGCATGTGATAGATGTAGAAAGAAGGTAAGCCGAGTCCCTCCAAAACATGAGCATTGAGAAATTTCCGTTGATTTATGGCTTTTTTTTCGCAGAAAACCAAGTAAGCCTTCCATATATAAGCGTTCTATATGAAAAACCGCCCGTTCTAACCTGTCATCACGATCTACTGTACTAGGTGCGAACCAATAGAAACGCATAGGAATCTATGTAAAGCTTGTCAATCAGCTTCATTAAGTTGTACTTTCGATTTACCATTAACAGCTTCGAGAACAAAACGGATACGAAATGGTCTACATCAGTCTCATGGTGCAATATGGTCTGTAGATGATCATATCAAACGATCTAGAGGAATAGATCTTCTGCAAAATCCACAGATGAGTTTGAATAGATCTGGTAGTGATTTCGATCAATCTACCAAAACGAGAAATGCTTTTGGAATGAGATCGACAAATATCGTTGCATCCCTCAGAGAAGGTATGTTCAGCGTATGGAATGAAGATAAATTGAATACTTATCTAAGAAATACTAAATTAGGACCTACATCTACATCATATATCCTTCATTCAATGCCTACCTTACCGCTCTCATATTTAACCGAATATGACGAAATAAATGGTCTATCGATAGTATCATTACCACCTGAATCCAGTGACGGTTATATACTGGCGACCGCAGTCATTCAGCCTTCCATATTCTCTGATCCACCTTCACATGTATTAGAAACCACTCAATCCCCACGCTGGACCGAAGTGGTCGAGACACTAGTGGAGACGTTTCTAGCGGAAATTAGTTCATTAATACCTATAGTAACAAGGGAAGACATGACACGAGCAACACCAATTCTGTGTCATGCTATGGCCGCTGTTGCGGCAGCTAGACGTGGATGTCCGAAAGAAATATTCGACTGCTTAAATCATATTCTAACTCAGGAAATACAAGAGCAAGGTGAGTAGGCTAAAATGTGAATTGAAAAGGAGAAACGGCAGGGCTGAAACTTTTCGATTTATAGATACGCTAAGTGTTCCTACCAAACACAACATTCAGACTCTGTTAGTCACTTGTTTAGTAGATGAATTGGCTATAAGAAGTAATTTGGCTGTCCCAGTAAACGTATTGCGAACAAGGCTAAGTGCAGCTATACAAATGGTCAGTATCCACTATGAGCGTTTCAACATTTTCTGTTGATTATGCTATACTGAAAAGCTGAACTATCCTCTGATTTGTAGGCGAAGGATCTACTGATGGATGAGACCTCAATGACACATGGCAGTGACGCGGAATCAAGGATTTGGCAATGTGCTATTGTCCTAGATCAATGGTCAGTTCCCCTCATTTCTTGAATTGGTAACTGTATCTGACATATGATACAGGAATGCAGCACGATTTGGACTACGACCTATACTTCCCCTAAAATCGCTTACACTCGACTCACCACAAGTTGTCGCGAAAAACGATAATCACTTCTTCAGCCATTTGCTCTCCCTTACTCTGCTCCTGTCCGCGGTATTGGCGCATATATATGGCCCTACTGGTATCACAAAATCTAGAAATGCTGATATACAGGACATCAAAATGAGGTTGTCAATATGGAAACGACATTTGCCGGCGGTTCTGGAATTCGATAATCATACCACGAATTTACAAGCAGGTAAGCCATAATCCGTTCTCATTTATGGACATAGTAAAGATAATACTTCCGAAACGATTATCACTAATCACAATTGCTTTAGGCATTCTACGTCTACTTTACATTAGCGTTGTGTTCCTACTTTATCGACCTTTCCTAAGTGGGTCATTCATTGTTCCACCACATCTAGATTTATCACTTGATCTTCAAGCTTGGGATTACCTCGACTCAACTTCTCAAAGTGCTCTAGAATGGGTGTCGCAACTGGAAGATCCTTGCACCCTTCCATCTTTCGGGTTATATGCTCTGAATATGGTAGGTTTAACACAATATCATTCTTACGCCAGAAATAGAAGACTGGACGCAATGGTCTCATTGGGAAGAATTTCGGAAACTGTAAACAAGTGGAATGAAGTGAATGACGAAGGTAAATTGCCTTTACTGACATCGGTGAGTCAATAATGTTATGATATCGGAAACTTTTGCGTCTCAAAAGCATCTCACTAATACCTTCTATTCTCGTCGCAGCAACTGCAAGTAATTCCCTTCCTTTACGGGTGTGCTCAAAGAGTTGCCAAAGAAGGTATGACATCTTATGCTCTTAGAAATTCAGATAGAGGTCTAAATCCTACTCCAGGTATATTAAACAAATTACCTGAACTGGAAGTGGTTGATGGTGTCGCATTCTTCAAAGATGCTTCTCATCCTGAAGGAGGTTATTTTATTGCTACGAAACAAGCTGCTAAAGAGATAAAAGATCTTCCGCCTAATACAATCATACTTGGCGGACAAGATGACCGCAATGATGATGATCGGAATGATGGTGGAGATGCAAATTATATTCATGGTAGAAGTGATAGAGCAGGAAGCGAAGATTTTTTTGATGAGACTGAAAACACATCAAGATTAGGTCATCAATGGGAATCTATGATAGCTTCTAGTTATAATCGTACGAGGAGGGAAGGTGTTGATGCAAATTAGTCCCCACACCCTGTTTTTGATTAAATCCGCACTGTATCAATGTTTCCTTGACATCTTGTACGATACCAATAAAGGTAAGGTTAGGTGAGCATTACACTTGCGAAAACTATTATTGCTTAAGTGCGGTTAAATGTTTCATACGATAACCGTTATGCGTAAGCGTAATGTTGTACGAGCAAGGTAAGGTACAATTGAGCGATAGTTACCTGATGCTTAAGCGCAAGGTTGTTGGGTTTATAGCCAAACATCATCACATAATCTGTAAGCGTAACGTTGTTGGGTAAGGCAAATAAAAGGTACCAAATAGACGAAATGGTGAAAAGCAATTTAACCGACATATATAGCGATTTAACCGACCGGTAAATAACCATAGATATCACCGGTTTAATCACTTCCGAAGCTATCGATATCGACTCGAGCAACAACCTTAGTAGCAGCATATAAACAGACATCATAGACCTCTCCCTGTCTACCTCTGATGTCGTTTTGATGCTGTTAGCTTTCACAAGTCTTGTCAACCAAACAAACTGGCAGGCTGCAAACTGTTGATCGAACTTTCGAGGAATAAAAAATTGATAAAATACCCAAAATCTACAAACATGGCTCCTTCATACGATACATTCGAAACTATCAGTAGACGTTCTACTGTTTTTAGTAAGTTCCTTCTCCGGTATAAACACTCAAATGCATCGATGTTGTAGGCATAAACGGAAACTGATGATTCTCATGAATTGAATATATCAAGGTACAAAAGGAGTAGTATGTTCTTCTCAACCATTAGCTTCAGAAGCTGGAATTAGAATACTTCGAGCAGGTGGAAATGCAGCAGATGCAGCTATAGCAATGGCAGCTGCTTTGAATGTAGTTGAGGTATGTTCCACCCATTCACCGTCACTAAGAGTCTCTCCACCCGCGAGTCTTTTCGAGAATATTGATATTTAACCTTCATGATATGACATAGCCATGTAATACAGGAATAGGTGGAGATGTATTTGCATTGTTCTACTCAGCTTCAGATAAAACAGTTAAAGCTATTAATGGTTCAGGTAGATCACCTAAATCACTAACTTTAGACAAAATAAAGGAATTAGGTATAAAAGGTAATAGATTTGATCCAGATTGCATACATGCTGCAACTGTTCCTGGAGCATGTGCAGCTTGGTGTGATATTGTTGATAAATGGGGTAATGGAAAGGTTAAACTTGATAAGATCTTCGAAGTAAGTGACTTGATTGTTTATTCCTCATTACTATCTAGTTTGTATGGGAGCCGAAAGCTTACTAAGCAGCATATTGCTTTTTTTTGGTGTTAGCCCGCTATCACATTAGCAGAAGAGGGATTTATAGTACATTCTCAAGCAGCCTATGAATGGGGTAAATATGCTTCATTTCTACGTAAACAAGCTTCAGGTGAAAATTATCCTTTTTTAATTGATGGTGAAGCCCCAAAAGCAGGTGAATACTTTAATAATCCAGCTTTAGGTAAAACTTTTAGAACTGTTGCAAAAGAAGGTAAAGATGGTTTTTATAAAGGAAAAATAGCACAATCTATCGTTGATGGTAAGTCAAATGCCTTTCTATCCTCCTTCTCCCCGATCAAGTCAGATGTAGACCCGAATATAAACACAACACTAGTATGATCACTGACAGTTCTCGTCTTTTCATGCCTTCTATAACCGTTAGAGTTACAAAGAAGAGGAAGTTTCATGACTCTGGAAGATATATCCTCACATGAAACAGAGCTTGTTAAACCGATTTCATATACTTATGGACCAGAAAAAGAAAATTTAACTATACATGAATGTCCACCTAATGGTCAAGGTTTAGCTGCTTTAATTGCGATTGGAATTATAGATGTTTTGCGTGAAGATGGCATTATTGATTTGGATAATTATCAAGAAGGAAGTGTAGAATGGTTACATGCTTTAATGTAGGTCAATTGTCACTCGTAATTTACTCATATAAACGAGTGCAACTGAACGTATGCTGATTAAATGAGCTATATCTCCTTCTAGGGAAGCAATGAGACTTGCTTTTGCAGATGCTCATGCTTTCATAGCTGATCCTAAATTCTCTGATGTTCCTGTTGATCAACTTCTATCGAAGGTGAGATCTACAATCCTCTCTTGACTTCCTTTGTTATATGCAGTAAGGCTGACTCTGTGCCACCTCTCGGTTAGAAATACCTACGTGAACGAGCAAAATTGTTCAATCCTGATAAAGCTGAAGCTCAACATGTCAAAGGAAATCCAATACCTTCTTCTGATACTGTATACTTTACTGCAGCTGATTCGGAAGGAAATGCAATTTCTAGTAAGCTAAGCTTTCATATATTGGGAATGGAAATCCCTCTCCTGTAAAGTTGGACCTTGTTTGCTGACATGCTATATACCATATTTACAGTCATTAATAGTAATTATCTTGGGTTTGGTACTGGTATTGTCCCTGAAGGCTGTGGATTTAGTATTCAAAATAGAGGAATGGGTTTTTCTCTTGACGAAAGTTCTCCCAACGTTTTGGAAGGTGGTAAAAGGCCCTTCCATACGATTATTCGTAAGTCTATGACTACATACCATCCTGTTTAATCCCGTGATTTTTTCGCGACAAATTCTATGCTAAGAATCTTGCCATCTTCTAGCTGCTATGGTCACTCATGGTGACGAATTATATATGGCATTTGGTGTAATGGGCGGAGTCATGCAACCTCAAGGTCATTTACAGACTTTCCTGTAAGTTTGAATCTTTTCGAAAGAGGACTTCACTAGTATTAGCCACAATGGTTACCTGACACTATTGATTTTCAAAAATTCAAAAAATAGTAATGTTGTTCATCGATCACATCATGCTCAAGCAGCTTTAGATTCACCGCGATTCTGCTTAGGTGGTTTAGCTGGATATATACAAGGTTCAACCCCATATTACAACGATCACGTTGCAATTGAACATGGTATTTCGGAAGAAACGATAAACAAATTAAAGGAAATGGGACATAATGTTAAAGTAGTCAAAGGTCATCAACAAATTGTTTTTGGTAAAGGTCAAATCATTTTAAGAACAATAGATAAAAGGACTGGTAAAAGAGTTTGGGCAGCTGGAAGTGATCCTAGAGGTGATGGTTGTGCTTTGCCACAAATTTGATTCCTGGAGCGAAACTCCCTCTTATAGTCAACGAAATGATGTATGTATACAGTGAACAACAAGGAAAGTGATATGTTATTCACTGATTCAAATGCTCTACATGTTAACTTTAGATGTATAATCAAAACCGAGTGTCGTCTAGTACGGTTACTCCATTCCACAATCGATCCATCATGTAATTTTGTTTTAACCCGTAAATCTAGTGTCAATCTAGATTGCGTATAGAACGTTATCACTTATAGATAGCGTCCGTTAAAAATAACAAATGAGCAATATCTTAAATGATGGTTGGAATGCATTTGATTATAATGGTTATTATGTAGTTATTATAGAAACTCAACTGTTGGCATTAGCCTTTCAATGATTTTTCTTTATACACCTCTACATCGGCCCACGCAACATCTAAAATACTTAAACATACATACTGTACATAAGCCTACCATACAAATCCTTGAGATGCTAAGAAATCCAAGTGTTACTCTACTCTGCTCTATATCCAAAACGTGATTACCTTATTACCTTTATAGAAAAAAAACCCATTCCATCCAGCCCTTATATACCAAATAGCATAAAATCACTTGATCCCGATAAAATCGATTTCTTTACCATTACCAAATAGGAGGACACAACTGTCATTTTTTGATTTAAGATTTATGATTTATCTTTGTTTACTGGTTTATCAGGAATGAAAAACCACCAAATAGCTTGTAATATTCTAAATCCAGCTAAAGCACCTAAAGCAGCAGCTTGACCACCACCATCAACTATAGCTCTTGATACAAATGCACCGAAAAACACAGCTGTTCCACCTGCTATTCTAATATCTCTTGAAGGCGTATATTTGAATGAGAATAGTAATGGATCATTGAAAATTTCTACCCACTAGATTTTATCGATACAGATATAAAAAAAGAAAGGGGAAAGATCAATTTAGTCAGTCTTCAATCTCGCATATATGGACGAATCAAAGTTTCTTTTCAAGTGGACATAAAAAAAAAGATACTACATATACTTACAGTTGTCGTTAATACCACAGTCGTATTCATGGGACTTGCTATACGCTAATGACGAGATCGAATATCAGTATAAGGGATTAATCATTTCAAAAGCATAAAAGCAATTTAATTTAGCCAAAACATCACAACTCACTTTGCCAACTATACCTTGTATACCCATAGTAGCTGAGATGAAACCTAAAGCAGCCATACCTGTACCATTTGTCCATGATGGATCGCCTCTATGACTAACACATATATAAAATAGTAGATTAGTATTTTATCTTTTATAATTATTTTTCTCAAGATTATTTCAATTTTAACTTACGTTGCAATACCTGATTGACCTGAAAAATGAGCACATAGAGCAGCAGCCATAGCTAATAAAGCTTGAATAAAAGTAGCAGTTACCAACCATGTACGTCTTCTATTTCCAATTTTATCACCAAATCTACCTAAACTTGTACCTAACCAAAAACTTAATAAAGAAACTAAAGCTTGTTGATCAGGTTTTTGAAATCCATAAGTTCTTTCACCTATTGGTGAAAATATTCTTGCAATAGCTAAGCCTAATTGTGCTACATTACCTGTTTGAAAACCACACCAAATATAACATGCTGTAAATGATGGTGAAGATGTTAATCCAGTTAAAAAACATGCATAAATTGAAATTAAATTTGTTGAATTTGGTGCATCAATTACAGTTTGAAATCTTTCAACTAATCGTTGAGTCAATGAATTTGAATGAATGATGTTGTTATTATTAGGTGAAGGTGATAATGATGAAGAAGGTGAATCTTTTGTATTTGTAGGTAATGTTTCTGACATCTTGATTTATCAATTTGAAATTGAATTGTTCACCAAAAGTTGTTATTGGACTATCAGTCTTGATAATTGATTGATTGATTGATTGATTGATTGATTGATTGATTGATTGATTGATTGAGATTATCTCTAAAAGCCTGGCAGCGGTATGTGAGATCAAGAAAGTAGCTTTTCGTCAGAATTACCTGCTAATATGTATATTTTTCCAGACGAATCTAACGCCAAGAACCAAATATTTCTAACTGATAAATCATGACCAGCTTATCAGCCTTTGTTATTGTGCTTTTTTGTTTATGCCGAATAAAAACGGGTCATTTACATTTACTAATAACCATTACAATCTAAAATCGTAATAGTCATTACAGACAGTCAAATAGCCGCCATACACTGAATTAGCCGACATACACTCAATTAGTCGACAGATTATAATCTTAAAAAGCTTTACCCCGGAATCATCGGCTGGGGGGTTTTCCGTAAGACCTGAATAGATTAATAAAAAATCAAATCTGACGTGACGTGCTTTGACGATCATTCATGGTATTCCAGATTTTTAACAACTACCGAATGCCACCTCAAGCAGTGACCTATTTTTGTGATCATATATATCTACAGTATTCTATTCAAGCTGATCGTGGTGCCCCAATCTCTTTGGACAGTCTGAGGTGTTATCATGCTCTAAATAACTGCAAGGCTCATCTAGCAATCCGGTCGTTACCGTACAGTATGAACTTCTGGAACTTGATATTCAGCTAATAATCTAGGTGTATGATAACCCCAAGATGATGACTATAACGGCACTACCACCTTATAGAACATTTTATATTCTGTAGTGCAGCGAATTCAGCTAATATCGAATTCCCTTTCGATACCCTAAAACTATGCTTACCACTGATAAGCGTAGGTAGAAGATGCCTAAACCCGAACTTGACCTAAGGAAGTGCAACATCAAACAGGAAAAGAATGGGGGAATGAGTCAAAGCGTTGTTGTTTCTCGTTTCAAAATTTCCAAACTTACAACTTGGACAGTGCAGTTTTTCTTGCTTACTAATCGCCTTTGCTTTGTTTACTGATATAATATACGTTTATTCATCTGAATATCTATCTCATCCTTTTATGAAGAATGTTTGATTCGCTAATAGAGGACTGAAGGTCACACATCTGTGAGGTAGCTTAGTGGTATAACATATGTAAGTAGCCTTTCTCTGTCATTCTGGCTCAAGCTCACATCACTTGTTTTCATCTTTATGTAGGAGTTACCATCCACCTATCGTCCACAATATATCATCATGTCTCTTCATCCACATCACAAACTTCCCGACCTGACAGCATTGGAAAGCTGGAAAGTCTACACTTCATCAATGGATTTGACCAACGCCAGTATCTTAGAATCGGTCTTTCACGTTATCCTCGAACATCTCAGCAAAGAATCCCCACTCACTCTCGGTGGTGTCTCAAGATTTTTCAACCGTCTCGTCACACCCAGAATATATAGGTCACTCAAAGTAGACGTGGATAATGTACGAAAGGTTTTACATGGGTTTGCAATCATTCCAGCATTCGACATGTTTGACGATTTCCTTGCTGTCAAATGGTCAACCACTCATTACAAAAAAAGGTTGGCGATGTTTGAACACGTCAGCCTTTTGACATTGACAGATTTGGAAAGTTTGGAACTCTTGATGATGCTAGCTAAATCATTGGGAAAATTCACGAATTTTATGGATACACCTGAAAATATGCAAGATTTTCCCGATGATGAAAACAATACCGATAGTACATCTCCATTGAAGTCGTCACCAATGATTTTCAAAAACGTGCAGCATTTAAAGAATGGACGGGAACTTGCCCGCTCCTTAATGCAGATATATGCTTCTAGTACCACTACCAAAAATCCCGTAAAACATATATCCAAGCTTTGTCAACCTAAATCGATCTGTTTTGAATGGCCTTCCGGTTGGGAAGAAGGTGTTTCGAGTTCCGATCTCCATATGATCTCTTATACCGGGTTTCATCGTGGAATGGAGAGCACAACCAACAGGGCTTTCGCCGCGTTCATGAAAGATATTAGAGAATTCAATAATAATCCTATCATCAACTTTAGATTTCATCTTTCAACGTCAGATATGGTAGATACGGAAGACCTCGAGCTGTTCACCACATCAAAATATGGTCAAGTAGTTTGGGATATTAACGCAGATGAAGATAATATATACAAACTTGCGACACATAATGCAATTATATCTCAGATGCAAAGTTGTTTCAATCCAGACGTTTAAAATTTTCCTTGCGTCCGGATTCTCCAAAGCAAGTGGACGCGGAAGTGGAGAATGCGATCTTTATCGTCCCAGACAAAGAAGGTTTAGCAGACTCGATCAGAACGTATCAAGAAGCGGCTCGTTTAAAAGGGAACAAGTTTCCGATAATACATACAACTAAAGATTTGAATCCCTTATGTAGGTGTTGCGAATAACTATCATCCTTGGTCCCGACATACCACCAATCATCCGAAAGATACTACGACATGACATAAATTAGTATTGGTGGAGTAGGTCAAAACCCAGATTAGGCGGTGGAAACGGAGAGAAAGGGTAGTTGGGTTTTATGTGTATCGTGTATGATTCTCGCCTTTTGCGATCCTGCCGTTCATCACTGGATATCCAAAGCGAACGAAGACAAACATATACCTAAATAAATTGTAGAACCACCTTTTCATATCCGCTTCGACTGTATGACACTGTAGACAATTTGATCCGAACATGTGCTGTAACTGTAACTGTAGATCAGTGATCAGTGATATCGAATTCGTAAGCGGCGGCACCGTAATCTGCTATAACAGTTTTGTAATCAGATTATTAGGTGACTTGTATTGATTATTGTACCTGATTAGTAGTTACATATTTTTCAACACGCAATACTCGGATTTTCCCGGGATTACGTGGTTGATGGTTCAAGATGTAACACAACTGTAACATTCTCTATGGTGATAGCTCCACGTGTTGTTTATCATCAACAACCCCTTATTTCAGGGTTGTATATATGATATTTTTAGTAAACAAACTAAAAATTCATCAATTTTATCGTACCACTTTAGAATTTCTGTTGTCGTTCCACCACCATACAACCGTATCACCCCACGTCGGATGTTGTTGTGAGAAAGGGACTGACTACTATCAAAAGAGAATTTTGAGGGTTGGTGCTTTCGGAGTGCATAGGATGTGCTTCCAGTGGTGGTTTGACTGTTTTTGCGGTTTCTGTACTATCTGGGACACTCACTCTTTTGAAAGGTTACTTATATACACGATAAAGATTTGGACTCTGTTTTTTTCTCTCATATCCTCTCTCCACACCTTACTCATATATAGAGATACTCATAGATATATCACAAAAATACGAAACCACAAAAAAACTGTGGCTTATTATATAGCATAATTTCAGTCAATAAGTAAATTTACTTGAAACCAACAAACAACAACAACAACATCAACACGCTCTTTTCATTACACCCTTATCGTACGACCTACAAGAATACCTTTGACTTCCAATTATTCCTAAAAGGACCGAGCTTCCACTTCCACTACTTCTACAGCTCAATATATAACTACATTATCAAACTTCTTCGTTTGTCATCAACTACTGATAGACACATAGATATATAGACTTTCATCGTCATAATCAATTAATACTTGTTGCCGCCCATCTCATCTCGACAAAACACATTCGGCCGAGAATACCATATATATAGCGGTCTGTAATCACAAGCTCTATCATCATTTTAACATAAGATCATCGACATACTCGCCACAGCGATAATCAACCAAGATGGATATCTTACTTCATTATACTGATGAATACATATTTGATTCAGTTTATTCATATTTATTACCTCAATCACCTGTACCATCATCATCGAGAACATCTACATCACCTGATTTATATAACAAAACAGTATTACCTTCACCATATACACAATCAACGACATATCATCCACCTGATTTATCTAACGACCTATTGGTTACAGGATCAATATGGGAAAGAGATAATATATATAGACAAGGTATATCAATATTTACAATAGCATTATTAGGTGCATATGTAATGTATTTCTTATTTTGTTCAATATCATATTTCTTCTTTTATGATAGAAGATTAGAACATCATCCAAAATTCTTAAAAAATCAAATTAGAAAAGAAATTAAATCTTCTTTGATTGCTGCTCCTGTTATAGATGTTATTACTTTACCATGGTTTTTAGGTGAAGTCAGAGGTTATTCAAAATTATATGAAGATGTTTCAGATTATGGTTATGCCTATTTAGCTGCTTCGTGTTTAATGTTTTTGTTATTTACGGATTTAGCTATTTATTGGGTACATAGATTAGAACATCATCCTTTGATCTATAAACATATCCACAAACCACATCATAAATGGATTGGTAAGTTCAAGTTTTTCATTATTTCTACCTTTTATAAGTGGCGTCGCCTCGAACCATCAAACAAGGATCCTTTTCGTTTTATAGGGGATATCAGCTGATCATGTGGATTTGTTTATTATACTCTAGTTCCAACACCATACGCTGCTCTTGCTTTCCACCCGTTAGATGGTTATGCTCAATCATTACCATATCAGTGAGTCATTGCAGATCAGTCAGTTTAGTCATTGTTTACTGATTGTTTTTCCCTACAATCCAGTATCTTCCCCTTCTTATTCCCATTACATAAATACGCTTATCTCGGATTATTCGTTTTCGTTCAATTCTGGACTATCTTGATTCACGATGGTGATATGATTTCCGGTCATTTCTTAGAAAGATACATAAATTCGCCAGCTCATCATACTTTACACCACTTGTATTTCACTGTCAACTATGGCCAAGTAAGTTATTTTTACACCTGATTCTTGACAATTCATGCTGATTCATTATTTATTCTTTTCAGTACTTTACTTGGGCAGATTCATTCTGGGATTCATACAGATCACCAGAAGATAAACTTGATCCAATTCATGCATCAATCGAAAATATGAAAAAGAAAGGTTTATTAGATGAAGCAGGAAATCCTATATCTGAAAGTAAAAAATCAGATAAGAAAGATTTATAGGATATGATTGTAACGGACTATTTTCATTCCTGGATGTGTTTTATAATAATGAATGAAAAGATAGAAGATAGAAAATTTAACGAAACAAACAAACAATATTTTGCAAAATCAGTTTAAATAAATTCACTAGATTACTTTATCATATTTTCGTATATGTATAAATCTCATAGATATCATAATTCAAACTGAAATTGAAACCATAAATTAACAAACTTTTAACGAAATAGATTTTATTCAACTTTTATATACCCACTGTAAGAATGATACCGTTTTAATGTTTCTTGGTGATAACCCCCAATCAAAATTGTTCATATTGATTGATGATATATCATAATCCATACACCTTCTGACTTCAATTGGTCGTAAACGCATAGATGGCGGTGTTCTAGCTTCATACTGCAACTTCATGAGAGCTAAAAATAGGTAGGAATTGCATAAATGAATATATGTCGTACAAGATTATGCTGATACAACAGTAATGAGCTATGTAATACGTGGGATCAGACGGACTTTCCCCAAATCCCTTACCCAACACAATGATTGATCATCCTTCTTCTTCTTCTTCCTCTTCTACTACCTCATACCCAACTCTAATCCATTCACCACAACCTTCACAGCCAATGATATCCACATTTTCTTCTAATTGTTTGATTGTAATTTTGAATTCACCTGAACATCTACATGGATATGTGAACCAATCTGGTTGTTTGTCAATCTCCACTTCGTCTTCATCTTCAGATGATTCATAATGAGGTGTAAATTCATCTAAAGAGATATTCCTAAATATATGTGGTCCATCTTTCTTGGGTTGTTCACCCTTACTGAGGCTTTCTTTATCGGTAAATGTATTCAACCATTCTTGCTTCTTGATTGGATCCAATAATATTGATTTAGCTTCGTTAATCAGTCTTATATCGGCTAAATCACTATTGTCATTTTGCATAGAAGTAGATAAAAGGATTTTATCAGGATGATGCTAGAATTTCAGGATGATCAGTTTGTTATACTGCGTGGAAAATATACGCATCATTTATCTGCCCTGTCTTGTTGTATTATGGACGACTAAAAACTGTACATACTATTAAAACTAACTTCCTCCATGATTTGATTACATCTTCATCTGTTGCTGTGGGTAATAAGCCAAGTATGGCATAATAATCAGGAATATTGGAAGAAGGTATGGTTGCGAAATTTGATCAAATTATCCACTTCTATCCACTCAAATGATCCACTTTTTTCAGTCTCGACGGATATAATTTTTCTGGTAACGACTGATATGTTGCCTTTACGTTCAAAGAGTTACCATTTCAATGATTTAAAGTATTCATTTTCTTATAATATTATACCTTGACATTCGAAAGGCAACAGCTTTACGAGATCTAGTACAATTTGCCACCGAAAAACCTTTAATATTGTTCATTCCCCTCACTTTACACGTTACGTTTTCGATGCTTATCCTTCATCATCCCACACGTCCCAAACTTTTGAAAGTGTTAGAAGAAGAAATATAGATACCCTGCAAACATCATCAGTATAACAAGCATTAAAACATAAAAGGAAAAGATCTTGATAATAAGATCACCTTATTTCAGACATCTTAGTATACACGTATAGGTAAGTCTGTATCCGAAACCCTTTCTTAGAGATTCTAAATCTGCAAGTTGAACGAAGATGATAAGTGGCAAATGTTTATCTTCCCGGTCCGGTGCCGATGTAACTTTCATCTGTGATCAAGTGCTGTTTGCTAACATGTTTGATCATCATATGTAATACAGCATTGTTCATTTTGCATTTATAATTCATTTTCATTGTTCATTGTGAGTATCTGTGTTCCTTGTTTTTCATCTAATACTTCACTCAAGGATTTATCGCACTTTCTTCACAAAATACCAAATTAATCGATATCAAAATTGCTCTACCTATAATCATCATTTCACCTTCGTCTGGGAATAATAGGAAGCTATAACTTACATCTGAATTACTCACATCTTTCAGATGACCGACAACGCACAAATTGATACCCAAATCACGAAAGATACCCCTTCAACCGATTCAGTACCTGTTAATCCTTCTGCATCACCTTCTACCCAACCTGCTGCATTATCACCTTCAACTTCCGCCACCATTGATTCAAAAGACGCTGATTCTAAACCAAAAGAAAAGCCTAAAGAAAAGGTAAAATCAAAAAAGACAAAGACAAAAGCTAGACCTAGACGTAGAGTAGCTGATTCAGATAATGAATCGGAAAATGATAATAATGAAGCAAGTGATGGTAGTTTAACAGATCCTTCGTCTGATTCAGATTCTGGCTCAGATCTAGATTCAGAAGATGAAGAAGAGGAGGAGGACGAGGAGGAAGAGACAGATGCAAAGAGGAAATCTGTATTCGAAGATACAAATTCAACGACACCAGCGATATGGTCAGGTAAAGATAAAGATAAATCAAAAAAGGTGGAAGAAATATCGTTCGATGCTTTTAATAAAGGTGAATCCACTTCCACAAGAGGTGAAGCCAGTATTAGAGGTGGTAAAGGTAAAGCTGGAGGTGTAAAGCGAGAATACACAGCAGAGGAAACTAAAAAATATGAGGAAATTAAAGCAAAGAGGAAGGAAAAGCAAAAAGCCAAAAAAGCAGAATTGAAAGAATTGAAACGCAAGGAAAAAGAGAATGGAGTAGTTCCAACAACAACAGCAGCAAATGGAGAATCGAAGAAAGCGAATGAAAGCAAGAAAATTCAAATCAAAGGAAAGGGACAGAAAAAGGAAACTGAACTTGATGGTATAACAGCATCAACATCGAAATTGAATTTGAATAAAAAGGAGAAGAATGAAGAAGAAAATACGGTTCCTATAACTGCTGAGGGTTCACCTCCGCCTCCTGCTTCTACACCTGCGCAACCAGCTCAAAAGGGTCGAAGAGGATCAAAAACGCAACACGTTATCAGTGATGATCCTAAAGTCGTTCCTAGACAAGGTAAATTTTGGACACATGATCAACGTTCGGAACCTCCATCGCAATTTCAAGATAACAGAGGAGGATTTTTAGTTCGAGGTTTACCAGATTGGCGTGGTAGAGGTATACCAAGAGGTGCATTTAGAGGCGGTGTAAATGGATTTAGGGGAGGTAGAGGAGGTGGAAGAGGTGGATTCATAAATAATGGCTTTAACGGTCATGGTCGTTTCCAGCATTCTCAAAATGCAGGTCAAGAGTTGACTTCTACTTTGAACGATTCCCAAGTTGATTCCGAAAAAGAAGAAGGAGAAGGCGATGGTGATGAACCTATTTTAGCTATGGATAGAGAAGAAAAAGAATTAGCCAAAAAGAAGAAGAAGCAGCAACAACAGCAACAGCAACAGCAACAACCTTCAACTTCTTCTTCTTCTGCAGTGGAATCATCTCAACCTAAAGAAAAGAAATGGGGTCATGAAGCATTCGAACAAATTCAGACTGAAAAGGAGAGGAAACCTATAATTGCTCCAACCGGTCCAAGAGGTGGACCACTTAGGGGTATACCTAGAGGTAGAGGAAGAGGATTTGGTCGTGAGTCAATATACCAAAACTGACTGCTATTTTGGTGTTTTGCTGACTCGCTGTATAGCTCGAGGTGGTCATTTCGGTCAACCCTTCAGACAACCACTATCATCTCTTCCTTTCCACCCTGCAAATCTCGCCGCAAATGCCGCTGCTGCTGCAGCCAAAGCAGCTTCTTCTTCTTCTACTACCGATGCTGCCAAACCACCTTCCGCTGCTCAATCTACGATCCTCGCTTCTTCTCAACTTCAACCTTCAGCAGAACAGCAATCCACTCAACCTGATGTCGATGATTTACTTGACGAATCCTCTCAAGCAGTTACTATTCGATTACCCGGCTCTTCAGCTACTGTCGAAGTTCCTGTCGTTGCTACGCCCTCTGCCGAAAGACATTCTGATGCAGTGGAGGCCGCTCCTGAAGCTAAATCGGCTCATGCAGCAGGTATTGCCAAAACACCTGAGATCAATGCTTCTGGACAAGCGGTTCTTTATACTTCCCCTGTTCCTCCTGCACAACCTGTTGCTCAATCATCTCAAGCACAATCATCCGCACCATCTGCTAGTAACGGACCAGCAGGCCCTTCACCCATGTTCACAAATGTCACTGCTCCTTCACCTTTCCCACCTGGATCTGAAAATGGCTCAATTAGCAGTGGTGCTTTAAGTCATAGTCATTTCGTTCCTACTCATGCACCACCACAACAAAGATCGCATTTACAACAAAATACTATACCAGTAGGGTATGTTCAAGGATCTGAATTCGTACCTTCTTCACATAGACCCCAATCACAATCTCAACCTAGACCATTTTATCCATCTGGAAATGGAAATAACAGTGTACCAAGATCATATCCTTCTCAACATCAACATCAATCTCAAAGACCACCAATTCAATCATTCTACCCACAACAACAACAACAATCTTATGAGTATCAATCACAATCACACTCTCAAAGAGGTTCTTTCTCAAATTCCCAACAACAATATTATCCTCAAGTAAATGGTTATATCGATGGTAGAGGTTCACCATTTAATGGTGCATCTCCTTCACATTATCCTACTAATGGACAAATCAATTATTTCGCTCCAGCTAGACCAAGTCAAAAAATCTCAATAAAATCACCTTCAACCAATTCTATATCTAAATCATTATCATCATCAGAAAAAGATGGAATTAGTTATAGTAATTTAACATCTGCACCTACTTTTGCAAGTTTGAATTCTGCTATTGATTTACAACAACAACAACAGGGTTATTATCCACAACATTATAATCCATATCAACAACACCAACAACAACAAAACGGGTATACCGGTATGGATGAAAATGCTTATTATACTTTACAACAGCAGCAACAACAACAAATGGGTTATCCTGCTGCAGGAAATTGGGATGGTCAAGTTGCTTATGGTTATGAAGGTGATTATGGATATTAAGTTGATGATATTATACTTGGGCGTTAATCCTATTGAGTAGTATAATTGTATAGCTTGGACTGTATGATTCCATTAGTCGTAGCAAAAGGGAAAGAAGTTCTGAAATAAATACAAAATATGAAAATATCATTGATAATTACATTCTTTCTGAATTTTGCATATAGTACAGTTCATTGGTTTTATTGTAATATCTGAATGACTCCATCTCCTAAATCCCTTCCTTCCCCTTTTGACCATTATTTGATGGGCTGTAGTATGAATTATTCCATCAAACCTAATTAATCATTGCATTGGCATATATTATCATTCTCAATAAAATGATTTTCTAAGATTTTTGACCAAGTAGGAGTATTTTTCTTGATAGGTATCTTCCAAAATTCTGTATTTGGAATGTAGTATTTGATATTTTGCTTATTTCTCAATTTATAACCTTTATAATGCGTAATAAGCGTACTTCTAAGTACATTTCTTGAAGATGTAAGATTCAGGTCGAGAGATTCAAGATCAATATCAAAGAGGAATTTACTATTTTCAGGTGGAAAACTAAGACATGTCAAACCATGAAACGCATTTTCAAGTTCTGAGAGCTTGATATGATATCTAATTACCTTTGATTTTTCTTTCCCTCCTGGTGTTGTGGTCACTACTTGCTTGTTGAAATCTAAATGAACTAAAACTTTAAGCATCGAGAAACTAACTGATTGTTCCTCCTCCTCCTCTTCTTCTTCTTCTTCTTCTTCTTCTTCTGATGAATCGTCATTATCTTCTCCTCTTGTATGTATGCCAGAATCAAAAGTATCAGTTTGATTCAAATTAGGCCAATCGATACACGCTTTATCGAATGATAACTTCATCAGATAGTCGATAAATTCTAAACCTATAGGATTTTTCCATGAATCATTATTATTTGTCAAATCTTTTACAAGTTTATTCATAAATTTTTGTCCTAATTTGATACCTTCAAGCTTGGGAAAAGCAATTTTGAGAGAGACTGAATTTGATTCATTCCTTTTTTCATAATAGTCGATGGACCGTCTATCGATATGTTCTGTTGTTGGGACAAGTTGTGCTTGTAAACAATGCATAAATTGTTCTGCACTTGAAGTATCAGAAAAAGTAATAAATCTTGTATGTTGAAAAGCATAAAGTGTTGTATCATTGTTGTCAATTTCATCTAAATGGTAAAAATCAAGTGTGTCCGCTTTAGAAGAAGAAGAAGATATGACCAAGTTCACACTTTTTCGAATACCATATAAGAATTTAACTATATTTCTTTCATTCAACTTGACATTTAAGTATATTTGAGGTAGAGTTTTTTCATATAAATTAGTTGAAAGTTGAATAACCTTAGTAGGGATATCCCTTTTTAGGTATTTCAGAATTTCATCATGAATAGGTAAGAGCTGATCGATATTACCGATATCGTATTTGTAATTGTATGAAGAAGATGGTTGGATCTCGTTGTTAGGGGAAGAACTGATTTTGTTAGGTGTGATCACCTCGTCAGAATTCGACATATCGCTTCGTGTGATTTTGTGACTCCAGCTGTTGAAATTAGCATGAAGAAGATCAAGTATAACAAGAGATATGGAAAGATCAGTCGTGTCTATCAGTCAACATTGGTCGATCATAAAGCTCAGGGTGAGGCAGGGATGTAAACACATTGAGAGTGAACCGTGCTTGTGAAGTCGAGATTGGTGCTGTGCGTATGTGTGTGTGTGTGTGTGTGTGTGTGTGTGTGTGTGTGTGTGTGTGTGTGTATGTGCTTGCTAACTTCAGTCTATAAAGGTCATCCACTAGCGCCACATCAAAATCTGACATTCCTGATTGATACATTTCTCGCTATCGAATGTACTGAAAGTTCTTTTACTGTATTACTGTAAAATCAAAGAGATAGTTAATCGGTCGCTATATAGCCTGCTGTCTTCCAGATGTCTTTCATCTCCTTATACAATTTACTGGCCGTTGTCTTGCCCTCTTCTGAGATGACATAGTCGGAAGGTCTGATGCCATAAAAATCAGCTATTTGACCACGCGGAATCGCAGGGCATTTGACCTACTCTCTCACTTCCATCGTATCACAATAAGATCCGTTTGGCACATCGCTTATTGTAGCCCAAATGATGCATCTAGATCCCTGTTCCCCTGTTCGTGCGAGTATCGCCATAGGTATCCTATGCTATATGTGAGCATGACAAAATACCATACTTATTTGAACCAAATAGGAACTCACTTGACAATGTATTTAAGGGGGAACTGTAAATTTCTAATCAAGCCCGAATAACACCAACCTGGACTACAAGTATTGACGATAACTGATTCACCTGCAAGCTCAGCTAGCGGAATGGCATTGAGTAGGTTAATCGCTACAAGCGTATGTAGTATAATTAATCAGCTTGCGAATCTCTGATCAAGATATATCTGAGATAACGTACCTTTAGTCTCTTCGTAACGATTTCCCGGAAGTGATATGTCAGACATAGTTCGCAAAATTGGCTCTGTTTGAGGAATTTGAGAGATACTGTAATGCCTGTCAGATGCGACGATAGTCAAGTGTGGCTTGAAATTGGTAAGACTAGCTGAAGGTGGAGGTAGCTGAGCTGTCTTTTGCATTAAAGGAAGAAGTTGATGACATAGTAGAGTGTTGGAAATATTGTTGACTTGCAGTCTGGATTGGTATCAGCATCGGCAGTTTTTTGCATATTCTGCAGATTTGTATGAAATGATCACTCACGTCAACTCATAGCCTGATTCCGCCATATCTTTCTCATTCTTTCCCATTGGACTGATACCAGCATTGGAGAGCTAGCTCTCTAGTTAGAATCTCTTACCAGTATACTTCAGAGTCAGAATCTGAACTACTTACGAAAATATCCAATCGATCCAGCTCATCCAAGCATTTCTGACCAAAAGATAGCGTCTGTTTCATATCTGCTAAGTCCAACTGCCAAACTTCCGGTTGACAGTTTCCATCAGCAGCTTCTTTGATAGATCCAGCAGCTTCTTGTCCTTTTGATATAGATCGACAGGCAATAATGAGTTTTGCAGGGTTCATAAAAGCTAGCTTCTTAGCACACTCGTATCCTAGACCACTATGATACAAGAAAGTCAAGCTTTGATCATCATTCAAAGATTCGAGATCGGTTACTCACGCATTACCTCCTGTTACAATAACTGTACGACCAGTAAGATCGACAGTCGGCGCTTCAGGAAGTGTCTTGAGTTGGTCACTGATAAATGCAGTTGCAGGGTAAGGGGCCATGTTTGCGAGGTTTGAACACTCTACTCTGATGAGGAGGAGATGCTAAAGGTCAAAGATCAACGATATCATTTCCCACATCCTGCTATTTATGTATTGGGAGATCTTGAATATTTTAATCATGATTTCGAGATAGGACAGAACAAATAAGACTATTGACGTCAAGAATCGGACATCGGGTATACAGTAATAGCCTTGACCGTCGGTCGAGACAAAGTTTGTATGGTGCCTGATCAACGAAAGAGAATATGAGTTCCAAATCTAGAGGTTAATTGCGAAGATATCTATTTATTGACCTTAGTGGAGGTTCGTTGAGTGTAAATTATCTTATAGTCGGTGTCCGAAATGTTACCTCCACTCACAAGATTAGTGGAAGCGATGATCTAGAGTATCTTACTGAGCGACAGGGAAGGTGGTTGGCAATGACAAAGATTTAGCATGATTTGATCCGCAAGACGTACATACATAAAAACAGAAAGGAAGCAAACTTCCCCAACTACATCGTTTTGTCTACCGTATTTTGATGATATTACCTGTTTGTTGATTTTTTAAAAAAAAAAAAAAAAAACTATCGCAATTCCCTTGAATCACTATTCACTTGAAATAATCCCCCTCTTCCTCCTTGATGGCATGATCTTCCAGAACCTTTGACCACGTAATGGATTTTTCAAAGGTAAATTCCAGAAATCCGAACTAGATACCGAACATTTAACGTTCTTGATATAAATCAAGTGATATCCTTTATAATGGGTGATAAAATTTTCCCTGCAAGCCTCTCGAATAACATTTGAATTATTGTCGAAATCTACGAAATTTATGTGGAGGATGAAAATGTAACGTTGTAATAAATCCAGACATGCGAAGTCAACAACACATTCACCGAGTTGATATATCGCTACATGAAAGACAATAATTCTGGCTTCTCACTTTACGTCATGTCATTTATACTAGCTAGGTAAAAGAGAATCGAATGATCAATATCTTGTGGAAAATCATGATTCTCGTTTGTAGAAGATCCACTTTATGTGTCCGCAATGATGTGACCAATACTGGACCTCCTCTGCATCATTATCCTCGTCGACCCAATCATCTTCACCTTCAACATCTTCCTTTTCATCTTCTTCATCTGCCACAGTTTCCGCAATCTTCTCATTTGAGTCTTTTCTGGTGCACTCTTCAATTCCACCAAATTCTTGTCTTCGTTATCTCATTACGCATTGAGATTTGTTTTGAGACATGAGGCTGGTCATCATTAGGGGAACCTGATATCGCAAGTTCCTGACCTGATGAATTTATAAACGCTACAGTCAGAGAGGATACTGATTCATATGATCTTATGATGTTCACAGAGGAGGAAGAAAGAACACAGAAAGTCTCAAGGGATCAAAGGAAAGTTTCTTCTAACATTCATGTTAAATCGAGTCAGTCAACCAGATAGACTCCCCTAAGGAAAATAGGGAAACTGTGATGAGGGGAGTTGTGTGTGAATGAGATAAGGGATATATTCTGAATAAGACGGACGGGGAATGCGATGTGTAGCTCACGAGATATACATTTCTGGAGTATAATTTATCTAAGTTTATCTAAGTTATTACTGCTTATATCTTATCCTACTGGTGTCAGAACATATTTCAAATGTTTAGGAATATGTCGTGCAATAAGCCGGACATCATTTCTATGAGAAGTACGATTGATAATACTTGCGGAAAGGTCAGGAGCTGGAAGCTGATGGGAATAAGGTGATGCAATTGCCTGACTGGAGTAGTAGATCAAACTGACGAGAGGACTAATCGAGAGGAGTATGACAGAAATCTAAAGAGGAAGTTGAAACACCCCTCATGTACTAGTAATCAGAATGCATATCCTCTCTGTCGCCCTATCCTATCTCCCCAATATGATCAAGCTGTATCCCCTATGTATGAACAGCTTTCTGCTTTTGCATATGCACCGAGAAGTATCAAGGATACGTGTATGGAAACAGATAACTGGAACATCCTGCGCCACAGCTCGTTGGGTTCAGTGCCACTGTAATCTTCGTTTGCGTTGAACCTCCACCTTTTCCTTCTCTCGCATTTCCTCCAGAAACCCATCAACATCCATCCATCTACCCTCCTTTTCACTCACCTATCTGCATATACATCTTCCCCAAGGTCCAATCCATCGGAACCACGCTGAGTGATTCAACATCATATCGTACAGTGTACCCAGAAAAAAAATCATGGCTTCATCATATTCAGTCTCACCTGTAAAAAGAACTCATCCTCCACCACTTCCTCCAACGTCAGTACAAGTTTCAACGATGTCAGGAGGTTATACAGATGCTCATCCAACTGATGAAGAGATGTTCAAGCGTGAGTGATCGGAAGTGTCATACGATAACGTATCTTACTGAGAACAATCAACCGAAGAAGAATATCGAATCATCGATAGAATGAGCTGACTATCCGAATATATATGTAGGAAGATACGTTGCTATACAAGATATAATAAATGAATTAGAAGATGTAAGTTTATATTTCTTCATATTTTACTATACGATAGATCATATACAATATAGTACCGACTAAGTATGAGGTATCAATCATGTACATATGCTGATTTCGCAAACTTTTTTTGTATTCCGTAGGAAAACAACTTAATAGCTTATCGAATAGCTAAAATAAGAAAACAACGTAGAGAAGCATTGGAAGCCGACATTGAAGCTACAAGAGAAGCATCTAAGATCAAAATGAAAAAGGCAGAAGAAAAGATTGAGAAGGAAAAGGAAAAGGAAAAGAAGAAATCGAAGCCTTCGAAAGTAATGAAGAAGGAGGAACAAGAAGATGAAGATCAACTTGAATTGATAGATGAACTTGAAGCACAGGATGAGGAGCACAGAATACAGAGACGTGAAGATAGAAAGGGAAATGGTGTTGATGAACAGGATAGAACAAATAGAGAGGATCTAGATATACTAGGTCAAGAAAATAGCAGAAGAATGGAAGTTGATTATTCTGATGATGATGATGTAGTGGAAGAAGATAATGATGGTGATCATAGAACAAATGCGCCCGAAAGAAGAAAGTGAGCTACGTTTTAATTCCATCTAGTCTGGTATACAATGTCATAGCTTATATTTTACTGAACACGATTTTACTCTGTTGTAGATCACCTATTCAATCAAGTCCTATTCAGCGCAATGAACCTAATCATATCACCCATGCATCTCCAAACAGTCACAATATTGGTAGTAAATATGACGACGATGATGATTTGCAGAATGGAGATTCATCAAGGCTGTCGGATCAAGGTCATTCACCGACTAAATCTGGAAATGAAGAAGATATGGAAATGGATGATTATTAGAAGAATTCTGTAATTGCTATTACATAGACCATCAAAACGCACATGATCCAACATTGCCAATGAACAATCCCTTGTCAACGATCTCCAGCAAAATACGCCATACTTTATTTGGAGTAATGGTACATATCGGCATTCAAGTAATAATAGATGATACCTTGTAGATTAGAGGCATAGCATCTTATGCTAGACGACAACAATCACTTGTAACTCTGGCAGAAGCCGGAATGGTTTTACAATGTCATCAATAGTAATATGTTGTGAATATTTCATATTAAGCTACATGTATGTTATGGAATGCGTGTATCAAAAGTAAATCTTTCCCTCTTCGCTGTATCTCCGACTCGAAAGATTCTTCAGTGTCCTTATTACATCAATGCTCTTAAGCTTCAGTTTGAACGGTTGCTAAGAGATTAAATAATATAGCGAATAAGTATCATGCAATGACTACCACAGCTGAAAAGGGTAATAAGATCCCCAAACTCACGTTCTCTTGTTTTCTTTTGTCCAGGTAATCTATCCTTTACACCCTATTTATAGAAATCCAATGTGATCAGTTATTTGCTCTTTATACTAATTGTAAACCACAACACCGGTATGGAATTGCGGATCATGACGATGTCGATTTCAGCTTGAGACTCACCCTCATCATCCATTTAGCAGATCTATAAGCTTTAACTTGAGCTAACCCTCTACCTCTAGACTCCAATTGTCTTTTATGTGCTTTATCGATTTGTTTTTGTTCTTGTTTATCAATTACTCCATCGTCATTGAAGTGAGCTTGTTTTCTGGCGAGTTCAGCTTCGCCTTCAATGTGGTCGCTAAAAAAAGGAGAATCGATGTTCATTCAGTATGCGACTCTAACTGTGACATAAAAAAACAACTCTACTCACTGTGCTTCGAGTGCGTGTCTTCTCGATTGACCTTGTCTGATAGTCTGTTATTGGAGCATGTAATCAGCTCAGGCTTTCTATGTTTTTCTAGTATCAACATTAAACAAGTATAAAAAACTCACTTCATGATCTTCATCTAAACCAGAATCTAATTTCAATCTGACAGTTAATTCACCAACAATTTCGAAATCATGGAATTTCTTAGTTTGATCATTGATAGCATTTAATTTAAGGTTATCGATGTTCTTTGAAACTAAAATAGGTAATTTAACTTGTTGTTCTACATCATCAGTTAAATCTTGCATCCATAATACAGCAATTGCATCAGGTTTAACTCCTACGCCTAAAGCTGAAAGTGGTCCACCACCTTTACCAATTTCGAATACAACAGATGACTGATATCTTGAATAAACAGGTAATCTCAATAAATCTAAATCCCATGTTAATTGATTTCCAGAAACTTCAACATCTTTTTTAGATAAAGTTTCAACTTTTTCTGATGTAACTACTCTTAATCTTGTTGCTTTAGGTTCAATCAAATTGTGTTTATCTTGTTGTAAACTTGCAGATACAGATGATACTTCTAATGTTCCTGTATCCCATCCAGTCATATTTTTAGGTAAAGTAGTTTGTACACCTCTAAATGCGAATGAAATGTTTGCTCTATAATATCAAACACCATCAGATAGATTAGCCGATTGTCGATATACAAACACTCTCAACACATTCAATCGCTACTTACTTTCCAAATCCAACACCTTCTGTTAAAGCGTATACTTGAGTTACACTTGAAGATTCAGCGAAAACTTCAGATAATCTAACTGAAACAATACCTAAAATAGGATCTGCTTCTCTCAATCTACTATCTCTAATAACGACTCTGACAACAGTGTTCTCGAAATCTCTAACGAAAACTTCGGTACCAGCTTCGAAATATGGGTTGGTAGTATATTGTTTAACTCTTGTCTTGTATACCATATCATCATTAACGAGAATTTCACCATAACCAGAAGGAAGATTTTCAGATTGTTCAGAAGGTACATCGGTATCTTGACCAGCTTCACCTTCTCTATCACCTGAAGCACCTTCTAAGTTTTGTCGTTCAAGGTTATTGATTTGGTGTAAAATAACAGACAAAACACCTGAAGGCCATTTGGGATCAGGCTTGGTCTTTTGCACATCAGGTGGAGGTGGTGGTAAATCTTTCTTGGCGGGGTTGGGAGCAGCATCTTGAGGTAACATTTCCATTTCAGGAGCGGTCTTAGTTGGAGCAGGAGCAGCTTTGGCTTCTTCGACTGTTGGACCTCTTTCAAGGTCTTTGAGAAGAGGTGCTTTTTCAAAATATCCGACAGACCATACGACTTTACCTATTGTCGGAGCTGCTTAGTGGGCCATCTTTACATATATATATGATAGAGATGTACTACACTTACCAGGCATATCATTGGCATCTTCGAAACCCATCAACTTGTCTTCTCGTCTCTTCATGGTGTTTGGTTCTAACATAAGTTCTTCGACTGGGACTTGAACTCGACCAACGAGATCACTATCAAATCTTGATCAGCAGTCATTCTTCAGATAGTCGATCGATGATCAACTCACTCGGCACTCATTTTATCACTATCCCAAAGCATGACGGCCAAATCTTCCTTAGCTTTAACTTCATCCATAGTTAAGAGAAGGACAGCAGTTTCTTCGAAGACTGGATTAAGATCTTCCATTATAATTCTAGTTGAATATAACGGTTTACCGAATTTAGCATAAGCAAGAACAACATAAGGATCTGAAGACCCATTTTTATCTTGAGCAGAAAGACCTTCACAATGATGAATTGTAATGAGGAAGACACCGATAGCTCTTGTATCTCCTACAGCAGCACCAGATAACAATTCTTGAATATTCAATGTCATTGATTTAGGTACAGCTAATTCAGCTGTTCCAGCTGCAATACCCATCTTAACAAATGACGAAACAAATGGTAAATCTAAAACATTAGGTAAACTTTTTGCCATTGGTATAGCTGAAACTTCAACTGAAGGTACACCACATAATGCAAATGTTAGGTTTCTGACGAATGGTGGTTCGGGAATAAATTGTACTCGGAGTCTAACAACACCGTAAATCTGTTCAACCTGAATCCAGATAGGGATAGGAATGTGAAGCCAGTCGTAAATACCAAGGAAGAATTCGATTAAAAGATGGATGTTCTTAGCTCTAAGTTGAGCACCTTGTCCAGGGAGAGCGGCTGGAAATAGGTAAGATATCAGCTTTCTAGGTATATCGACGCCGCGCATACGAAAACCGGCTTACCATAAGAGAAAGCGACTTCAAAGTTATAGTAGTCCCCGGCTTCATCTTCAGTGATATCTTTTCCAGCGGTATCTTTTGACTTTATATTATCATTCCCTTGGTTGATCCAACCTGACTTAGGGTATCCATCATCTCCAGGTTGATCAGGTAAAGCACGGATAGAAGTGATTCTCAGTGGGTTGGAACCTTGACCTAAATCTGTGATTCTAACTGCATCTACGAAACCTGGAAGGGATTGTTGTAAGATATCTTCGACCATATCAGCGATAGAGATGAAAAGAGCACTATATTTTTACGATGCCGGATGTGACAAGTCAGCATACCCAACTCGACTGAAATCAGGAAATGGACAAAGAAACTTACGGATCAACTAAACCCCAAATCAACTTGATTAAACCATTTAACCATTCTACACTTTCTGGGATAGGTGGACTAAAAGCTTCACCTCTTTGTCTACCCATATCTTGTCTAACTCTTTCAATTTCTTTATCTAAACCTCTTTGAACTAAACTGATTAAAGTCATCAAAACAAAACCTGTACCTGAACATAAGATTGATCTCCATATCAATTTGAGTATACCTGAACCGAAGGCTACACTAATCCAGATGAGGAATAATGATCCAGCAACGACGTATTGTAATAAACTTAATTTATCGATCATTGCATCGACTGAAACAGGTCGAGGTGGTGGGAAAGCGTGATATAAAGCATTTGTTCCTTTTGTAGCTGGAATACTGGCGTCGAAGTCTATCAAAGCCATAGTAAAGGTGGAAATGAGTAAAGTCTCTCTAACAGCGTATTTATACGGAAGGCAAGCTTACCTTTAGGATCAGCATCTTTAACGATAACTTCAGCTCCAGTAATAGGATCTCTGACTCGTCTTTGACCCTTTTCAGCTCTGTTGAATCGTTCTGTAGGCTTGACTATTGGGGTTCAAGGTTAATTAGCTTTGTTTCGCATTGAAAAAGAGATATATCGTCGCCCGAAGAAGGGGAATACGTAGGCTAGCTGTAAACACAAATATGACATCGTCTGGTATCCTGATCACTCACGTTGATTAGCATTCATTTGTTCCATTAATCTTGATTTTTCATTTGCACCAGTATTAGGTTTTACATCATCTTTTTTATCTTTTTGAGCTTTTACTGCATTTGTTTCTTCATCTCTACCTGCATTTACCATAGTCCCATCAATTTTACCTGCATGTATTTTTGAAATACTTGAAGTACTATCAATTTGTGCAGTATCATTATTTACTTTTTGATTATTGTTGTTACTAACATTATTATTATTATCATTCTGTTGTTGCCTTTGTTGAGAAGTAATAAAATCTTGATCCCTTTTTTCAGCTTCTCTTCTTTTCGCTTCTACAATATCAGCATAAATTTTAGATTCTTCTTCATGTTGTTTTTGATCTAATTTATATTGTTGTACAGTTGGTACAGGATGATTAACTGAATATCCCTGTCCAATTACTCTTGATGGTGGTACAGGTGGTAATTCTGGAAATTCAGTATTATTTCCTGACATCTTGTTAGATAAACTTTCCTGTGAAGTTGGATGTATATGTGTAGGTAAAGTAGAATGTACCGGTTGAGGTAAAGGTTGTGGAGGAGGAGGAGGAGGAGGAGGAAGTGATTTATTCTTATCTACCACTTGATCTACTTTATTGTTGATCTGATCGATATTATCCAAAGAATTTGGATCTAATGGAAAGAATATTTGTTTATTCTCTTCACCTGGTAAAGGAGTTAAATCGACTAAAACAGGTGAAGTTGTATTATTGTTGAATATTGCACCATCAGAAGTTATCGTTGTATCTTGTTGGTCATGGTCATGATGTTGATTCTCGTTATGATGTCGTTTTTCATTTTCTTCAGACTCATGTGTAGTAGTACTAGTGGTACTCATTTTTCGGGGTAATCGTAATCGTAATTACCTTTTTGATGACGTATGTGGGGTAACGTCACTTTGTGGCACACCGTAGAGCGCAGAGCGTAATGAAGAAAGTCTAGACTAGGTTCAAAACTTTACCGGTTAATTACGTTGCAACCAGTATCAACCAGTAATCGTGTAATCGTATTAGTTGGGATGAGGTAAAATCAAAAGAGTTATGTATGAAAGGTGGAAAAGAGAAAGATGGAGGATGAAAAGATTAAGAAGTGAAGGTCAGAGTTGTTATATCTCAAATAGCGACTACAAATAAGTTTCGTCTTATTCGTGCGGAAAGAACGCTTTTTGATGGGAGTGACGCTATTTTGTATCCTGTTATGACGACAGCAATCAGTGGCACGGAACACAGAAGGCACAAATACACTAATCAAAAGGGTTTTTTGGAATGGGTTATTCAAGCTAAAACATGTGTCCTCGACCCTTTTCTTCTTGGTTACCATCTGTGCAATAAGCCTTACATGAATACAATAGAAAATAAGTAATTGCATGACGTCCACAACGTTTAGAACAGATTTGAGATTGTCTTGGCATGCTAATAGTCATACAAATATACATCGATTATCCAAACACAAAGCGAAAAGTAGGGAAAACGGACAATACTGAAGATAGCTACAAACATATACGAACATACTGTACTAATAATATCTCTAACCATGATTCACTGACACAGACGGACACCTATAATTCAGATCAACGAAGAGTTTACATATCCCAGTCAGACATTGAATTGAACAATGCACCAGGCATTTGTCTTCTTCTATTAAACATTTCTTCTGCTCCATTTCCTGGTTGTTCAGATTTTTTCTTTTCTACCCAATCTTCTAATCTATTTAAACCACCTTTACCTAAACCTTTCCATTCATGTTTAGCAACATTACCACCTCTTCTATAATGTCCATTCGTTTCCCAACATGTTGACATTAATGTAGGTTCATATCCATGCCATGCAACATCTCTAACTGTATATCCCATTCCATAAGTTTCATATGATTGATTACCTCTTGAAGATGTACTATTTATAATTGGATCAGATATAGATGGATCAGAATATACTCCATTTTGTTTTAGTGGTAATGATTCAGCTCGATTAAGGACTATATGGGAATCAAATATCTTAGCAAAAGGAGTCATGATAAACAGCCAAAGAAGAGAATATATCGATTTACCTTGAACAACTCTTCCATCAAGTGACCAAATATGTATCAATCCATCGGCACTAAACATAGCAATAAAATCTTGTAAGCTATCGAAAGTGCTGGACAAGTCACTTTTCACTTACCTTCCTGAATAGATATAACTCTGTCCTGTCGATTCTCTTGGACTGAAATGACATCTAATAAGTGTTCTAAGTACACTATGACCTCTAAACGTCATGATCGAACAATCCTTTGGATGAGCCAACATCCTAGGTCTAGGGTATTGCATACTTCGGTCTACAGTGAATGAAATATCAGCAGCATTTCAATCTATATATCAATGGTTTGATGCGTATCAAAGGAATGAGATCTTGGAAATGATAACATTCCGAGCAGATTTTGCATTTTTAGAATACAAAAGCACGAAGGCAAAAACTTACAATCGAATCTAGGTTGACCATACTTAGCTACTGCATCAGGTTCATTATCAAATAAGTTTGAAGGAGCCATTTTTCTTAAGTCATATAATCTTGCAGCTTGATCTTTTGAATTTACAATGATATATCTACCATCACCTTTTGGTGAAGTATAGGTTATACCTTCAGTTGCACCAACTAAAATACCCGATGGTGTTGATGAACTTAATGATCTTCTATCCCAGATTTTTACATATCCATCATCTGAACCTGAAACTAAAATATTCGTTGATGATTCATCCGCAAAAGAAACGGCATTAACTAGATCAATCCGGAAAAAAGAAAAGATATCAGTTAATCAAATATGACATTTTGCTCTTAACGAAAAGGACTAACCGTCATCACAATGACCTCTAACAGCCAATGTTCTCCTCTGTGCGTCAATATCATACACTAATATTTTACCTCCACTGGCTCCTGCTACTACTTCTTTGCCATCAGCTGAGAATCTGATACTCCATATCTATTGAACATCATATTGCAAGTCAGCTACTTCTGTAACACAGCATTGAAAAGTACAGATGACTCACACCAAATCGCTCATGACCCCACATCGAAGGATTTCTACTACCTGTAAAATCCAACTCTATATGTTCTTGATCTGATTCCGCTGTATATAGCATATGAACATATGGAGTAATTGAAGAATAAATCATTCTGTACAATAAAAAGTGGTCATTAGCTATGTACGTCAGAATCTGAGGGAAGCATGACTAACTTTTCACCTTTTCTATCAGCATCACAATCAGTTACAGTCCAACTACCTTCAATACCTTGAACTCTTTTGATTCTTTTTAAAGATGTATCTTCAGATACAGGTCCGGATCTACCATTCATTCCTCCCCATATATAAGCTGCATCATCATCATCGTCGTCGTCATCATCTTCAAAATCTTCATCCTCATCTTCAGTTTCATAATCATCTTCATTTTCTTCTTCCTCTGCTATTTCTTCAGTACGACTTCTAGTTGCTACAGGTGATAGAACAGATCTCGATCGAGATCTCGATTGTCTGCGCCTTTTATTTGGGTTAGACTGTATATGATTTTTACGCGATTGATTCATTGAATACAGATGTAATGTAAAATATTGAGTTGCGGTATCTAATGGTTGATCACGATTATATCGATTTCCGGTATCAGTTTGATCGAAGCCAAAAAAATAAGTAGTGAAAGAAACGAGATAAGTTAGATGTTTATAATGAATGCAATCAACAAGATGATTTGAGAATTTATGGGCGATCGTTGAGCTACTCACAGAATAACGAATAATCTTCTCTCGCGAATTGACCTACATAAGGCACAGAAGGATATGAAGCGACTATTGTACCAGGTGTATTGGGGACTATAGCATGAGAGTGAGGCGACTAGTATCGAGATTCAAGGATATAGATCAGTTGCCATTTCGATCATACGATTTAGATCTGATTTCTACCTTACAGTAATTTTAGGTCCCGACCAACCATTCATCCATCTCGTATTTGCTTTTGGTCTTCTTACTGGATTTTTGATAGGTTCTTCTTCTTCTACTTCAGTTTCGGTTAATGATCTTTTAGGTAATTTCGATTGCCATTTACCCACTCTACCAAATTCACCTGAATTCAATAATTGTTTACCTGTTGGATCAGGTTTAGTATGTGGTTTCCACCATGGACCTTTAGGCGTTCTTCTTTTAGGGGCAGATGATTCATTACCGGTAGCACCTGCGCTACCACCAGAACGACCACTAATTTGTTGTTGAATTGCTCTAAGTAAATTCGAGTTTGTTAATCCTGATGTCAATCTAACTCCACCACTACTCATCAATTGTTGTAATATAGATTCAACATCTAAATTCTCATCTTCATCCTCATCCTCTTCCTCCTCGTCTTCTTCTACTACCTCTTGTCGTCTAGATGTAGTATTGCTACTGATATTATTAAAGCCGGTACCATTTGTTCTTATCAAATTATCTAATTCGATAAAAGCTTCTGCACTTCCATCATTCTCATTTTCTATATCATCATCATCGTCTTCATATGTTTCACCAATATCATCTTCGAATATATAATCTGCATCGTCATCATCTTCATCATCGTCTTCTAGATCATCGGGATCAATGAATACTTGATAAGATCCTCCTCTACCATTACCTCTTGTTCTTATCGCATACCCATCATCATCATCTTCAGGTTCGTCAACCCATTGATCATCATCACCTATAGCTGTATCGTAAAATTCTTCCAGATCGGGATGTAAATCGTCACTCATTCTGAGAGCTTTCTTGATGACTAATTAATGGAGTTACCACTTGATAAGATATGAAAAAATTCGAGCTGCAGCCGAAGCGAGTTGTCGCTTGATGTTATTATTGTCTTACACAGACCTTGAGTTCGACTAATGTACAGTGGTTTTACAGCATATATGCATCTCAAGCACTCGTTTCTAGATTGCAAAAGCACGATATCGATGGTATCTCTAACTGTAGATGGCCGGGAACCGCTCAAGGCCGATGCACTCGATGACAACCTCCACCGGGCAATTGCGCTGACCTCCACTCATTGTAAAGTGCCTAAAGTGGGCAACCTGGATATGTACAAGAAATCCGGTTGTATGTAGCTTGCAAGTAACCGGTGTTGTTGAAAACCACGTCCATCCCATTTCGAGATGAATTTGTCTGATGTTCAATTCAGTAAAATAACAGTATTACTCAAGTACTCTTCGTATTTGTCAATAACTGGCAGGATCTGGTAGTTCACATCTCACCTCGATATAATTATCTTTGTCAAAAACAACCCTTCTCCCAATACATACTCTCACATACATTCCTAGAAGACCATGAAACCTTCCTCTCGCATTTTAGCCTCTCACCTCCCTAAAGGGGAATCGTATATCGTAGCTTCCAAACGAACACCTTTTGGGGCTTATGGAGGAAAGTGAGTCATTACACAGCAATCCTACACTGTTCAACAAGCTCTAGTTAGTCACATGGTACAGTAGCTTCGTAAGCTGATCAAATATACTTGTCTAGACTTAAAGAGTTCAAAGCATCTGAATTAGGTGGAATAGCAGGTAAAGCTGCTTTAGCCGAACTTCCTTCAGGTGTGGAAGTGGATCAAGTATTTTTTGGGTAAGCTACCAGTCGTATACTATATGGAAATGGAATAGCTGACAAAAAAAAGTATAGAAATGTCGCTCAATCAGATAACTCAACACCATACCTTGCTAGACATGTAGGACATCTATCAGGTCTTAAAGCTACTACACCTGCTTTGACCTTGAACAGGTAAGCGGCAAAGCTGACTTCTTTTGCTTGCATCAGGTAAACTAGCTTGACTGACCGCCTCATCCAAATAGGCTTTGTGGTTCAGGTTTTCAATCAGCAATCGCAGCTGCTCAACATATTTCTTTAGGAGAAGCCGACGTCTGTTTGACAGGTGGTTCAGAAGCTATGAGTATGAGCCCATATACGATGTCTGGATTATCGAGGTTCGTCTCTCCGTTTGTGGTTCAGCTGTGTTTCAAGCTGGACATATCCTCATGCCAAGATGTGTAGCTAATTTGAACTTGTCATAGATACGGCACAAGATATGGAATAGATTTGAAACTGGAAGATTCCCTTGCAGCTGCTTTAGTTGACCAAAATCCAGGAGGAGTGAAAACCCCTATGGGAGGTAAGTATCCGTCTGGAATAACATTTGAAGACCCCGCTGATGACTCTCGTATAGTAACTGCGGAAAATCTAGCCAAGAGGTATGGCATAAAAAGAGAAGAATGCGACAGTAAGCTAAGCTTTTTGTTTATCGTTGAAAGGAGGCTTTAACTGATTGTATTTGCAGACTACGCTCTACAATCTCAACAACGATACGCAGCAGGGTTAGCAGATGGAGCATTTACAGCTGAACTTATACCAGTCTCTTTGAAACCTATCAAAGGGGTACCTCAGACATTGGAAGCAGATGAACATCCAAGACCACAAGCATCTTTAGGGTCTTTACAAAAATTACCTTCAGTATTCATAAAAGAAACAGGTGTAGTTACGGCTGGAAATGCATCTGGAATATGTGATGGTGCAGCAGCAAACGTTGTAATGTCAGAAGAATCATTAAAGAAATATAATGTAAAACCTTTAGCTAGAATAGCTTCATATAGTTGGAGTGCATGTGAACCTGAAATTATGGGTATAGGTCCTGTAGTAGCTGTAAGAAATGCTTTATCCAAAATAGGTAAAAATGTTTCCGATATGGATATTATCGAGGTTAATGAAGTGAGTCAACTTCTCCGGCCCGTTCATCACTATGTTTGAAAAACAAGCTGATTGATAATATTGATAAAAAACCTAGGCGTTCGCAGCCCAGTGGTTAGCTGTACAGAAGGAACTCGAATTACCAAATGATAAAACTAATATGTTTGGTGGTGCTATCGCTGTTGGACATCCCTTAGGTGCAAGTGGTGCAAGGTGAGTCGCTTCACGGTTGACATAAATAGTCATACAGCAGATTCACTGAGTTCTGTCGAAATAGAATCCTTGCCAATCTCACTCACAATCTTCACCGACTCGACAAGCAATGGGCTTTAGGTGCAGCCTGTATTGGTGGTGGACAAGGTATTGCCGTGATTTTGGAAAGATGTTAGAACTAGTCGTTGTCATTTTGTAGACTTTGTTCGTCTGTTGACTAGCTCAAAATCTCCCTAATTCATCGACTAGACCTTTTGTGAATTTCCAAAACGGATCTAATAGTTCATGTATCCCATATTTCATGACCACTCGAGATCCTCTCAATACCCACAGAATTGTAAGTTGAGATTTGGATTACGTAATATCACATGCGATCATTCGCTTAACGCTCGGAATATTCAAGATGAAGTCTCTTGACATTTGATCTTTTTGCATTCAATCGTCATTGTCCAATTTATTCGTTGCATTAGATATTTCAGACAGACTCAGCTTTGCTTGCTTATCTACATTTCGAAATCTCAACTGGAGAAGAGAATACAACAGGACCAAACATGTTACGTCAAGCTTCATCCCGTTTCCTTACGCCAGCAATCAGGTCATCATACAGACCATTATCAACTTCAACACCAACATTAATTAAAATCAAATCTGGATCAAAACCAAAATCATCTACTCCTACTCCTTCTTCTTCTTCTGGATCTGAATCTGGACAACCTTCACCTGCAGAAAGACCACCAACTGTACCTGAAGATATCAAACCTTCAAAACCTTTTGAACCAGTTACATCTTCACCAAATAATACTGCAACCTCAACACCTTCATCTTCTACTATATCAGGGACCGAAACTGCTTCTACTTCTAGTTCTAGTTCTACTGCTCAAACTACATCAGGAGATATACCTGAAGTACCATTAACACCACCTGAACCATCTACTACTACTTCTACTGCTACTACTCCTGCTGTCGAAGCAGAGACTGAAGTTCCAACAGATTATAGTAAAATTAAATTACCTTCATTAGATATTGATCCAGAACAACAATTTAATGCTATTGAACAACCGAAAGAATCTGAAGAATCTGAAGAAAATAAAGATAAACAAAAGAGAACTACTGGAGCAGGTAAAAAAGAATATGTTAGTTCAATGGAAAAAAGAAGAAAAATGTGGATTAGATATGGTTATGGTGCTTTATTAATTGGTGGTACAGCTGCTATTTTTACACAAGGAGGTCAAAATGAAGAACCTACAATAAACGATAAAGGTGAAAAAGAAGGTCCATTTGATAGATTTAAAAATAATGTTTCGGAATTACTTGATGTAAGTTCTTCTTTTTCCCTCTTTTCATCCATCAATCAATCTAACTGGTTTTACCAACACCAACATCAATTGATTAGACTGCGTATTTGATTGATGCGTTATTGATCAACTCCAGCTGATATATCATCGAACATGATTTGTTTTTATACTTGTATATACAGTACTTCAACAAACCTGCATTCAAAACTTTACTTCCTGATCCATTACCACCTCCACATCAAAGACCATATACATTAGTAATCGACTTAGAAGGTTTATTAGTACATTCTTCATGGGATGTAAGTTGAAGCTCAATTCTTGTATCTCTTTTTCCATCATTCTTAATCGATTGACTGATTTCAAATGCTCACCATATTTCATTTCTCTAGAGAGTATCAGGTTGGAAAACAGTTAAAAGACCAGGTGTAGATTACTTCCTGGGCTATTTATCACAATTTTATGAGATTGTTTTATTCACTTCTCAACCATTATACGTGAGTCAAATTAAACCAGATATTCAAATCCATAAATTACGATTTTCATGCTGATGTGTGAACCAAAATAGACTGCCGCACCAGTAGCTGAAAAACTTGATCCATATCAAGCTTTCTTACCTTATAGATTATTCAGAGAAGCTACAAGATACGTTAATGGGAAAGTTGTAAAGGTTAGTCTACAGCTAGTTTATCATTGTCACCGCTTCAATAAATCATAGATGAGTGTAGCTAATCACCTGAGCTCCCGTCAACGATATGTAGGATCTCTCATACCTCAATAGAGATCTTTCAAAAGTAATTATGTTGGATACAAATTCTGAACATTCAGAATTACAACCTGAAAATTCAATCATTATTAACCCTTGGGGTGGTGAACCTAGAGATAAGGGATTAGTTGAAATGATTCCTTTCTTAGAATGTAAGTCGAGGTTTTCAGCAATGTTTCAATCAGAATCTTAGAAAGGTCCTCTCATATCAATCTACATGTCCGTTTTTATAAGTATTTCATTTGGCTAATTTGATTCATTCCCTTAGCAATTGGTATTTTCAATCCAGCGGATGTTAGACCAATCTTAAAAGCATATGAAGGTAAAAATATACCAGTTGAATATGCTAAAAAAGAAGCAGAAGCAAAAGAAAAAGCTATTCAAGAATGGGAAAGATTACATCCTTCTTCTATAGCTGGTACAGGTAGTAGTTGGTTGAGTAGTGCTTTTGGTAGTGTAGCTGCTGTAAGTTGTTTTTTTTCCCATCTCTCGGAAATTCCAAAAATCAATCAATTCGATGGACATCTTAATACTGATTATTGACCATTACTTTCATTATCACTTGATTAGCCCGGTCAATCAAGACCAAATCAACCAATGACTTATTTAGAACAAAAGCGTGCACAAGCTCAAAAGATTTATCAAGAAGAACAGAAATATTGGGCTGAACATGCTGATGAGTTCAAAAAGTAAGTCTATCTGTTTTGTTGGTCATCTAATCAACCCTGTATCTGGACTTCGAATCTATATCGCTTAGTAGCTAATCATTAAACCACAAATCAGATTAATCGAAGAAGATAAACAAAGACAAATAGCTGAAATGAAAGGTTCCTTATTGGGAATGTTAAGTGGTCCACCTAAACCTCCTACTGAAACACCTTCCGAATTCGCAAAATAATAATGCTGTTAATCGAAATGGTTGGGTAAGAAACAAGATCAAGATCAAGATCAAAGAGGTCAGATGAAGGATGATGAATATGTTGCGTTGGATGAACACAGGTCGGGTTGGGAATATGGAAAGAATAAGGAAGGATAGAAGCAGAAATTTTAACAAAGAGTTTGTAAACACGGTGACCGGATGAGCCTCAGTAAATTGTCTGGTTTTAATTTCCACCCATGATATATAATATGCGAACCAAGATAGTTATTTTATATCTATCGTCATTCCGTAGTTAATGCAAATGCATGTTTTTTTCACCTCTCGCTAGATCTCTGCGCTTCTACTTCTCCTTCCATTGCCTTTGATTTAGTGCTTTTTGTCTGAACCTTCAGCATCTGAAACGAATTGTCGGATGCTATTGGAATATAAGAATCGATAATTAGCATGACGTTATAAGATAGTTTTTTGCTTTTTCTCCTTGGATTCATGACAATCCGTTTCTATAACCGTCATTTTTGTATTTCGTTCAACGATATTGTAACCTCTAGTCCTCCGATCAAACAAACTGGACATCTGAATTTCAATGTCCTCTTTAATCTAATCGACCTTCTGCCTATTTTTACCTTAAGAAAGAAATAATCGCTCTTCCCCGTTTCTACCCCTTTATCAAGTACTTTCTTTCCGGCTGGTGTTTGTTTATTTGCTCTGACGATCTGCCCTTTCTCATATTCCGTCCTCAAAAGGTTCCAATTCTAACGTTTCTCTGATGAAATAAAACCAAAGACAGATATACTCACAAATCCTCTTCTTCAGGAGTTTCACCAGAGATTGTTTTATCTTCTTTAACAGGTACTGGGGCTGATGATGAAGATGATTTTGATTTATCACCACCCATTGATGATACAGCAATACCAACGGTAGCAGCTATAGTACCGAGAACGCTATTGGTGTAAATAGTTCATCATGTTGATCGTGATGCGTGTTGACAGTAAAGACAAGAGGGAGTTGGGGAATATCAATTGATATTGTGTTATTACGGGGAAGTTAACGAGTAATTGGTAGTATAAGGTGTCATGGAAGATTTAGGTGTAAATTGATTTAATTGATATATTGTAAATGATTTGATCAGTATAATCCCCCTTTCCACATCAGAATAACTTGTATATCATGGCCCTTCCTAATAATACTTACAGGTATTCGTTCTATAGAATCAGAAATATCATGATATTAGCTATTAATCATTTTCATTCCGGCCGAAACCTCAAATTACGGAGATATCGTAGGATGACCTTTTGCAACTTGAAAGAAAGTTCATTCAACTCACTTTAATGGCTCGACCAGCAATTGTGTAAGACATCTTGATTGTTGTGATTTAGGGTGGATTGAGGATGTAAGAAGGTGTATGTGGATAGGTGTTTAAAGACGACTCAAACAATTATGGTCAAAGATTGGGTATGGTGCAAGTAACCTTAGGGAATTAAAGGTGAAGAAAGGATACTCTGTATATACGTTTAACCGTTAAGATTAATACCACTAATTCAAAACGCCGACTTTCACCGAAACGTGGTATCTATAGCTACTTCATTCGAGATTTCTGATTTATGATTTCTTTGTATATAGGTAAGAAGTTAAAGATATTCTTAAATACGTACATATCTTGGAGCACAACATCGTGTACATAACATCATTACAGCCATACATACAGGAATCTGGACAGCGATAGTAGCAAAAAGAAGGATATACCAAAAATGATAGGATCAATATCATCTTTACTTAGACCATCTTCAATAGCATCTTCATCAAGATTTACTCTAAATTTACCTATAATAAACCTTTCCAATCAATCGAAACCGAAACCAAATTTCATACAACAAGTTAGATTTAGAGGTCAATTAGCACCAAAACGTACGAAATATAAGAAAGCTGCCAAAGGTGCACCTGGAGTGAGTTGAGAGAGATGATTTATACGATATATGTGGGGCAAAGAAGGTGTAATTCGAACTAATTTTGTATTTATCATTATTTCTTAGACTCAGATACCTATTGTAAGTCTCTCCATTGGATATATAAGAACTCATCGAGTTGGTGGAACAACTCGTAAAAGTAAAGTGAAAGACTGATAATTGATTTTGGTTATCTTTTTAAATTGGATAGGGAGGATCATTGAAAGGAACAACATTACATCATGGAACATATGGTTTAAGAGCATGTTCATCTGTCCGAATTTCTGCATCACAATTATCAAGTTGTCAACAAGCAGTAAAAAGAAAAATTAAACCTGTTAAAGGTGCAGAAATGTATTTAAGAGTTTTCCCAGATATTCCTGTATGTGTTAAAGGTAATGAACAAAGAATGGGTAAAGGTAAAGGTTCTTTTGAATATTGGTCATGTAGAGTTAAACCTGGTAAAGTTATAATGGAAGTTGGAGGTGGTAATATAAGAGAAGAAATTGCGAAATCAGGTAAGTAAAGTTTTTATTGGCTCTTAAGTCAAGTACTTTCAATATAAAGGAGGAGTAAGGGAGTAATATTATGGCTGGAAAAGTTGAGTTTAGAGATTACTTGGAAGGGGTTATAAAAACCAAAGGCAAGAGCAGTACCTTCATTGCTGAACAATCAAGGTTGACATCTACGGACCATTCAAGATCTTTGGAGAGAACGATATTATCGATAATTCATGTGAAGAACTAATAGATACTAATTAACTATTTATTTTTCACCGCTTTAGCATTAAAATTAGCTCAAGCTAGATTACCTTTACAAACAGAATTTATCACTTTACAATCATCACCTAGATTAGGTAAAATTTCAAATGATAAATTATCTTCACCTTCATATGCTCAACCAATACCACAAACTCTAGTTGAATTAGATGCTAAAAATGAAGGTAGAGCAAAAGATATAATATTGAATAGAGAAGAACAGCAAATCAATGAATTGAATAAAGGTTTGGAAAATGCTCAATTGTAATTCAACACTATGTCCGTCAAGGTCCCGACGATAGACATCTGGGTTGAGTGTAATATGTAGTATGTAGAGATTGACGATGGAGAGATCGTGCGACATGATATGCATTATCCTTCTTAACATGTTCAATTACTGTAAAGACAGTGCTTATCCAATAGCGGACGATACTAGTGATTGTTCCGAATCGACTTCCAGTGTATAGATCCATATAATCAAGACTGGACAACCAGTCAGCAAGTAAGCAAAGCCGAAGCGAGTCCAATCAGTACAACTAACGGAATTTCTCATTATAACACAATCTTACATCATTGAACAAGAGAATGAAACGAGTTTTAAGATGACGAATGGTTTGTGAAGCGATTAGTATCAAATTTCTCTTTCTTTTCCTCGAAATCGTTGTAGCGTCTTGTTGTAAATTTTCCAAGGCTCTGAATTGATATGTATCCTGCTTGCATTGCATAAATGCTTTAACAGAGTTATTCACATCGTCAATAGCCTTGTAAAGCCTAACGATGTTGGTCTCTCAGAAACGATTAATTCTGTTAGATTTGATTTCTCTTCGGTTGTACGTCGTAAAGTTTGAATCATCGAGAATGCTGCATTTACTGAGCAAATAACCAAACCACATCACATCTGTCACACAGAATCTAGAAATCTACACCTAATGTATTCTCTCTGTATCCCAAACTGAATTTGTTGCGAATTCTTTCGGTGCGATTGGATCAGTCTAAGCAGACAATAAATTACACTACTTGTCAGCCCGAGTACGCTTTTATCGAATACAGAAGAATGCTTGAGGTGGTATAGAATCGGATGTGAAGGAGATATAACCTTCATATAGCGCTGATCTGATACATGTGCACGACCGCTAATATGACAATAGAATTCAACTCACACTTTGTCCCCTCAATGAACCCGTTAATCGTTTATCCCTTTGCATCATCATTGTTTCCCATGAATCACAGTTATATCGTGGTGGCTATTGATCAAAGATGAAAGCAAACCATTTAGCTCTTATCTCATTCATATGGCTTATAGCTAAACTTTCTCCCATGATATTATCTTCTAATGATGTTGATGGTATGATCACTGTAACTTACTTTACCATCATTTGTTAATCGTTTAGCAGTGTTGAATAAAGTACCTGTAGCACCAAACATAACAGTCAAAAGACCTATATCGACATAACAGAATTAGTCAATTCCCTTCTTCCCTTTATGATTATATGATTCAGAAGATAGATCTTTGAGGCAGATGTAAACATACCGAAAGGAATTAAAGCCTATTGTAAATATTCATTATTAGTACAAGAATAATCACAAATCACCCTCAAACTGAAATATTCAACTTACTTCCCAAGGAACAGGCATTTTTGTCTACTTTTTACGAGGTAATGAATGGGTTTGAAAGCGTTCTGTTCAGTCGAGTGATTGGTATGTGTTGTGATACTGATATTGGGTATGCTTTTGATACTATATTATTGTTGAGATACCTCAATAATCATTGGTGAATTCGTTAATCTAAGTTGGTTTCCTCTTGCTTAACCTAAAATGGGGGTTCGAGATAAAACATTAATTGTAAAAGCCGCTCGAACGAAAAATCAGTCAGCTCGTGGGTTCCACGCGGTGAAAGAGGTAATGTTCCTGAGTTTGGTTGAACACCTTGAGCAAGAAAGTCGGAATTCTTTGTTCTTGTAATTCGAGTCGAGGTAGATGAATAGCAACTTATCAAGAAATCCTTCGCTATTGATATCAACATTCGCCCTCAGCTGCACGACATATTGCTTGGATACCTCACCCAAGAAACAAATCAAGCCGTCAGGGAATAAACAAAATGCCACCGAAAAAACATCAATCAACGAAACCGGAGCCTAAAACAGTGAGTATTGCTTTTATGCCTTCTCGCTATACTTTGATTTTACCTGTCTCGTGGATCGCATAATGCGTTATTACCTCTGAAGATGACTCCCATGAATGATGTTACATTAACTCAGCTCACTCCGAAATGCTTAAAAAAAAGCTATTCTTGAGGCTAATTTATATATTATATATCTGATTTTTAATTTATCAATTATCTTTTTATTTTCTCCTTGAACCAAAATAAAGCAAAATGAAATAGCTGACTATACCACTATAACAATTAGAAAGGCGATAATGTTGACGAAGCACCATTACAAGCTGTAGTCTTAGCAGATTCATATAATAGAAGATTTGAGGTTCTATGTCAAGATCAACCTAGAGTTTTGTTACCTTTATGTTCAACACCTTTATTAGCTTGGACACTTGAAAGTTTAAGTTTAAGTAAAGTTAAGCAAGTTTTCGTATTCTGTGGTGTACATTCAGATAAAATTAGATCATTTATCGAGTAAGTAAGCCCTGTCTTGTTCATTTCGCTTCTTTCCTCCTCTTGTGTATACGACTGACAGAAGTCACATAAATAGATCATCACCATATAGGAATACCTTAGATATACAATGTTTATCAAGTCAAACTGCTATGTCAGCAGGAGATGCTTTGAGGGAATTAGATGATATGAACGTAAGCTGAGTTTTTGCTCTTGGAATAAAGTTAAAGCTAACATGCGCTTCAATCAGGTTCTCAACGCGGAAAATCCTTTTATCCTTGTTCATTCACCTATAATATCGAATTATGATCTCTCGAAAATGGTAGAAGCTCACAAAAAGAGGAGAGAAGAGGACAAGAACTTTATAATGACTATGGGTGTTGGTCAAGGTGGAAGGTAAGCATCATCAAAACTGATACTACCTTACCTCAATCAATATGGCTAACCATTTTGACGAAAATGCAATTGTTTAGGCAACATCCAGAATCACCAATAATGTTGGTACATCCACCATCATCTAGATTATTACATTACGTACAAAACCCAATATCACCTACACAACCTAGAGTAGCTTTTCCATCACAATTATTTTTAGATCCTTTCCCAACAAATATAGATACATATGAAATTTGGTCAGGTAAACCTTCTTCATCTTCCTCTTCAGCCTCGTCTTCATCTACTGGCGGATATAGGGATTTAGGTATAGATATATGTGAAGCGGATGTACCTGCATTATGTACAGAAAATTTCGATTATCATGATATGAGAAGACATTTCGTGAATGGTGTTTTGACTTCAGAATTATTAGGTAAAAAAATCGCTGTACATTTAGTTGGTAAAGATGATCAAAAATTGTTAGAAAGTGATTTAGAAAATCAAACCCTCAAAGGCGATCAAAGATCAGGTAACGGTGGTACATATGTTGAAAGAATCAGAGATACTAGAACTTTTGGTGAAATAACGTATGTTTTCTGTTCCTCTACCATAGTTAATACTCCTGAAACTGATTTATTCATAATGATGAACCTGTATTAGTCGTGATGTTCTTCGAAGATGGGCTTTCCCGCTTGCTCCAGATAACAACGAACCGGGAGGCGTCCAATACGAATTAAGAGCTGGAAATGTATACATAGCCAAGGATAATGTAGTACTGTCGAGGTCAGTCGAATTAAGGGTTTATTTCTAAAGAGCAGCATAACTGATAAATCCACACAGGACAACCACTTTGTCTGGACCTCTATTGATAGGACCACGCTCAGCTCTCGCTCATAATACCCATATACACCAATCAACCTTAGGCGGAGATTGTACAGTCGGTCCCGGTACAACCATAACTCAGTCATACGTTTTTGACGATGTTAGAATTGGTGCAAATTGTATTTTAAGAGAATGTATAATAGGTGAAGGAGTAATCATAGGTGATGATGTCAAAGTAGGGAAAGGTGCTTTGTTAGGTAATGGAGTGAGATTAGGTAAAGGAACCATAATACCAGAATTCGCTAGAATAGGTAGAGATAGGTATAAAGGTGATGATTACGATTCTGATGAAGAGGAAGAGGAAGACGAGGAGGAAAAACGTGAGCTGCATAATTACTCGTGATGCATCGCGTGGAATTAAGCTGACTTTGATTGCTAGAACAACGACTAGAGGTCCTTGGACCAGATTCTACCGGTTACTTATGGCCTAACGAAGAAGAGGAACCAGATTCCGATTCTGACGATGAAGGAGAAGATCCATATGAACATCCAAGAAACAAACGATTATTACAACTTGGACGACGATTATCAAACTTATCAACATCTACTGTATCTTTATCTACATTGTCCAAAGCATCATCCTCAGAAGCATCATCACCATTATCTGTAGCATCATCAGCATCTACATTACCTGATTTGGCACCATTGAATTTAGATCAAGGACCTAGAGAAGAATTCTATACGGAAGCTAAAGAAAGTTTAGAAAGAGCATATGAAGAAGATCATAAAGTTGAAAATGCTGCATTGGAAATGAGAACTTTAGTCATGGGTGAAAATGCCGGACAAGATGCAGCAAGAGAAGTTATATTAGAATTTTTCTTATCAAAAATCAATGTTAAATCTGACTCTACAGCAGGAGATATTTTAAAACAAACAACGGAGATTTTCGAGAAATGGGGTCAATTAGTTAGATCATTTTCAACATCAGATTATACATTAATCGCTATAGATATACAAAAATTTGTTATTCAAAATAGAACTCAAGGAGAATCATTGAAACAATGGTTTGGTATATTATTAAGAGGTTTATATGATTCAGATACTTTATCAGAAGATGAATTAATTGATTGGAGAGATTCTTCAATATCAAAAGGTGAAGGTACAAATGATCAAGAAGAAAAGAAAATGTGGTTAGAAGTTTATAAAAAAGGTAAACCTCTTGTAGATGTTTTGGAACAAATGGAAAGTGATGATGATGATGATGATGATGATGAGGATGAGGATGAGGATGATGAGGAAGAAGATAGCGATTAAGCTTGATTACTTGTTGTAGATTTATAAGAAAAATATATGCATTGCATTGTCATATATATATTAGAGTAACTATATGAACCACTCATCAACCACATTGAGATGCACAGATGATTCCTGGTAAGCCGGTATGCGCGATCAATATCACATCTGGTCACTCTCATATCGCTTGGCGTGTCAAATCGGCAATCTGTATGTCTACACCCATTACAAGTACACAATTTACACATGAAATTGCAGGTTACATAGTATATATTTACAAGCAACGATCTAGCAAGGATGATGCATTATCGGAGAAAATAAGACGATACGATAATCAGACGAGCTCAGTATAGTGATTGTCGTGAGCTTAATGCAGGAAAGTTGGATAAGATGCGAACCTGCGGAAATTATGGAAGATATGGGATAGACATTTCAATTGAGTTGTGCAAATTTGACATACGGTAGTATACATGTCATGTAGGCTTCGATGTGCGATTCCTATTATTTATCTCTGCCACTATGCATATCAATGATGATAAAATCTAATCTATAAAAAGGAGGTGATGTTGCAAGGCTACTATCAAGAAACTGACTATTATGAATTATAGATTTTTTTTTACGAAACCTATAAGGGCCAGCAGCTAACGAAACCAAGCTTAGTAGGTTGATTATTCCCTACTATACGCACTATTTGAAAGGTATTTATCCGCAGTGAGGAATGAAAATACCAGATTAACGAAGTGCGATTAGTATAGAAAAAAAGAAAAAAAGAGAAAAGAAGAAAGAAAAGAAAAAGAAGAAATGTAATTTAAACGTCAGTACACGGATGTGAGGTGAGACGTTTGCTTCCTTGCTATCAACAAGATGAAAAAAGTTTGGTCAAATTGAGATTATGTAATAAGTGTTTAAATATAGATATTTTGAAGTCACGTGAATCTGTTACAAGTCGATACCGGTTGACGTAACGTTAAAACATCCGATAAAAACAGTTGGAAAGACACTAAAGTTGACCAGAGTTGACGCGATTGTCATGTATCGAGTGGGATGATCCAAAGGAAGGATAGACATTAGCTATAGAGAAAATTAAAATACCAATATGATATTTCCTGCCATATCAATCATCTTTATTTGATTCAATACACGTAAGCTACATCAAGGGAGGCAGGGGGACTTTGTCTTTGCTCTAAGAGTCAGAGAAAATGTCACAACCTCATCCTATTCCTCCCTATCATGGTTATAGTCAAGGATCATCTTCAACCTCTTCTTCATCCTTGACTTCAGCTTCAATTTCAACTACGAATGGTTATTCACATAATCATCATTCTAGTCATTCTCAAAGTCATCATACTTCAAGTCAAGGTCAAAGCCAAAGTCAAAGTCAAGGAACTTATGATGATCCATCAAATTTATTAGCTGTGTATCCATTCATGAACTATGCCCCAACAGCAAGAGGTAAGTTGACCAGAAAATGTGTTTCTACTCTATAGTAGCCGTCTTCCTTGCCTCGATTTTTTTTTAATAGATACTGACTTATACCCCTGCGCATCCTTCTTGATTGTTACAGTCGCTCAACATTTCTCATCTCACACAACAACTTATTTACCTACTGCATCATCATTAGATTTATATCCTCAGTATAACGGTTTCTTCGATAGACTAGATAATCCAACGACTATAGAGGATTGGGCCATGCGTCAAGCTGCTGAAGCAAGACTGAGGGAATCTTTGAGTGACAATAGGAGGAATAGCTATTTATACCAGTGAGTATAATGGCAAATCTTTCTAGTTGAATCTTGAATAAATACAAGGCGAGAAAATCAGTTTACCAATGTGATAACCACAGACCGTTCCCAGTAATTCCTCAAGAGTATGATCAACCTCCTATACCTACTTCCATCTCACAAAACCCATATAACGTAGGCCCGCCCACTCATTCCCTTCCACTACCATATTCCTTCCTTCCTTCTTACCTTCCTCCACAGTCACCTAGACCTACTTCAACAACTCATAATGGTCAACTACATACACCTTCCTCGATGAACGGACATTCTCCTGTGTCCCCCTCTCAACCATTCCGATCTCCTCCTCAACAGTATTTCGAAAACTTTGTCAACAGCACTCTGGCGAAAGCTCAAAATGACCCTCAACCCCCTCAGCGTACAACACCTCCAAACTTATCACAACCTATCATTGTCCCACCACCTGCTCACACTTTTCCTACCATATCTACACCTGCTCAAGCTGGCCCATCGGTAGAAAAGGGGAGAGAAAGAAGAACTTCTCCAAGGAGGATGTCAGCCTCAATGTCCACAATGAGATCACCTAATCCACCTTCCTCATCATCTGTAGCATCGACTCCAACTCACGAAAGACTAATGCCATCGAGTCCTATCTCTTCACCTGATCCGTTAGGGCCGTCGCCAACCAAAAGATCAAGGAAAAACAGATATGATGGAGATAGTCATCGTAGCTCTTCTAGGGATTTTTCACCTTCTTTGAATTCTACTTCAAATTCCGCAAGGAAAACACCAGATATGGAATTATCCTCGTTGAGTATGAAAGATCAAAGAAGTAGTAGTGATAACAGTAGTGATATCGATCAAACTCCTAAGCCTAAAGGTTATAGAAAGATTGTCGAAGTTGTGATTCCAGTACGAAAGAAAACGCATAAAAAAGCAGAAGAGGAGGACGATGATGAAGACGACGACGAATTAGATTGGGGTGAAGATAACGATGGGGACTGGCAAATGGACAATAGTAGATATCGAAGTCCACCGACAAGCTCGGTTGTCCTGCCTAAAGGTAGTGGTAGGACTGGCGAGAGGGATATGAGAAGTAAGTCACAGCTGCTTGATCTGTGAGCATCTTCACTAGCTGACAATCAATGCAGGTTCATGGCAAAAGCTCATTAGTTTGCTTGAAGATATATTCGAAGAATCGGACACATTCCCAGCAAATCCTACTGCCGGCGATTTATCTGGAAGTAGATTTTTCGCTACGACAACGAGAGACGGAACAAATCCGTTGCTATCATATCAAGCTATCAAGAAAATATCGTCTTACGTTACAAGGGTACAATCAGCCAGAAGACGGCAGCAGTCGGGTAGTTCTGATATAGCTGAATGGGACGCGGAGAACATGGGAAATATCTTAAGGTTATTAGAAAGGAATATGAGAGATATGGAAAATTTGATTGCATTCCCAGAAGATAGGAAAGCTGCTTCTGCTACTCAGGCTATAGACGAGAAAGAGAAAAACAAAAAGAACAGAAAGAAAAAAGAATCAAAATCTCCTACTCTTGGTGAAGATGACAATGAGGAAGTTGATGTCATTAGTGAAGATGTCATCCAAAAGCATGAATTGATCTTAGGCAGAGTAAGGGACGGAGTGGTAGCGGCAGAATGTGTGTTAGTGTTGCTGGACTCCGAAGGATTATCCAAACAGGTAAGCTTCGTGTTGGATTTGAACCGAAATAGACTGACAAAACCCTGGTTAGATGTATTCTGAAGATCACCTCTCCGCGAGTGTTAGCATAATCAAAGACCAAATGGAGAAAACGATATTCCCTATAATAGAAGGTCTTGCCGGTGAAAGTGAGTCTGCATCATTGCCGCATACTTGTAGACGAGGGCTAATCAAGCATGTATGGCAAATCAGAAATATCGTCAACTTATCTTGCTCATATTGTTCAAAGTGAAACAATATCTGCAAAAAAGGGCAAAGCCAAAACACTGTCGCCATACTTCTCTCATTCAACCATTTCGACAATAGCTGGTTCCATCATTTCTGCTATTCCCCGATTAACGTCGATGATCAGTAAACCTCAATTGGCATTTTCAGATTCATTAGTAATTCAGACGGTTTACCTTGCTATAGGACCCTTATTTATAAATGAACCTGTATTGAAACGGGGTAAAAAGGACTTATCTGGAAAAGAAGGAGGTGGAGTCATGAAAGGTCTGAAAATGGAAACTTTGGGTTGTTTGAGAGGAGTAAGTCAGCCCAAAAGTATTTAAGAATTGCAGAGCTGACATATGTGTATAGACCTTTGCTCGATATGAGGAACAGCGACAATGGATAGTGGAAGAGATACTCAGTTCATTGGTCAGAATACCTGAGCAGAGTCACTCGCAGAACAAGTTTGAGTACGTACCCAGCTATGAATTCAGGAAGCAACGTATTAGCTGATCTTAATCTCATAGACTCGCCAATGGAAAATCGATTCATACTCTCTCCGCCCTGCTACTTCAGCTCATTCAAGCTTCCGCTTATGGTACCATTGACAGAGTACGCAAATTACACGCTTCATCTGCTGAAGCTGAGATGATGGGATCAAGCGAGAAGAAGGTGGATGTGCAGGAGGAGGTAAGCTAATGCAGACTCGGCATATAGAACAGCTTACAAACTTATGTAAATCACAAAGGAAACGAGAATCTGCGCAGACATCATCGAGAGTGCTTTGCGATCAGCAAGAATCGTTGCTGCTTATCTAGTGCAAAAGTGAGTATAGTGTTATTTATGCTCATTTCTAATTGCTGATATGTCATTGTATATGCTATAGATCTACAAGCACCAAAGCGACCAAAACATCGCATGATACAGAATATAAAGCTATTCTTGACCTATTTTTACGAGATTTGATGGTAGTACTGTACAGACCTGAATGGCCTGCTGCTTCACTATACCTTACAGTGTTTTCTAGAATCCTTATAGTCTCCTTGGAGGATCAAAAGAATGGACCAGAAATCACCGCTGCCAAAGGCATCGCTTTGGATTATCTTGGTGACATAGCTGCCAGGCTGAAAGGACTAGGATTGGAAATGAATACAGATGGGAAAATACCTACCTTGGATGAAGTGAGTAGCGAATTCTTCCAAACATTCAGAAATTTGAATGCTGAAGTCTTTTAGGTAATTGCAAATGTCGATATGCTGGGTCTCAACAGGTTGATTGGAGCACAGGCATCTATCATGACGTTCTTGTCTTCGGCTGCTAGAGAGGATGGTTCCTTGAATGTGAGTTATAATGCTCTGAGTTTCTCACTTAGCTTATCTGCTCTTCAGTCTTCACGAGATATGGCTTCTATCGTTTGGGCTCAAGAGCTACAGGCTGCTGTCAAGAAATCTATATCAGTCGTAGAAAAACTATCTGCAGAGAAAGATGAAGAAGCTCAGGAAACAAGTCAAAAGTTATCAGTTATAACAACAACGCTCAAAAACACCTTGAGAAACGTTTGGATGGGAGATGATGGTTTATTTGAAGTACAGTAAGCTATTTTCATTGCATCAAATCACACGATATGTAATTAACCGGCCCCTACGTAGTGATCCCAAACAAGGAGAAAATGCGACTACAGCTTCTATAGCTATATCTCGGGGTAGACAACTTCAAAATGCCATTGATCCAATTTTATTAGCTTTATTAGGAGTAATGGATAATCCTGCGGTAGGCCTCCGATCGAAAGCTTTAAGAGGTATCGGATCGGTAATTGTGATAGATCCAGAAGTGCTAGGACTTGTAAGTCATACTTATATCGGATCCTTGCTGACTTTGTAGCCTCAAATACGTCAAGCTTTAGAAAATCGATTATCCGATCCTTCGCCAGCCGTACGAGACGCTGCGGTCGAGTTAGTCGGAAAATACATTGTGCAAAAACCTAAATTAGCTGCAGAATACTATCCTCATATCGCTCAGCGGGCTATGGTCAGTTGATAGATAATAACGGAATGCCGAATACAGCTGATATGTCATCTGCACATAGGATACTGGGTTGGGTGTACGAAAGCGAGTCATCAAACTTCTTAAAGGTGTTTTCCCAACTATGGAGTTAAGAGATATCAAAGTGGATATATGCTGTAAAATGGTCGAACTAACCGATGATCAAGATGAAGGCGTGAAGGTGGGATTTTGTTTTCATCTTCATCAGGAATAAACGGAAAAAGCTAACTTCATTCAATAGGATTTGGCAATCAAAACGTTGACTGAACTTCTTTACTCTTCTGGCGAAGACTCAGCTGGATTATTAGTAGATATACTTGGTGATTTCAAGGGCAGTAACGGATTGATCGAAAGAGCCATGGAAGGTGTAAGTCGCACTGGTCTACACAATCCTCTTGATACCACAAACTGATATTTCACTCAGGTGTCGAAAGAATGTGATACTGCAAATCACAAAAACAGATTCGGTCAGACTATTGAAGCTCTCATCACTCGACTTATCGATGCCACTGAGCAAGCAGAGTTCGATTCTCTTTCACACATTCGAGCCATATGGCTGCTTTGTTCAAGTGACCCAGGTCAAATCGATACGCAGAAAGCAGATGTATTACTGTCTTATCTGCGACCTCCTGCCAACGTGAGCTATGATTTACAAGTCCTGGGGGAATTAGCTGACTTTGTACTGCATTTCACAGGCTGATGATCAAGCAACGAACGAACTCCTCTTGAAGGTCTTCCGTAAATGTATACCTCAAATGCCACGAACAGCATCGAGCTTTGCAGCGGATCTAACTAAGAAGCTCATGCCTATGATATCAAAACCTGCCGGAGGGTTTCAAGCTCTTCGCGAGACCATAGGATGCTTTTGCGCTGTCACCACTCATTTGACAAAAGATTGGACTAGGCTGATCAATGTCTTGAGAGCTTGCGAAGGTAAGCTGCGTCATTTAAGCATTGTAATCATAGCTGATCGGGGTTGACTACTCTAGCTAAAATTCGACCTATTCGTAACCAGTTCCTCAGTACTGGTAGTACCACCGCATCAAGTCAAGCTGCTTCAATGATGTTGTACATCACCGCTTTAATCGCAGAAGGTTGCAAGCTGGATAACATCGCTCACGAGGATGACAGTAAGCTAGCTGGTCCCACAGCTTGGAACCGAGGCTGACGAAATTAACTACAGTGGTTGATCTCGAATTGCGGAAAATCACCTCATCACCCATATCTGAACATCTTTACGAGGTCTATCTTGATTTTTCCAAACTCGCATCATTTCAAAGTGCAGCTACAGTCTGTATAGGATCACTTTTTCGCACATACCCTTTCTTACTTCAGAAAGATGAGACTACTGGATGGATGCAAGAAACGTTCAAATCGCCCAATGAAGACAACCGAGCTCAGCTACTTGGTGTCATACACGAATTTCTTGCTTCAGAAGTCGAGAAGCGATCTCTGGGAGGAGAAAAGGCAAAGAAAGGTGCGAAAAAGGATATGGATGTTAATCTGCTAAGAGGCGATGCCAAGGAGTTGCAGGATTCAGAGTAAGCTCCTTGATGTGTTACCTCATGTTTTACCAGTGCTAATTCGGTCCCGATCAGTCACTCCACTACCATCGTACAGAACAACATCGAGCAGATCTTCGAATGTGCTAGATCACAGAATTCAGCTACGCAAAATGCCGCATTAAATGTTTTGAGCTTTGTGGTAAATCAAGGACTATACTCGCCAGTTCACGTAAGTTCCATAATTCGTCATGCTTCCTTCTATGCACTCAAGCTGACTTCAGATGAATAGACTGTGCCTATCCTGGTAACACTCGAGACATGTCAAGATCCTCATATTGCTGAAAGAGCACTCGCTTTACACGCCGCTCTCCACCAAAAACACGCTTCTTTGGTTACTGTTCTTTTCATGGAGTCAGCTAAAGCCTCTTATGCATACCAAAGAAGCTTAACTTCCGAACCATCCGGTCACCGAAACGGTACTGCATTGCTTCAGAGTTGGTACAACCTTTTAAGTGAGAAGAGGGTTTGGAGACATGATTTCTTGAAAGCCATGTCTAGAGCATTTGATAGCGATGCTACCAACGATCTAGTGAGTGATTTATCAAAATACCCAGAATGGCAAAACTGATTATCTGTACTCACCATTTCTCGCTATCCGAATCAGGATCCGGGTTTTGTATTGTATTTGGCGGAAAATCTGGCTACTTTAGAATACAAATTGCAGGAAGAAGCCATGACTACCATCGTATCTCTACAGAAAATAATCTCAACCTGTACCAACTTGATCTCTATAATGGAGAAAGTTAACATACCTTCTAATCAACCTAATGAACCTATTCAAGGGAAAACAATGGCTTTCGGTACTAACGCAGTAAATGGGAATGGGAATGAGCATTCAGTAAAACTTGAAAATTTGGTGAACTCAAGTATAATTATTGGTTTAGCTGTTTTACTGAAAAATCATCTGGTCTATTTATATCATTTACCTGAAGAGTGAGCTCGATCCACCTGCCCATACTCATCTGTCTTGTGGATCATATTTGCTTAGACCACCGAGCTGACTGACATTTTTGTTTTTTTGCGTCAGTAAATGCGCTACTCATGTTCCAGGCAAAAAGTCGACTGTTGGCGATAGACCTACTCAAAGGCGCGGATCAACCGTTTTAGATTTAGGTGGATTACCTTTTGTTAGAGGCGTACATACACTAGAGGAATTTAAACAGTTACAGACTAACGTGAGTGGATCTCTCGTCCATATCTATTCAGCTTGTCCAAAAGCTGCAGGGTATACAAATAGGCTGACCGTCTACCGATGTTCATAATTCATAGTTCCTCAAATTGTTGCACGAAGATGGATCTTTGACTGATCTCCATTAGTTGAATGTGTAACTACGCTTGGCTGCCAATCCCCCTAGTGGTTTTTTAGTTCATTCATCAGCAATATACAATTCTCCTCATCTTTCGACTTTTGAAATTCGTAACTCAGATATAATTCTTAACACTTCTGGGTACCTCAAAACAGTGGGATTGCACAGATTGCTCTTCGTACTTTGGCTTGGCATGTAATATGATGTAACTGTGTATTTATATGTAATTGTATATATTATCCAGACATGACCTAATGATTTGAATATGTGACAGTCAATTAAAACATTTTCTATGCCAATGGGGAATATGGGGAATATCGACAGGATTCTTAGATTTCGCCGCATGTTTAATGGTAAAATGTCGTTTGATAAATATGCATAAGATCCCAGAAAATAAAGAAATCTGTTTCATTCAAAAATTAACCCGACGTCTACTTGACCGAAACTTGCTACAGTACATCGAACTCAAGATACCGATTCTAAGCATCTATGAACGTTCTGATATATTTTTCTGTCTAGCCACGATGTCTTCCCTTGTAGTTTGCCTTCTATCTGCAGGTTGAGGTAAACTCCTCCTTCTTGTATAAGCTTGTACAGCTTGACATTGTGATATTGGGCATGCGTTGAGCGTTTTACTCGTACCAACTAATTTACCAGTCTATTTTTTGTTTTCATTTTCGAATACACCTCGTATCAGTTACTATAGCTTGGGGGGTTTTCTCGGAGAAAAGGTAAAACTAAGAAAGGACAACAAGGGAAACTGGGTTAACTCACATCTGAATTGTATGTACAAGTGGATAAAGCACCAGCATTTGTCAGATATCTATAATAAGACAATTACATTTCAACGATTCTGGTCAATAAAAGCATCTTTATTGTGGTTATGTTCTGACTTACTGGCAATTATATCTTTGTGCTTCCCATCTAACCGAGTAAAGATAACTACCTTGACCACCTTGTTCGATAGTTGCACAAGCATATTGAGAGACTATATATGTATAGATATGGTTATACAAGACAATCACCAGGATGTCAGATATATTTTTTGTTAGCTTAAAGTCAAATTTAATCATCATCTCCATCAACTTTGAAAGTAATTGGACGAGTAAAATCAAAGAATCAACGGCAAAGATTGAAGTCTCGAGAAGAAGGACATATGATCTAGTCCTCTCGTATAATATACTCGTACAGTTAAGATTGACTTGACTTACCTGATAATCTTTTTTTTTTAATTTAAACCTGGACTTGGTTGAGGTTTTGGATTAGTTAAAGATGGACAAGTCTGTTGTTTACCAGTTCCTAGAGGGCTGATCGCATGTCCATTTGTGAAATAAGTACCGGTCTATTATTTATAAAGCGATTGAAATACCAATATAAAACGTAAGCACGCCGGTCAAATTTACACATTTTCTACAAATTCAGTCGTAGAATCACGGCTGCAGCCTGTATTGGCATTGAAAGGGGAAAAAGGGGAATTTCTCTAGGTAACTTTCCAAATATGATGAATATCGGATGATTGATGGATTAATTGATTGATTGATTGAACGAAGGAAAGGATGAAGGACCAACTTACAGCTGCGCCACCACTATAACCACAAGGTAAGGAATTCTTTGAGTTTGTTGAAGATGACCATACTACACAATGGCACAATATAAAATTCAAAAGAATACGAGTCAAGTCTCGTGTCAACGCAAGATGTTTGTTTACAGGTAAACATTCATTTATATAGGAAGATTGGCTTACCACAAGCGACATTAATATCTGATGCTTCAACACTATAATAACTTTCAGGCGCGTTAAAATATGTTTCAAGAACATTGTTATATTGTAAAGGCCATTTTTCTCCTGTTGTAGTTGTACAAGTTGGTGGACCTAATTTCAAAAGGACAAAAGAACAGTAGACGTGTTAGATTTATATTTACTATAAACTCAGCAAAAATGATGATACCCGCGAAACGAACTAAAATATTAATGTGATAATTCTGCTGAACCTAGGAAAGACTGTCGTAGTAGTACTTACAGATATCACGGAATCCTTGGATGACTGAAGGATTTTTATCACATTCGTAGATGATTGTACCGTCTTTACTAGGTACTGTTGACTGTGCGCCGATTTGGATCGATCCTAATAGCGTTATCAGAGTGACCAATATGAGCTGAGATATCATTTTGATGAGTTACCAAATGAAAATGATGGGAGTGTTGTAAAGCGATTATAGAAAAAAACCCACATTATATACTTGTTAGCTATGTTTTATATATATGTATCCTTACATTTCATCTTGTTGATCGTTATCCACTCTATGTTGAAGTCCTCATATTACGAATGAAATACACAAACATCTGTTACTATAGTATTTCATTGCGGTAAAGGATATCACAGTTCGCTTGTAATCATGAAGAAAACCTTGATACGCCCTCACTCCGTCTCGTATCGTTGGAATCAGTACACAACCTCACTAGGCAAGTTGTTTTGTACCTTATCATATCTTTAAAGTACAGTAACTTGAAAAATGCCTATCCTAATATATGCATGTCTACCGACATATATCACGGAGAGAAATTTCGGATCAGCGGATTTCTGTTCAACAAAGTTTATATGGCTGCGGATAAACGGAATGAGACTTACGGCATGTGTAAACAACGATAAGTCACCTATAATTACGATGTATAGAAATCGATAAGTTAGGGTAACTTCCGACATCTTGGCGTGCATAGACATTAACATCAAACATAATGTTTACACAAAAGTCATTTTTACGTTTGGTGACAAGTGAGTCCAGGGATGCAGGAATATAGGACTGCCTGTGACCTACTGCATGACCTTTGTATTGCAGCCTAATCTCAATGAATGCCTCAACCCTTATGGTATGCACTAGTAAGATTATATCATCTCGCTGAGAACGGTGGAGTTTTGATAAGCCGGCATGTCTGGTGTAGTCCAACTCAAAAAGCTAAAGCGGTCTACCGATTAACGTACTGTACTGACAGGTTGTGACAAACATCATTTGATTACAGTAGAACAATTGACTAAATATGACATAAGGAAATACACATGCGAATACAAAAAATTATTGATACTATTACACGAGATGATATGTAAATTGGTGAATGAATTTGATTAATGATAGAAAATGAATATTAAATGAATATGAATAAAATGTCATACTTGGAATCAGCGTGTATATAAAAGAAAAAATGCCAAGAATATGCAAGATAATGAACGAGTGAACGAATTTGACATTCATTATCTATTTCTGAAAACCGAAATTCGAAGATCCACATTACATAGGTGTGAATCCTTTTAATCCAAACAATCGTAAACTCTTCTTCCTTTTTGGTGTTGTAGGCACACTTTTCCAACCATTATTTCCACTGGTTTCTGTCATATCTGAATATTTTTCAGTCTCACTGAAATTGGTTGATGAACCTGTGTTTGAATAGAACATATTGGATTTTTCGTTATTGTTACCACCAGAATAATCATGATTATCTTCTGATCCTTCAGCTGAAGCACATCCACTTGCTGATCCACTTCTACTTCCAGGACCACTTCCTGAACCAGAAGCACTACCAGAATTTGAATTTGAATGCTCCATACTATTGCTATTTCTATTACTAAGAGAATCATCTCTTAGAGAAATAACACTATTCGATCTTCTCAAAGGTAAGAACGACATTGATCTTCTTAATGTACTTTTACCCCATGAGGTTGTACTGATTGGTTTTTCTAAATCAATTTTACTCGTTGATCCTGATCCAGTCAATCCGCCAGCAAAACCAAACCCTATACCTGAGGTAGAGGTGGGTAAAGGTACATTCGATCCAATAGTATCTAATGGTGAATCATGTGGAGGAGGAATGAAATATTCCGTTATACCTCCTGAAGTAGAAGCAGATACTGTCGAGGTTTCAGGTTCTAACGGTTTACTATCTGTTATTTCCAATGGTGATTTAGTGATTGAGCGATTTTGATGATGGTATAATTTACGAGGTGACTCATCAGACTTTGATTTTTGAATTAATGGTGGCATTTTGGGGTTTGTGGGTAAAGGAGGAATTTCATCTGTGGGGGATAAGATGGGTGAAACTGGTGTACTTCTTGCTCTGAGTGAATAAGGTAAAGATGAAGTGAAAGATAAACTTAAATTTTGTTTATTTCTATTGCGGTTATTTTCAAGCTTAAATGATTTACTTCTTGGTGGTTGTGGTTTCTGGTGGTGATATGAATTTGATGATGAAGAAGATGAAGTTGTAGCAGGTTGAGAATGATATCTTTGTCGGCTATTGGGAACCTCTTTAGATCTCATCATTATTGTTTCTTCTTCTAATCCACCACCGTATCCTGTCCCAATATTACCACTTATGGGTCTAAGAGAAGATAATGATCTTCTAGGAGTAATCATAGGTGAATTATGTGAATGGATAGATGACATCGAATTCTTTCTTGAAAAATCATTATTTACTGCTCTGATTCCAGAATTTCTACCTAAAGTACCAAAATCTGAAATAGCAGTAGCAGTTACAGAAGCAGATTCATCTTCGCCTGACTCATTATTATTATTGTTTCCTCTTGTGACTGAACTTACTGAACCAGCTCTTCGCCTTGGGACTGAACTTGAGATTGAGTTGGACAATGGTAAAGTGCGATATCTACCATGAGATGATTTTGTTGGTCTTAATTCAATTACTGAACCTTTTACTTCACCTGTTATTGCAATATCAATAGATTCTCTTCTACTTCTATGATCAAGGAAACTTTTTCGTCTTCTTAACATTGTTGATGAATCTTTACTTGACATATGACCATCAAGATTTTCAGAAGTATTGAAAGAAGGTATATCAGGTAAGAACAAAGTATGTCTTTGTAATTGAGCTTTAGATCTAACTGTTGAGCAAATATCGGAGAATAAATCTGATAAACCTCTTTCCACCAAGATTCTCTGACTATTTGATGCTCTCCTAAGTAAGATAGTTCCAGCTTGGTTCGATTTCCTTTCAGGTGTGAACCCAAATGTTGATTTGATAGGTGATATCAATGGTGTGGAAGGTTTAGAAGAGATGGTTTGGATAATCGTGGTTGATTCTGCCGCTTTTGTATTGAATTCATCCAATTCGGAAGGAGCACCAACGAGTGTATATCTTTTAGGTATAGGATGAGGATTGGCATGAACATCAAAATCACCTGAAAAAGCCGTAGAAGATCTTCTAGCTCTAACAGGAAATGGTGAAACACTAGCTGGTAATTCGAATGGGGGAATAACACTCTCATCTCGAGCTTCGCAGATTGCCGAAGCCCAAACGTCTTTTTCAGCTTCACAAGATGCCGCCAAATCAAAATTGTGGTCTCGGAGTGTAAGTCGGATCGAATGAGGTAAGAAGCCTAAATTTGAATTGCCATTAGCATTGAAGCTTAAACGAGGGAAAAAAAAACGCTTACCTTCTGTTATATCGATAAGCTCGAAGACTTCCAAAGGTAAAAAGTGCTTGGCTTCGTAATTTTTGCCTTTCTTGACTTTGGCCAATATTAGATAACCTCTATACAAGAAAGCTGCAAGATATTTGACTTTTACAGGGGGAAGTAAGGGGGCCAGAGTTGGATGATGGTGAAGGACATCTAATGATCCTATAAGTCTACAAGTACCCAATGATCGTATAAATGCTGGTGTGAGATTTGGATGAGGTTCAAGTCGATCTAAGACTGTAGCAGATTTCACTTCAGCATCTTTAAGTCTTCTAGCTTCATCAGCTTCTTCAGCTACACCTCTCATAGCTCCTAAAGCTCTTTCTAAATCTACTCCAACATCATATCCTTCATCATTAGTAGATTCAGATTCAGATTGTGGACTGGTCGTTCCAGCTGCATCAAGCAATTGTCCAAGTAAAAGTGGATATCGGCAAATCCTTTGGATAGGTGTTATGAGGTAATCCTTAAAATGTAATCTGGATCGATGATGAGAAACTGAAGAACCAGATTCGTCTAGTAGATCTCGCAAAGTAGTGAGAGGTTGACTGCCACCAATAATTTGACATCTTCTCTCAAATCCTTCGTAATCTACCCTTTCAGATATATGCTTAACTAACGTGGTGGCGATGATGGATTCGGCACAGAAGTCTCTGTATAGGCTGAAATGTGTGATCTGATAAAGCTGGTTAGCATACAGGAAGCAGTTGAAGAATAAACAAAAGCACTTACATCATCGACAAAAAGAGCAGCTATTTTTCTTGAAATCCGATCAACCTTTCCAGCAGAACCAAGTTCACCATCTCTGGCATAATCATATCCCAATCCTTCTTCTTTTAGTATTTCAACCATTTTACCAGCGAAAACAGCATGGAATACCAAAAGATCTTCAGTATTTCTAGCTACCATCTTAGCGTTTCTTTCGTTGACTGAAGGTAAAGCTGCTAGTTGAGGTAGATAAACATGACACAAAGTTCTAAGATCTTCCGTATATGCCACTTCAGTTTCAGCCAATTCAAGAATAATCATTATTCTCTTCTCCAATTTCCTTCTCAGTCTATTTTGTTTCGCTTCCCATTCCAATGATCTTTGTAACCTTATAGCAGATAGTGAAGCATCTTTGTCATCAACATCATCGTCTTCATTACCTTCTTTACCACTTTTAGCACTTCTGGATAATGATGTAGTAGCTGAAGATAAAGGGTGTTCTTTCGATGAAGTGGAAGGTGAAAATGCCGCTGCTGATTCTGTGGTGGAAGTATCAGTATTAGTTAAAGAAGCAGATAATAATGGATGTTCGTGATCATCTACTATTATTGCTGAAGCTGAAGCTGTTATCGATGGATCTTCTTTTGACTTTATTTCTACTACAACTCCATCTTGATCGAGAGAGCTTCCGCGAGGTGGAGGATCATGAGGCATAACCATATCTTCAGGTATGATTATATCTACACCACCCGCTGGCAGGGTTCGAGATATGTTCGTTAATCCAAGTAATATGGGAGGTTCGACACCGCTCAGACTGGATCTTCTAGGAGCTATAAGCGGAACCATATCCGATCCTTGGGGATCGGCATGGGAAGCGAAAGGTCGGACAGTTGTAGTTGTTGAAACTGATTGCAGGGTATAATCGGAACGTTGCGGCTGTTGATACGAGAAAGGTAAAGGAGGAGAATCGAATTTTTGAGCCACTTCTTCTGGCATCTTTTTCCAATGGTTCTTGGATCCCGGGGGTTCATATTCTACTTCTATAGGTCCTGATCCAACCGACGCTCTTCTTCGTCTGAATCCCCCCAAAGACTTCGGTCTAGGTACTGCACCTAGTCGCAATGTTCTATTCGGGGAATGAGATTGTTTTTCATCCTCGGCTGCTGATGTTGAAGCTGATTTTCGATGAGTAGCAAACTCAGATACTGCTGGACCATTAGTTATTGTAGCAGCTCGTTTCCGAGCAGGTTTGTTCCTTATTGGTGATTTGGGACGACTAGGTGAATTGTGATGAGGATGTGATTGTACGTGATGGGAATGATGTGTGTGATGAGCTTGAGGATATCGAGATGAAGAAGCTACCGGCATTCGCCATTCATCCGCAGAGCTTTCTTCCGCCTCTTCATTCCTCCTTCTCCTGCTTAATGAAGTATTGCTAAGATTGAAAGAGGGCTTTAGAGGTAGATGAAATGCTTTTCCTTTACCCTTGATATCAGGTTTCGAAGAGCCGGTATCTGGATAAGCTGAAAAAAGAGGTTCGTCCGGTGTAGCAGCCGGTATATTTATAGGTGATGGACGTGGCTTTTCAGAAGGTGTATTTGTACCAGATGAAGCATCATAGTACTGTTTAGAATTGCTAGGTCCAGGAAAATAAGATCCGGGTATGGGATAGTATGATGATATCGAAGATCTTCTACTTGATCCGGCAAAGTCACTTGGGGAGGGTAAAGACTGCTGATGATCTAGTGGTATGTTCGAATTGGAATTGGTATTAGCAGGTCCGGCTTCATTTGGGGGTGGTGATTCTCGGAGAGAAGGTGTTGGGGCGACAGACTGAGGTATAGGTTCCAATGTAGGTATAGCTAACGTTGAGGGGTGAACAACAATTAAGGAGTCCATCTTTACCTGTTCAACTTTACTTTACAAGATCCTCTCTTGAGTACCTTTTCGTAATTTTAAGATCTAATTAATCAAGATTCCGGGGATCAACCAAAAATCATTGGTTAAATGGTGAACGGTTGATGTTGAAGAAGTCGTAATTTGAGGCATCCAGCAATCGAAGATTGAAGGACAGATCCACCGGTCGGTCGAATATTACCATTCAGGTGGACAAAGGAGATCAGGTTGATGTTGCAGATTTAGGTTCAAAGGCAGTTTTATGGTTGCGGTGTTGAGAAAGCGAGGAGAGTCGGGCCGGAGAGGTGTATGAAAGCATATACGTATATGACCAGCATGAAGGGGGCAATGGGTATCAGAAAATTGTTGACGACCAGCGTAAGCATCTATTTTTTGACAACATCGACACAAGCAGAAGTATAAATAATAATGAGAATCCACTCACCGGATATAAAGACCAAACCTCTTGCGAAAGACTCTTGAGCTATTTTCGAGGTGGCGTGTGAATTCACAATGGACAGCACAAGTAGGCGGGATGTTTGATATGAACAAGTTATGTTTATCTAAAAGTAAGACATATCAACCAATAAGTTTTCAATTCTTTCCATTATCAAACTATTTCCGCGAGGTGAACAGCGATTCATCGGATAGTGCAGAGGTAGCAACTGGAAACGCTAAATATCCTTCCGTATGTATGACCGCTGATCATGACGATGAGGATATTTTGCACACAAGTTCTCGCATATTTACTCACCGAGTCATCCTTAAACACCTTGCCAACAATCGATGTAGCTGTACGATGACGCTCTTGTGTCTGTGTAATAAGCTAACTATGTACACTTGTTTAGTTCAATTCGATATAGATGGGAAAGGATGTCCGAAGGAATATGATGTATTGTTTGTTTTGGGTAAACTGTTTTCAGCTGTTTTTAGGATAAACAAAGTAAGCTAATCTCCTTGTAATCGAATCATCAGATATCAAGAGTCATACGGTACATGATATTGCCATCAACAAAGAAATGCAGAGAAGGAAGGACACAAGCAATGTAATGATATGAGTTGGATGTTTAATTAAAACACACAAACAAAGGATCTAAGTACTCACCTCTGATCCTTTAGAATTTCCTGTTTACAAGCACGAGCCCAGCTATTTTAGTTCCCGTTGTCCCGCTATCGTATATCCTTCGCTTCACTTTGCTATTCTTTTGTCGATCGATGTATCCTTCTCTACCCTATTTTCCTTTGTTCAGATGATGAAAGGAAATTCGTAAGCTAATCTTCTATGAAAGCAGATAATTGTGTAATTTTAAGTGTATATGTCGATTGTTGACAGATTCTGATCAGAGTCTAATTTGCACTGTTCGCTTTGTTTACCTTCTACCGAGACACGTTCTATGATCAAATCAAACTCTGTTCTTTGTTTTGTTTTATTTTTCCCAGAGACACCGGTTGTTTCGAATGCCAAAGTTGGTCGGTTGGTTGTTTTTTCAATTTGGTTTGATTATGACGATGATTGTTGATTGTTAAAAGTGATTATATTAAAGATAAAAATAATGCTTGATTGCTGAGCGGCCAAATACTATTATTATTGTTAAATGTTTATTGATACAAATGCCAAAATGATATGATGTATATTTACACGAATGATGCTATTACTTTTAATGCTGCTGAACGAGGAAAAGGAAGATGAAATATATAAAAAAACCTTCTGAACAGAGATGATCAAGCTGAAATGTTAAAGGTTATTAATTAAGTGAACACAATGAATGGTTTAATTTAAAAAAAGGCCAAGCAAAGAGTGTAAATGATAAGAGATCACACAATGGATGATGATGAAAAACTCAGAATTGGTGGTTGCTCATGCGTATAACTTTTCGGTACTTGAATTGTTTCTTTTTTCCTTTTGATCATAATTCATACTAAAATCAATAACGAAATCATTACATACATATACCGTATGGCTTTGCATAGATTACTACATTCAACCTGAATATGTATGTATTTACAGTCACCGAAGGTTTCTATATTTTGTATTTTATTTACTGTACGATGAGAATTGTTATTATTGTTATTTTGTACAATAGTCCATATGAAAGTTCCTGAAAAAGGTTATAAGAGGTATGATTTCTGTTTTTAACGGCATCTTCATGTCAAAGGTAAGAAATCATATAGTCATATGAAAGGAATTTTTACTTTTTACAGTACATGACCGCATCTCGCTTCGATAGCAACTACGTGTCCTTTCCTTCTTGTAAGAATAGCATTTTTCGGACTTACTTAGGTAAAATGGAGAAAATCAGGTTAAGGGTTCTTTTCAACATATTCTCCGATTCTCGAGACTAAAAAAGATAGAAAGTTTAATCTGTCGATTTCATTTCTTTCTCATGTCACAAATGGGAATTCTTGGCTAAGAGGAAAGAGCTTCTTCCATGTTGCCGCGCTTTTCAGGGAGCGGGATGATCCTGGTCAGTCCTTCTCTGCACATGCGTAATGAGATCTGTATCTGCAATTGAACAAATGCAGTCTCTCTCATAGTAGGTGATGAAACAGGATATCGATGAAAAGCTATAAACAGGTACGAGTGATAACTATAGAGATGGCGTTGCGAATACTTATTTTGACAGAACACTTTGTTGCATAAAGCGATTACCGATTTTACAGGGATGTCAAGCTATAACAGCTTTACCGTGAATATCACGTTATCTCGTTGAAAGCGGGATGCTTATTCTTATTTCGCCCTTGTTACCTATCTGTGAGAAATGATATTTTTAGTGCCGTTTAAGCTTTCTCACTGATCACATGCAAGGCCAATGAATACCTCCCATAAGTAAATTTTGACATCTGCGGGTTATAACGATTCTTCCAGAGTGAGATAGTGCTTCTTCTGGAAAGTATATAGGAAATACAGTTCATGAGAGACTTCTCACTTTACAATTTCACAATATCAAACACTGATGAGTAGTAATGCAACCTTTACCAGGCGATATCATCGTTGAGCTTGAAGACGCCGATTTATGGGAAATTCACTGGAATCGAGTGACGCTTATTATTCTGAGCGCAGTTGCCTTTTTCTGCCAAGGCTTCTTTTTCAGGATAACCTCTTCAAACGTAGTATGACGTCGGCTTTAATCATTGAAACCTGAATTCTCATAGCTTAATGACACTAGTCTCGGTATGCCAAAACTTGAATCCTCCGATAAGAGAAACATATTTCCTTACCATCTCTCATCGGCATAAAAGTAAGCTCAATTCTCAGCTTGCTGACCACATTTGGTAGCGGTAAAAGAAGGAAATCCTTCCCTCCGCACCTCCATAAATGTTAACCACGCTAAGACGAGATTAAGTGAGGCTACGGGATATAAAGAAGAACCGGCAGTACCTTGCCTGTAGATTTAACCCAGCGGGCGGTATGCACTTCGGTTAATAGCACTTCATGCTGCAGCTGTTTCACACCATTATATTAGGAACGTAAGACATACATCTAGGTACTTTTCAGTAACTGCACAGTGTCGGAGTGGATTTGACCGGAACCTATGCGGTATCAGAAAAATACCTTGCTGTATGGTCAAGACAAAAATTAGATCTCAGTATGAATGATATACGTATAGCACGGCTTCACTCCATTCGATTGATTCCCATAAAAGTGTCTTTGAAAGCGAATTATACTACTACTACGCTCCCGTTTTCCTTTTTTGAGTTTGCTTTGTTCTTTTTGGATTTGTATCGTACGACGATTTTGCGCAAGTAATCAAGGTGAAATTCGATGCGAATAGAAATCATTCGCCACTTACCACAGTAAATTATTTGGTGAAAATGACGAGATCCTCGAAGAAAACCTCACATATATACCTCAGCTTCCCTGTTAATCTCATGCACTGCCTTCTGCCATTTGACCATGTGATAGTGTGATACTACTGTAACATCAGATTAAAACTTTAACCTACCTTCTCGCTGTAACTAGCGGAGGGTATGCTGCAGAGGGTATCCTATTTCATTTACCGTATACAAGTTGTTGTGTTACCAAATCATCTTTTAAGTCGTGCACAGCAATTAAAGTAATTCACCTTACTAAAGGCTATCTTAGTCCTTTGCGAGAGATGAAAAGGGAGAATTGTGTTAACACCGATCACCTATACTTTAAGTATAAATCAATTAAAGAATTGAATTTCGGTAGGATAATATTCCGCTTGTTATATGCGGATCGAGTTCTATATATCAACTAGTTACACTACTTATGTCAGTTTACAAACGATGCAATGCATGACGTCCACTGATAAAATGTATTTGTCTAGTTGTACATATGGTGTCTGACGAAGAGTAATTTTATGGTTCTCTCCAAATAGCTTCATAAGTTTGACAAAAACTACCTAGTAGAAAAGCCCAACTGCCCCAAAAGGTTGATAAACCAGATTGATAAACTACTCCTGATTTTGATGAATATCCTAATGCACCTGATAAGAAGAATCCGAAAGAACCGATCAAATTCCAAAATCCGACTATTACAGAATGAACGATATCAGCATGTACTTTTTACTCTCATACATAGAGTTCGTATTTGATGATTGGATAATTATGTAATTCCCAACGACAAACGACATAAGAAGACAATGACTTACCCCACCATCCAATTTCAGTTAGATTGGGTAACCACCACTTCTTTTGAACTTCAATCATTATTATCAAGGATGAAATTATGAACCCTAGACCTCCGATAACTAAATCAAGCACAAACAATATATTAGTTTAACTTGTAACGATATCCTTGGAAACATGATATGCTTACCTTGCGGTGTCCAAAAGAAAATATCTATTATAGCTTTTGATCCTTCCCCATCTGAAAAACCCGGTATGACACCTGGTAAACCGGTTCTAATATCGTAAAATAAAAGGCAAATGTATATATTCAGTATACTAGATAAGAGAGTATAACGATGTATTCTTTTCTGCTAACTTACAGAGTGGAAACCCAGAATATGGTAGCAGCGAAGAATTGGACTATAGCCTAAATACTCAAATATGAGCAATTAGCGTTTATTTTCAATTATTGCATTTGAAGACCAATTATACAAACTTACAGCTAAATAACCAAAATCATGCCACATAGGTTTACCCCACCATACAAAACCTTTTTTATCACTTAACCAATGATCTTCATTGTCTTCGATATTGCTCGAGGTATTAATGCCAGATGTTGAAGAATTTGTGGTCGTAGTTGAATTAGGTTCAAGATGCGATTTAATTTCATTTAATGCCAATGTTTTTTTAGGATGTACATTTCTTCTGTGGTTTAACAGTTTCCCTAAAGCAGTACCAAAATTAATCTCTCTACCTCTATCTAAAACTTCTACAACACCTAAATAAGCTCCAATTTCAAATACTGTTCCACCTATAAAAGCTGTGGCAGAAGCTGTTCTCGTAAATGCTGGTGTATATAGATTCGGACGTAATTCTGGGAACCAAACCAAGTAGCCTATATATCAATGATTCCAAACGGTATTATGTGTTAGCCACTATTATACTCAAAGATAATGAACGTTAAAGTAAATCTTGTATCACAATAAATGATTTTAAGGAAATCCTTCTTACTCACCATTAACGACCCAAACCATCGAACCAAAAGTAAAAGCTATAGCTAACCAAAAAGTAATATCTGCATTTAGATGAGGTTTAAATTTCGTTTCTTCTTTTTTTATTCTACCTATTGTAACACTTTCAATCTTTTGAATTTCTCCATCCACTTTGGTTTTTTCTGATTTACTTGGTCCATTTACACCTTGTTCTGTAGTCGACGGCGATGAAGGACCAGCATAATGTATTTTATGCGTTTTAGGTGAATATCTACCTTTTCTTGCTCTTCTAGAAGACCAACTAGCTTTTCTATCACCTGTTTGAGGATCTATAAAAGTTAAATGTGTTGGTGTAAAGAAAGAATGCGGTGTGCGATGTTTATTCAATAACAGCGTTTCTCGAGGTTGTTGATGTTTGATCGGTGCCATTTCGATCAATACTGAATTGTCTTCTTGAAAATCCGTTGTACACAAATGCCTTATCAACTGGGTTGTGAACAAAACTCGAATGAATTTGTTCTAGTTCTGATCTGAGTTTGAATGTGCCAACGTTCGAACACCATGAGTCGTTGGTTCCTGATGACCAATAATCAAAAAAAAAAAATCATCAAGAATTTGTCTTGACTACGACTATGACGATGGGCACTGTGTTTATCTATTTGCTGCATCCGTACTAGATGTACTAATTCCATAAATAGATTTTGTTTACATGTTTACATAAAACTGACATCACAAGCAGCAACAACTGTGTAACACCTGGTCGAATGCTTTTCCACGGTTGTTCACTTTGTAAATCCCCTTTTTGTGGAGGGTCTGTGCTGGAACTATGAGGCACCGCGTACCTGTGATTTCAGGGTAAACAGAATGCACTGATCGTCACTCTTTTTTTCCACTTGGCACATTGCAATTCCAACGCGTTTGTTTTTACTTTTTTCAACGCCTTTTTGTTTTCATGTGTCTGTTTTCATTTAATCTTATTGTTCTTTGCTGTATTTCTTCATACAGGTATTGTATTTCAAATAAACATCTTTCTTTTTTGTGCTTCGATTTAGTCTTCCTAATTTTCAATTATCAATAAAGCAGATCCTGGTGATCAATTTACTTCAACGCTCTTTTGAAACGCTTCCTTCCTTTGATTGATCGCTATTCGTCCTTCCCGCGTCATAGCGATCAAACATTCATTTCTTGGCTTGACATACAACATAACCCACCGCACAACGCTTGGACCTCATCTACTAAGATCAGAGATCATCACAGTAAACTTCTTGTTTAGGCACTTTGTATGGCAAGAGCAATAAACGGTGAGTAAGAGTCTTTTATTTGATCATTGTCGTTCTCCTTGCAGCTAATCTCACATTTCTGATGTGGCTTACCTGTCATCTGTTGCTGACTTCTTGAGCCTTGTAGAACCTTTCTGTATCATCCTCATCAATCTAGTCGGCAAATATAGTCTATTAACTATAACGATAGAAACGCTTTCTCTTATAACCTAATTCAAATTTGACACCCACAAATAATAGCATACACATAACGACATTCACGATGACACGCTCAACATTCCTATTTCTTGCTACAACCTTAATCTCTCTTTTACCCCTCATATCAGCCCAAACATGTAACTCAACCTCACTCTGTCCAGCATCAGCACCGTGTTGTTCTGAATATGGTTATTGCGGCTCTGGATCATATTGCTTAGGTGGATGTGAACCTTTATGTGAGCTGCATGGATTGATCTTTACAGCCGCCATAGAAGGTTATCTAACCTAGTCCCCATTGTCAATATAGATTCATTCAAATCAACTTCATGTAGACCAAATCCGATTTGCCAGTCTCAACAGACTTACTTTACCGACTTAAGTAAAGTTCAAATGAACGGTACGAAATACGATGGTAACGCGACCGCTTATGACTGGGTCGGTGAGTTATTCAGCCTACTCTGTACAGATTCAGAAATCATTACAGCGATCAGACCGCTAATTCTCCATCGATAATGTAGTCAATACAGGTACTTTAGTACCCTCACCAGCAGGCGATGGAGTCAGACTGACACTGAAAGAATCGGACCAAGGTACCAAAATCTCCTCTACTAGATATATACATTACGGATCAATCGATTTCGTATTGGAATCTTCAAAATGGAATGGTGTCGTCACTGCTGCGATAACGATGTCAGATGTTAAAGACGAGATAGATTGGGAGTTCCCCGGATCAACGACAAACAAAGTTCAAACTAATTATTGGTTCTTAGGTGTCGCCAATTGTAAGTAATGAGTTTCTCAAACATAAACGTACCCCCTTTTAATGTGTTACCGAGATTGAGGGTAACCTTTTCCCAGCTATAATTTACTGAATTAACTGACTTATACATCTCGCTTTCTGGCGCATCGTAGATTCCGCTACTCAAGGAGCTTCTTCAGATATCTCTTCTGATTCTTCATCAAATTTTCTCACATATACTGTAGGTTCTCAACCGGAATTCATTCTAATCACGCTGCCGGTCAAATTGAGTACTAGCTGATTACCCTAAATATAGTTTGACTGGCAGGAAGATTACTTGAATTGGATGATCGATGGACAAGTTGTCAGAACTGTATTGAAATCTGACACCCTCAGTGCTGATGGTTCCCAATAGTAAGCTGAACGTTCATATCAGAACAAAGCCCATCGACCAGTCTTACTCTTTCGCTGACAACTTATCTCTTTGATTTAATAGCAAATACCCATCTACCCCTTCGCGAGTTCAGCTATCTATTTGGCCCGCTGGTATCTCATCTTCAGCTCAAGGTACAATTGATTGGGCAGGAGGAATGATCGATTGGTCAGATCCCGACTACGTAGCCAACGGATACTTCTGGAATACTCTCCAAAGTATAAAGATATCTTGTGCAAACGAGAATGACCAGACTAGTACGACGACCGGTTGGTCATACCAAGGGAATGATACTGCTGGTATACCTGTAAGTTCGACCTCATTTTCGTCGTATGGCCCGAATACTGACAAGATGTCTCATTTGACGTTTTCTAGATTGTCGATGTTACTAATGCTTCTACCTTACTTTCCAAGGGTGATATTTCCAATATACCGTTACCAACTTCAGCTATTTCAGCTTTGACAGGAACTTTGATAGTTATTTTCCTGTCGGGCTTGGCAGTGCTCTGAGTGGGGCTTACTTGTTGAGGGCATATGAGCTGCGGATCGCTTAAACACATAAATGTGTATTTTCCTACATACATTGATAGTTATTTGCCGGACAGGTGATCATGTATTTTATCATATTTTGCACTTAAAGTCGCTGTGAGGAGGGGACAAGTTCAAAACCAGGCGTTCACCACGAGAAGGCAAATCTGCTTACAATGATCTATAGCCATAAAAGGGTTCTATTGTAGTAGAATTCACCTAAGAGGTCACCCATACTCTACGGTTGCTTCTCCTACCCTGAAAACGAAACAAACATATCGGCATAAAGCTTGAAGTCAAATTATATTTTTACGGTCCATCTGATGTTCAGTGCCTAATATAGATAACGAGATAAGGAACCAAACAAAGTTAGATTGGTCTCAATTAAATCAAATTACTTGTAAACAAAGTATTCATACTGTACATGAACATACTGTAAACCTCAGCTTTGGACAGTTCGAGCGGTGTGCCAATGCTGCACAAAATGGTTACTTTGCCTGATGTTTGACAGTACAATGCTACTTGAATTTAATCATTTAGAATACTGGCAATAGAATAGCTGACTCAAAGTATCTTCCTCCCACCTTATTGATAGTCAAGAGCTCAACTATATTGAAATTGATACAAGAAAACTCGCAGTTGAGACTTCTTGAGTATATCAGTAATCATGTCATCAAGGACAACATTCATCATCTCCGCAATTTTAGCTTCTTTAGTAGGACCAGCACAAGCACAAAACACGGTAACAAGTGGAAATGGTGCTCAGACATATCAATGTCCATCAGATCCATCTGTGATTCCTGCTTTTAGTAATGGTATTTGTGAGTTCTCAGATTTTAATGTTTAATTGAGGACTAAAGCGTGGTGGTGTAAAGATGACGGAGTATAGTTTTGAATGACTCACCTTTTTCAATTTTTTTGTCTTTTTTTGGGACAGGTCAATCAATCACGTTCACTTCGACAAGTGGAACGACATGGTTAAATACACAAGAAGTAGTCAGTGTAACTTATTCAAATGCACCAAATAGTTATTATTCATCTGGTGCAGGTGATATAACACTTACTTGTCGTGAGTGATTGTTCCTTCAGTTCAAATCATTGTATCCCAATTGCGGGCAGAGTAAGCAGATGAACTGACAGAATACATGGGGTGCGTTTCTTCATATAGTATGGCAAGATCCAGCCTCTCCATCTAATACGATAAGATGTTTGTGCCGCGGTGGTGCTGCTGTAAGTTAGTTTTTCGTTTTGAATTATCAATAATATGAACGCAGTATGTTGCACAAAGGAGAAAAGATTTGAGATTTATGGAACTCGAACTGATATCCCTCTTGGTTATAGACTGGCGATCAATTCGCACAACCAATATCTATATATACAGGAACAGCATATACAGAAACTTGTCCAACTATTCAAAGTGATAAACCACAACCTAGTCCAGGATTGAATTATAAGAAAAAAAGACAAACCCAGAAAACTCCGGAAGGTAGTAAGTTTGAAACAAAAAGTCATCTTGCTGTTTTGATACGAGTACGATACGAGTTCTGATTCTGTTATATCTATCTGATTTTTAGGTGGGCAAATAGCATGTCCAACCGTAGGAAATGAATATTATCTTGGAGCAGTTTCTTATACTTCTCGAACAGATGGTAATATAGCTCCAGTATATCAATGCCAGTGAGTATACATATACAGTAATGACTCCTTCTTATGACAAATGAGATTCCTCTAATTTACTCGAGGAAATATTTGACTTTGGCTAACACTCATCTCTCTGCAGGTACAGATCACTGACTGATCCAACAGAATCAACTAAAATATGCAATTACAACAATGTATGTTACTTTTTAAAATTGTTTCTTTTTGTGTCGCGAAAGGAACATAATATTGACAGAAGGAAACCTTTCCATTTATGATCTATCACTGTGTAGTATGGATATTCGAATACAAATGACGTTGGTTTATGTCCGGACCATTTATGTGAAAATGTTCAACCTATTACAAGAAGACGAAAAAGAAATTCATTTTTCGATTTACCTCAACCTTCCGATCAACGTCAAACTACAAGAGAAGAAATACTTGCAAGACAGAAGAAACGATAGACAAATCCCAAGATCGTCATGCTATTATAGATAATTTGGTTCATCGTTGATTTCGTTAGATGAAGAAGTAGTTTTAGATACCCTATTTAATCTATCCATATTTTGGGACGACTATGTATATGCCCAATTCGACCGCTTTTACGAATTTGGCAACACGGTATACATCGATTATCAACGCTAATCATGTGATCAGCTCTTTCCTTCGCGTATTATAGGTAACAGCCTGTTATAGTAAGCACAATCTAACGAGCTTTCCGTATGATGTGATGATGAAACGCTCTAAGAACAGGTGGAGTGAATTGCTTGGGGGAATCGATTCCGATTTTGATTGTATCTAACATATGCGGGGTATACCTAAAATACCACAAGTATTGCTTTTGATCCATCCGATCAATGTGGACTTCCCCATTTAGGTTGTAAAGGTTTAAAATACTGATCAATGGTCGTCTGATTTGGGTCCGTGACGGACTCCGTAAAGTCGGTCTCCTCAGATTCCTCAAACTGCTGAATTTGCCAATTAAGACAGTCATTTGTATATTTTCCACAAGGACATTCCCATTCTTGTTGATTTGCTTTATTTTTCCATTTTATACCATATAAACAAGTATCATAAACACTATCATAATCATCTAAAACATCTTCTTCTCTAACTTCTTCAATAATGATTTCTTTATCTTTATGATTAGGTAACATGAATGAGACTGGCCCTTCAATTTTAAATATATCAGGATCCCAGGCTACTTCAGCTTCCATCGCACCATCTAAAGAAACTTCCACGCCGTGAAATATATCTCTAAGTGATTCTGAAAGTGGTTTTTCCGGTCCATTCTCATAATCTAAGATTATCTTTGTACGATCATGCCGATTTCTATATTGCTTTTTCCAAATCATCAATTGAGTAATCAACCCCATTGTAGTTTTGTTATCGATATCTAATCTAATTGTATTAACTTGATTATATTTCCGATCAGAACCAATCTCAAGAAAGAAAGGTATTATTCGATCTAAATCACTTCCTCTATCTAACCATCCAAATTGACTTTCATATTCAGGTCTTGTAGGTTGTTCTAAGCATAATGTCTTGATTGAAGATAGCTTGATGATCATACTGAATATGTGTATATTTACATCACCAGATTGATTTTTCGGATCATCAGCCGGTGTAAGGCAATGGGCTATTGATTGTTCATCTATAGATAAATGTAGAAGATTAGGAAAGATCCGATCGGATGTATGTTTCATCCATAATTCTATTAATCTATGTAGCCTAAAATCATCTTGATAATCTAAAATCTCCAATTTCTTCACATGCTTTGTGGCTTGGATCGCTCTTTTACCGAAAACAGGTGTTTTAGCTCCTCTTCTCAATCTGATTATATCTTTTAACAGCTTATATAGTCCATCTTTTTTCACCTGGATAGTAGAATAAACTATAGGTAGAAGCTCTTCATAAAGTTGTTTATTTACTGATAAAAGTGTATGAGGATGATCATTTTTTAGAAAATGAAAGATACGATATTTGACACCTTCAAGACGATCTAACGAATTGATGATGATGCTTGATGATATAGCTTCAGCTGGTTTGAGAAGTGGTGCAGCTTGGTTGAAGACTGGTACAGATCGAAAATCGAACCATGACATACTGATGTTGTGATCATGATATCCTGATCGATGGGTGGTGGGAAACGAAGTCAAGAGAGAGAATTATTCAGTAAGAACATAATAGTCAAGGAATGCGAACAATGCTTGAAGTTCAGGGTCCCTCGATCACATTACGTGACCGGAATTCAGAACCTCCACTGTGTAGGTCCACCTAAAGAATTGAATTCATCAACATGCATAGGCTCAAATATATCACAGCACAGTATGCCTCGAACCGGAATACAGTATCGACCACGCCGAGAGGCAATACGTATAAAGCAGGAAGCCTTCATAAAATCGTTCTTGAACTTGAGATCTTCAAACTCGATATTCGATCATGTCTTTTATTTTGTTCCAATTCTGCTTCAAACTAATATTTTCCTCTTGATTGAGACGTCTTTGGAACGCTTCTCTTATACCTAAATCATCAGGTAGAACATAGGAGAGCCTTGAGACGGATGAATGAGGCGTAGGGTGGTTGATGCGATGGGCATGCGTGATGAGACACTTTACGATCGGCTCGATTCTTGTTTCCGTGATTTCAACCAAATTTATCTTGAAGCTTGGAAAATTCCGATCTCGCCATAGGAATTGATGTTCTAAACGAATTGTTGTCAGGTATTCACTTTCGACGTCAGCGGTTACTTCTAATGCTTCCGGATAGTCATCCACTTCGAACATGTTTCTGATCAATGGTATATAGTAGCATAACGTTTTAGGCCAAGTGGTATGGAAAGGATAGCCATCATATGGTAAAGGTGGATATTTGGTACGATCCCTGATTTTACTGTTGTCCCACCGGGAAGGCCAATCCAGTTCGATTGATTTGAGATTTTTACAATGTTTAGATAGAATGTGGAAGATATGCTCTGAACAATTCATCCTATTAAAAGTCCATGTTGATTTCTCGCTTATATCTTCTATTAAATACGAAACGGCCGTGTCACAAAAGTGAACATGATGAACATGTTTGAGGGACGTCATCAATCTTGATTGAAGTGATCGATATGTTGAGTCATTGATTGGAGAAAGTAACGGTACGAGATGAGAAAATGTATCATCGTCCACTTGATCTCCTCTGGCATTAGGTTTTCTATCGCTGACTTGAACACCTAAAGTTCGTTCTATAAAGGATTCAATGTTGTGTTCCGTTAAGATTATTCGTTGGTATACTTTGGGTATATATTGGTGATAGAATTCCCGTTTGACAGCAACTAACGAGACTGGTGATATATCTTCGAGTATCTCAAAAATCAGTCGATGTACAGGTAGAAGATTTTGGAATGTCTCCGGAGTGATGCTTTGAGAGAGAGTATTGAAGTCCATTCTTAATTGTGGTATACTATTAATATCTGTTCAGTTCTTGTGTGAGGTGGATGTTTAAGAGTAAGAAATGTTGTCAGCTAAGATATTCCTACCTGACCTAATGTGTTCGTATGCAATAGTGCATGAAATCATTTTTGAATAAAGAGAAAGTGTACTGTTGTTTAACCTTGATCCCGATTCGTATGGGAATAAGCGTAACTTGTTGGGTGTGCGTATGTCATCTGTAATCTGTACTTGTAATGCATAGAAATCCAGCTTTTTGATAGCGTCGGTCTTATCGTTTCGGATCCGAAGATCACTAGTCATTATCAAGTGCACTACTCAATAACCGTCTTCATCCATCGTGGAGCCAACATGAACTGAAAAGATACTGGATTTCAAGGCAATATACTACCACTACTCTACTGCTCATAATCATTCAAGCAGATACTCTATTCAACTTGTACCATTTTTTGAAAACACACATTGCTTCATTACGTAAGTACATATTGCATCGCGTTATTGACCCTACTTTTGGTTACCTCAAAGAGTTGCAAGCTTGGTCTGGTATCTTTCTACCATCATATAGTAAATTTCCCTCATCACCAAACAGAGCTATTAAGAACAGCATGACCTCGATAAATCCCTCTACAATCCTGAAAAGGATACAAATCTAAATTCAACGATGTCAACTGATGATCTGACTAATTCTCTTTCAGTATGCGAAATCACTAACATCGATAAACTACAACCCGTTCATCATATTATACTCGACTATATTCAACATATTGATCCTATCACATGTCTTAGACTCTCACAACACCACTACAAAACACTTATACCCGCAGTTTATGAGAAAATAGAATTGACTGGACAAAATGTAGATAGTATGATGATTGGTATGACGGATGTCGACTGTGAGAGGTTTAGACGAGGTCAAAGTAAATTACACGCGTTAAGACAAATCAAAACTTTGAAAATCGAAGATTCACAATCAGTTATAGCACTTCACAGATGGTATAGGATATTCTTGAGCCTCAAGGTAGATATTGACGTGAAAGGCAAAACACCATTTGAGGGTGTCGAATATCTAGAATTGGGCTGGAAGGTACTGTATGGTCACGTAGCATCTGTCGATTCTTATAGATTAACTTTAATTGAACACCCCAGCCCTGGTAGACGACTTACAGGTAATCAGAAATCTGCAATACAAATCCAAAATAATTATGATGGTACAAGTCATGAAGTTACACCAATACATAATGCTTCATTTCATGCACTAATTAGAGGATCTTCTGGTGGTACATCTAGTAGAATTAGAAGGCTATGTGTCGAATGGGGAGATTGGAATAATATCTTAGGTGGTGATGTGGAGATAGTTTCTGGAATTGGATCAAGATTCATTAGAATACTGATAAGAAGTCTAATACTATTGAGGGAAATCAACATATTCGCACAATTTGCAAATATCGATAAATACTGCAATCTCATTCAATTTAGAGTATACTGGTTCTGAATTACCTTCTTACACGAAAGATACAGATATCAAATTCTATATCAATATAGATCAAAGACGTGTCTCCAATGAAAATGATGACCGTCAAAAACAATATGATAGGAATCTGTTGAATGGATTTATAGATATATGGTTTCTTTACAAACATTCTATATCAACATATACAACATGCTTTAAGGACATTATTCTCTCTTTCCATGACACCATACCTAAATCAAAGATAGTATCATCATTTGAAGTCTTAGATAAACATCTAGATACGATTTGAAGATGGGACATCCATAATCCTTCACCTCAATCATTACAACAATCGACGGACATACTCAAGTTTCAGCAGTTCAAACAGTCTTGGTCGTTTCCTCCGGAGTGAAAAGATGCTATTTAGACCAAACGATTCTGGATTAGGCACAAAATGTGAGTCCTCATAACATACATAAGATGACTATATACATTCAACCATTTTTACGAAATAACTAAGAGTTTGAGACCTTTCGAAGAGAATCCTTATTATCCATATTCACTAGATTAGCCAACCTGTCGTAAAAGTCAAAAACGACTGTAACTTGGACTTACCGATGTGACTCTGCTATCATCAATATTGATATTCTTTTCACCTGGTTCTACATTTACAAGGCTTATTACGAATCTCCAATCTCTCTTGAAAACTAGCGAAAAGCTCTTGATCCTTTGTTCCCACCTTGATCTTCAGAGCCTTCATTGTATGACCGTGATGTGGAAAAGAAGGGATGGAGTAATTGATAGGAATTGACTCAACTTGATAGTCATGATCTTCCAAAAGCGATGCGAAATGTTGCCACGTTTTCTCCAGCGAACTTGTTGTATTTGTGGATTTTGCAGGTGTAAGTTCTATAGAAAGTGTCAAGTCGGAATAATTCGTAATAGCCTCTAACTCAGAAAAGATGTGTTCGATCTTGCCAGAAGGCAGATGTATGTTGATATGCTTGATGAAATCGTGTTTGGCTATTTCTACTAATACGTCCCTCATCCCATTCTCTATGGCCCAATCGATACTGAGGTCATCTGCATCTTCTGGCTCATAATCTTCAAAGTCCTCTCGATCCCAATTTATAGGCCAATCTAAGCATACAGTATTAGGTTCTCGGTCTTGAAAGATCACTTTCAGGAATTCTTGCAGTCTGTGATTGTGTGGGAGAGGATACCAACTATTAGGGTCGCCGCATACCGCTAATGTAGCAAGTTCTCCGACTAATGATTGACCCAAATGTAAGTGCAAGATATTAGGGAAAAGAGGCGCTGTAAATATATAACACTTCGCTTGATCACAGTGTTGGCATTCACATTGTTGATACTGAACATCCTGCATGAACTGTATAGCACCTAAGGAATCTTGAAAGCTAACAAATTTAGTGTGTGATAAAGCTTCATTTTTCAAATCGGGTAAATCCTCTTCCCAAGCAATATCGAGATCCGGAATCGGTTCCTCATCCAATTCCGTTAAGTCTTTTTGATCTAGATACCAATAATCTTCAACCTTGATATTTACTCCTCCAGTGATACTATTGTAGTTGTTTCCATTAATTGATATTTTCTGGTAAATGGTCGGAATCAACTCGTTATACATATGACTACATGTTTGAATGATCGTAATTGGTATTTCTTTCTTCAGGATATCGAATATTTGATAATGGACCGGATGAAGTTTTCTAAATCCTTTAACAAAATCCGGGGTTGAACGTTCACATATCGTACAAGTGCAGAAGGATGTGTGTGAGGCTGGCGTCATGGTCGACGGAAGGAGGGCGTGATAATATCGCGATAAGAGTCTAAGGATCAGTGTGATGTCGGTTGACTTGAAAGAATCCCTTGAGAGAGTTTTGCTGAAGGGTTTAATTGAACATACTTGAGCTTGTTGAGTTCCTGAGCCTGTTAAGAAGAAAATAAAGGAAAAGGAAGATGAAAAGTTTGTTTGAAGGATTCATAAAGTTGACTCATCCTTTCCCATCAATTTTTCAACAATTACGCATTGACCTCCTGTTCTGTGGCACGATCAGGAGAGAATTTCGGTACACTTCCCTTTTTGAAGAGCATATTTCTGCACGGTTCCACTCAAGCAAACGATAGTAGATAGTCTCGAACAGATTCGCAAAGCAACCATTGGAGCCGTATGGCAAAACTCTCAAATTACATAGTACATAGTTGAGTACATAATTGAGTACAATCTACATATATATACTGTATAGGACGATTAGCTAGGCAGCCGAAATTTGTGAGTTCAGCTGCTCACTGGTGATTTAGAATTTACATTGACAAGGCTTCTTACGAATTTCTACTCTTCTTAAAAACATAGAAAACAAGTCTCGATCTTCTAAAGGTATTTTCTTGGGAAAACTTTTCATGATCTTTTTATGGTTTTTGAATGAAGGTACGGAGTATTTGACAGGAAGATCTTCAATGTCATTCTCATGAAGATCTGGAAGATTCTGGAAGTGGTCCCAGATGCTCTCCAAGATAGTTGTACCACTTACACCTTTATTCTGGTGTTTCTCAGTATAAAAGGTTAAATCTGCTTGTTTCGTGATTTTCCGTAAATCGGAATATATATGGTCCACTTGGCCGTATTGGAGATGGATGATTATATGCTTGATGCAACCGTATCGTGCGATCTCTGATAAAACGCCATTTATCCCGTTCTCTAAAGTCCAATCTCCATTATAATCGTGACTTTCATTGTTTGGCACCAGTTCAAAATCCTCGAACTCCGAATCTTCAGGCAAATTTATACAGATCGTGAGAGGTTTTCTGTCTTCGAGAAAGACTTCAAAGAACTCATCCATTCTAGTAGAATATTCCAATGGTTGGTCGAAATGGGAATGAATTTTTATAGCTGCCGATTCGTATACCACCGAAGAACCTAGATGAAGGTGTGTTATATTGGGAAAAATCGTTCTTTTGAAAACGTATTCATTGTAATCTTCACAGCAACCACAGTGATCGTAAGGTATCGAATCTTTCAAAAACTGAGTGACACAAATGTCGTCTTGAAAGCTAAGAAACGTGGTATGTGGTAAAGCCTTGTTCTTCAAATCTGGTGAATCTTCGTCCCAAAGGTTCTGTACTTCTAATTCTTGGCGACTACAGTCCAATTCTTTTTGTTTTTCTCGGTACCACCAATATTTGACTTCAATATTAGCTCCACCAGTGATGCTATCATAATTTTTACCGTTAAACCATATTTTTTTGTATAAGATTTTGACCACATCTTCATAGGCTTGCCAGCAAGTTTGCATGATAGTAAATGGGATTTCCTTCTTGAGGATTTCGAAAATTTGATAATGAACTGGATGAAGGGTCTTGAAGTTTTCTTGGAAGTTCAAGTCTGCCTGAATGGCTAATCGCTGAAGAAAAGAAGGCATGTTGTAGGAAATTTAGGATGCGATCGGGATATGAATGCTTGATATCGTAGTAACTAATTTAGATCTTAAACCGAATATATCTGGCTATAATACGACTTGTGAGTACATAGAAAGATAAAGTATCTCGAGTAATTCAATACGAAAATACACCAGCTTGGAAAAAGCTTGATGGATGAAGGTAACTCACTTTTGCTTCGCAATTAAAAGAGCTAACATCAGCTCACTCCCAAAGCGACTTTTTCAGGTAGCAGTGGACTAGCTGTATGTATGTATAAGCCGAGATGGAGGTAAGATGTAGAGAAGTTTAATCTGTATTGAGGACTTAGGTTGATATCAAAGGAATGGATAAAAAAGGGAGAGACAAGAAAAGAGAATGTATACATAACTTGGTAAAGTTGTCGTGTGGTTGATTCAACCTTTCCCATCATTTTTACACATCAAGTTACCATGTTGGCATTCCCCTCCATCAAATCATGATAGGTTCAGGTACCATCAATGACCAATTGTATGCATTATGTTTTGACTCAAGTGCAGGTAAATTCAGTCATAGCAGGGTAAAGTGTTATGTACATTTTGTGCATAGATAGTAAACGAGACATATAATGAATATGCAGAAATATTAACAAACCGATGCGAATTTGCGTCAATCAACCCAAAATTCTGCTTGAGGTTATATATGATAATGCTATTGTAGATCAGCATGACTACTCCTGTATGTACTACCAAACAGTCTACTCAAAGCAGGAAATGGTGAACTTACCGAGTTGATTGTCCTTTTCAATTGCTCGTGACTAATTAAATCATTGAATCTCGTTGGGATAACCACACTCGCAGTTCTCATCAGTCAATCTCAGTATCCTTAGAAAACCATTCTAGTCTTTCAGAAATCCGGGATATCTTTGCTCTTCATTTTGGTATGATTTGCTGAATGATAGAGGTATGTTGTCGATACTAAGAAGTACATTTCAAGTGGTCAGTATAGTCTGAGTGCTTCATAGCTGACGTGATACTAGAAACCTGTTTTCCCCGGAGCTTACACTGTATTTCCTCCGACTTAAAGAACTTACATAGGCAGTAAATTATGTGAAATAGCGATCGAAGTAATTCCTTTTTAAAGATTATTACGAGTGAAGGTTGATGATTTGTGAATAAAACTCTATTGAGGATGCAAGTTGATTGTACTCGTAAGGAATGAACCAAAAAACAGGAAGGAAAGAAAGAAACCACATGCGTCTGAACGAACACAGTTGTTTGTTTTTTTGAGTTTCCTCACCCAACTCAGCCAAATTGTGTACTTAGCACCCCTTTGGATCGTTTGACAGAACGCATCATTTTAAATCTTGTTTACATGCAATATATTCACATATACATATACATATACATACATGGTCACATAAAGCCGTATTTGTTTTCGCTATACATATACGGTAATTGAAAGGGTTTCTCTCGAAATAAAACGTCGATTGATTTGCTTCTACCAAACGTGAAATGCTTCTAGACTGTCTTCCTATCTAGTGATTATATAATCTCCCAAAGCTGCCTCTCACCGACACAAGCTCCTATAGTATTAGTCAGCTTGATGTTTGCAGGAATCTTGAACTCCTGGATATCGTTCGTGTTGACTTACCTAAATCCCTATTTGTCGGTGGGCTTCCGTTTACCATAACCACAAGGACAATCCCAATCTAAGTCTAATGCGTCTTCCCGTGTGAAGATTACATGTTGTATCCCATTGATTCCAGCAGGAGATTTAACTACGAGAAGCGACTTAATTTAGTCATCATCGAGATCTTTTTCTTTTGTAATGATCACCGACAGATTAGACAATCGCTTCTTATTCAGTCGAGATTTATCAATGATTTCAATCAGAATATTCGCCAGTTCCACGATATTATACCTATATATTACGTCGTTTGAGATATCCAGAGCAATAGGTACATTCTCGAGATAATGGGCAGCTAGGCGGGGAATTATAGTTTGGATTGCTTGTAGAGAAGTGTGTATCGTCACTTTTGTTAGGTGGTCTAGGCATTCTCGGAAAGTAACATTGAAGCCATCCCAAAAGGTTTTGAGCTCAAGCAGTCTTTCCTCTTTTTCTTGTGGAGATTCTGAATGAATAAAATCACTGCTATTTGGTTTTCGTCTTTGAGGCATCTGAAAGCATAAGTGAAATTTTGATTTCCACGGCATATATTTCCAGATAAATGTTTCTAGACCTGAGAATCCAGCTATTCTCACATACAGTGATCTTTTTCCCAATTGGAGAACCGCTTTACTAGTAAGTGAAATATGATCTACCTGAGAGAGGATCGCTGAATATTCCATATAAGAATCTTTGGGACCAAATAACGGTTGAGCATCTTCAATTGCGAGAATTTTGACATGATTCAAGGGGTGTTCGTCACCACTACTCCAAAATGCTATCTCGCATTTCTGAAAGAAATCTTCTGTATTACGAGAATTGAGATAGAAGTGTCGGTATGATGCTGGAATAACTTTGTTGTAATAGTGACGGGATACGCGTGACATAGTTTTTGGAACCATAATTTCCAGATTTGTAAGGACGTAGTAATGAACAGGATGAAGCTTGTCGATGTTTTCGATCTTCATGTCGCTTGCATCGTTCTCCCGATCGACGATCTTGAGGGTTTTTTTCGCTGGATCTGGCATGAGGAGATGATCAGAATTGGTGATTCGTATACAGCTTGAATAATATACCAGGAAATGTGTTGTATTTTGGGGGGGACGTAAATCACCTGGATGACAGCAATCTATGTGGTTTATCACTACAAAATACTCAGACTGTATACTGTATCCGACTTGAGCTATATATGTATGAATGATAATGAAAAGGAAAACAGATATTGAAAAGGTATGAATAACATATCATTGATTGGAATCGAATATCATATTTCATGGGAAACACGTATATATTATTTGACCCTCCTTTGGTATACCATTCATCATTGATGGAAATAAAAATAAACTTTAGATTATCGTTACCATCAAAAGTACACTCAACCACCATCATCAAAACACACATGGATTATCGTAAACCCAATATTTCTCTTGATTACCTTGAACTATACTAAAAATGTTTGTTCAAAATCTCATTGTTCATCCAATCATCTCTTGACACTCTGACTTTGCCATCTATTCAGATCATTGTCTCTACTTCCTCAACGCCATATTCCAATAACGAAACCAGATCCTCTCCTCATAAGGACATTACCGCAAATCAACACGAGCTGAGCAATCACACGGACATAGTCAACAAAATGCCCATATCTATGTTCCCAGTTCAACATCTAATTTTCGATATACTCGAATCAGAAATCCCCTTGACACTCATCAGGGTCTCGAGAAATCTATATAACCAAATCATTCCCAAATTATACGCTAGGGGCCACATTATTCTTTCAAGGGTTAATGATTCAACACAGACAAAAGCCACAATCGGTTACGAACATTACCAGTTCACCAAGTATAAAATTTAGGTTCGCTTTAGGTAAGAGAAAATTAGAAGCTTTGTCCCATGTCAAAACACTCACTTTTATTGATCGGGAATCAGCCGAAAAGTTTTGTAAATTGATGAAGTTATTTGCTAATGGGGTTTACGGATCAACAAAATCACCACAAGTTTTCCCATCAGTTAATCGCGTTTCACTTGGCCGACCTCTCGTTGACGTTCTCTTTACAGCCTTTGACGATTTGAATAGACCAGAAACCATTAAAGTCATTTTATCAGTATGGATACCAGTATTTTTAGGTGTTTTAGGTATGCATTGTAAAACTGAATCAATCGCTATAGATTGGCCTTCAGATTGGTCAGGTGATAGAGATATCGGTTTATGGGATGAACCTGGTTTACCTTTTGCTGGAGATTCATTTTTTACAATGTTAGTTGAATTAACAAAAGTCGAAAAAATCTTGATCAACGTTATAGAAATGGACTTACTGAGTATTTGGCTCAATTTCATGGAAGAAGATCATAAAACCGAAGTTATTATTAATGTACTTGTAGATGGAAAAGAAAAAAATGATACGATACTTTATGAAGTTGAAAACCATTTTGGATTTCTCACCGAATCTTTTGGTCAACCAAAAACACCAAAGAAGGATTTGTTATCAAGATTAACTTATGTTTTACCTGAAAGAGAAGGGTTGTCAGAAGAGCTTGATAAAAAGTACCAAGAAGCTGAAGATGATGATTTATTTGTCAAATTGGCTGAAATGATAATTTTTAGAGATGACGATGATTTAGAAAATTACTTTGAAATGGAAGATGACTCTACTACCGAAGAAGCCCTAAGGAAATTAGTTGATGCGGTATAGGGGAAACAATAAAAGCATTCAATCTCTATGTCTAAGTATTGTATATGACAATCCATGTATATGTTTATCTATGTCTCTATAGCTTGTCAAGCATCTTCGATGATCAAGCTTATATATTATATATACAGGATAAAGTCTTGTCCGTCCCATGGGAAGCAAAAGTACAAGAAATTATTTTGAGATACTCAATACATCTGAGGTCGCTATAAGCTACATAGTAATATCCGTGTATTTCTCTCAAGAGATGGTACTAAAATAAGGGTATATCCGGGACCATTGGCATCTATAGGCTACTTCGTGTTATTTCAAGTCCCGTTTAATATCTATTTCTTTGCCAAAAATGTCTTTTTGGGGTTGTTGTATAACCAGCTTGCGACATCATTGGACCTTGATTACCTACATAACCACCATTACCAGCATATGAACCACCAGCATATTCTCTATCTGTTGATCTTGATCTCGAGTTTCTTCTATGTGTACAAGTTTCAAAACAGACTATGAATGTTGAAAAGAATAATATGATTGTTGCTGCTAAGGTTAACCAAATTGCATTGTGGAAACTTGCGGTTGATGAGGTATTATCATTAATCTCATGTTTGATTATACCAAACATAACGAAATCAATGACCATTGCTGCTAAAGAAACTAAAAAGGCTAAAAATGCTACTAATGCTGCGAATAGGAATCCAACGTGGTCTGATAATAAGGCGATTATGAATGAGATGAAGGCGAGACCTGCAAAAATTCTCAATATTTAGTAAATGCTCAAAGACAAGTCACACAGATTAGAAAGAAGGAAGTGTGAGATATAGCTGTTCACTTACCTGTAGCAACTGGATGTAATACTAAAGCTTTCGTAATATGCTCAAGCTTGTCATTCACATATGTCCAATCACTAACTTCTCCTGAAACTGACGCAATGTCGTAACCTAATTGACGGGCTGAGCAACCATGGCTTCCACTTCCCTAAAAGAGAGATGAATTAGTATCAACGATCTTCACATCGACTGAGCTTTAGATACCTAAATAATATATCTACTTACACTTGCATTTGTGCAGTAACCGAATACACCAAAGACTAAATGTTGGCCATTTGTTCTAATATCAAGGAAAGATATTTGTCTGAACACTGGTGCGGAGACTGCAAGAAAACAGAGATGAAAAGTTTAGTAAATATATGGATTTACGACTTTGAGGGTACCTCCAATAAGTGTCTTGTGATTCACTTACGTGTTGACACTAGCAGTAAAGCGAATGCTGCAAAGAGCAAGAATGAACCACACTGTATTCCTGCTGCCATACTGAATGAAGTTATGCGATTATTTTATTTTCTTGAGAATTACTTTACAGGCGATGATGATGTTCACAAAAAAGCGACTGAGGTAGGACTTGTATCGTTATATATGATGAAGCTGAGTTAGAACAAAGAATGTTAGATATCTTAGATTCCATATTCCGCAAGTCAAATGATTGTACTTACACGCCAGCAAGAATCTTAGTATGTTATGATATAGTATGATATGAGTTGACATACCTTTCTTCCACACCGAATACTTCTTCTCTTTATATACATTTCTAAAAGCCCCACTGAAAGTCTTGGCCACCTTGCAAAGAACGAGAAAGTTGAACACCGCATCATAGCATTTACAGCATTTTCACCATTTCCCGTAGTTCTCGCAATCAAAATAATAATGTTGTCAACAGAAAAAACCGGTGCAATACGTCATTTGATTGTCAGGCACGGCTACAAAGAAAGGATGAATTTTTTACCCGAAAGGATTTTTTCGGAATGCTGTAATCGAGTTGAAACATTCCATGGAACAGGTGACTCATTGTGATTTTGGGAGCTGTCAAAGTGGTAATTATATGGTTTGATCAAGAAATTGCCCAACTTACAGTCAAGAGAATGCTCATATCTTGCTTTGAGGTCGAACAACGTATTTTCGGTTTCTCATTATATTGCTTCTCCTCGCGGCGCGGGTAATCAAAGAGATCTTTAACAGTCCGTGGTGATCTCCGCAGTTCAAGGTCAATTTAGCAACGAAATTGATGAGCTTCGACATGTTGACGGAGTTAACGGACTGAGTTAATTTCGAACGAGGCTATGTCCTCTCACCAAGTCTTCAATTAGCACTTCTATGGACCGCCGAAGAAAAAAGAAACTGCGCTACGCTATCAATCAATACTCTTGGCACGGCATCACGTGATTTGATGGAATATGCATTTTTCAGCGGTGAAATCCGCCCTTAAGGTTTATTTTGATTTTTGGGTTTTCTGAAATTTCAGCATGAATTCTGAGCGATGATAAGTAATTACTTATCAAATCATACCATCAAAACACTGTTCATGACAACTTAACTTCAGTTATAAGCTCAGATTACCATCAGTACAAATCCAAGAAAATGCCATTATATAAACTTACAGAAAAACGACTGAAGAAAAGAGCAAGAGAAGATGAAAATGGTATAACAGAAATTAAATCTAAAATGAGAGAAATGGGTAAAGCTGTTGATTCTGCAAGTGAAGATGATGATGATGAGAGTATGAGTGGTAGTGATAATGAAGGGTGGAGTGAAGATGATAGTGATGATGACGATGATAATGAGAACGATGAAGATGATGGAGAAGAAGAAGAAGGTGGTAAGTTTTCAGTATTTTTTGTTCCTTTAATGCGATCAAGGTACAAGTCCATATCAACTAAATTGAATCATGTCTTAGACCTCGATATTGATGTGGATGGTTTAGATTCCGGATCTGAAGATGAGAATGATGACGAAGATGAAGATGAAGATGGTGATGAGGACGCAAGTTCCTCTTCTTCAGGTAAGCCTAATTTTCATTCTGCCCAAATACGTTATACTGCTGTTTTTGATAGCCGTTATATGGAGATGAAGAATATACTAATGGGTATCTTTTTTCCCATAATGTAATGTAGTATTCCCAATATCTATAGAATCAGCTTTGACTCAACCTATATATCGATCTCCCAATGATCCCGCAGAACAATTATGTGTATTATGTCCTGATAAATCGTTGAAAAGTGATGAAATGATAAAAGTTCATTTGGGTAGTAAAGTAAGTTTCAAGCTTAGTATTGTTCTATTATCACATATCCTACATATTATTGAACCCAAAAATGTATTAATTCAAATTTCAACTTTTAGGGACATAAGAGATCGTTGAAAAGATATTCAGTTCGTATAACGACTAATCCACCTGATGAAAGTATAACGGATCCGAGAGAAATTGTTGAAGATATATTAGCAGATATGGATGCCGGTGAATTAGATGGTAATGCTAAAAGAATTGAGGGGGAAACGGAAGTTAATGTCAAGGCAGAAACTAGTAATAAGAGGAAAAGAAATAACAAAAAGGAACGTAAAGTTGAAAAAGCACAAAAGCTTTTAGCTGGACAAACAGAAGAAAAGGAAGGAAAGCAAGACAAAATAAACGATAAAAGTGGTCAACTCAACAGAAAAGCTAGAAGATTATTAGCTTTACAGAAAGGTGAAATCAAACAAAAACAAATAGACAAACCAACACCAAAGGCATCAAAGCAAGGGTAAAACTATGCAAGATGGGTTACCTAAAATAGCTATTCTTAGGAAACAAAGAAATCTTGGTATACATGGTCCAAGGGTCTTTCTTTACTTGTAATGAATGTAACGAATATTTAATGATTGATTGCGACGAATCTCATCTCGTTAATGCAATGACCTGATATCAGAATGCCTGACACAGGCAGGGAAACCCCCAACAACATGTCATTGAAAGCTCTTTTTCGACAGAGTTACAAATAAGCGTTGATTTCATGATATTCATTTCCATCCCATTACTATGCTTTGTCACATTACAAGGAAGAATATAAAGTCAAGCAGATTTCCTACCCTTTCCATCTTTCCCAAAAAACCAATTATCCTTCTCATAGAAGGGTTCTAATAGTTGACGGATTTTAAGTAATCAGCAAGTTTAGCAACTACAATATTAGCTTCTCCTGCTGAAGTTGGAGCATCGTACTAATGGATTGAAAGGTATGAATTATATATCAGCAGGTATTCTATGGGTATAATGCCCTTTGAAAGCTGGGATTGAGGTGATCTGGTAATATGGATTGCGAGCAAGGACACGGAGAACCAACTCACTTCAGCTACAAGAATAGCTTGGTTGGTTGGAATGATGAATACACCTCGTTCCTATAAAGTTTTATTTTTGGTCAGCTCATAATGTATCGAAATAACCAGAATGTTTCTGTAGATGACTTGTGGTACATAATAGGGGGTGTGAGGGTATTGTAGAATAATTTTGCTTACTCCTTTTCGTCCAATTACTTCTTCTGAATCGGCTTTAAGAGTCATGAATTTGAAACCATTAAGTATGATACCATTAGCTGTTTTGTGTTTTTTAGTTTATTTGGTGAGATCGAAAAGGATCAAAGGTATTAACATGATTGAAAGGTGTAGTTTTGCAATAACAACAATTGGATGGGAGGTGGCAGGATTAAATTAGACACCATAAGACGATTTTGAGAGTAGGTAAAAAGGTTTGTGATGTAATCAGCAAGTTTTCTTCGAATATTGGGAAGATAGGTACATGCATGTTTTTCACTACCGATGGAGGAGCAACAAAGATGGTAAAAAAATGTGCGATCTACTCACCTCGTACTTGATCTGGTTGTGTAAAGGCAGTTTTTACAATAGCATCTTGTTCATTTTGAGCAAGCTGATATTATTGATAGAAATCAAGTCAGTCAACATGCTAAAACCGAGATCTCCAAGGATATCCTGAAGTGAATGCTAATAATGAGTCCAGATCAAAGCATTTGTTCTGGTCGAAACAAAGATTTAGAACTTTGATGATTGTCTCTTGAGATATTTTGGATTATCCATCTGATCATCATTTCCGTCTATGTATCCACAGGTCAATCTTGACCTTTGCATTGCGTAGCGAACATCATATTGAGGAGCCTAATACCTTTTTCTGACAAGAATTGTGGGATGATGTTCATTCGATGTGATCTATCGTTCCACTCACATTGTATCCACTTGAAGCAGCCCAAATACCACCTTGTTTACCTAAGATAGCGGCTTTGGTAACTTTACCAGTTGCAACGAGGTGATCATCGACGTAAGCTGGGAAGGTAAATCGTTTGTTAGTATGAAATCCAGTTTGACATTAACGATAGAAGGTTGAGGGAAATTGCTGAAATATTGATTTAAATATTGTAAATGAGAAATTTAGTTGAAAGAGATATTTACCTTGCCAAGACATCGTAAAAGGGTATTATCCTATTGAATGAGAAATAGAGAGATCTTGTGAGAAAGTCTTATAAAGTTACAATCTGGACCGATAGGCAATAAGATGGTATAAGCTTGAGAAAGAACAAAGCAGATTCACTTCATTATTCCATCAAATCATTGACACAAACGCATTCCTCCTCGTTCTAACGTCACCTCGTCCTAACAAGCACGTTGTGGCGGATATGGGGAATCGGAGATTGCAGGTATCTCCGTATTACTGCGACCTTTTACCTTTTAGAGATGCTTATGCATACATACTGTAATGCTAGAAGCCATCTATATCGGAACAGAAATGCATACATGTATAAAGGTAAAAATAAAGATGAAATGAGTATGGATGATTATAGAAAAGAAAACACTAATGGTCTGTCCGCCCGAATCACAAATATTCCTCTACTGGAAGCCTACACCGCTCTTGCAGGTAACTACTCAAGATACCATACGGCTTGAATGACGCTCAAGCAGAAAGTCTTGTTAAAAATCGACTTTTATTCGTATACAGCTTTGAGGATGAAGTTGGTGACGATAGCAGCTAATTGATCAAGTAAAAGTCAGCTATTTACGCTCTCCCCATCACCATCAATATAGGTTCAGCTCACCTAATAAACATATACAAAGTACGGTCTATTTGCCAAGTGATAGGTTAGCCATTAATGTAGTGTAGCGAGACGATCCAAGAGCGAAATAGGGGAAAAACTTACAGGACCAAGTCTATCGTCATATGGTGCACCAGTTCTCAACCTAATCGATCTCGCACGCATCTGATATATCACTAAAGCGTAAAGCATTACTGCCATGGCTATGATGAAATTAAACACATTGATCAACCAATATACGATTGAAATCCCATTGAATAGTGCGATGGTGATATTTACCGATAACAGTGTACATAGCAGCAGAAATCTTTCCGACCTGTGGAATCGGTCAGACATGTCAGCATTAATCAACAGAAGGATTGTGGTTAGAGAATACGTCAAGGCAAGCCTTAAGCTCAACAGACTTATCAATCTAAATGACGAAGTGCGACGAAACTCACCTTATCACCGAAATTCAATAAACCGACTGATAAACCACCTAAAACTACGGCGAAATGTAACCATGATAAGAATGTACGTCTAGAAGAAGATGAACATCAGTTATCTTGTTGTTTCAATTGTATCTATAACGGTGGTGGATAGATAGACCGAAAGGGATCTAAGGAATGTCCAGCAAAGCTAATGAAAGAGCAATTGATCTATAGGACTACTAACTCGTTGGCAAAGAACACTTTTGGTTCTACTCTAACTGGTAAAGCGATTCGCTATAATCGGGTTATGTCAAAATTGAGATATCATGTACAAGTCAGACGACATATTTGATTTGTGGATAGTGGTTTCATAATTATTTGTAGGAAGTCATTTTATATTGAATTGACGATTGGGTTGAAATGATAGGTAATTTCAAATTAGCATAAACCCTCACTGATATTATAAGCGTGTAATGAAAACGAGAACATACCTTTTTGGCGGTACGTTGCAATAATGGTTGGGTTGACATTTTGATATGATACCAAAGGTTCGCTTTGGGGTTTCTGATTATAAATTCCAAAAATAACTTGTGCTCTATAGTTTGTTCTGAGAAGATAAGGATTGATTCACTTGTTATACAAATCTTCTCGCGGATGTTATGTGTATGTTCGAGTGATCAAAAGTTTGAAGAACTTCGATACAATACCTTTATTGCTACAGATGATTGGAAAACAATTGGAGCTACAAATGAACACGAAAGTAATCTTTCTTTCAGCATACAGGCTAGACTTGACTTTTCTCGACTGTTATCTGAAAGACTGATGATGACAGCATAGAATCAAGCTTGTACTGCAACAAATCTGAATTCAGATTTATCGCACGTGCGCTAGGATCTCTTTTACAATAATTGTCGCTGATTAATTATGTAACGTATAACGTGTAAGCTTAATTGATTCCGTCAGCATCACTTGAGCTTAGTGGCGGTTATTCGGTACCAGTTCTGAGATGGAAAAAGAGGACTTTTCTATACGGCGATGGCCGAAATACAATGTTGTGTTGTGCGGTGCAGTATGTGTGCACTACTATCAAAAGAAGCTGATCCTAGCTCATAATTAACGGTCAAAAAGCACAGATCTACCAAGAGAGGGAAGAACAATGACCAATGAATCACAACCATCAGAGATGATACCCTGCATAGCTCCTTGACTAAAACAGACAATCCTATCATCAGTCTGCTGCCAGACATTAACTCTAATAACAGAGCTTCTCATGACTGTAGCCAGCTAGTAGAATCTTCTCATCTCGCCAAAAAGACAGGTAACGACATCCCGGCATACCCCGCTCAAAAGATATTTCACTCATCCAGGAAGAAGTGCACTTCGGTTCGGGCCTGTTGTCTCCTTGTCACCCGGCCGGTATTTATCACCTGCAGGATATATATAACTTGCAAAAGTCTAAATCCAAACTTTACTTGCATCCTAAAGATACACAGCATTTGAGATCAGTATATACCCATTATCATCAAAAAGAAATCGATCAATATCATCGATTAGCTGAAGAATTCGACAAATACCAAGAAAATATAGAATATTAGAAGAATACCTTGGCAACGGATTTTGGTTGACGTCAAGCAAGCGAAGGGTTAAAAATCAAGTCAATTCAATTCATTCCATTCCTATCGATTTCACTTGATACAAAACAGTTCAGGAATCTACCTAATTCATCGTTGATAAGCAAAACTCTCAATCCAACATCGCTTTGAACAGTAAACGTATAGAGTAAAGGTTCACAGAAGTAGATAGTTGAAGGTAAATCGGGCATTCTAAGAATAGTTAGATAGATTGAGGCGTAGTCAAGGAGTAGTACAGCATTATCGTTTTCCATGTAAGTATTGATCGCTTCTGGTGTCATCATCGGTCATTAGGCTGCATAATCTTGGTTTCACCTAAAATCTGTGATTCTCACTTCCTCCATCATCCTTTTCATCATCAATCATTGCTCTCGCTAGTACTCGTCGGACACACTGTCCGCTTTTGCTCCGTGCATATTCCTTTACGACCTTCACAACAACTTTCTTCATCAACATTTTTTTTTTCCTCCTGTCTTACTTTTACCTTATTCGGTTCTCAAGTATCCTGATCCATATCGGCGAAACTACCACATACGCCTCTTGTCCTTGATCTTTTTCTGATGAACGAGGATAATCATCAGCCTCGCTTATTGTGTGTCAGTCTCTTTTGTAAACTGCCCTATTTGCCTCTCATCGTCCCCATCCTTTGAGTGACATCAATCACACACCATCAACGCCAACGTCCCACGATATCATATACTGTATGCTCTTAACTGATGAGTTCGATCTTGATCCCGTGACATTGGGTTGGGTACTGATCGATCTCATCCTTCCTCCCCGTAGAATATCCATCACTCGGATTATCTCGCTAGTTCATTCACATCGATACATCAATAGAAGTCCAAAACTCATGTTATCGCCGATATCAGATTGAGTGGTTTTAGTCTCCCACCCCTTCTTTCTATATCATTACCACCCCCTCTAGTTCACCGCATCCAGCAACATCAGCGTTAACCGGTAATTATTTCCCTCACTACTCATTGTGCTAGGCAAATATAGGCTAGCATCTTTCGCCCAAAATGTTAAACCAACATCAACGTCGAGTAAATCCAGGTATAGGTGCAAATCGCCAATCTATACCTAGATATACATCATATACACCTCAACATTCACCTTTTCTATCTCATCAAACAATCACATTTCTAGCTTCATGGAGAGGACAATTATTAGTATGTACAATCGTTTTGATATTAGGTGCTATCTATTTTTTCGTAAAACCGCCAATAGATCAATGGCATATAAGAAGGAAAGAAGCATTATCAAGAAAGAGGGAATTGGAATTAATGAAAATGTCTGAAAAAGAAAACAAGAATCCAACAAATCAAGAAGAGAAAGATGATTTATCCAAATCGTCATCTATCAGTGGTAGCAATGGAATTGGCGGATCAACAAAAGAAAGAGGTAGAGACAAGAATAAACAAAATAGGAAAAGAATGAATTCGCATTTACGACCATCAACCAACAACATCAATAATAACGATAGTACCGACTCAACAATAACAGGATTGAGTTCAATTGAATCGTCTCCTGCGCCAATGTCAAAACAATCGATACTTTCCCCATCTAAATCGAAAAAATCCCTTTCATCATCATCTACATCCACCCCCGTGACGCCTATAACACCCTCATCAAAATCACGAGTCAAACTTCAGCCTAAACAGAATTTAGCTACTCCAACAAGGAACAAGCCACCTCCACCTATCATAGTACCTAAACCCGAACCTATTACTACCTCTCCAGGGCCTACAAACCCCTGGGAAGTGCCATTACCTGTATCTCCGATAGCTGGTCCCTCAAGATTAAATGGCTCAGTGAATGGTGTATCCGGTTTAGGCTTAGAAGAGATATCTGACACTGCTAGTGTGTCGACAAATAACGAAGAAAATGTTAAAAGTCAGGCAGAAGGGGAAGAGATTAGACCCGAACTCAAAAAGAAGTCTGAAGGCTTTTCGATATATCCCGAAGAAGGCTATTTGCCTGCTACATATCAAACACCAAATGGTAATGTTAACAAGAAGAAGAAGAAGAAGGGCAAAACACCACAATTGCCAAACGGTTCATTCACAACCATATCTTCAACCGCAGCTAATGATCCTCAACCTATAATAGAAACGTCCTCTACCAAGAACAATCTGAATTCAGTCGCGGCTGTAGATGCGAAACAGAATAATCATTTATATGACGGACTATCGAAATCAATAGAGTCAAGGCCGAATGGTAGATCACGACATCAACATACAAGAACATCATCAATAACTCTTTTACCCAATTTGAACGTCTTGGAGTTAAGAAAAATTGTTGAAAGAAGAGATGAAACTATTGATCAACTAAGAGCTGAAATTGGTACAGCAAAAGCAGAAGAGTCAAAAGCTAAAGAAGAAGCTGTAAGAGCTAGAATGGGTGAAGAGAAACTAAGAGGTGATTTTGAAAGGTCAAGAAGGTCGAGTCTGAACATACCTAATGGTAGTAATGTCAATGGTACTAGATCTGATCAACAAGCTCAAAATGGTGTTACAAATAGCGTCAATGGTGACAGAAGGAGAGAAGCTGAGGTGAGCTTGTTTCTGTTGTCATCGGATTTCAGGAAGCATACAGGTTTTCATTTTCTACCTTGAAGGTGGATGTTGGGGTGCTAATAATACCCTCTTCTTGCTAGCTTCAATCCCGGTTAGCTCAAATACAACAGCTATATACAACAGCTTTGAGCAGATTATCCACTTGTGAAAGCGCACTCAGGGATTCGGGTATAATGCTACCACCTTTACCTTCACCTATACCATTACATCTTCCTCAATCACCTCTACCAATGATGCCTGGACCACCCTACGCACCTAGCCCAGGAAGAAATACACCTATAATAGGAGGTACATTCATGCCTTATCCATCACCTGGAATGTATCCTTCACCAATGCCAATGTTACATCCTAATTTGATCCATACTCATTCACATTCTCACTCACACCAACAATCACCTAGTCCATACAGAAGGTCAAGTAGTATGAATAGTAACAATTTCATCAACAATGGACTTGCTGGTAATGGTTCAACACCTCCTTTCAGTCCGGGATTTAATGGCAATGGTTTAGGAGAACAAAATGGATCATTGAGTTATCCTATGGATATTGGATCCTCAACTATGCCGATTGGATTAGGTCATCCTGTAAATAATGGTCAAGGTGAAAACCAAATTGAAAGAGAAAAAAGAAGACAAAGTATTGAATCTTCAGTAATGAAAAAGAAAATTTTACCTTTGACTTCGAATTCGTCGTCATCACCTTCGACTATAGATAATAGTAATAGCAGTATCAGTACAAGTGGTAGTGTGGTCGAAAGTGTAGATGAAGATAAAGTGACAGAGGCAATAGAAGAAGATGTCGGTAATTCAAGTAGTCAAGATGGAATGTCGAATCAAGCAGAAAGTATCGTTAGTAATTCATCAAGTCTTCCTCATTCGGATCATGTCACTTCGAATTTAAACATAGACCGGATCGACAAAGAATCGACTATAAAAGTCATGTTAGATTCCAAGAGAGGTAATATATATTATCGTCCAATTGATGTTGATATTAATCAAAATGGAAATTCTACATCAGAAGATCAAAATATTTTATCAAAATCCCCACAAAATGGTGGTACTGCACTTGAATCAATCGATTCCATTTCTTCAAACGATGTTGCTGAACAGAAATCAAGAGCAGAAACCCTTGAACCGATATTCGCTTCTTTAGCCCATACACCAGAACAAATTGAAGAAATGCGTCAAATGAAATTGAATTCAATTAGTATAGAGAGATGTAGAAGTGTTAGTAGTAGTAATGGCAGCAGTAGTTTATCAAGAGGTATGACGGCTGGTTTAGGTAATGGTGGACTTTTGACTCCTAGTCCAAGTAAAAGTCCTATTCCACTAAGAGAGTAGGTATATATATCTATGGCTAGATTGAGTTGATGAATGGATAAAGGAAAGAAAAAAACAGAACTTAGAAGAATAAAGTATGTATATGAGGACAATTCCTTTCATCCCTCTCCCCACACGTCATTTGCATTTGAAAATATGGACATTTGATCATTTTCCTTTTTTATTCCATCTGTGTCTTACATACATTAATTGTTATATTTACAGTACATACATTTATACAATACATGTTTATTCCTTTTCTTCCATCTTTCAGTATATATATGCACAATCAATGATTCAACATGGTAAATGTTACACTGGTATACCTGATCTTACCAAATGCTCGAAAAGAGGTCAATACACATTCTCGAGATCACATCTCCCTAGCTGGATTTCTTTTCCATGATTCTTTTATCAAGTTCCATGCCTCATACATCAGGGTGTTGGATAGTGTACAATGCAGACCAGATGAATAAAGAGCTCAATGGATCTACACACATATGGAAGAGGAGTTGCATTTACAATATTGACTATCCCTTAACTTCACTGATCTAGTTGCTCTAGAAGTCCCTTTGTCGAAGAACCCCGTTATTCAGGTGGCATGAATATATTGCGTCGTTTAGCTGCACTAAGACTTGGTCTTGATCTAAATCTAGATAGGGGAAGATAGGTCAAGGGATATCATTCAAGAGTACATACATGTAAAAGCGAGTAAATCCGTCATCATGGTTCTTTCATAAATAAGAGAGTTACCGGTTATGCAGTTTACCGGCTATCTATCTCGGTTATCGTATAGTACATACTCTCTCTATCTGTAACTTTTTCCAACATTCTCATCAGCTTTAACAGCTTAATTCCATTCGTCAAGTATGCATCTTTACCTCTTTCACAGTTACAAGCTATTCGATGAGACGGTGTTATCGGATCATCTATCAATCGAGTCAATCCCAGCACTTTGAAAGAGAGATATTGTAACTATATATAAAGTGATCCCGAAGATATCAATTCACTCTTTCTATATTAAGAGCTAGGATATCAATCAACTTTGACTCCGTTCCTCCAACGATTTACGGAACCATTTCTTATCTTACCTGAATCACATAAACGAGACAACGCATATATCTCAGCGATACAAAACAATCATTTACTTCATCAAGTTCAACTTATCCTATCTTAACAGTTCAAGAATACTCAAATCATCACTCCAACCAGAATGTCGATCAAAGATTCAATCAACCTTCCTAGCGGAATTCATTTTACCGTACCAATTCCAAAAGAAGCCGAACATATTTTATCAAAAGATGCCATTGATTTTTTAGCAATTTTACATCGTACTTTTGATAAAACTAGATTAGATTTATTGGAGAATAGAAAGAAGGTGCAAGATGAGTTGGATAAAGTGAGTCCTGGTTCATTCGTTTGAGATCAACTATCGTTAGTTCTCCAAAAGAAGAAGGAAAGAAGGAGGTAATATAGTATGCGTAATCTTTGGATCTTTCACCAATCCCCTGATAAGCAATTGTCTGATATGGTATATGACAACTTACGTTTTTTTCTTTCTGTATAGGGCAAACCACTTGATTTCTTACCTGAAACTAAAAATATAAGAGATTCACCTTCTTGGTCATGTGCTCCACCTGCACCAGGACTTGAAGATCGAAGGTATGTCAACATTATATGTTGTTCTTCATTTCATAATAAAACATCATGGAAAGTGTCCATATATCCTGACTTATCCTGTATTGCAGAGTCGAGATTACAGGTCCAACAGATCGAAAAATGGTTGTCAATGCCTTGAATTCGGGTGCAAAGACTTTTATGGCTGATTTTGAGGGTGAGTGGTAAATTCGTTCTACTTTTTTACCCAACGAGTCTTCCATGTCTTCGCTTTGAGTAAGGCTTGATACTATTCATGCGATAGTCTAACTGATATACATGTCCTCCTTATATTTGCTAGATTCCAACTCCCCTACTTGGTCAAATATGGTTTTAGGTCAAGTCAATCTGTATGATGCTAATAGGTATGTCTATCATTAACAAAGAATGTGAAGATAAGTTGACAAGGCTAAATATAGACGACAAATTGACTTTGAAACTAATGGTAAACAATACAAGCTATCTGAGAAGCCAGCTGTGCTCATTGTACGGTGAGTGACAAGTCTAGGTGACACTGATTCCATCTAATCTACTCCTGAGAAATGTTGTATGATGTTTTGTGAAAACAAGCTAATACCTTTCCGTTACAATGATTAGACCTCGTGGATGGCATTTACCTGAACCAAGATTACTTATAGATGGAAAACCAATATCAGGATCATTATTCGACTTTGGATTATATTTCTTTAATAATGCTTCAGAATTAATTAAAAGAGGCTTTGGACCATACTTCTATTTACCTAAAATGGAACATCATTTAGAAGCTAGATTATGGAATGATGTTTTCAATTTATCTATATCACATTTAAGTTTAAAACAAGGTTGTATTAGAGCTACTGTTTTGATTGAAACGCTTCCAGCAGCATTTCAGATGGAGGAGATTTTATATGAATTAAGAGAACATTCTTCTGGTTTGAATTGTGGTAGATGGGATTATATCTTCAGTTTGTAAGTTACCCCATTTCGCTCAGCCAAATTCCCTTTGTCATGTAGTACTGATTACTCGGCGAACTCACATAGTATCAAGAAACAAAGAGCAAGCAAACAATGTGTTTTCCCTGATCGAACAGATGTTACTATGACTGTGCCATTTATGAATGCTTATGTACAGCTATTGATTCAAACTTGTCACAAGTAAGTGGGCTTAATTGCCTATTACATCATCACTAATCGCAGCAAATCTGGTCATCCACAAACGCTTCACGCTTATGCTGACTTTACTATTACTTGTAGACGAAAAGTAGCTGCAATGGGAGGAATGTCCGCTCAAATCCCTATCAAGAACGATGCCGAAGCAAACGAGAAGGCAATGGCTAAAGTAAGAGCCGATAAGTTGAGGGAGGTCACAGCTGGACATGACGGTACTTGGGTAGCCCACCCTGCTCTAGTCAAGATTGCTCTAGACATTTTCAACGAGAATATGAAAGGACCAAATCAAGTGAGTGAAGTACGAATGGGAACTCCGCCAAAGAAGCTTATATATCTCTCACTTAGTACTTCATCCGAAGAGAAGACGTTACTGTTACCGCCAAACAAATAGCTGATCCTTCTGTCCCTGGTAAAATCACTGAAAAAGGAGTCAGGGATAATGTTTCGGCGTAAGTCGTATAAAGGGTTGTTGGATAATTTCATAAAACAGCAAGCTGACTTATATCAACGGCTCTCAGGGCCCTTTCATACTGTGCTGCTTGGATCTCAGGTAATGGCTGTGTCCCCATCAACTACTTGATGGTGAGTTCAGCTTAGCCATATGATAATTTTATCTGAAAGACTATCGACTAACCTTCTACTGCCGATGTTTACAGGAAGACGCAGCTACAGCAGAAATTGCAAGAGTCCAATTATGGCAATGGACCAAATATTCATCTAAAACAGATTCAGGAAAATTGATTGATGCTTCATATCTTCAATCGATCTTTAGTGAGGAATCGTCAAAAGTTTCCCAATTACCTGGTATAGATCCATCAAATGTTAAAATTGCATCAGAATATATGAATAAACAAATCAAATCTGAATTCCCAAGTGATTTCTTGACTTCAGATTTATTAATTCATTTAGAAGGTGTTGGAACTAAAGGTACGGGAAGTACAAGTAAGAGTAATTTATAAAAACCCAGTAAAACGCTACAATCAGAGTTCTTGGTGAATGGTTAAGATTAGGATGATTGAATTCGGTGGAATCAGTTGAACACCAAGAAGATGAAGATAATTTGTATTTATGTATATTCATCATTTTAGGAAACAGTCATATGCAAAATCCATGTCATGTCTGATTATAATTGTCCTTTATGCGTTCCACAGGTTGGTAATCTTGCTCATTATCAGATCTAAAGGGATAAATTGAGATTCCCATAAAAACGTTCAAGTTCACATACAAGGTCATTAGAAGATCATTACATAACTAATCTATTCGTCCATCCATCAAACCCTTTGTAGCAATTTACCGAAAATCATAAATCCCACTATTCACCATCTAACATTATAGCCAAGAATTCATCCAGATTGATTTCACCATCTTGATCTAAATCGAATTCATCTATCATTGCTTGTCTATGTATGTTTCGTTTATTTTGGTTGGTAATTTTCAGATAGACAGCACAGGGATCACAGGAGGTGCAGTATGTCGGACAAGGGGATAGATCCACAACGATGATCATAATGTAGCGGAAGGCGATAGAACATAAGAACAAGAAATAATCGTTTGTTTAGTCATCAGCATTTCCCCTTTCGTTTGACAAATATAAGAATGCCAAAAAACAGCCAAAACCTTACAATTCCTCTTCACCTAAATTTTCACCTAATTCTCTTGCAACCCTTTTCAGATTTTTTAAACTTATTCTACCTGTTCTATCATCATCAAATAATTCAAATGCTCTACGTAATTCAGTTTCTGGATTTCGTGATAATATCTTTTCTGTCACTACAAAGATCAACCAAAAAAAAAACGGTATAAGATGATTAGCTATTCATTCACAGATCATTAAGTCAAGATTTTGTTGATTGGTATGATAAAAAAGATTAATTCAAAACTAAACTAGCTGAATTGGATTGATCTCTGGATTTGATTTCAGTACAGGTAAATCGATAATTGGAAAACTCACTTATCCTTTCAAAATTTATGAAATCCATTAATCCATCATCACCTCCATGATCTTTTAGTAATTTCATTACTTCAGATTTTTTCAAGTCGAATCCTAAAGCTCTTAATGAAACTTTTAATTCATGATAATCTATTGCACCATCTTTATCAATATCAAATAATTCGAACGCTTCTTTGATTTCTCCCTTTTGATCTTCCGTCAAACCTCCTCCTCCTCCATTCCTACTATTATTTCCGATGTGATGATTCGTCGAAGATGATGAAGTTGATGGATGTATTTGATTTGAAGTTCCAGTAGATCCCACTCCTACTCCTACTCCACCAGGTGGTCGACGTGGTTTAGGTTTCGTATAATGGGACATTTTACCCCTTGAGATGAGATAGATGGTTTCGATTTGGTTTGGTTTGGTTTGGTTCGACAAAGTCTTTATCTCTTGAAGGCTCTTTAGGAATGCTTGATACTGTTGTATGTTGTCTAATCTGAGGTATTTAGGGACAAGTATGTATACGAGAGGTCGAACTAGAACAGAAGCGACGAGTTCACGTCTTGTTCTATTTTCGCAATGTTGATGTTCTCTCTTGTATTATTGTAATTATCTCAACACCTTGTACGCGTATCTTAGCTGTGGTTTAACGCGTTCAACACATGAGAACCACGCGTTTCGGTTCCAGCGTTTCGAAGTCTTTGGTAATTACGTAAATTTCGTTAATCTTCCCGCTTAATTCGAGTGTTGAATGACCGCGCATGACTTTACTTCTGCTAACTATTCTTAAGATTACTTTTTTTTTTGAAATCGTCTTTGTAAGGAACTGTAACGCTGTACCCTCCTCAAAGAACCCTCGGACCTGAACTTGGTTTGAATATAATTCCTGACTTAGTATATTCATACTCCCCACAACAAGCTAGCTGCATATTGTGGTCACGGCGAACCCATCAATTGTTGACGATCTGTGTATATATATATATATTCGACTTACTTTATTGGTTATTATCATTCATGACAATCTCGAAAACGTAAAACAGTTGGAATCAGATATGCCTTCCTCCAGTGAATTCTTCAATTCAATAAGACAAAAATCTAAACGTAAAGCTTCTCATCAGTATCAGCGGCATCAACCAGATTCAATCAAACATAGTGGAACTTCATATACATTGAATAATTGGGTTGATATAGATTATAATGGAAATGGAATTTTATTGAATATCAACCAAAATGAAAATAATTCCGCCAGGCAAAGACAACATTCGACCTGTAGTGCAGTTAGTACAGATACCGAAAGGATGAGTCAGATGTCCCATACTGAGAACGCAATATATCATCCAGATGAAAACTATACCGGTTCTAGGGTATTTAGATTGAATGATGAGAATCAGGAGAATATCCAGATAGAAAAGCGAAGTGGGAAATATAGTACTAGTACAACCGCAAATAGATTAAAAAGAACAAGTATGCAATTATTGAAGATGGTAGATAGAAAATCATCAAGTTCGACAAGATCAAGAGAGAATAGGGAAGATCAGTTGAAAAGGTCAATTAGACATCCCACTCTCGACAATCATGAAACTACCTGTAGAGATTCGATTGATTATACTGTAGAAGAGGAGAATTTGCCTGGACCTTCGAGAGTGAGTACCATTCAATTGTCTATTAATAGAGCGTTACACAACAAACAGTAGATTGCAATCAACCCTATATTCATAACTAATTGAATCGTTTTCACGTACAATAGTCAAGGTTTGAAATATCACCACCTCATACACCACCTTCACCATCGCTCTATACCCCATATTTAGCTTCCGATGCATACCCGAATGATCCCTCGCAACGAAGAATATACGATGCTTCCTCCTCTTCAACCAATCTCACTATCAAACACTTTACACCTATACCGTCATCTTATCCTCATCTCAAATTGCATGATTACCATACGCCAGAAGGGTATCATACTTTCATAGGTGATTCAGATTCATCAGGTAAAAAGACAACTTTAAAACCTATCCGGTCTATTGTTCCTCATAATACACCTAATGATAGTCCGTTAAGTGGATTCGGTATAAATATCAATCGGGATGACTTTTATGGTGGACAGCCGAAAATGAAAAGAAGAATGACCTTTGATGAATTGGTCAATCTACCGCTACCTCAACCTAATGATGAACCTAGTAGATATATTCAACCCAATAAATATGTTCACTCTTTAGCATCAACTACAAAGCTAGATTCTGATATACCCATTCAGTATATTACAACTGAAAAGAAGAGTAGAGAAAATCAACGGAATTTAAATATGGATTTCAAGCAAATAAAAATCGAAGATTCTCAAGAGGGACAAGATCAATACTTTGATGCTCAGCCCCAAAAGGAAGACGATCATTCATCAGCTTTAGAAGCTTTATGGGAATACGGTTCAGTCTCTTCATCAGGATCATCAAATTCACTCGTTGCCGAGGCTAGGGCTGCGGCTATAGCAGGAATCAAAGACCACAAAGATTTAGAAGTTGAATTGGATTTAGAAATTGATTTAAATGATTATCCATTCCCACCTGGTGAAATATCAAGTTTACCTACTCAAGAATCTTTGATAGTGGATTCAGATCAACCTGTCATCAGTAAAACAAAAGATATAAGAAAGCCTGACAAGGAACATATACCCAAGCCCATTACGATTTCCTCACCTGTGAAAAATCATACAGTCGGAGTGCAACGTAAAGTTTTGCCTGAATCAAATTCAATTACTCAGCAATTACCTATATCTTCACCATTAAGTGATACATTTAGTCTTTTAGACGAAGAAGAAGAAGAAGAAGAACCTGAAATTAAATCAGCATCAATAGCATATAAAATACCATTAAAATTTGAAAGACCTCAAGCTCAAATTAGAAGTTATAGTGATAATAGCAAAGATATCAATGGGAATACGAATGTGAAAGATGTTGATGATAAGAAACATAAAAGATCAAGTTTATCGAGTGAGTTATTGTCTTTATCTTTTATCGCTGTTATCTGTTATTTGGTATCATAACATCCAACTGATCATCCACTTATCAACCAAACTCTGTTCTCATCGTCTCCTGCATAGTCGATTCACCTTTCATCGAATTATATAAAATATCAAACCCAAATGAAATTGATAACGGCGAATAGTCATAATCATATCATATATAACAACTTGACACATATCTTGAAAAATCCAACATCGCATACATCAAGTTAATACAAAACTGTCTCTTGCCATAAGTCACATATACACATATACACATATACACATATACATATTCACCATACTCCTGTCAGATTAGCATATACAGCATTTTTTCTTAGTACCATATCGCATACATACAATCATACATCAATCAATTTGTTATGTATATATACTCAATCCAGTCCCATATTCTGTCCTATCATACAATACAACATGCATCATGTAATTTGTCACACAAGGATTGTATAAAGTTCATCTGTGCAGTAAGATATGTATGCACTACTTTCGCCAATATAGTCAATTGATTTGGACATGGAACATAATACATGCTTGAATACTTAAATTGTACTTTGTAATTTGTCGGGAATCAATACTATATATAACTAATCTACTTGGTCTTCATCGACAATCGACTCTAATCATTACTTTCGATCATATACCATCAAGTATCTTTCCATTCTAATCTGTTTTGGGGTTTTCTTGATACATGCAAGGAGACATGTGGTATAAGAAACATAAACTTTCGCAATTATGTCGTCATTTAAATATATACACATTTTGATGTTGGTGAAACTATCCTTATTTACTTCACTATAAATTATACCAAATCATGTTTTAAGGCTTATTCTTCAGCTTGTTCTTTATCTTATCCCACATCCGTTTGTGCCATTTTCGTGTGAAAGGTTGTGGCTCCGATCTAGGTGGTCTTGGAGTTGCATTGCCACCATTATAGGTAGGAGGGGGACTATTGGGTTGTTGAGCTCCAGCTTGAGCTTGAACAGAACTTGTCGCATTTGTCGGAGCTGGAGCTGCAGTTGCACAAGCACTTGGGGCGGTATCACTGCTTCTACCTTGTTCCTTCATTGTTTCTTGAATTGATCGGGTATCTGCTGAAGGTTCAGGATTTATAGGAAGTTTGGTGGTATCAGTCGGCAAGACTGGGTTCATTGGTTCTGGACAGTTAATAGAGCTCGCTTGTGCCGGACTTTCTGTATATCCTTGTTTGGTTATCGATTTGAGGAGTGGATCATGTTCTTCAAGTTGACTTTCAGTTTCACTTGATTTCATCGGGTTTTCGGATCGTTCTCCGCTAGATGATTTCGATTTTGATTCTGCTTCTTGGTCGAATTGAGTATCTTTGGTGATCGGTGTAGACGGTCTTGGCATTTCCCCTTCAGTAGAAGAAGCTTGTTGTGGTATGGTATACCCTTCGTGAGCTTTTTCATCTTTTTCTTCAGGTTGGTGAGATCCGATACCAGTGGCGATTTCAGCAGCTTGACCTAAAGATGCCATCGGGTCGTTAGAAGGACTAGGTGGATTTGCACTGCTTGATTCAGAAGACGTAGCTAAACTTCCATGTGTTCCACTTGAAGAGAGGCCTTCATGTGACGCTTCAGAAATGTTTTCGAGAGTATCAGTGGCTTGAAGTTTATGTTGCATAGTAGGAGAAATTTCGGCTGTAGGTACTGGTAAAGGATGTGGAAGCTGAGTATTTGTCGTCAATGGTGATGGCGAAGGTCCACCAGAAGACAGTGGAGATTGATCTGGCGGTGATGATCGATAGAGAGGAGGTGTATGTAAGGGATCTGGTATATGTCAGTCTTGAGTAAAAATGAGGAAATCAGTATGTACTCAGTGCTCACCTGATATTGCTCTGCCAAGCTCACGAAGCGGCTGTTGAGAGGTTTGTGGTGTTATTTGACCGGTATGAACTAGACTCTCAGAAGGGCCTAGTCCTGGCTCTTCAGACTGGTCCACACTTGGAGAACCTTCTTGTTGAAGTTGAGGCGAAGGTAAAGCTGAGGAAGCAGCATATGGGCTAGGGGTTTGTGGAACACTTTGATTTCGTCGACCATTGTGTTCTGGGGTGGCTGTCAAAGGTGTATCGTTTCTGTCACTTCGGGGTGGCGTCGATCCAGGTGGAAATTAACGTTCGTCCGACCTAAATTCTTGTCTGGATAATTCATGACAGGATATGATGTACCTTGATCATTTCCAGTTGGTTGAGTGGAAAGCATACCTTCATCGGTTCTTGGTAGACTAGGTACAGGAGGAACGAATCCGCTTTGACCGGTTCCGGGAGTTTGAGCACCTTTACCGAAAGTTTTACCACTAACCCCAGAGCTTGATTTGACCATTTCAGTCGAAGCGATATCGGCAATGGAAGGTACGGTGGGTAATTTAGGCTGTTCAGATACAGCTGGATCAGGTGGCAAAGTAGCGGATTTGGGTCGGGTGATATTACTGCCTTCTGAATTTAGCCGAGATCTTCTAGGTGGTTTGAGAGATTGTTGAGATGATTGAGATTGGCTGAGAGCATCACCTCTTAGGTCTCCAGATGATGGCGTTTGGTGATGAAGCGTTGCTGAGCTTGTGGCTTCAGTTGAAGGTTGAGGTCGATTAATTGAGGTGATGGTTGTATCGATCCCGGAATTCAAGAATTTGTCAAACGACATGTTTGATCGGGTAGCTCCCGCAAAATTAGCAGGATTGTTTTGGCGTTGCTCACCGATGTTCTTAGTACTGTCAGAAGGTTGATGCGGTGGATGATCGCCCATGGTTGGATCAGCTTCTTCATTTGGCTTACTGTCTTCAGGTTCTCTTCGTTCTTCACCATTTCCTGAGGATTCATCAGCAGCAGCAGATGCACTACTTCCACTTGGTCCAGCATCGTAGGTGCCACCACCCGATCCACTGCCGCTAGGTCCAGCTGGCGCTCCACCTCGCGTCCCATCGTTATCACCATTATCGTCTCCATCGTCTTTCTTTCTTTGATTACCTTCATCAGCTGGTGGAGGATCATTTCCGAATCTCCTCTTTCTTTTTGGTTCTCCTGCTTTGCCTTTACCCTTGCCTACTACTTCTTCATCTTCTTCATTCGCCTCGCCAGCTGTTTCTTTGAGTTCAGCCTTCATTTTGTCCTTTTTCGGTTTGAGACAAGGAAATGCTCTCTCAATACGTCTTATCAACTGTCTTTCAGTCGGCCTTACTGGATTGGAGGGACCTTGACCAGAAGATCGTTCCATTGCTACACTTTGACCTTGTCCATTGGGTTGTCTTCCACAAAATCGAGGAAAGGGACATTGGGGGACATCATCCGTATCGTTATTAACCGTTGGTGTGTCTGGGTGAGTAGGGGTTGGTATTCTTTGCATCTCGATATTTTCGACAGGTGGTTGATCTCGGACGGCTGTTAGGGTGGATCGGTCATGTTCTCTTGTAGCTGCGGTGTTAGTTTCAGATTGATACCTCGGTCTCCTCCCTGGATTTCTGTTGAGTAGACGATTATACCAGTACGTATCACTTTCAGTTCGCAGGTTCGGTCGACGAGGGTGGTCGTCTCCCGTAGACGGTCGCGCGGCAGGTTGGGAAGGAGCTTGAGAAGGTTCAGCTGGATTCGTAGGCTGTACAGGTTGTACCGCTGTACCAGTTGTTGGTGCCGCTCCGTTTGTACCCGCTGGATGAGAAGGTCCCAACCTCGCTTCGGTAGCAAAATCCCGAGCTGTGGTGCTTGTGGGAACCTGAGGATCATTTTTGCTGACTGTGGGAGCGGAAGGGTGTGTATCTGCTGGCTCATTTATTGATCCTGAACCTGGATCCGTCATTGCGGCGAAACCGATCGATTGTCGATGCTCTTGGTTAACCCAACCTGATTTGTCGTATAGCTCAGCATCGATATTGTCCCCGGGTGTGTTGTGTGGAGCGTGATCCAAAACTCGATCAAGGTTGTTATCAAGTGAATAGCCTTGAGCATCTTGTGTGGGAGTGGTGATATTTGGATCTTGGTAAGAGATAGGCGAAGTGGCCATACCTCCCTCTGAACAAGGCTGCGTGGTAAGGGGAGTAGTTGGAACATCGCTTCTTTCTGTTTCACTAGCCGATCGTCCATGTCTTTCTGGAGAAGGCGATGACTGGGATTGAACGGCATGTTGTTGTTTTGTCGATTTCTTTCGAATGATGAACTCAATGAGCTTTCTACCGTGTTTGAGGATAGCTTTAAAGGGGTTCACAGATCGTTTGGTCGATTTTTTTGGGATACTATGGGCTTTTGGTGGTATCGCAGTAGGATCAAGTTGAGCGATCGAGCCCGATCTTTTGACGAAACTAGCAGCTGGAGGTTCAGAGTTTGAGTGTTGACCTTTCGGAAAAGGATAAGGGAGGACTGGTAATACAGTTTTGAGCCCTTTTAGCGGCGCTGACCTTTCGTGATGAGCTGGTAAAACGATATGAAGTCAATCAGTATATTTGTTCAGTAAATTTGTATCGCGATACGTACGATATTCTCGTGGCACATCAGATATCAGATCATTCTGAGGTTGCCTTTCACCAAAAGAGCTAGATCCTGTTGCTTGTTGTGAGTCTGAATCGAATTCACCACCTCCTCGTAATCTAAGATGTTGCTCAAAATCCACTTCGTGAGATATACATGTTCTATAGCTTTCCCAGTCGAAGTTTTCGGTTTCTCGTCTTTCAGCAGCAGCTGCTTGCTCTGCCAGGAATTCTGCTCGCTTTTGAGCAAAGTTCGGTAAGATCATGGGTGGATCATTGGGAAGTGACTCCACAGATACTAAGACGGTCAAATCCTCAGCATCGGGGATATTGCTGCGAAATGCTTAGGCTCACTTACACTGTCTTTCTCGATAAGCATTATCCCACCTTGCTTGTGCTGTCCGTGCGGAAAAGATTCACTTATCAGCTTGAATCATGAGGCATGGTTCATTTGACTTACCATAGAAATGTCTATCATCCTGTACCTCTCGTATAACTGAATAGGCTGTACCACCACCTCTTAATCTGAGAGGATCATTCGTTTCTTCCTGCACGTCTGGTGATGGTGCTGATTCATCAAGACGTTGTGCGGTAATTTCAACTGGCGGTGAAGCGGGTTGAGTGATAGGAGGACGTTGTTCTACTTGGAAAGTAGGAGAGGATGTAGGTTGATGATGTGGGGAGGAAGGTGGAGATCGACCTGAGCTTGGTGTTTGCGGTACATCAGGAGATGACCTATTTCTTATATGACGCGGGTCTGACTCTTCACTACTTGCCCTTGTTAGTGGAGGTTCTGGAGAATCTTCTATATAATCTTCAGGTAAAGGCACACTATATGGTTGAGGTGCAGCTTCATATAGAAGTGATCGTTCTTCTTCTTCTTCAAACTGTCGTTCTGGCGGATGGTAGAATTCTATGTTCAGATAATTTTGTGTGATATGAGTTTGACCGAATTGTCTGGTTAGATCGGAATCGATATCGGGATTGGGATCGGGATTGGCATTGGCATTTTGTTGTTCTTCATTTCGATTAGGTTGATCGTTGTTATATACTGATTGAATAGGATGGCGATAACCGTTAGCCTCTTGATGAGCTTCACCTACCTCTACCTGATAACCATCTTCATCATATTCTTGATAAATGGTCAACCGAAAAGAGGAAGGATCGTTTACATCCCTTGGAAGTGTTCTCATCAATATATCTCGATCTTCATATCCTTCGACTGTATAAATCCTCAATATCACATGATCACTTGGGAGAATGAGAAATTGAGATCCTTCAAAGACGTATGGGCTGAATCCACGAGGTCGAGGTAAAGGTCCGGATAATGCTACAAAACCAGGCGGTAAAACATCGGGACCGCGAAACGTAGTTGGTATAGGTTGTAGAGGTGTATTTTCTTGGTCTTGATCCGGTTCGACTGATTCTGGCTCTTCACCTACAGGTGGATTCGCCATTTTGCCGGATAGTCAGTTGTGGAAGAATAAGAGGAACGATGACGATATAACGAGTGAAGAGATATTTCGGCGGTTATATAACGAGAGTGAAGGATGATGTCGATAAGTGAGAGTAACCTAATGAGCGATCGAAAAACACATCGATTGATCTGAAGATACAGAGAGAGAGAATTGTAGGAGATTGTTGTGGGATGGATAAGGATGATTGAGAGTTGAAGAGTAAAGAGATAAAAAGATTGAACACTTGAACGCGTGAGAATGTCATGATACGATATGATCGTTGCGATTAGCTATTAGTCAAAGTTGAGTGATGATGTGTGGTAGTACCACTCCTTTCCTATACACCATCATCTACAATCAACCTCGATGATCATTTCTGACATTTTCAGGTCCCATCAAAACCTTGAATAATAAGAGTAAGTAGAAACATAATCATTATCTCACGTCAGCTTTTGTCAACTTTGATGTTTATCCCACTCAGCTGATTATATCCGACTTGATCCGTTGTATATATCCCTTTCAAACTTCTTTTTCATGATAAGCGAGTATGCATGATGATCATGTTTGTGTGAGTATTATATTCAAACCTGATTTTCTTTAGCCCGACTGGACTGTAACAGAATTGGTTTCCTTGGTTTGATGGCGCTGGTATTGAAAGCTTGTTTCTTGTTTGAAGGCCTGCTATCCATTATCCGAATTAGTTGTAATTTAAGACCAGTGTATAAATCTTTGATCATATAGAGCTACTTTAATTCTTCATGCATTGGTGAAACAGTATCATTAAAATGTAGTCTGTAATTGAATTCGATAAGATATTTCATGCGAATCTTGTATGCTTTTTTTGCGAAAGCAACGGCCCGATAATATCTACTACGCGTAAGTTATAGTTTCGCTTATATGGCGTGCCTAGTTAAGCTTTACTATCCATGCGCATGTTTCTTGACTTTTTAACTTTCCTTCGCTTTTCATGTTCAATTTCATCCGATCCAGAATAAAAACATTGAATCATAGATCTATCCATAAGCACAATTGATCATAGCATACATACAGAGATTGACTAAAAACACCTGCGAACAGCGAAATCTGACTATCAACCAAGTGGACTATCAGAAAATAGGGAAAAAATGCCATCCGGGAATTTCAGATTCAAAGTTCGACCAAGGAAGGGTAAGCTTCAAGTTATTTTAATGGTATCTACTCATTTTCAAACCTTTTGGGAACTGCTGCTAATTTGACTCATCTTTGTGTTTTCTACAAACTAATTCTTATACTTTACATGACTTGATATAACAAACCCAAAAAAAACCACCAAAATCTTGGAATGCTATATAACAAATAAATACCCCTAAAAAAACACAATTCATATCATATATACACAGATCAAATCGTCGTACCTTGTGCACCAGAATTAACATCATTATTAGCATGTTTCGCTACAACAGGTGATTTAAGACATACACAACAATGTTCAGAATCTGCAAAAGCTTTACAAATGTGTATGAGTAATAGACATGTTCAAGGTGGTAAAGGTAAAAGTTCTGTAAGTTTTTTTTTTTTTTAGACATTATTTTGGTATTATTTTGGTATTCTTTCAAATCGTCTTGTAAGAGACATGTTAGTACTGTTGTTTGATTGGTATTATATGGAATATAGAAGTGAAGAGGAGGGAGATACGTATAGGATATGTTTGTTCTGCAGAACAAAGGTGCGAAGACGGTATATGGAAAAACGAGGTGGAAGTATAGTACCTGAAATGATCCTCCTTTTATTGGATTGAACAAAAAAAAAAAACACCAGAAAAGATAGAAAGTTATATGGTATATTCATTGAGAAATACGATATTGCCAATTGGGAAACACTTTTTGGTCATTAAGAAAAAGAAAGAGCAGATATCGGAAAAACTCATTCCGTCGACTACATGAGGATCGAATGATCCTAGTCAACCCGAAATACCATCCGCAGAAAAGAATATCAAATCACTATTAGATGTTTCTCGCTAACTATACTTTATCCTTGACTATATTCATAGATTAACCATCTATTGGGCAAAATTAGACGTTAGATCAGGACATAGTCATGATGCAGATCAGGAAGAGTGTAAAAGGAGGTATCCAGAATATTGTTGCACAAACAGAGAAGACATTTTTTTTTTGTAATTATATCTATAACATACAACATTCAATATACCCTACATGTATACAATATATCCCACCCTTTCATTGATATACAGGTCGTAATGAAACAAAAGCAGAAACATGGAAAAGCACAATCGCGCTCTCTTCACGGAATTTGGACGATTGACGAAAGATTAATGAAATGCATGTACTGTATATCTTCTATTCCTAGAAAATCATATTTGCCTATTCCGCTCCAACCTAAAATCATTTTTGCTCCAAACTCAGATATATAAGGATATAATCTATAATTTACTTCCAGATGTTGAAGCGCTATTTTTATTCCTTTCCATCATATCTTTCAATTCTTCTGCAGCAGAACATAAAGCTTCACCGAATTTAGCAGCATCATTATTTTTAGTTGTTATACACCATGTAATTTTATTATCTAATATTGAATATGACAAACCATAACCATCTTCGACGACTACGAAAGAAGAACAGAATGAGTCAGTTTCTCTTTATACATATAAACTGTTAGAACCAAAGAACTTACCTTCACCATAACCCCAACCATCTAAGAATTTTGAAGATAATTGTGATGTCGATAATTCCCAATGTGCAGTTTTAAGAGCAGCTTCATCTGTGAATATTTCAGGTACTTTTTCATTTTCTTCAGTTTTGACCAATTTCTTAAGACCGAATAAATGTCTATCTACACCTTGTGCATCAGCCGCCCAAGCTGAATATTGAATATGTCTAGCAACCGCTTTTCGGAATAAGGCTTCTCTTTCTTTATCTTTGACCGAAGTTGAGATCATTGATTCTGAAAATGCTTTTGATTCGTTTGATGCAGATCTAATCACCTCAGTTCTACCTAAGAGATATTTTCTAGTCTGACATGATTCATATGTTACACCTGGTCTACCAAATAATCTTGTAAAAGCTAATTGTTTAACCATTTGAACCCATCCATCAGGCGAAACTTTATGGGTCTTGATTAACTCTTTACCATATCCTTCGAAATTGACCATCTAGCAGAGTTTTACCGACTGTCAACGATTTGCCCTGTGAAAAGGGAGGATTGCACTGACCTTGAGATCCTGTAATCCCATCTCTTCACCAAAGCCTTTCTTAGATTTGTCTACTATCTGTTTGAGCTTCTCATCCAACTCAAATTGCAACTCCTCCACCTCAGGCATGGGTTCTTTGGATTTTTCAGTTTCAGGTAACTCGAGAGGTATTTTACCGGCTTGTAGTGATCCTAGCACGAACTCGTTCAATCTCAAGGTGGGTGTACCATCAAGCATAGAATCTAAGGTGAACCATGCGAAATCAGCTCAGGTTACTGCTTAAGAATCATGATATTCACGCAATTGGACACTTACGTTCACCATTGAATCCAGATTCACCAGCTGAATCGACTATAAATTGATGTTTATCGAACCACCTATTCCGACCTTTACCTTTTGGTGACCTATCATGACCACCAGCCCATAATGACCATGCTCTGGCATCTTCTGATGAGGGTGCTGGTCCATCATCTAGACATATAAGTAAAATCGCGGAATCAATTGCTTCGATAGATGATTTGTTAGAGGAAGAAAGGGAGATTAAGTGATCTCGAGCCTGAGAGAATTACGATTAACGATGTCAGTTAGCTAGTCTTTCAAGGGTTTTGCGGAATGATGCACTCCGTTCCTTGCCACAGACAGCGTCGTTTCACTTACATCGGTCCAAATATCTCTATTATCAGCAGTCAAAATACCTAAACCACTACCTTCCTGACCATCGGCAACCTTCTTCACCTGCTTGAAAGCATCCACTAAGTCTTGCTTCCCTCGTCCTTTAGTGTCTACCTTGAAATATCGGTTATTCCGTAACACGACTATATGGTGTTTGTTGGAACCGTGGTTTGTAGGTGAATCAGATGGTTTAGTAGGTGTTCGGACAGCGTTAAACCTAGTAAAATGCAAACATGAGCTTGTTTTAGTCTCCCAGCTCAGGCGGAAGAGGGGAGAATATTTGCAAGCTTACAGGTATTGATAAGAATTCATACATAATGGTTGACCTTTTGCTTTTTCAGGTTCTAGCAATTCACTATATTCAGTTGAATCGTAAGGAGAATTAGCTCATGCAACCTATCTCGCTAATAAGGTGTAAGAATTATGATTTATTTACCTATCAACCAGTTTCTTGAATTCCACTGTTGCTCTGACTAATTCAGCAGCTCTTTCTTCTTGATTTTTACCTTTACCTAAACCTCTTTTATGTATATAAAAATAACTAACATCTGGAATAATTCTTCCACGATAACCCATATAAGCAGTTTCATTCCACCATTCACTTAACCATGATTCTTTATTTTTAGCTCTATCTTCTAATCTCTTTTGTAATACTTTTGAGAAATCAGACTTTAAGAACGAATCAATGTAACCTTGATTTCGCTTATAATCTTCTTTACTTAGGATAGGTTGTAAAGTTTCTAAATATTTGTTAAAAGTTGAATTCAATGTTGGTATAGGTAAATGTGGTAAACTGCTTTGAGATGCATACAACGGTTTGCTATTGGTACTGGTAGAAGTAGAAGTGGAAGTGGAGTTGTTTCGTTTAGGTATATTAGAAGAAGACATCTTGAGTGGCTGTTTTTTTTTTAAATAAGATAGAACAATCAGTAAATACGAAACGACAAAGAAATCAAAAGGAGGAGGAGAAGTTTTATAGCAAAGGTGTAGCTCAATTAAGGACCTTACTTACCTGAGCAACCGGTAATATAGATATTGACCGGGAGATACGAGGTATTGATGATGTTGTTGAAGGACGAAGAAGCATTGGAATTGATTTGATTTGATTCGATCTCAATTAGTTGTTCGCGTATTTATCCTTGAATAGGGTATTTATGAACAGTCAAAGTGTACAAGGTGGCTGTGACGTGACTATTTATTCAACATTATCAATACCATCTCAAGCGAGATATCTATAGGTCTAGTATATATATACATGTATTAACACGATTTCATTTCAAGAAAATGAATCAACATGATTCAGGTTGGGTCGTGCCGGTGGCCGGTTTCATCATTCAGCACCAGCAAAAATCCGTTGTACAGTGATGCAGTCAAACTATGACCGGTTGTATAGTAACAACCATATAACCGGTTCGATTCCGACAAACACCGATTGGGTGGCATACTCCCACCGGTTCTCATATTAAGCGATTTCATTCATGCAACGTATGGTATGGTATGGTATGGTATAAACATGACAAGGAGATGAGGGGTTTTACAACCAAATTCATCTGGCTGGGGAGATAATATCAAGAAACGGAGTTATTTGAGTGGTAATTCGTTAATTCTTGTTGGTCATGAACGAGGTGTGACCGTTTTCAGTGTGCTCAGGGTTGGAAAGGTATCTCGAGGAGAAGACGGTGTTTCATCATCTCCATTTCGCAACATCATGTTCGACCTTGATGATACAATATAATCCTTATATCGTGGCCTCACGAGACATCATGCTTGTTTTTCGAAGATAAACTGACGACAACCTCTGCTTAGACTGGAATGGTAGTAGACATTATGTAAGACCTGATGTAGATTTCTCCACGTGGCTTCGAATAGATCGCGGGGTAAAAGGAAGATCCTGTGCGGGGTTGATTTTTCTTTTTGTCCCAACACAGCCTCTGAGGTAACGAGGTTGAAAATAAACTTTGAGGAGGTGGTTTCACGTTCAAGCCCTAAGCTATATTATTTCAATTGTGATACCAAGTTATATCAAGGATGAACGGGAAACGTAACCTCTTAGCATAATCATCCTTTTCTTGTACATCTCTGGGCTTCAGCATAAGACGGCATAGGACAGTATCGATTGACAAATATCATTGTGGGCAGTTATACATTCAACGATCTAGACGACGAGACGACGCACACACGCACGGACCATTTAATACCACAAGCATCTCGAAACAAAAAGTTCACAAGAAAACTTGTACCATCATAAAAAAGGAGAAAGGAGTGTAACTTTTCTCAGAAAAACACAGCTTGGCATACATATAGAGCATTTTGATTTTGAATCATTCTATCTACTTAACATTGTAAGTTGATGATTACAGTGTCTTTAGCTCAACATATACTACATTCACACGATCGCTGAAGACCATAGCTGACTTCCTGTTGATATAGTCATATTTCACTTTTGACCGACATTCACTTGCCGCATCGATCATTTGTCCAACTTCAATTCAATAATTCAGTACATACGCATATCTTTCTCCAATAACGCATTGACCGATTAATCACGTTCCGAATCACGTATTCATACATTTTCAGCAGGAGACGATCATTTTCATTCATTCTCCTTCGATTCATATATTCAGTCTGGACATTCTTATCATAGTTGCATATTCCAATTTTTCAACACATATCACCTGATCACTCTCTCACTCCTTCCCTCTTCGTCAAAATCGTCGGCTGGTCGCCACCATGTCGCATCGACAAAATGATTCAGGCGATTATCGTACATCGCCCCCTAATCATCGATATTCACATTTAGAAGAAAATCGATCTTCACCCGCACAATATAATGTTGCTGGTGATAACGGCGGAATAGATGATGAATCGTCTAAACCATTGCGCCAAACAACTTCACCACATTATTCACCTTCACCTTATTCCAACCAACCATTACAACATCAAAATCAAAATCAGCAAAATTACCAAGACTACCATAATGGTAACAATCAAATGAACTATTCCAATCAACCGTATCCTAATTCACCTGGAAATTATCCACAACAATTACCTCACCTTAATCACTCATATCCACAGGGAGCGCCACCACCACCAGGACATAATGTAGGATATGAAGATTCACCTGATCCAAATGCTTCAACAGTATGGTCAGCATATGATAAAGTTGAACCTGATCACGATCAATATTCGACACCTTATGATAAATTAGATTCCAAAGCAAATCTCCAAGAAGCAGATCCTGAACAAGATGGAATGATAATAAAAGAAAAGAAACGAAAAGTACAACAAACTGAAGTTATAGCTACCACAAGAGCAAGAAGATGGTGGATTAGAATTACATGGTCATTGACTTGGTGGGTACCAAGTTTTTTATTGATCAAATTAGGTGGTTTAAAAAGACAAGATGTTAGAATGGCTTGGAGAGAAAAATTAGCTATTTTCATGATGATCATGTTGTCTTGTGGTATAGTATTGTTTTATATCATTGTTTTTGGTAGATTATTATGTCCAGATTCAGATAAAGCTTGGAATACTTCAGAATTAGCAACTCATCAAGGTGAAGATGATTATATGGCTGCTATAGCTGGAAAAGTATATGATGTGAGTCGCTCGGGTAATTTTCTTCTAAATATCGTATCAATAATTGCTATTCCAAATCTCTTCACCTAATCTTGAGAGTTGGCTTGAATCGAAGCTGACTTTGGTACACCTGCGTAGTTCACGAAATTCTATAAAGGCCAACATTCCGATTTCTCAAGTTATACCACATCCGCAGACGTGATGCTTGAATTTGCAGGTCAAGATTTGACCAATTATTTCCCACCACCCATGACAGTTGCTTGTCCAAATTTAGTGACCAATGAAGATCTAGCACTTATGAGAGCTAATTTTACACCTATTGTAGCTTACGCTGTACATACTAGTGGTAAACAGCAAAGTATAACAGGTACAAAACTAGATGACAAGAATTGGTATAATGATCGTTTACAACCTGATCTTGAACAATATTATAAAGGTAGTTTGGTTTATACAAAAGGTACTGTAGAAAGTGGTGCTAATAGTGATTCCAAGTAAGTTTATGACCATCTACCTTAATTGTAGCAGTCTCAGGCTGGGTGAGAATCTAGAACTGACTTGATCGCTTATATAGACAATGGGCAATATACAAGAAGAAGGTATACGACTTATCGGATTATTTATATACAGCGCAATTCTATTCAAGTTCAAGTGGAACAGATTTACCAAACTATGAGTTCCTCAATGAGGATATCTCAGGTTTATTCCAGTCTTCAGCTGGTCAAGATATTACACAAGCTATGGATGATGTACTCAAGAAGATGTCAACTGATGACGTCAACAATAACATGAACTGTTTGAACAATGCTTTCTACGTAGGTCAATTAGATTTCAGAAAAGAAGCCAAATGTCTGGTCCAAAATTACCTATTATTGGCTTTCAGTATTATCATTATGGCTACCATTGGAGCTAAATGTGAGTTTCTTTCTATCCAGCTGAATCATTCTCGAAGGTTTTAGCTGACGCTTATTTGATTATGATACGTATAGTTTTGGCTGCATTACAGTTAGGATCAAAGAGACAACCTGAACTATTAGATAAATTTGTTATATGTCAAGTTCCATGTTATACAGAAGGTGAAGAATCATTAAAGAAAACTATAGATTCTTTAGCTGCATTAAAATATGATGACAAAAGGAAGTTGATTTTCATTATATGTGATGGTAATATTATCGGTTCAGGTAACAATAGAACGACACCAAGAATTGTTTTAGATTTGTTGGGTGTTGATCCGAAACTAGATCCAGAACCTTTATTATTCAAATCAATTGGTGAAGGTTCAAAACAATTGAATTATGGAAAGATTTATAGTGGTTTATATGAATTTGAAGGTCACGTTGTACCGTAAGTTGCTAATCCCTGTTTTCTTCGCTCCCAGCTATAAGGGGACATTCACTTTGTGGGATCAAGCTGAATGATCATTCTATGTTGTTGCAGATACGTTGTCGTAGTCAAAGTTGGTAAACCATCTGAAACTTCTAAACCTGGTAATAGAGGTAAAAGAGATTCTCAAGTACTGTTGATGCAATACCTCAACAGAGTTCACTTTGAAGCTCCTATGTCACCTTTAGAACTCGAAATTTATCACCAAATGCGAAATGTCATTGGTATAGATCCTGCTTTCTACGAGTATATATTCCAAGTCGATGCCGATACTGTGAGTACAGCTATTACCATGGACAATAAGCTTGAGCTGACCTATCTTTCATTGTAACAGACCGTCACTCCCGATTCGTTGAATCGACTCATCGCATGTACTACAGATGATCAGAAGATTATTGGTATTTGTGGTGAAACTAAAGTCGCTAATGAAAAGGAATCTTTAACAACAATGATCCAAGTAAGCTACATGACCAGGTTCCAAACTGATATAGCTAACGTATGCTTTTTAGGTATACGAGTACTACATTTCACATCATATGACAAAAGCATTCGAATCATTATTCGGTTCAGTAACATGTTTACCTGGTTGTTTTTCAGTTTATCGAATAAGAACAGCAGATAAAGGAAGACCAGTTATAATTTCATCATTAGTTATTGATGAATATGCTGAACCAAATGTTGATACTCTACATAAGAAAAATTTATTTTCTTTAGGTGAAGATAGATATTTAACAACTTTAATGATGAAACATTTCCCAACATTTAAAATGAAATTTTCACCTGATGCTGTAGCACATACTGTTGCTCCATCAAAATGGAATGTTTTATTATCACAAAGAAGAAGATGGATTAATTCAACTATACATAATTTAGCTGAATTATTATTTTTACCTGAAATGTGTGGTTTTTGTTTATTCTCTATGAGATGGGTTGTTTTCTTAGATCTTTTAGGTACTGTGGTAAGTTCATCTCATCATCTAGGTCAAGCTTTTCAAATAGTAGCTGATTAGTCAATTTTATAATCATAGATCTTACCAGCAACTTTCGTTTACGTACGTCTAGATTATTCATACAGATACCAAAAGGGTATACTGACTAAATTGAACTCATTAGCTTGTCTATCTGATCGTTATTGTTTCAACTGGGAAAGCTGCAGTTCCGGTCATCTCATTGGCATTGATTGCTGCTGTTTATGGTCTTCAAGTGAGTTGATATGAAACCCAAGGGATACTTGAAAGATCACTAATTTCGGGAAATCTCAGGCATTGATCTTCATTATCAAGCGAGAGTTTATGTTAGTTGGGTGGATGGTCGTATACATCTTAGCGTAAGTTCTGCTATAACACCCTGCATCACGGTCGATCTCAGCTAATCATGTGTTTCTTCTAGTCTACCCGTTTACTCTGTATTCCTACCCCTCTACTCGTTCTGGTCAATGGATGATTTCAGTTGGGGTAATACTCGGTAAGCTGATTTGAGCATTAAAATTGACCTAGCTAATAACCTTCTCTACGTATATAGTAAGGTCGTCGGTGAAGGTAATCAGAAGACTGTAGTTTATGAAGATGATGAACCATTCAATGAGGGCATGATCCCGTATAGAACATTTAAGGGCAAGTCATCAGCTCTTCATTACCGCTAGTGGCTTGAAGCTGACCACCATTGCCCATAGAATACGAGGCAAATGCTTGGGAGACCGCATCATTGCATTCTGAGAAAACAACTCAAACATCTGTATCAAGAAACCTTCATCCATACCCAATATCTAACCGCGCACCATCATTCCATTCATCAGTATCAGAATTACCACCTGGAGCGGACTACTGGCGAGATAGTTCACCTTTGGGACCACAGCATTCTTCCAGAAACCTTCGTCATGCAGACTCCAATCCATCTTTGAGTGCTGGACTTAACCCTCGAGACAGGGTTCAAAGTATGGCTGGAATGTCAATGTGGGGTACTGGTTCAAACTATGATGGTGGACAAGGAGGAATGATGAATCCAATGTATACTGGAGGTGGTAATAGTTTCATGGACAATGGATCAATGAGAGGAAGTGGATTCTATCCACCACCTAAACCACAACATTTCGGTTCACCAATGATGAATCCAATGATGATGAACCCTATGGGAATGGGAATGAACCCGATGATGGGTGGTGGTATGCCAGGACATATGTCACCTATGGGAATGTTATCACCCATGCCAACAGGAGGTCAACAATCACAACAAGGAGGAATGATGGGAATGGGTGCACCAAGAAATACAGTAATGTCAGGATTAGGTGGTATGGGTAACAATCAAAATAACCAATCAAGATTGTCTTCTTTCTCTTTAGCTACTACAGCTAATCCATTAGGAGGAGGCGAGAAAGATAAGTTGGCAGGTTTGACTCCAGATGAAAGATCTCCAGAAGAAATTGACGACCAAGATATTTTAGACAAATTAAAGGCTTGGTTGAGTAAACAGGATTTAATGAATGTGTGAGTAACATTCTCTTCTCTCTTCGGGACGCAATTATTCCCATCACTATTTGATCATTATTTGATACAGTCCTTGGTGCTTGGTGTACTGACTATTTGATGATCATTGAATAGTACAAAACGACAAACTAGAGAAGCTGTCTATACGTTATTCCCCAACGCGAATCTACAATCAAGAGCAGGATGGTTGAATGAGAATATAGATAAAATTTTAAGCGAGTCTTAGAATTTTTCTTTCGTTCCCTTCCATCATTAAAAATATTTAATGTATTCCAGTCCAATCCTATGTTCTATTTATTACCCTCGTATGATTAAGCATAATTTCTTTCTTCAACATAATCATTCTTTATTTAGCATACATGACTGAATTCATCACTACATACATACTCTTTACGAAAAATCTCTTTATGATACATAATGGACAATGCATATACAGGTTTGGGACAAGAGCCTTTTACTCTTGCAGACAACATATTGATGGATGTTCGAAGAGAGGAGCGAATTGAAGAAATATTAGAAATACATTCGACTCACCAGCTTCAAACATATTCAAAATGCGACTCGATTCAACAGAGTCTATAAAAATTATAGAGGCATCACATGAATGGGATAAACGATCCCTAAAAGCTTGACTGTGCCATACGAGCTCATATTATGAATTTGATGCTTAGTGCAATGATCATTGGGACTGAATTCCCATGATCTGCGAAAGGCATTCATTCTAAAACTGAATGATCAAAGTATCTTTACAGTCTAGTATATCCCAAAGCACGTCAGATAACGCATTCCTCGGAGACTTGATTATGTTCGCAGTCATAGAGATCTACTTTGCTTCCGCTTTCACTGAATCGTCAAATACAAATAGTTTTATTCTTTGTCTTGTCTTGGCAAGATTGCATCTTCGACACTCACTCCCCACTATGCATTCTTTTCTCTTCCAATTTACTTCTATAACAATGGCTGAACATCTCTCCTTTATTTTGATTATAATCCCTACCCTTTGAAATGATATATCATGTCGACGATCATTATTATCAGATGTCAAATCCTTTCTTTGTTCAAAATATCTCCGGTTATCTTCGGATAATAATAATTACGCCTGTAGTGAATGAGATACTGTAAAAATGGGATAAATTAGGTTGCGTGATTTGTGGCGAGATACATAACTTACAACTTTAACAGAGTGGTGATGCTAAATCACGACATCGATAAAGTTTATATGTATCTTTCATAAATCGATTGCACTTTTGACACAATCAACCATTATTTACAGTTTTAGCTTGATTTTATGCTACTAGTAAGCATGAAACCAGAAGCTTTCCAATGTCTCGTTATCTTCAGACTAGATACAGTATCTGTTATTGGTTTCTGATTCTCGCACGCAATGCAATGTCATTGAAAATTCCGCTGATTATAGATGAGGAAATAACCAAAGGTAGAAAAGAGATAACGTCTTTTTATGAGATAATTTTGATCAGATAGCGTCTTTTAACCTTTTTTCCCGCTGTAGGATCTGAATCTCGAGTGGATTTTAAGCATTATATATAGTTGAGAAATTTTCTGAGCATTTTGATATCTTTTTCCCATCCTCCAGAATCTACTGTACCTCAAATCCGAGAACGAAAAAAGAGAGTCTTTGATAGACTACTTGTAAATATCAAGAGACAAGACAAGATAAGACAAAATGTCTAATCCACTTCCTGTAGATCCAAAATCGGAAAGACCTAATGCATTAGCAGTTCAAAAAGGAACTGCTGTAGAAAATCATAATAATCATTTTGATCAAGATTTAGAAGATGCATCAAAAGAATATGTTGCTCACCAACACACAAAATCAACTTGGAGAGGTAAAATATGGGATACATTTGATCGATCACCTTTAGAAAGAAAATTATTATTTAAAGTTGATGCTGTTATATTAACTTTTGCTTCATTGGGTTATTTTATTAAAAATTTAGATCAAAATAATACAAATACAGCATTTTTATCTGGAATGAAAGAAGATTTAAATATGTATGGAAATGAATTAGTTACTTCAACTTCAATTTGGACTGTTGGTTATGTTATAGGTCAAATTCCTTCAAATTTACTTTTAACTAGAATTGAACCTAGATGGGTTATTCCTGCTGTAAGTCGAAAAAGATTCCAATCGAGACTCAAAATCTGATCAAGGAAAGAAGAAAAAAGCTGATAATTGAAACATCGATAATGCCTTTTATAGCTCGAATTAGGTTGGGGTATAGCAACCTTAGGATCATATGCAGTAAAATCATATAAATCATTATATGCTTTAAGATTTTTGGTTGGTTTATTTGAATCTGGTTTTTATCCTGGTATACATTATTTATTAGGTTCATGGTATACACCAGCAGAAATTGGTAAAAGAGCAATGATCTTTTGGTTAGCTGGTTCTTTAGGTAATATGTTTTCAGGTTTTTTACAAGCTGCTGCATATAAAAACCTTTCTGGTATACATGGTTTAGCAGGTTGGAGATGGCTTTTCATTATTGATGCTATAATTACATTACCAATTGCTATTTTCGGTTTCTTCTTTTTCCCTCCTTTACCACTTCAAGGTAAAAAAACTTGGTGGTTAACTGATGAAGTGAGTAGTTTTCAGTGTTTCTCCAAGAAGTGACGATTCTGACTTGTTGATATAAATTTCGTTAGGAATTCACATTGGCAAGAACTAGATTACAAAAAATTGGAAGAGCCGGTAAAACACCTTGGACGAAAGAAAAAGTCAAGAGACTCTTACTCAGTTGGCACACATATTTCCTTCGTAAGTGTAATCGTATAGTTTCGTTGGACGTTTGTCATGCAAACATTGGATAATTGGAAAACAACGCTTATTTGGTTTATTTGGCTTTTTCCATCTACAGCTTTATTGTATGTTATCTGGAACAATCAATATCCTCAAGTTGCCATCGGTTATTGGCTTAAATCATTCAACAATAAGAAAAACCCACCTAAGCCTGGAACTACTTTCACAGTTGATCAGATCAATCTTTGTAAGTCGCATTTTATCATCTCGATACTATGCCAAAGACTGACAGACGGTCATCTCTGATAGTACCATTACCACAAACCGCTGCATTTATCGTAGTCGCGCTCTCTTGGGCATGGTTATCTGATGGTGTATTCAGAGGTAGAAGATGGCCTTTCGTTTACATTGGTGCTATATATTCGGTGAGTTTCTGCTTGCCTCTGATTCTGTTAATACCCTCTCGAGTACTGAATTTTCTTTTCCTATGACATAGTTGATCATCGCCGCTATTATGAGAACTTTCCCACTATACAAAAACATTCACACCACTTTTGCAATGTACTATATCAGTCAGATCGGTCAAGGTGCTGGACCATTGATCTTAACAATGATCAATGAAGTTTGTTCGGATGATTCAGAAAAAAGAGCTCTATTAGTTGCTGCAGGTAACGATTTAGCTTATGTTGTTCAAACTATTGTGGGTTTTGCCCTTTGTCTGCGTTTCGTTTAACCTAAAGTCAATACTGATAATACTACTGTTTTACTAGGCACCTAATTTCGTATGGAAAACTACTGCTTTCCCAGCAGCTAAAAAAGGTTGGACATGGTCATTAGGTCTAAATGCTTTACTAAGTGAGTCTGAAATCCCCCCATATGATTGATTCATTTTCTCAATTATATAATGCTAATAATTGATTGAAAACTTTTACAGTCGTTTGGATGACAGCTATCTTACTTCTGTTAAAACGTGACGAAAAGAAGAAAAGACAATTACAACTCAATAGTCCAACAGAAAGTCAAGGTAGTTTACCAGAAGATGCAAACTCAACTGAAAATTATGATTATAAAGCGGATATTGATAGTTATCCAAATACTCCAGGATTACCGGCTCTTGATGGTAACAATAACCAGAAAAATACAACTGTTCTCCATTAATCGTGTGTTACTTCCATCATAGGAAAAAGGTATAATATAGTAAGGTATAAAGGTTTATATGGTTAGTTTCAAATCAGAAACGGATAAATGGTTAAATATGATATAATGGTAATGGCATGGTTATCGGTAGTTTTGTATTCCATGTTTCGTCTGTGTTTGAGGGAAAATAGTGGATGTTTTTATATGACTTCGAATAAGGCGATGGATAGTGGTTCATTCGTCCAGTTGACATAAAATTGATGCATCAGATTATACTCGCGAACATGACCTTTCTGACTGGCAGAAGTGGCATGTTCATGTACGCATACTGCCTCAACCACCCTGAACTCTTAACCATTGCGTCGATATGTACAAATACTAAACACATAAGAATCACAAATTCTGTCTCATTCTGATTCTTCTAGCCTAATGACCGTCCCATAGTGCTGATGCGCTCAATATAGCTGGAAGCTTGAATCTGGTCATCCCAGCTTGAGGTCTTGGTAGTTGCAGCTTCGCCGAACTCCCAGATATGCTATGTTCAGCCAAGTGAGCAGACGAAAGAGTACAGATAAGTCACCTGACTTAACAGCTTAACCATCAGGCAATCAAATGGACCTCTCGCAATCTTGTAAGGTTTGGTCACATCGTTCTGTCAACGCTCAATTCCAGTACGCCTTTTGGACCAAGACAAAATTGATCGGATTTGTCCGATAAAACGGATTTCGATCCTTAAGCGACAACATCTGGAAAATCAATTCACTGTAGACTATCAAAGAAGACGCCGAGTATGTTGCGATAACTTACAGTAGAATACAGTACACTGTCGTCTGGGCATGGTATCAGCGCTGTTTTCATTCCTACATAAAATGTGAATATGCAGTCTAGAAAGTTGTTATAAAACCGATAACTTGATATGACGCCATTCAAGCTAAGAAGCTAAACCCCACTCGGAGAATTTCTGTTTTTATCTTTACTCATCGATAGATAAAAATAACGTACTTGCAAATTACTGTACTGTTAAATCACAACAAAACGTTTAGTCGCGCAATATCAACGAATACATATCACATTTTTTAAGCTCTTCGGGCTGGGAAATGTTCACATAAAAACATGTTATACCGAGAAAACAGTTACATCTACGTATGTGCAAACTGACCGATCTCATTTGAGCATCTCAAATGACAAGATTTTTATAGGAACAGAAGCTGACCAAGCATATACTGTAGATTACCAACAGGGGAACGATTATATGCAGAAATATCGTCATTTTCGTAGACGTGATCAGATGAAAGAATGATTTACTAAGAAATCGGATATCTCCGTATAGTTATATCTGACAAATTTATCTCAACGCTATATTGACGAGATGAACGCAGACGAGAAAGAGATTCACAGGTGAATACAGTATATAAGGTAATAGCGGTTTACTAACGAGAACAACATAGTTTGTCTTCCCATAATCCTATTTCATCTCCTATCAAAGCCAAACTTTTACCAAGTTAAACTCGACAAAATGTCTCCAGTAGCCGTAAACACCGCTCCAGCTCAATCATCAATTGAAGATATTGAGCAATTGAAAGCAAAATTAAAATCAGTCAAATTAGAAAATGGTAACGAAATTAATTTACCACCTGATAACACATTAAGAAGATATCAAAAAGCTGGTATTGATTTATCAAATGGATATCCATATTTCCCACCCAAACCTGAATTCTTTCAAGAAGTCAGTAAAATTAGAGAAGATTTAAGAGAGTATAAAGATCCTGCTTTAAGAGCTGATAAAGAAAAGAAAGCTTTGTTTGGAGCTGCAAAAGAAGTTAAAAATTTAACTAAATGGATTGGTGTAAGTTTGTGTTGTTCCTTATGATGAAAACGATAAATCAGTTTGATGATAAAACTGACTTATGTGATGACGATTACTACACTGCAGACTGAAATTATCGGTCTCCAATTAAAAGATTTCACAGATAAACAAAAGGATGAATTAGCTTTACTTGTCGCTGAAAGACATATAGTTTGTAAGTTGAGTTATTCGCTTAAATGGTCATCCTACTGACTTGTTATGATCGCAGTCTTCAGAGATCAAGATCTTTCACCTCAACAACAACAAGAATTAGGTCTTTATTTAGGTGATGGAGAAATTGAAAGACATCCACAAGCTGCACAAGTACCTGGTGTAGGTGGAGGATTAACTTTAATTTGGGAACAAGGTAGAAAAGATAAATTACAAACAGGTAGATCACATAGAGTACCTTATGGTGGTGGTCAATTCGGTTGGCATACAGATTTAGTTCATGAAGCTTATCCACCAGGTTATACACATTTATATCAAGATACTGTACCTGAAGTTGGTGGTGATACTTTATGGGCATCAGGTTATGCTGCTTATGATAAATTATCGCCTGCTTTCAAGAAAGTTGTTGATGGTCTCAAGTGAGTCAATACTCATCGCTGTTCTATACATCATGAGCGCTAATGTGGTTTGGTTGTTGATCTTACTGTAGTGGTGTTTACCGATCTGCTCATTCTTACAAAGATGAGAATAACCCAGATGCTGATCGAAAACCAGTTGAAAGAACTCATCCATTAGTTAGAACTCACCCTGTTACAGGATGGAAAGCTTTGTGGAGTGAGTTTCTGACTCTCCTGGCCAATTGTAGTTGCGAGAATCCATGCTGACAATGCGTGTTGTTTTAAAGTCAACCAAGCTATGACAGCAAGAATTGAGGGATTTGATAAAGCTGAATCTGATGCCATCTTGAATTACTTATATGGTGTATATGAAAGATCAACCGATATTCAATTAAGATGGCATTGGACTCCAGGTACATCAGCTATTTGGGATAACAGAACTACTATTCATACTGTATCTTACGATTACGACGGTGAAAGACATGTAAGTTGTTTCATTCTCTTTAGACAATTATAAGATAGATAACTGATTGCTTTCTTGATACTGTATCTAGGGTACACGAGTTTCTTCATTAGCCGAAAAACCATTCTATGATCCAAAATCGAAATCTAGAGCTGAAGATTTACAGCTTGCAGGATGGATCAACACTCCTGATGTAGCTGCTAGATACTAAGCTTTAAGTAGTGATGTAATTTGGTAAACGGAAAAGAACTATGAGAAAATGATTTGTACAGAGTTTAGTTGTAGTTGAATATATGATGAATGATACAAATAATGTGAAATTTCCTACGTTCTACTGTACAACTGCGTCGCAATGAACTTGTTCACAAACGAGTAGACTTGGCTTTTACAGTGACGTATGTAGCTTTGCTTTGTGACCCAGCTGTCTATCCACAATCAGTTGTATCACCAAACAATTTCGATAACTCTTTAAGTTACCTTGGCTACTTTTGCCGTTTAGGAATAGGAATTGGTACATATCATATGACAGGCAATGCAGCTCAAATCCCGATATTAACGTATCTATATATGAAACATGTATAACAGATTTTGGCAATGATACAATGGCAACATTGCATATGTATGACATGAGAACCCGAATATCCGATACATCCAGAAAAATAACATCTACATACAATATCCGAAATATAAATCTAGTCTAAGCTTCTACAGCTAAAGATTTTCTCGCTAGTGCTTCTTTGGCTCTTGCGTTTGTTTCTTCGGCAGCTGTATTGAAAGTAGGTCTCAATGGTCCATTTGCATTTGTACTAGGATTGACCCCTAATGTAGCTGATAGAATTTGAGTATCATTTTGTTCTTGAGCTTGTTTATCTTTTGATAATTGTTCTGAAGCTTGATCGATTTCATCATTAATCTGCTTTAATTGTTCTGGTGTAACGTTATATTTTGCAGCTAATAATTCAGCCATCTTATCACTTTCTTCTAACCATTCTTTTGAATGACCTTGTACTAATTCCGCACCTGACCAAGGTTGTGATGCATCATAATTTAACCATTCAACAGTTTCTTTAACATATTTTCTTTCACCATCACGATTTAATAAATGACTAAATTTACCTTCACCTTTTTCTTTCATTAAATTTTTATATTCATTCCATAAATTAAAAGTTGAAGGTAATTTTGCTTTTGATGAATAAACTCTTGATATTGAAATTGATTGATATTCAAAAAATGAAAATGCTGATGTATTTACACTTAATCCAATAAAACTTAATGTTGGATCAGGTATATAAAATACATCTTTATGTAAATTTAATACTCCACTACCATCTTTAACTAATGGATGTTTTCGGATTTTCTCACTTCTTTCTCCTTGATAATCTTCATGGTAGGTTGGTAAGAAAGGGAATGAATATTGATAACTATTTTAAATCAATATAACGAGAATTAGCCACATTGATTATATATTCATTACGATTATATACAAATCTTTATGTTGACTCACCCTGTGGCGAAAATAACTTCATTAACACCTTTTATGATCGTACCATCTGTTAATTCAATTTCAGATTCTTCAATAGATTGATTTTGAGATTTTGGTGGCAAAAATCTTTTTATTTCAGCTATTGATTCAGCTTTATCAGGTAACATTAATCTTTGCATTTTTCTTTGTTTTTGATATGCTGATGGACCTCTAAATTTGTCCCTTCCTACCATATACGTCTTTTCAACATATGGATCTAAATCTCGTGCTATATCATTACCACTGGTTCCTATTCCAACTATTAATACGGTTTTCCCTTTATATGGTTCAGGTTTTCTATAACCTTGAGAATGGATTACTTTCTCAGGCCATGCATTGGCCCAAACATCCGCTCCTGGTAAAGAAGGTATATAAGGTGCATTATAATGTCCTGTAGCAACGACAACAGCATCGAATTCCTGTTAGGCAAAGTTGTGAGTTGGGAATTCCGTCGATGCATCATGTCATATAGAAGGACCAAACATACCTCGGACCATTGCTCTTCACGAGCTTGACTATCACCTTCATCAGCGACTTTTCGTAAATTCAATCGCCATTTATGAGCGACTTTTTCAGCTTTTTCCACTCTCGTATTGTAAGAAGCTAATTTGTCTAAGCCAAAATGTTTCGCATAATCATGTACGTAATTAGCTAAGAATGAATGAGAGACATTTCTTTCTGTTCCTTCTGGATATGGGAAATCTTTGAACTGTTACAAGCAATCGCAATTATCATAAGCATACACATTCCTATTCATTCTTCACACGAAATTTCGAGTAGACTTACCGCCATAGTTGTAGTGGGAACATTGTTTGTTAAATTCCAATAACATGGATTAGGCGGATTGAAATGATCTCTTTCTTTACGATTTTCATCTTTATAATTGTAAATACCAGTTTCACGTATGACAGGTGTGAATGCACCTATTGAGGGTGGTGGTGTAGGTACAGATAAAGGTAATGCAGCTGAAGGTCTCCAGTTCCATATTCCACCTGATTGTGATTGTCTTTCAAATAATCTAACTTTTAATCCTGCTTCTTGTAAATGTCTTGCCGCTGGTGTTCCAGTAGGTCCAGATCCTATCACAGCTACAGTTCTGATAGGATGATGAAATTCGTATCGTTCTGTTGATTGTAGTTCGATTGTCATTTTTGTATTAGATTTGTTACTGTTTTTGATATACAATTCAACCGAGTAAACCATAAATTCACAATTATTAGGTATACAGGTTGAACAAAGTTCAGCGAGTTTTTTTCAGTACTATACTGCATATACATATAGCAAAATATTCAGAAATGTTCGTCCATTTTCTTGCACCAACTAGCCTGCTAGTCGTTATCTTGGCTAAATTGACCCGACTTGAGCCGTATCTCTCGCTTGGGAATGTGTAGTTCATACGGTAAAAAGTGACTGTAGTTGTAGAAGCAAATCACGCCATATAACATCTCATTGCCACTAAATATATCTATCTTCTCATCAAATCATTCGCTATTCAGGAACAGTGAATACAAAAGATAACGTTTTACTCAGATACTATTTATTTGATAATCTCGGTCATCGGTCAAATCCGATGGTATATTTATTGACATACAAATGACGCCAGAAATGATCATCAACTTCATCTTATGCCATAACTCGCGATCCTTCACTTCACTTATTTATTTTCATGGTGAAAGTGAAAGGTTATTTTCCTGTATTGCGTTGTGCGATAACTCAAAAAATAATACCAAATCACTTTATCCGAAAAGACGTATTTCTCTCCTTCACAAGCTTTAGTCAGCAAGCATGTTTCCTAGATTTCCCGCTTTTCCTGATAAGCAGCAAGAGCGAAATCAACAATCAGAACCAAGTTCAATAGTAAGGCTCTATAGTTCCGGTGGAATGGCGCGTACTAGATATATGTCGAAAAGACTAGTGAAAAACCAAAACACGAAATTGTGCGTGTTGTCAAGTCCGAATAAGTAAACCAATATATCTGGGCAACGTTAAATCTGCTACAACTGAATCACAACAAGTAGAAGAAATTAGTTAGAAATCACATTCAATATGACTATACAGCCTGAAGAGCGCAAAATCAAAGTAGCAGTCATCGGTACTGGACCAGGTGGACTAGCAACTATCATTAATCTACGAAGAATACCTTTTGTCGACGTTAGCGCTTACGATCAAGCTACAGAACTTCGAGAAGTCGGTGCTGTAAGTTGTGATTACCTTCTTTCTCCTAATTTTACTCCTTTACTGCTAAAGTGAAATTGACATTGGATGATCTTCTCACCCCAGGGTATCAGTATCAATGAAAATACATGGAGACATCTGAAGTTACTTGATGCAGCAGAAGCCATTCAACAATATACAAATAAGGGTGATCCTACCAAAATTGATGGTGAACAACGTAATGGGTTAACTGGAGAATTATTATCCCAGAAATTACAAAGGGGTGAGTTGTTTCCGATACTCAGGTAGCGTATGGCTTAGCTGACTTATATATCCTATAGTTAATCCTAATGACCCAGATGCACCACCCAGATCTCGTATCGAGAGATATAAACTACAAAATGCTTTATTAGGTCAAGTACCAAAAAACTTCATCCAATTATCTAAACGTCTAAGCAAAATTGAAGAAACTCCTAAAGGTATTCGATTGACTTTCCAAGACGATACTACTGCTGGTCCATTTGATTTATTAGTAGGAGCAGACGGTATCAGATCAGTAAGTCGCATCACATCATTTTGAATTCATAACGAGTATACTAAGGAATTTCCCGGTTTAGGCTGTCAGACAATATGCCTTCCCAGATCATAAACTCAGTTACACAGGAAAAGTAGCATATAGAACATTGATACCTCAATCAGCAGTAGCACATATACCTGGTATACCGCAATCATCGGCATTTTGGCATACCAAAGATACTCACGTTTATACAGATCCATTGGATAATGGTTTATTCGAAATTGCTACAAGAGCTATAGAACCTGAAGAACAAGTTAAAAAGGTTAGTTGGGGTCAAAAAGTTAACAAAAGTCAAGTCATTCCTCATTATGAGGTGAGTAAGCATATCAGCTGTCAAATTGTCATTCACAAATAAGAACACTTCTGATGGAAAAACGGTGTTGTATATATTCAGGGATACTGTGAAACTATCAGACAAGTTATCGCTGCTCCTGACGAATGGCTTGAATTTGCTATGTTCGGAGGTCCAAGATTAGAATCTGTTATTTCGAATGGTAATATTGCTTTGTTGGGAGATGCCTCGCATCGTAAGTCATAGACAACCGCGCCCACAGTGGTGGAAGGTGAAAGCTAATGATACTATATATAGCCCTCTCCGGTGCTTTCGGTTCAGGAGCGGCATTTGCTTTTGAAGATGCTTACATCCTTGCACAAGCTTTGAGATACACTCATGAGCACAAGCAGCCCATATCAAAAGCTTTGACACTTTACGATGAAGTGCGATCCCCTCACTATAAGGGATTAGTGAGTTTCGATTATTGACCGCATCATATGTTCATGACGTTGTGATCGCCTATAATAAACCTATGTCACCTGTCTGCAGTACGAGATTCTAAATAGCTTTGGTACAAATGCCAAAGAGCTCGAAGCTATTCAACCACCTTTGAGTGAAAACGAATATATCAATGAAAGGACAAGACGTAATTGGAATGCTGAAAATCAATGGATTTACAAATACAATGTGAGTATAAAATTGTATTCAAAACCGGGCATTGCGAATGTGTTTTGACATAAAGAATTTATTTTTCCAGGTTGCAAATGTATGGAAAGATTATGTTCAGCTCTTGGATGTCAACAAAGATTTATCGAAGTTAGACATCGAGAAAATCGAAAAGCACGAACAGAAAATAGCGCCTGCCGTCACCGTCAGTGTGTAAGGCAGTATTATAGATGAGATGTATTTTTTCTGGTTTTCTAGATCATTGTGTTTTTACAGTATGTATGTTCTTGATTCTATCAACCTACAGCACCGATGTACATAACGCATCATTGCATAGAGAAAGGATAAATACTGGGCTACATCAAGACTAATCGCATCTCGCCCACCGAACTCCGATGCACTACTAAGGTATTTAGGCAGCGATATCGTGATCGCATAAAGCGTCGGCTACTTCTTGATTAAAGTAAACTCGATCTCTCTCGTTTCCATTAACGGTGTATGACTGGATAAATGAAATCAAAGGACAAATATCATTTCGTTAGCTGATCGATAAACTCCGACGTGTACAGTATTAGGTACTTACACAAGTGACCAAAGCGGTGTCTTTTGTGGGAAAAAAGTGATGAATTAGTACATCAAATTAATCATATCATCTTGAATGGCGAGATATAAAAGCTTAGACTATGGAACTTACTAGGTTTAGCAGCTTGACTACCTGCTTGATCATTGAAGTAAACATTGGAGAAGTCAAGAGTTATATCATCATCCTTGAATTTTGGACATTGGGCTTCGTAGCTATACACAGACATCAGGTAGGCAGTATAGGTACATTAGCAATACGACAATTGTGAAGACACTAGTATTTTTTTTTTTGGCAAGAAAGGATAACGATATCCGATGTTGTACTTACGCAACCTTGAAATCGTCCATAGTTTTGATACAAGTTGGTTTTTCAACTTCTGTTCTACCACCTTGAGTTCCAGGTAAAACGGCTGATACCATACCTGAAAGAGCTAAAGCTGATACAATAGCGAAAGAGATTTTACTGAACATGTTTATTGTTTATTGATAAAATAATTATTGGCTAAATAGTAAAATATAAAATGTTCGATAATAGTGGATAGAGAAAAAGAATAAGTGAAATTTGGGAGGTAAGACAGCCTATTTATACCTTGTCATCTCACCAAATGCTGTATAAACACATTAAACCGAATGAAAGGTTCCATCATACAAGGCAGATGACCGATCACTCTGATTCATCAACAAAGGATATCATCCCAAAACCACCCTTGGGCATACTTTGGGTAAACAATAATGATGTATAACAAAGGATCTAATCGACTGACGTCGTAAATTGCTGTGTCATATCCAGTCTCACTAATAAACTAAATTGAAGCTAAGTGTATCAGATCTTTCTCAATTGGAGCTACTCCGTCTTACTCCGCCGAGATTATGCTTGTGGTACTACGATATGTACAGTATAATTGCTTTCTTGTAGTGGATAAATGCTCCGAGCGGCAACTAATAGGTTATACGAGTACTGTGTTGATGTTCTTGACCGAGCATCTAAGATGTCATCGAAAGTAGTACCCTTACGTCTTCTTTCCCGGGATGACTTGCACTACTTAATCGATATCACCTGCTTAGATGCGACTTTCGAAAGGGCATGCTTCAAACGTATACTTCCCCTCGAGAGTGATTTCGAGCAGCACAGTTTGATGTGTCATTGAATAAGAACGAGAACGGATAACAAGTACATATGCATACACCTACATATGTATAGAATGTTCGAAGTCAATATGATTACGTAGAGACCAGTAAAAAGTGGCAAGACATAACATAAGTAAGACCTTTGAACTTCTTAGTAACCTTGGTTCTACCCTTCAGTAACGTTGTCACCAGCTTGTTCAACGATATGGGCGCAGAGTGAATCAGCTACCTCTTGGTTGAAGAGGACTCTCTTGTTGTAGTTGTAGGTATCGAGGTAACTCTATAGTATGTTCATGTACAAGTCGAAAATCAGCTAAATACGACAATACTACTTATCATGTAAGACGGTTCGGTAAGGATTCACTTACACAGATGACTTGAGCTCGGGTGGCTATTATTGACAATGGATGAGAATATTAGCATGGAGTAGTTTGATTCACATTAAACAAGGTGAAAAGTTTAGTTATTAGAGGCAACTTACCGAATTCATCGGTACCATAATTGAAGTAAACAGTTTGGAATTGATATCTTTCATCATTATCTTTAAAGTGTGGACAATCATTTCTGTAGCTATATCAAATGGAGCTGTTAGATGATCAGGTCCGGTCCTGTAAATATAATGACATTCCAAAGAAGGAGAAACTTACTAGTTTTCGAATTGAGTCATAGATTCCATACAAGCTGGTCTATCAACCCATGTTCTATAACTATAGGCGTTTACCATGTTAACACCAGATAAAAGGAAAGCTGAGAAAGCTGCAATGGAAATTTTGTTGAACATTTTGTATACTTGTATGTTGGAGATTGCTAGGTGATGTTGAAGACAATGTGAATTATAGAATAGGTTTGCTGGGGAGATTGAACGAAAAAGATAAGATGGATTCGCAGGTATTTATATGTATTCTAAGCAAAACACATGCTACACCTCGTATAACAAGTACATACTGTATGGGCACTCGTACTTTCATATCCTTCGGGAACCGATATACACAGCTTAGCTTAAGCCTTGATATCCAGTTTCATACTAGTTGTTGTTGTTGCGTTGAACGATGTCGTGTAAGGCTGTGTTGTATGCTTCGATCACCGTACTCCGATTTTGATGAAAAACCAATATGCTGGTAGATAATCAATTGACCGCCGGCTCTGCGCTTTGAATATATCCCTTGATTAAACCTTTGTCCCCAAGTCAACACTGCATGTAAGAGGGAGGATACGGGGGTTCTTCGGGATTTCTTATCATCTTTGACCCAGATACGCTAATTACTTTAGGGTAACGATGGCGCTCAAAATAACGCTAATGATGCTTAGTTGGAATCACAGATCCTTTCCTATGTTTCTATGAGATCTGGATTCTAGCGATGTCCGAGAGGTAAGGTTTTGATAGCCTGAAACGATGACCTGTTCTTTCAAAAATTTCAGGTTAAAAAATTATCGCGCTTGCGTGTCGAAATCCGCGAGCACTTGTAGCCGTTTATGAACTTTCTTTAATCTATAGTAGTATATGTAACTCAATGCACACTATATAAACGTATATGCATACTCGTTATCAGCAATACGACAACACAGTATGTCAGAAACATTGTAGTTTCGATCGGAGAGAAATCCTGTCTCATGCGAAATCGTGGTAAGTATCATATGTGAATGCATACATTCCTTTGATTGCAAAGTACCCAGTATACCATTTGGAACGAAAGCATGCCATACCGTACAATCTAAAATATCATTGAATGGTGATTCATCCTTAGTAGACTAGGTTTTTTCCTCAAGCATCATAATCTTTACGTTCCTCAATTTGGGTGCAGATTGAATCGGCAGCCTCCTGGTTGAAAAGGACAGTCCTGTTGTTATCGTGAAGATCAACGTAACTCTACAATTATATAAAAAAGCACATTCACAGTGTCAGCCAGGTCTTTGTGATCACTGCACAAAATAGCAGTATGTGCGAGGAATAGATTACGTACGCAAATGACTTCGGCTCGAGCAGCTATTGATCAGAAATCATGTCATCAGCAGGATGATGACAATATGAGAATGAAGAATTTCAAGCCCACTTACCTTGCATGTCTTCTTGAGCTTTGAAGTATACAGTTTGGAATTGATATCTTGCATCACCATCTTTTAAGTGTGAACAAGCGTTCCTGTAACTTCAGTTGGTCATGTAAAAGATTTCAAAATAACCTATGTCAGTTGGAACACCGAAGAGATGATTTCGTATATTCAGAATTAGAAGCACATTTACTTACGAATCTTCGAAATCCGTCATACTGTGTTCACATGTTGGCATATACATGTACGATCACTATTGGGGTTTACCATACCAATGCTAGATAGAAGAAAAGCTGTAACAGCTGTAATGGTAATTTTGTTGAACATCGTGCGGAGGGGTGTGAAGATAGAGATCGATCAGTAATGTGTGAAAAAGTCCTCGAAGATTATTATAGGTAGAGAGTTGAACAGCTTTAGTAAATAAGTGTTGGAATGGATATCAGATCAAAGTGCATTCACTTATGTTTAGTAAGCTTAAATCGACATGCTCCTCTGAACGCCTTCATCGCTTTTTATTGCGTTATTGAGGCAGTCGGGCTGGGTATACAGTTCACAGCTTCTCGCTTGGATTTGATCGAGAGTATAGTTTGTGTCAAATGATATCACAGTCACTAGTATGCAAGGTTGCGTAAATTGCTGATGTATGCTTCGATCGCTACAAGCATAACATGTCTCCCAACGAAATGTCCATGAGTTAGTCAGACTGTGTCTTTATCCCTTTTACAGCTTTGGCCGATGCAGTACGCTAGGTATTTTGATCAATGGCGCTCTAAATGACGCTAATTATGCTTATTAGTTGAAACCATCGACCCTTTTCTGTCTTCTTGGATTTGAGCGATAACCGAGGAGAAGATTCCGATAACCTGAAACGATAACTCTGTATTTTCAGGTCACAATTCCATATAATAACTCTCGATTACCGGGAAACATAAGATATGGTGCCGCGTTTAGCTCGTCGGTCATATGCAGTCAAATATGCAATAACAACGAGATATGAAATAGCTACTATGCATGTGAAACTATCTGATGAAGAAAAACGTAGGATTGCTTGAGTTATGTCAGAACGCGGTATATTTTCTGATCGAAGGTTCATGAATACATCCATCTATTTAGCTGCTGATGAAGGTGCTGGCCATTTGTTGGCTCCTACAGGTTGTCCACCTAGAAGAACAGCAATTTCAGCAGCGAAGTATCTACTAGTATTGTTGTTACTGGTATCGATGTACGTCTGTATATATGTGTACCTCAACGAGTGTTAGCTTTCCCTATCCTAATTTCGAGGAATTTGATAATGTACGTACGCATTCGGTTCTAGCTGCGGATTTCGATAGGATAAAATGAGACCAAGTCAGCATGATATAATGGAAAGACATGATAAAATCCTCCACGCGGGATAACAGCCATGCCTACCTTGGTTATCGGCGACTACCTCGAAGGCGAGATGATCAAATTCAAATTGAGGTTCATCCTTGTAGTTTCTGCACACGGCTTCAAAGCTGGGATTGGAAGACGGAGACAAACTATACTCGTCTGCCACTACCCTTCGTCTGTCATACATGTATCTAAAGCTGATCTACTACTCATACTCACGCTGTTTGGAAATCCTCTATCTTCTCAACACAAGTGGGTTTGTAAACGTATCTTGTACCATCGTCTAGAGCGGCAACTCCACCAATACTTGATACGACAAGAGCTGCAATAGTGACTAAAGAGTGCTTGTTAACCATCTTTGAAGTAGAGACTGATTTTATTGGTCAGGATGAGGTTAAGTAATAGAGAGTGATTTTTGCTGCAAAGTGGGTGATTGGTATTTATATATTTGAAAGGTCATGAGATAACTCATATCCAAGATCATACTAGCATCGCTTGTATACTGTACTTACACTGTTTGTTTCATCAAGGACCGCTCATTACCATCCTTCTGCACTGCTTCTCCGATTTTAGCTTGAGCTAAGACATGATTATATCGAAACAAAGGATGTACAGTATGTTGTTGAATGTGACGCTTGTAACTTATACTAAAGGATTTGACCGAAAATGTAATCGAGTTTGAGGGTCTTTTGCTATGTTCTTCAGTCAACTGTTTTATTCCCCTTTTCTCCGATTGTCACTAAGTAACGGAAAGCTGGAAATGAGGATACGAATCTAGATACTCGATTCAATCACCTTGACCGGGAATGAGTATACTGAACTTAGGAATGTGGACGAGTTAGATGTTCTGAACGATCAAAGCTTTACTCGTGATCGCAGATTGATCTTATGGCTGCAAGCTAAATACAGAAAGGAGAAACACAATTAAAAAAGCATGTACAGTAGGTATTTCAACATATGTGATGTATGAGCTATAGTAAGAGTAGTAGACTGCTTCATGATGCACGCTTACAGTACATAATAGTAACGTGGCTCACTTACAAAGAGATCACACCCAAAGATAGATCACGCCACCATAGGAAAAGTTGTAAAGTTTCTGTATTGCTGTTCATGCAGGCATCATCCGCTTTGAAGGGTTACAGACAGCATTGAGGGGATCAGGACATGCCAATGAAGGTATTCATGCAGTTATCTTCTGCATACTCCCTTTTTCTTCACTTGCTGATCTACTTCTGGGTGTGATCTGTTTCTAAGTCTGCCACGTTACATCTAAACCGAAATAGTCCCACGTCTTCATATCACTTATACTTCAGGAGGTACTGGAACACCGACTTGAGCACCACCTAATTTAGCAGCGATTGATCCGGCGAAGTTTGTTGTGTAGCCATCAGAAGATTCCCATCGCTTTTGTTTTCAGATGATCGAATTCAAAGTGAATGTCAGCTTCTATCTAGGGACAAAGGATATATATTAACTCACACAAGCAGCTTCGGCGACTATTCGGATTCAGTGGACGAATTATCAGCCTAATTCGGTAACAATCTAATATATCAAGTGCTTACCGGTTGCGTTAACCTCACCCCATGAGGTTGAATGGAATTTCAAACCACTGGCGATAGCGGATCCGTAGTTTTGACAAACACCTTCGAAGCTATTTTATTTTTCGTTGAAATATATTAGTTACGATAATCTTTGTGGATCGTATCAAAGTAATTGAGAAACGTTGAGGGGGTGGAGCAGGAAATGGGAGAGCGAGCGGTCCAGCTTGAAGGTTGTACTCACGCATGTTGGTATGAGTCCATTTCGAATATACATTTTGGTTTCCAAATTTGTTGAAGATCATCTTGAGCATGAACCATACCTCCAGCAATAGCTAAAGCAGATACAACGATGTATTCAATTCCGACCATTATTATATGATTTGTGGAGAGTTAAGAAGGATTAATAAGTTTATGAAAAACGAGTGGTGTGGGAAATTATATGGAAATATATGTGTGAATGAGGAAAAGATGAAAGAGTTCTCGAGGAGATGTATGGGTATTGATACCTTTTCTGAAGAGCTCAAGTTATCATGATACAGCCGGTGTAAAAGTATTCTCTATGGCAAAGCAAATTTATATCCAACTCTTCCTATAGACCGAAGGTGCACTGATTGTGATAGTCTGGCCTTTCCCCACTCTTGCTCCTTTCATTTCCACTGTTTGTACATGTCTGACACAGCTTTTGAGACCATTACCGCAAGCTTGGGCAGTCACTCAAAGGAAGAATTTGCGATAATTGCTGGCAACCTTGAATTCTACAGGATCACACGAGTATGTGTTCTGACAATACCGAGATTCGACCGGTTGTTGAAGGAGAAATGGATTTGAAGAGACGTTGATGAAATGTGCTACGATCACATCTTAGCTTCAAACCGATTACAGTACAACGCCACCCCGTTCGTTGCTTTGATCTTTTCAAACCCAAATAAATCTCCGCTGTTACAAATCGTGTGTGAGTCGAGCATAAGCATAAGATTATCTAAACGACAGGGTTAGAAAGCATCAGAGGCGTTGTTCATCGGTATCCGGTCAAGAGACCGAATGGAAGCGTTCACGGTGTTTTGTACTCTTTAAAGATCTCAAAATCCCTGGAGGTCAAAATGAAGCTAATCTAATTGTGTATTCTCCGAATCTATTGTTTTATCTTTTGTGACCCCTTTTAACCATCTGCCCCATCAAAATCAGCCGGGACGCAAGAGCTTGGGTTCTCTATCGTTGAAAACTCACATGGCAAGGGATTTTGGCACACAAATATATTTCACTTGATGATGATATCAGGCTGATAAAGACAACAGATGTATACAGTACAGACAATGCCTTTCATAACCGTAACCATCACTAAAAACAGGGTGATTGAGCTTGTTCGTGCAGGATATTGTCGATATGGTGCTGAGATACAATCCGTGAAACTGTTAAGCTTTTCATCACAGCTATAAGGCGTTACCAAGCCAAGTTATAGCTTATAAAGAATGGATGTTTTTTAATGACTAAGATCTACATGCCTCCCTCATGATGATATACAGCCATTGGTGGAGGATCTGAAAAAAGATTCATCTTCGCTTATGCAGTCGGTGACTGGGATAACAATCTGACGTAAAGCTAGAAGGCTGATTCCTGCAATGAAAGTCTGTAAGCGATAAAAACTGAAGTGGAGGGGAATCTTTCATGTCATCATGATAACCTGATCATTAATTCCGATTAGATAAGTCTTGTAATCAAGACAAGAAAGTATGTAAGAAGTTATCGATGTTGGGTGGAGGTAAGATGTAATAAAAGTCATCATGGATGTGACGTCCACTTCAAGATTACATACACACATATATATATGAAAAGGCCCTGATCAGCTCTTTCCATTATTCGACTATCATCTCATTGTCAACTCATCAAGCTCATCAATCAATCTATACCTCGACCTGCACCCCAACTGACCGACAACACCACAAGCTTTTTCGACAATGTCTTTACCTGAATCTCACAAAGTCTGGCTCCTCAAAACTCGCCCAAGCGATAAATCAACGCCCAATGAATTCGAACTTACAACAAGACCTACACCTACTATCGATGATTTGAAGGAGGGTCAGGTATTAGTCAAGAACACTTCATTCGGTAATGATCCAGCTCAAAGATTATGGATGGATGGTAGTATAGATCCAGTATGTAGATATTCCCTTGTCACAATCAGCATACAACCACTACCGTTTGAGCATTATCTTGAACAAATCAATATTGACTAAAATATTTTGATTCCAGAATCGACTCTATATCGCACCTATATTAGTTGGAGATGCTGTCAGAGTATCAGCTATGGGCTCAGTAGTTCTTTCTAGATCTGATAAGTGGAAAGAAGGTGATAATGTATATGGTGATGGTGATTGGGCAGAATATTCGATTTTGGAAGACTCGGGTCCATTAACTGGAAAAGAGATGTAAGTGGACTATTCTGCTGAATCCCCTCGTTTTTGTGGGTACTAGTCAGTAGCACATCCGTGATATCTCATGCTTAATTGGTCTTCAGCCATATTTTCAATACTGAAGCTTTAATCTCATCTTGATATAGAAAAATAGCTGGTCAATCACCTTATATAACAAACTCGATACTTGGTTTAACAGGTCAAACAGCTTGGGTAGGAGCGTTTAAGGAGATGGAATTGAAACGGGAACACACTTTAGTCGTTTCAGGTGCTGCAGGGTAAGTCATGTCATCCATTAGTTGTCCAGTGTTTAACCAATACATCAACTAAAATCGTTCTCACCCCTAGCGCTGTCGGTTCTACCTTGATCCAAATTGCCAAAAAGGTGATTGGAGTCAGAAGAGTTATTGGTATTGCAGGCGGGAAAAACAAATGTGAATGGTATGTAGGATCTAAGAAATTCCGACCCACTTTAACGCTGACACCGTCATCTACCACAGGGTAAAATCAATTGGCGCAGATGAATGTGTCGATTACAAAGTAAGTATTCATCTATCCCACCTTTAATATCCGAGAGCGAGGATTGCTGTGATCGGTGCTGATATCCATGAATAAACAGGATTCAGGCTATTATCAACAACTCAAAGATCTTTTACCAGATTATGCGGATAGATTTTTCGATAATGTTGGTGGAGAAATCTTGGATAATATGCTAACACTTATCAAAAGACATGGTTTTGTCTGTGCGTGTGGTGCTATCGCATGTGAGTAGAAGGATGGTTTTTACAGAACGAGGAAAAAATGTGCTGAAGAGCCTGATGATCTAATATGATGGTCCGATAGCTTATAACGATGAGGGGATGAAATTGAAAAATTGGGGTGAATTGATATATAATCGATTTACTATCAAAGGTATGTCTATCGTTATTCATATTCCCTGGCATATGATGTTTAACTTTTACTAGATGATCAGAATAAACACTAATAAGAAAGGTTTAAAAACAGGAATGCTTATATTTGATCATGCTGAATCGCTTGATCAAGCAGTATTAGATCTATCGAGATGGATAGAAGATGGGACAATCAGTAATACAGAGAGTGAAACTGTAGTAGAAGCTAAATTCGAAGATATTCCAAAGGTGTATAATAGATTATTTAGTGGTCAGAATAAAGGTAAACTAATCACTAAGCTTGTACAGTAAGATGGTTTCTCTTTCAAGATAGATCGAAATGTAGCTTATATATCCGAATATGTGCAAAAAGGAAATGTAAAACATGACGTTTCGACCTGATAAACAGCTATTCTCAGAAACAGGAATGGATTTCCAACTCAGCTACTTGTGACACAATAAATGCTTTCGTCGGTGATAAATATAATAAAGGAACGTGAAGTTGAAACTCTATCTGGACAACCGTCCTTTCTAGATCTGACTCCGTAGGAATATGCGAATGCTGGGAGTGTATAGGTTATTTACAAATTGACTCAACGTCGCCCAGTAGCCCAAGTATATACAGGATGAACAACATTCGGCCTCCTATCAACTAAGTCATCTACGCCACTCATTTCTCACAATATTAATTTTCCCAGCCTCAAACAACCATAAAAAATCATCCAGCCTCACAAATTTCGATTAAGAACATGCGCAACATCCTTACAAGTTTTGTCAGCAAGGCAAAGTCTCGACGGTCATGTAGTCCCAATTCAGCTTCATCCGCTTACAACATCTCTCGTCCTATTGCTGTGAGCGATTCACCACAACGGGTGAACTTTAATGGCTATTGTCCTCGACCACCTATTCGTACCTATCAAGCTCAAATCAGTAACTACCATCGTATTCTGCTTCAATCATCAGAACAGCCACTTCCACCCTCTCAGACCACCAAATATGATCTCTCTCAAGCTCAAATCCCACGCCAAGAGTTTCCCTTTCCTAAATCTCATGAACACATATCGTCCGATACTTATTTCCAAGATTTCTCCGCTGTAAATCACACGAGTGAAACTGATTTTAAAGAATATCTGACAACATGGTACGACGTACAGAAGACAAAACTTGAAATTGAAATGGTCCAACGCAAAGAGCTGATTAGGATAGCTGATTTGGATGTAGGATCACAAGAAAAATCTTCATATCAAGCTGAAAGCGAATATAAGGAATCTGTAAGAAGGTATGGATATTCCGATAGGAGAACCAGGATCAAAAGAAGTGAATGGGAGAATGCAGAGATTGAAAGAAGAGAAGCTTATAATAAAAGATACATGAATGAACATGGTGCAGATTGGATCGAACGGAAAATGTCAAAATTGGAATTAGATAAATCTCATTTATCTGTTGGTCTAACGACCAGAACAGAAAATTGGTTTGAGAAGTTGTCAGCATATGATCCATCTTTTAGAGAATACCTAGAATCTATAGATAAGATGACTCAATTACTTGGAATCAGAAACTTAATCGAAAATGATACGCAAGAAATACCAGCGGTAAATGAAGCTGAGAATCGAGGTCCAGATATTCCTATACAAGACTCGGCCCAGGTATCGAGGTGGTCAGATTTCTCCTCAAACTCATATACCGTTCCTGACTTCGATTGCAATGTTGATCAAGATTATCAGACTACCGAAGTTCAGAACCGATTTTCAGCTGGAGATCTCGCTACCGGCCAAGAGGTCAACGGTCTGCTCTTCCCATCTACTGACGACCAATCTTCTCCTACACTGGATAGGGATAGTTCATATCACAGTTCACAGAGCGATAGACGATCGATATCTGGAGTTAGGCATCTCCATGAAAACAGATCTTCCTCTACTGATGATAGTATACGATTTATGGCAGCGCATCCCACAGCCACGAACGTCAATACGAATGCTGAATCCGAGGATCCTATGAATATTCAAGAGTCGATCAAGTCAAAATTATCACGAGCTCTCAACAAAATCCCAAAGAAGCTTAATACTTCATTAGTCATTGGCTAAAACTATATAAGTTGAATACCCGTATAGTGAATGGCTTGTCTGTTTCTGAAATTCTTCTTTTGATGACCTCCTTTATGCAAGTATGATACTGTAAGCCGTAACCAGTTTGAATATAGCGGACTCTTCCTTTTAATTCCTTTGGACCCGAAACTACACCGATAAAAAGAAGTGAAGGAGGTGTCTTACTGTATCCATCAGAGAGCTGAGGGCTGATTCATTCTGATACTGTATATACTATAATGAATAGTATGACAGATATGTACAGTATGTCTTCTATTCCAGAAAACCGAAAAGTATTGCTTTATATCCACAAATACTGCTTAGCTCTCACCGGACTACCAATCTCATAAACAACTGCCAACAGTACATACCCCTTCTTAAAGAAAAACATAACACGATAAAAGTAAATTGAAGGAAGAAAATGCAAAGAGTTAAAAGTAAATTATCAAATTACAGTGAGGCGTTCACCTCATGGGCTCGGTCAACGCGATCACGAATGACATCGTTTCGACAATCATCATCATCATCACGTCTTTCAGATCAATATATGCGGGATCCCATATACGATACGGCGAATAGGGACTCGTCTCAACCATCAAATCAATATAATCAATATCCAACTCAGCATTATACAACAAATATGTCATCGGTGCAATCATCATACCGAAACCCCGGACATGTAATATATTCTGGTTTAGGGGAACCCGTGAAAGATTTTGAGGATAACCGTGTCTCCCTTAGTAATCATCAACAGCAAACGTTAAATAGAGTTTACAATCCCATAATTGTGAACAGTCATCGCCGTGTAGAAAAGTTATCTTCGTCACGTATGGAGCAAGCATCAATTGCATCATCTATGACTAATCGTAGAGAGTTCTTACAATCGAAATTAGAAGCTTTTTCTCATCATTATGATTCAAGAAATGAGAATGATACAAGATATATTTCTTTGAGAGACGAATTTCAAGAAATTTCTTTTCAAGAGACAAAAGCGAAGAATCGTCTAAAGAATACTAATAATGATGTAAAAGTAGAAGAGTATAAATTGAAGAGATATAAAGAAGATTATTACAATCTCATTTCAGGTTTCCCAATTGTCAGAAGAAGAGATGATACTCAAATGACTGAGTTTGATCCAGATTGGGAAAGCTATTGTGATTCTGTACACGAAATAACAAAAAGATTAGGACACCAATTAAGAGAAACAGTTGATGATGATTCTTTATCAGAAGATGGTGAAGCCAATCACGCGGGAATCAATTCATGGATTTCTGAACATCCAGCATCGCCTTCAGATTATGAACAAGCAATAACCAGTAAAATTTCCTCTGATTGTGATGACGATCTCAGCCAAGTTGCCAAGATTTACAGCTCGATTATTGGTTCATCTCTTGATGAAGATACTTATTCAGATGGTTGCAGCAATATATCGCCCGCAAGTGCTACATCTGTAGAACCTATTTCATTAGGATCTCATACAGAAAATCTCAGAACTATTTCAGACAATAGTCATTCCGAAGCCTCATCTTCGAATAATCAAACTTACACTTGAAATTCAAACACCCCAAGAACAGGATCTACAGATAATTATTAGTTTAGTTGAATTTCCCAGCTATCTGACAATTCCATTAGATCTAGTTAAAATGTAGAGGTTTATAGTAATAGTGGCGACAAGCATAATAATCATATGGCTCATAACTACTCCCTTTGCCATGCTGTACCCTCGTGTAAAATGTGATTCGAATCAGATGATAATGAATGCGTTGATGGAGAAGCTCAACTATACATGCACAACAACTATACTGCTTTCTTCCTGACAAAGGAACTAGGCTGCGCGATATTAATAGATCAGCAGGTATGACACAAAGACGAGCAAGGCAGACTCACAATTACTGTCACTGGTTGCGAGATCTTTGATCTAAAACTTTAGTCTGCACTTCCTGTTCTTTCGATTCCCCTAAAACAATTTCCCCCAGTTCCTCCTCTGGTGTCATTTCGAACGATGATGCTTCAGGATCAGCAAATATCGCAGAAGGCGTACGATTGATTGATTTCTTGAATAGGAATGGCTGTAGGCGATAAGTCTGTCAAAAAGTCAGATCTACTGATCAGCGCGTATTCCAGATGACTCGCAAGTGTTGTGAATAAATTCATACTAAAGAATGAGGATAAAGGTCTCTACTCACCTCTTGAATAGTTTCCGTTTGTACATGTATCTCTGCCTGTATGGAATTGGGAGTTTGAAATCTATCTAAAGTACGTCGTGAAGCTTGAGCTCTAAGTCTATCAGTCAGAGTCGTCTTGTGAGATGATGATTGTTGAGGTAAACCCGTTTGATCCTGTATAATCGATTTTAAGCCATTAATTCAGCTATCCTACTCGTCATACCACAAAAAAGCAATTCAAAAGCCCCGAACTCACAGGCTGGGTGTCCTTCTGAGCGATTAAATCATTGTGCAAGTAATGTCTGGCATTCAGAATACCTAAAAGAGCGATTGCGTACACTTTCGGAGTTGACCTAAAATTACCAAATGGAGATAATTGTTTTATGAAAGCGATTAATACAAGACATCAAACAATCAGGTCCGAAGTCTACTAATCATGAAAACCAGATTGACAAGTAACATATTTACTCACATAAGCATAACGGTAAAATTCCACCTTCTAACTGTAAGAAAGCCTATCATGACACCTAAAGAACTACAAATGATAATAATGAAATTCATATGATGACCTTAGCGTTTAACCTAGATGACTGAGTGATTCGGGTCAAGATAAGACCACCGTAGACTCACAACAAAGTAGGAAACAGTTGAGCTTGTATTGATATTCTATTTATGCGGACGCAAATGAAGTTAATCAAGAACAATAATCAACAGTGTATTCGAAAATCCAGATACTGATTTCATAAAAACGAGAGATGTTGGAGGCAACTTACACGATAAATTTCTTTATGACTCTATCGGTTTTTGCGAAACCTTTACCGGTGACTCTTCTTTTTAGAAGGGCCCAGCAAATCGTTCCAGTGACAATCAGATCTGTTATTACTACAATCGATAGCTTCTCAAAAAAGGTCAGCTAGGTTGATCAACACATATAATGTCGAATACATACCCAGGATACTAAGATAGCTGTAAATGCCTAGAGATCGAGGATCTTGTTAGTAACGACAGTATATGTATGGAATAAACCTCTATCGTACTTACAGGCTGATCCTTTAGTAGAGGTCCTGAGACTATTACTGGAGCTTTAATTCTCAGCGCTAGGCAATTCCCGAATGATATTAACCTGTTTTGCCAAAGAAACAAAATCAATCAGATCTGAGGGATAATCACTGTCTATAAGAGATCTGATTTGACTTACAATATGGGACAAATCATCCATCCAAACCATCTTGGATTACCCAAAAGTGTGTATGCTCTATGTGCGAAGAATCCCTTTAACAATAATGGCAATTCTTAATGTCAGCACTGATGACACGGCATCTACTGGAGATCTGAGAAGGCTGTATTAGAGGATGCTTACAGTAACTGGGATCAACACTAATCCTCCAGTAAATAATAATGTTGATATCCATTCAAAATTGTAAAAATTGACATATACATCAAAACCATAGGCGAAAAGATTCAACATCCAACGAGCTGTTAAAGCTGTGTATGCTGTACAACCTAAGAAAGTCCACCACTACATTTATTTATCCATTCATTCCAGATTAGCTATTTGGGGGAAAAGAAGTGATAGAAACCTAGTTGGATCTCATATTATTCAAACTCACGACTAATAGTTTTATGGATGTCCTTTCAGTTTGATAAGACATAGTATACCATTGTAGGAATTGTAAAGCTAAAAGACCATATGCGAAACCATCCGCACCATAACCTATAAGATAAGGACCAAATGCTAAACCTGGATTTGGTTGAAATTGCGCTTGAGCCTGCTTTTCAAGTTGATCTTGAGTATATGTACCGATCAATTCCTGTAAATCCATTTTGTGTGTGTTCAAGCGACTTTTAGAAATGAGAAGAAAAATCTAGGTGAGAAATGTTGGTACGCCAGTTCCCACCGGTCTTTCTACACCACACAGAAGAATCTTACAAGGTGATATTACAGAAGTTGGTCTAAAGCTGAATGAACCACTCTTAACTGGTCACAACACTGAGAAGATTGAGATTGAAATAACAAGTGAATCTATAACGTTATTGTAAGACTATGTCGAGGTGAAGGAAAGAGGTTGATATGAATATATGAATAAAGTATTTCGTAAACAACAATGATGGTTTCTTGATATAATACTTAACATCAACATTGTTGTTATAGTTGTAGTTGTAGGGATTACGATTACAGCTGAAATCCTCAAAGTCGAATCTATGAAACTTCCCATTCCGGATTTTATTTGTTTATTCTTACTGTTTACGTGCGATAAATGCGTAATGTTTTGACTGAAATGCCGTTATCCTCGTATAATCATTTTCAAAATTTTTTCACCCAACAAACAAGTATGCCGGTTCCTGATCATCGGTAATTGTACCTGGGTGTTACTAACCCCTTTCTGTATGCGTATGAAGGAAATCAACTCGAATCCATTGTGATGCTTTTGACATATGACATGGATTGAAATACATATAATCATAAACATAATACGATGTTATGCTCATCAGCAAGCCTAGAATTCTCATCCAGAGCCATCGACCCTGAAGCCAGTTTAGGCCTCTTATCATGATTGTAAATTGGTACTCGTCAAAACACATTCACCGTCCACCAAGGTGAATCCATCTTCGCAACCTGATACTACACATTTACCATCCGAGCAAGTCACAAAACCTGGAAGTACACCTGGCATTGCTGTACAACTACGAATCGACGTTCTGAGTGAGTGTTTGACAATCAATTCAAACAAGTATGAGTTATAGTCAGATGACCAGCGACTTACTCAATACCTCGCGTATGTCTACCATGAATACAGCCACCACAGGACTCCAGCTCCGAGGTGGTATCGATGCACTGAAAGGACAACAGACTATTTCGTAAGCATATTGATTCGTACTAGATCCATAGTCTTAAGTGTAGTCGGCCATTCCCATCACTTACCTCATAATCACCATAAAGGTCATCCTTTGAGATCGGACAAGGTTTTAAACCTTTTGGGCAGAATTTGTCGTTTCTGTCTTTACCACCGTTAATATCAAGTCGTAAGGATAATTGTCTTTCTCTTTTCTCTTTATTTCTTTTTCTAGCAGCAGCTTGACTTGGTGATATTGGTTCATTATATTTATAAACGAAATAAGCATCCACACTACATTCTTGTAAAACAGTTTGTGGGAAAGTTAATAAATCCTTTAAATCATAATAACATCTACAATTCCATTCTCCTGAATCGTTAATTTGGTTCAAAGTATTTTGTAATATTCTATTTTGATCATCTCTTTTAGGACAATAATCAAAACATCTTTCAATTCTTTCAATTTCAACTGGAGAAGGTAAATCTGGATTCATCATTGAATAACATCCTTTAAATGAGAAATCGGTAAATGTCAAATATGCCTATTTTTCCATAGCGTCAGTGGAAAAAAAAATCCAATAGACATGTAAAAGTATCGATTGACCTCTTATCCAGACTTACCCCATATTTCTCACCTGTCACACCAGCATCACAACTACCATCAGTACTACCAACCATCCATTGATTGATTGGTGGTTCGATTTGTGAACATCTACAGTGGGGAACAGCAAGTTCTGGGAATTGTGAATCAATGGTATACCAGAAAAAGGCATATGTTGAAGTAATCTCGGATTCAGTACAAGTTGCCTATATCATATATGATCAACTTACATTCAGCGAGACAGTACATCGAAGCCAATCCAGAACGATTAGGTAACTTAGGTGAACTGAAACTCACAGTACATAATTCTCTATTGGTATAAGGTAAATTGAATTCTTCAGGATTTAAACCTGTAGGCTCGCCACTAGCTGGTACCCTAAAACATCCTACATAACCTTTAGCAAAGGTTTGTCCTAAAGTTACAGGCAGAAAGGCCATGATCAATAACACGGTGAAACCAAGTAACTGTATCATCTTGACTTATAGCTTAAGTGAGATTTTGAAAACCAATTTACGCTTATAGTACTTAGGGAGTAAGAAAGAAGAAAATTCGATTTGCTCGGTTAGGTTATCCCTTTTTATCGTCTGATCAAGAACCTTGATTCGTTCAGTTCTGTCGGGCATTATCGTAAGATATAGCTCATGACGATATATAAGCGTGTTTGACGATCGTAGGATCGTCGCTCAAGTAGAATTCGAAATTCCCACGATTCCTCAGCTCAGCGATATCACTAATCTAAATCTGGAAAATGTGATGAGGGCTTGATCATTTGTGATTTTCTCCTCTTGTGTGTATCCTATAAAGAGTTTCATGTCATCTCGATCATTAAGCCTAACGAGGAAGTCAGTTAGTCATGTGGTGTGATGATGCCAATCTTCGCCGATCAGTGGTCAGGTTTAATATCTTCTTTACTACGCATATATTTTCCGATATACACAACATGACATACCATTTCATGATCAGATTAAGGCATAATTTATCCGTTTTATCGATACCTCTACTATACAAGATCTACTAGTCTTTTCTATATGTATATATACGTCTAATACATCTAATCAGGCATCCGCCATCGTTATCCATACTCCATATGGAATATCTAAGCTAATTTTTACGTAATTCTTTTTTTGCTTGGTGATTGATGAGCTTAAGCAGCAGTGACATGTTCTTGAGATTCACCGTCTTTACCTTCAGGGTTCCATTCAGGTACTTTGAATGACCATGATTTACCTTCATCAATTTTACCTCTATGAATACCTGTGATTGTATCTCTTATAGTTTTGATTATTGGATTTGATGGTATAGTATATGTTTTACCTTCATATGTAATTTCACCAACTTGAACAACTACTACACCTGTTCCACAACCAAACATTCTATTTATACATCAAAGATTAATTGAATGGTTAGCGCTTGTGACATATATTTTGTGGACTGAAAGGTTCATGGTATTGATATGATCGTCGAAAAGAAAAATAATTGAATGGCATGATGAAATGAGTATAAAGGTTAAGCTTACCCTTTCAAAGTACAGTCTTCTAAACCCTGAATGATCTCCGGCATACTAATATCTCTTTCTACAATTCTAATGTTTTTGGGTATGCCTTCAAGCGGGAAATCTTTTTTACCTGAAGCGTGATCTTGAAGTAATTCAATGATTGATTCTCTTGTTACACCAGGAAGTACAATACCATTATCTAATGACATAGTAGTGAATTCAAGGACTATGATGGGTTTTCCGGAGTTAGTATCAAACCATATTGAGAGTTAGATTTGATAACCACATATGATTATGTACTGGACTGACTTAAGAACAAAAAGGGAGGTGACTTACATCCGTCAGGTGCTTCCTTAATGATAAAAACATTCATTGCTCCAGCTTCAGATATGAAATCTTCTTTACCGTGGAGCCAAAGTGACATTGCGTATCCGGGCTTCTTGGCAACGTTTACGGTACCTAAAGGATAGTAGATTATCGTAAATGAAGACTGAAACGATCTCGAAGGTTGATTATAAATTGAAAGATTTTAGTTACAATGACTCACCATAATTAGCACCCAATTTATAACTACCTGTACCTCCTGGCCAAGCTCTGATGAATTCTTTACATGCATCCAATTTAATCCCTGTATCAAGACCTTCAGCAGAAGGATATAAACCTAAACCTAAATTTAATGATGTAGCAACATATAATAAAGCTTCACTTGCATATGCGTCTTCTTTTATACCGAATCCTTCAGATGTTTCTAATAATGTTGGTCTGATGTATAAATTGGATCCATCTGTATTTGGTACAAGAGGTTTTTCTATGGAAATTGAAAAAGTCAGGATTTTCGAATCTGTCTCCCTCGTTATGGTGATGTGAAAATCGCTTTTTATTTTCGACTTACCTAAAGCCATAAGTTTAGCAAATAATTCAAGGAGTTCATCATTGTCCCATTCGCACTAAAATAAACACCGTAGCCATGTTAGTACCAAGTCTTTGCAACATACCTCATTAGTATTCCACTTACGGGAAGACCAAGTCTTGAAGCTGATCTCTTGAGTCTATCAAAGTTTTTGTTTGGTCTAAAAAGTCTAATATCACCTTCATCTGTCTTGTAACACTATGACAACAGATATTGTGTCAGCATGATTAAGAGCAGAGGTAGATAAAATTACGCTATCTAATTCATAAATGTACTCCGTACTCCAACCGAGAATATACAACTTACTTTCATACCTTCAAAGCAAGTAACAGCATATTGTAAAACACCTGCTAAAGGATCAAAGGATAAATCTTGTCTGGGACCAATTTTAGGTTGCCCCCAACCTGAAACTCTATTCCAAGGTATAGTTAACATATATCTTCCATGTGATTCTTTTCCTGGTGGTACAACATGTGTAGGTGGTAAAGGTGTGAAAAAAAGTGATGATGCTTTAATTGGTGATGCACCTCGAGGTCCTTTTCCATTGGTTACTGTCATTGTGTCGAATTCCTCTACTGTTTTTTATGTTGGCAATGAATATTATGGGAAAACCAGATTTTTGCTTGGTGAAAATTGTAGATTGATGAATGTATTTTATAGTCTCTTGGTAAATGATAACTTTTCTACCAAAGTCCCGTTGATGGAGTATCGAGTCAAAAGATAAATAAAGATAAGAATGTAAGTTCAACTTTTTTCGAATTTTGAATTGATCGTCGTCTATGCGGCTATTACAGTATGATGTGGGTTCCGTCCAACTTTTTACCGACACGGCAATGTCCGCTCAATTGAACCCTCATGCATGATGAGGTATTAATCCATTATTACGATATGACTACAAATGTTTAAATGTCATTCATTACAAGCAGTTTGTATTCTTCATTACGCTATCCCATTCTAATAGCATGTTAATGTTGAGTGATGTTGATACAATGCTTCTTCTCTCATCAGTTTGAACATTCAATCTCCAGTTGTTCAGGTTTCCGATATGTTTGAGAACACCCGAAGTGATCGGTTGGACGTTATGTACAACAAAAGTAGGTCAGCATCCTCGACTTAGTCATAGTCACTAAACACAGCTGATACAATGTTCTAGAACCGCTGATAATGTCCTACAAGCAGAAAAGGGGGTACTGTCCAATGCAGCAGATAGATGACTATTCCCCCAAACTCAATATCAGAGAGACCCCCTATCACACACCAGTATGTCCAAGATCCTCATCAGTCAATACCCCACTTCAACGTTGACTTCACCTCGCTCAACATCATCCAGCCGTCAACCGCTGATTTTTTTTAGTTATGAAAGTGGACCTAGAATCGTGGAGTCTCCAAAGCACAACCTTTCAGCGGACACGTGTAGCCGTATATCAGATAAACAACGCCACATACTAAGCACCGTATATGTCCGATGATTGTCGGTGATATCCTACCATTTATATTTTACCTGATTTGGAATTGAGGGTCCTTGACTTGATATGCGCGTGGTGTATTTTTATCTCATTCCTCTGCGTTTCTGCCTTTGTCTATAGGAAAGATAAACACGTAAACTTATCGCCACTAACTAATGAGGGATACCTTTGATATGTTATTTTATACAAGTTTGAGGTAAAACTCCCTTAGTACCTCATGTTCATTGGAATAACACAATAACACCGCGTAATTACACCATACACCATACACCATACACCATACACCATACACCATATTAACAATAACAATAACAACAAGTTGTAAACAAATTGACTACTTTCATCTTGAACATTACTTTCATCACCTTGTCCACTTTATACATAGTAACATATCATTGCATCATCACATATAGACAACCATCATCTTCAGCATCTTGCATCTTGCAGCTACAATAGAACCACAAAAGAACACTCACATACCTTGACTCACATACTAGGTTCGTATAAACATACTCCCTTCCCACTTGCCCCTCTTTCGAGTCATATCATTTCCGCGCGTACCAACTTCATAATCCCATTGTCGTACTCACCTTCATCGCTATTGCTCTTCACATACCTTTTACAATAAGGGTACATCCAACTAACGGTGGATGTCAATCTTGTTTAGCATATCATAACATCCATAACTATCAGCGAAGATTGTTCAAAACGATTTCGATAACACCTTTGTTCGGTTTAGTGGAGGTGTAGAATAGAAGGTAGTCAGTCTGGACGATAAGAGAAGGGTTCATTGACAGACTCAATCATTACAAACCTCAACTTGATCATACAAAAAGATCAATACAGTAGATTATACAAGTTTCTCAGCTATATCGACATATACCACTTCGGCCGATCTCATTCTTATCGATAGTATACCTACTTCATAACTATCGACTAAAACATACCTTATAATGGTTTCTCCCCCATCAACCCTACCTTCACCTACACCGTCATCTTCATCTCACCATCATTATCAATCTTTGTCTAGCATACAACCTCCTCGAGTCGCTTCAGCAGCTTCAGGTGTATCCATAAATTCTATGTCAGGTAGAGAAGGTAAAGGATACAACCCATATGGAAATGGTATAAATCACACGGATCACAATTCACCAATTGGATACGGCGATTACAGTCAACATCCTGGTCAACATCCTCATTATTCAAATAATCCAGCTTCCTTCTTACCGCCCGTCACATCATCTCCACCACCCCATCCACCTCCCTACGTGCCACCACCCCAACATGCCATGGCACCAGATCCTATACATTCAATAATAAACGGCGGACCAGCAGTAATGGGTATGAGTGGACCAATGTCTTCAACTGGAATGGTAGGCGGTGCTTGGCCAAATGGTCCGATACCTAATGGCTGGAGAGGTCATCCAGCTCAACCACAAAATCAGATATTCTACGCTCGAGCGACTCTACCAAACGGTGGCGGTCATCACCTTCCTTCAAATCTAGTAGACATGTATGGCGGAGTAGGAAGGGCGTCTATATCAGGCTCATCATTAGGTGGATTAGGTCCAAGACCAGCTTCTGGATCTGGAGAAAGTAGAGATCGTCGGCGAGATAGAGAGAAAAGAGAAAAGGATGAAGATGGTGATGATCAAGAAGTGATAAGCACTATCTTCGTAGTGGGATTCCCGGATGACATGTCTGTAAGTGTACACTCATATCTCGGTTCGAAATCTGCGACAAATAGCTGATCAGTTCCGTAGGAACGAGAATTTCAAAACATATTTACCTTCGCACCTGGCTTCGAAGCCGCCACCTTGAAATTCCCATCTGGCTCTAGTGGTCGCAAAGAACCTACGGCTGCTCTTTTAGCTGAGCTTACTCAACTCGCAGCTGCACAAGCTCAAGCTCAAGCTGCTGGAGAATCTTTTGATTTCCCCCTTACTCAACCAGCTCTAGAAGAAGCTATGGCATCTTTGACGATGGCTGCTACAACATCCACTTCCTCATCCACTACACCTTCAGCTGCCATGTCACTTACCCCTTCGGCACCTTCTGGACCTATACTTGGAAATCCTGCTTTACCTACCAGACGGCAAACGATAGGATTTGCTAGATTCAAGACTCGAGCGGATGCTTTAGCTGCGCGAGAATCGTTACAAGGTAAGAAAATCGATGCGTTGACCGGAGCTACCCTTAAAGCAGAAATGGCGAAAAAAAATCTCCATACGAAGAGAACAACTTCTGGTGAAGATTTAGTTGGATTATTGCTTCGATCAGGTAGATTAGCAAATATTGTTAGTGCTTCAGGCAGCCAAATTGGTCCAGGTAGCAATATCTCTCAGAACACTTCTGGCAACTTACCACAAATCAGCAACACTCAACCACCTACAGCGTCAGCAAGGGAAGCATGGGATTCTTGGCCAAATCCCACAGCAAGCGAGAGAGAACGATCAAGTACCGATGATAGTATTAGTATGCCTCCTCCACCTCATCCACATCCTACCCAAACTCAAAATATCGTGATCAACCATCATCAAGGATATTTGTCAACTGATTCAGTCAATTCGATGCCACCACCTCAGCAACAAGCGTTCTTACCGCCTACCACAAACAATTATAACATACCTTCGTCACAATCGAATCCGTCAACCTCTCCTCCACTTTCCGTAAAATCACCTTCCCAGCGGCAAACCGACTCTAAAGCGTTATTAGCTCTTGCCGAGGAAGCCGACGAATTGGAAGGTTGGAGTGTGAATGGTGCTGTTGGAATTGGTATGATGGATGGTTATCATAGCGCTCGAGCTGGACAGTCTAATGGTAGAATACAAGATGCAGGTGCGGCGCCTGGAATACCAGGCTACAACGGGACTTTAGCAGGAAGTTACGGTGCGAGAAATGGTCAAGCAGATACATATGGGACAAGTCCTCCAGGTGGAAGCGATAGGCTATCCGAGAGCGGAAGAGGTGGTTTGAGTGCAAGTAACCCAGCTGATCAAAATCCACCGGTATGTCAAACAACTTATTTCTCCAATATAAGTATAGCAAAGCTGAAATTGCCTTTCTACAGATAAACACACTATATGTTGGCAACTTACCTGCTATTTCACCTCCTACCCATCCACCCAATTTCCTTGAAGAATCGCTCAGAGGGCTCTTTTCACGTTGCGCAGGTTTTAAACGAATGTCATTCAGACAAAAGATTAATGGGCCCATGTGCTTTGTGGAATTTGAAGAAGTTGTGTATGCCAGTCAAGCTATCAAAGATTTGTATGGACATAATTTGGTAAGTCCAACAACCACATCGCCCAGATACATCGTGACAGAAACGCCTTCGGGAGGGTCGATCAAGCGTTGCCCTCGCTTGTTTTGGATGACGTCTTACTGACGATTTTCATTACAGGGTGGCTTGGTAAAAGGCGGGATCCGATTGTCATACTCTAAAAACTCGCTTGGTCAACGTGGTAATGCTCATCCTTCAGCACTCAACACCTCAATGTTCGGAGGAATAGCTCATACAGTGGCTTTGGCCGGTATGTCTATGAACTCACCCACAAATACACCGTCACATCCTATACCTATCAACAACGGTCAAGTTGGTCAAGGATCAAATTCAGCTGGACCGACCGCCGGATATGGATTGCAACTTCAACATGGAATCCCTCAAGGGCAAATACCCGCGACGGCTGTCCCTGATCTACGACGTGACAGTAACTTCAGTAACGGAAATTCCGTTCAGGCACCACATCAAACGACCAGTTTATCCCCTACCGCTCAGCCTTTCAACATTTCTTTACCTAATCCCACATCACCTCGATCCAGTAGATATTTCCAACAACCTGGAACTACGTCTACATCGAATAAAGTGCCTTCACCGTCAGATTTAGCATCACCATCGTCATTTACAGGAACATCATCAGCTGCTGTACCTATACCAAGTAATAACAGTAATTCAACATTTCAACCTTTTTCATCATCAAACCCTTCTTCAGGATTTAGTCCGATGTCTTCACCCATAAGAACTCCCGCAAGTTTCAGTTGGAAATCTAGCGGCGCACCTCCTGGAAATAATGGTTCAGGAGTAGGAGGTTTTGGTGGTTTCGAGTTTGCTTCTACAACTGCTAATAATACCACGTTATCAAGTTTGAATGGCGCTGCAAGTGCATGGGGTGCGGGTAACGGTCATAATGGTGGTGAACAACGCCGAGAATAAGGATAGTTTTTGGGTAAAATGTTTCATCTACATCATTCTAGCTGTTCCTATCGATCATTCGTGATCGACCACAAAACCACGTTGTAAATTCCAATTCTAACATCATCCCTCGCTCTTCTGCTCGCTTTCGGTATCGTATTGTAAACTTTCATTCCTACATAATTGCATAATACAATTTTTCCTTTTGGGTTTCAGTATTTTCCGGTTTTCTATATTCGTGCTTGATTGATCTTCGTGATTTCTTCTCTGGTTTTTCTTCTCTTTCGATCATATCTTCTCCGCCCCCTTATCGTAATTTGTTATATATATCATACACTACCATATACACATACATACGCATACGCCATACATATTTATTTATATTCTAGGTTGTTCATTCAGGTTCTTCTTGGCATCTTTATCACTTGATAGATTATGTTATCTATATATATCTTTATTCCCACATTTGCCTATTGCAGCGAACAAAAAAATGCATTGGTTCCATTATTATATAATTGTTTCGAGGAATTTCCGTTGGAATATACTGCATGTATGGCATACTGCTTACTGGGTACGTAACCGAGAACAGGGTTCAGCTTGATCCAGGTATGCATGCATGCGTGGGTTTGATATGCATTTATTAGTGTTAGTCATGTATACCCTTGACTAGGACATTTAATTGAAACACCATTCAGGGGTACAATTGAGGCTTGTTGAAATTAGTTATAGGCCGTGTTGCAGATCAGATCAGATCATGAGTCGGTCGGTGGCATGATAAGGTTTACAGTGGTATGATCGCTATTTTTTAATTATGTTTACGGTGAGTATGTTTACTATAGATGCCGATTCCCAACTTTATTTTACAGTAATTGACGAGATTCCTGTACAAGCAGTGAGTAATCGTCTTGTCGGCGTTGGTTTGAAAGGTACAATATTTATATATCGCAATTATGTGCCGATCGTTTTCTTTCAGGTGACGGTAACTAGTTAGTTACGAAACATTAACAGCTTTAATTGTTTCACTTACTTTCACTTCATGATGCTTATAATTAGGTTTTTTCTTTTTTATCCTTTCTATTATCTTACGTTTATATATCTACGAGATAGCAGTACAAGGTGGGGCGAGGGCTGAAGGTGAGTTAGGGTAAATCAAAATACCTTGGTAGTTAGCCTTCACATCCAACGTTCATCTAACTTACAAGGTTCAAGATCTAACAAGTACACTACTACAAGTAACAGCAACATACTGTATTTACCGAATGCGTACTGCTCGTACAGTAGATCCTTTTTAAACATATTATGTACTGTACACATTACGGTATTACATACCTAAAGATCATCGTTTCTCTTTTTGTGTGAGACAACCAACGTCGGTATGTTCTCCCTTTTCTTGGTACACTTGTATCAACTGTATCAACCTGAAATTTTCACAGCTTCTTTTCTGTTGTTCAAAAGTCAAACTCGTTTAAAATTAGTTTAACGTAACTTGGCTCTAGACATCCCATCCATGGCCGCTTTCCTTTACGTTTCTGATTGATTATTTTTTTTCCTTGTTTCCCTTTCAGAAATGACAATCCTCTGGACGAGTACGAATATCAAGTACAGATTTACAGATCGTACTCGTAAGGTTAATAATGCTTACGAAAAAAAAAAAAAAAAAGCCAAAGATTGGAAAAAAGCTTATCATGAAGAAACGCACACGCAAGGGAATGATATATATACTTAAATTCTATATGATAAAGCGACTGATTCCCCCATTTCATCGTTCACATTTTGATATTTCTCATCTCATGGAACATCTTATATAAAAAAGATACATAATATAACTAATCTAACTTTCAGACAAGATAAAATAGCGTACTCCAAAAGATTCCCAAGATCTCTTCCACACTTACTGGTAAGATATAATTTCCCTTATACTGCGACTGGAATCAAGAGAGTAAGTAATATTGACAGTCGTGTCCTAAATTACGCGTATTACAATAGTCTACAAACGAGATTTCCCATCTTATCTTTCTTATTATTTACTAGTAGTCACTACGAGGGTGTTCCCTCTTTCACACTCTTTTCTTTTCAATACGATCAATTAGCCAAAAAACAAACAACAACGAGAACGAGAATAACAAGAACATAATTCGAAACACGTACAATCACTTTCCCTAGCCACAACGAAGAGTGTCTAATTTGAAACGAAAAATCAAGAATACCAAAAAGTGAGAAAAATCCAATTATCTATCTATCTATTGATTAGATTTAGATCAGATACAACTCTCCTTTAAGAAAATCTTTAACATGTTGTCACATACCCTATTCACCCTTTGTATAATAACAATATCTTTCCTGGTGGAATATGTTAAAGCAGATAATGCTTTTGCAGGATGTTTTAATACTTTACCTTCAGTCTACACAACTTTAACTGGTACTTATTCAGATGCTACAGCTTGTGATGTGAGTTTTATTTTTATTTTTTTGAATATCTATCTATTTCATAATCCTTAATTCGATTAATTCATAACTGATTGATTGATTTTCTCCGTTGCCTGATATTACAGTTGGCATGTCCAAATAATAAACATTCATTTTATCAAAAATCAACTCAAACATGTTTTTGTACAGATAAATATCCATCTGAACCTTCTTTTCAGTATGGTTCAGCGGATGCATGTGCTTCAGATGCTTATTACGATTATCGTATAACTCATACAACATTTATTTGGCAACCTACTTGTTATTCAAGTGTTCCAGCTGGTACGACTTTTTCAGGTTTAACAGGTCCAGATACATGTTTAAAAAATTGTGGTACTTCAATTGGTGCAATTTTTTACGTTAGTAGTATAAATGGTAATTATCAATGTGCATGTAACCAAATTCCATCAAATACACCTACTACACCATGTGGACCAGGTACATATTTCGTGAGTTTTATCTATATAAGACTTGAATTCTCCAGACGAATTGCTACTGCAAATGCTAACCCAACATAATTACTATTATGTATAGTACTATTATCATACAGGAACTCAAGCTTCACAAGGTTTAAGTAGAAGAAGAAAATTAGACGAAGAAAGGAAAAGAGCTATACCAAAATATTGTCCAAAAGGTTTAACTGCATGTTTAATTGGTAATGATATTCCAGGTGCTTATGAGGTTAGTGTCATTACGGCGGCGAAAAAATTTCAATTAATCAACAATATATGAAATCCTGTAGCTGATTAAATTTTTTTTAACTTTTCAATTTGTTTGATAGTGTGTCGATACTTCATCAGAACTTGAATCTTGTGGAGGTTGTTTATATGGTACTTTAGGTGGTAATCCTTCAGCTAATTCAACTAGAACAATTGGTCAAGATTGTACAACTGAAAAAGGTGCTTCTTTAGGTGGAATAACATGTGAAAGTGGGAAATGTACAGCCTATAAATGTAAACCAAATCATAAATTAGTTGATGGTCAATGTATACCTCAAAAAACCAGTATAAAGAGTGGCGGAAAATCAAAGAAGGCTAAAAAGAATCACAAAGTTTCTTCTATCTTTGGCTCGAAAATATGATAAGAAGCTCCAGTAGGAGGAAAAGAAAATGATTGGGGAAAACAACGCATACTACTACTACATACTACACTGTATAAACATACACATAAATAATTTTTAGATAACATTTTTTGGGATATTTTGTAACGACAATAACTGTATATAATCTTACATTTCTAACGGACTTTCACATTTCAATACCAATTCGTAACATATATAGATATAGATATAATATATACCTTCATAAACATTCATTTTCATGCATTTCGGGTCATTTGCATACTATGCTCGATCGGAATCGTAACACTCTGATCTACGAGACGTCGCAAAGTCATTCTACATTGCATAATAAGATACATTCGAATTTCATTTCAGTTATAATAACGATACATAAGAAGCTTCAATACCAAGAATCTCATTTAAATTGAGCTAAAAACCATTTATTTAGGTTGTAATGGACCTTTAGCAGGACCATTGACAACTTCACCTTTACAAGTGAATCTTGATCCGTGGATTGGACAATCGAAAGATTTCTCAGCAGAATTCCAAGCTACGATACCTTTCAAGTGACTAATAGAAATCAAAGCAAACGAAGGTCAGATTAGCGTTCTATGTATCTAAACTATCAATCAAAGGTTAAACTGTACTTACGGACAGATAGCAGTCATTTTATGTACATCACCATGTTCATCTTTATATACAGCGATAGGAGATAAACCTTGTCTTACAACATCACCTTCACCAGGAACTAAATCTTCAATATCTGTCATTGTTTTTGTACATGATGTGACCCATTTCGTATAATAAATTTGATCACTTAAATTTTCTTTGATCAAATCTGGGAAAGTTTTCAAAGCTTGTTTCAAATGTGATCCTGAATGTTGTCTCGATGGTGAAAATGTATGTGCCCATTTATTTTCTTTACCGAGGATCAAATCTGTGATTAACATTCCACCGACTGCTGCGTAAGTTAAACCATCACCGTTATCACCGGCTAAAAAGAACGAAGACCGATGATTAGTAAAATTCGTCCGGTATCCAGAAAGACAGTACGACTTACTGTGAACATAGATATTTTCTGTTCCAGGGTTTCGACCGATATATGCGATACTAAAAACACGTCAGCTTTTATATCGACACAATACACACCATTACTAGCAATCGACTTACCCATCTTGAGAATCCAAAACTTGACCAGACCATTTATATTCAAGATCTTCAGCACTGGTCCATCTTTCTCGTGTCCATTTTTCTAATCTTTGATATCTTTCTTCATAATCATCATGTTGACCGACTTTTTCATCTTCACCACCAACAACTAATAAACTGTATCCCTCTTGTTTATGAGGTGTCACTCTGATGTAATGGTATGGATCACCTAAATCCCACCATAAAGCGTCTTCACCGTTTGAAGATACTGATGAGGTTTTGATTTTTAACGCAATTGCGTATGTTCTGAAAGCTTCTACACGTTCAATCATAACAAGCTATTTTATACTGAAAGTAAGCTACTTTCGGAATATCTCATCATACTGTCAAGGGGAACTTACTTTTTGTAATGGTACATTAGTAGCCATGACCAAAGATTGACATTGAATTTTTTTATCATTATCTAATTCAGCGGTAACACCACCATTTTCTTCTTTATAATTCATATATCTAGTCTTTTCATAAATTTCACCTCCCATATCAGAAATAATTTTAGCTAAAGCTTGAATATATTTGGTTGGATGGAAAGTAGCTTGATTATTAAACTTTACTGCTGGACCAGATTTGAATCCTTTTATATAGGCATCATTTACGATTGATACATCTAATTTACCAGTTTTTTCTGCTGCATCGTATAACTCTTCTAATGTATCTAATCTAAAATTTTTGTCTGATGTAGGTAATCCATTAAACATGTATCCAGGTATTCTAACGAAATCACAATCAATATTATGTTTTTGTACAATACTTGCTATTCTCTCAATAGCTGATTGTTGGGCTGCTGCAATTTCGGCTGTACCTTCTGCTCCGTGTAAGTTCTGAAGACACATTAGCTTTTATCTGTATGGGCAAGCTGTTATCCGACTTACCAAGAAATCATTATATTCATTATCAGCTGATAAATGTCCAGTGGTTCGACCTGTTTCACCAGATCCAATTTCTATTGACCACGAGATCAGCTCACTGACACGCCGATATCTCTTATTCGAGTACACTTACTACCATCCTCAAGTAAGATGACTTTCTTCATACCGGTACTAAGTAATTCATAAGCGATATGTAAACCGGCGATACCTCCACCAACAACTACCACATCTGTTTTAGCATCTTGAGTTAGTTGTGGGTATTGAGGTGGTTTAGCTAAGAGATCGTCTGTCTCGTTCCATACTGTATATAGTTTGATAAAGAAATCCGATCAGCCATGTTATGTATATCGATTGATCAGTGTCTTTTATACAATATAGTCACTTACCAGTCTTGGAATATCCTGAGGAAGCTTCACCTGACATGTTTCTGATATTAATCAATGGTTTAAAAGATTGGGGTTTGGTGGTATCGTTATTGAGTAAAGTAGAAGTTGAGATAGAAGTACTTATAGCCCTGATGAATTTAGAAGAGTTCGAAGGATTATATCTTAATAGCTTTGTACAAGATTGTCTAATCAATAGCATACCGAGTATGGTAAGAGAAGCAAGACTACTAAAGATGTATAGTATCGATAAAGTCAATATGATGGAAAAGATATCAGTGCATACTTGACCATCGATCTGATATATATATATATTTATATACATAACAATCTTACTAGATACGACACGTACTCGTTATGATCTTACCTCTTACCGTATGGTGACCAATAATATTAATGCCTTGATAATCTATTCACGCATGTACCGTTTGATGGGAATGTGTTTAGATGTGTTAATTCCAGCAAAACGTCACAGGTCACGAGGCACGCATCAGAATATTAGAAAATTAGACTAGATCCCCGTGGGGGAAAGGATGATTAGACTAATTTATCTATTATATTTTAATGTATTTTATCTATAACCTATGACGATTTGTTTAACACAAATATATCATATATTCCAAAGGACCAATCAATCTTTAGTTGATTCACCTTTTGATTTACCAAACAATCATCTTGAATCGACGATTGATACCTTGATTCGATCCGGTTTTATATATGCAGCATCATCATACCTTGTACCTTGTAAGATACTATCATGATCATCAATAACATACAATCAAATCTTCCGATTTACCTATCAGTCTTTGTCCGATCGTAAACGTTCATTTAACTTGATCGTGTGTAAACAGTACGTGACTGATTTGGCTCTCCTTGGTTTTATGGAATGTGTGTATTTTGATACCTCTGATTCGCTCTTCAGATAACGCCATTATGAATAATGAGCTCTCGATCACTGTTCACGGTTGACACACACACACACAACCAAGTGAGGATGTAAGGCGATAGTAGTCAAGCCGTCAATATTGTGATACTGTGCTATAAGAAGCACTCACAAATCCCAATCAGAATCATTTGACAACTTCACCAAGTTGAAGGATTCGGGGCCATGTGTATGTATCTACACTAGGCGTGATGGAAAGAAGGGTTTTATGTTTCATGGTAGCGAAAACTGTTATTACGTAACATTCAGCCGACTCGGGAAATTTCTGCTTACAATGATCTTCTTCTAAAGTCGATCACTGGTATTTACCCTTCACCAATGTCACGCTGTTGGCTATATATACTGTTGCTGTTGAACGACCCTGTATTATATATGCCTTAACACATTCACGTCAAGACTAAGCAGTAGATAATGGAGCACTGGGGTTTAAAGCTAAATGACGGAGATGCCATGCGCTCTCAACATTCTTGCTGAATCATCCTGGTCACCTGGTTTTCAACAGTACTTGATAGAGCTACTCTACAAATATGGAACAATAATTGCTAATTGTTGCGACATTGAGTATTGTTCTTGAAGTATATCTATGATTCACACAAGCTAGATGGACTCCTTCGTCAGCGCAACAATGACAAGAATTACCGTTATATCACTATCAACAGTATTCAATGGAATGGGAGCAAGTGTGTGTATGTGAAATGTATGAACGGATCCAATTGCTTTTCATCAAACATTATTTCTTTTCGGTAGAGATGATAATTATCTGATATGCCAATTCCTCTTGCTTCGGTTCGTAAAAACGGAAAACGGAAAAATTACACTTTGACAGGAATGTGCGCCTCATATCATTTCACCTTTATTCAAATTAACGATCAAGCCAGACCAAGACATTCGGGTTGTTGTGGACTCAACGGAAATAGAAAGGAAAGAGATTTCGCAGTCAGGTGCTATCAATAGACCACAACCAAGAAGGTACGCATACTACCTTCAAAGAATGATCGACGAGTTCTGGAAGTATCTCACTCCACAAGATTTTCTGTAAGGTTATGTTCCAATCCTTCTCATGCGATATACCAGAAGTCCAGGGATAAAATGATTTGAAGCGAAGCACAGTAAGTATAAAGGATAATGAAAGAAGGGGCTTTACATACATAAAACGGACGGAAAATCTGTCTACTACAGGGAAATTCAGCGCTTCGCCCATTTATCTTAATCAGATAGCGAAACTCTCATTCTCATTTTACAGCACTACTCGGCCGCACGATGAAAAGTTTACAACGGAATTATAAATTGAAAGCGCTGAAAGCGGTTCGAAAGTACCGAAAGTATGAGCGAAACTACAGTAAATTTGTGATCCCAAAATTAACCGCCTATGGCGGTATTCTATTCACCCAATTATTTGTTTTAACCGCTATGTCCTCCTATAGCCTCCCTTCTGCCCCTTAAGATTATGTATACTTTTTAAACGGGTATGTTCGGAGGCTTGCGATGTCCCAGTTAATCTGATTAGCGAAACTACTACGGTAAATCAGGGAACCAAAATAGGTTACATACATGTTGGAGTTTAAAACAAGGCAGGAAGAGAAGAGATAGTGGGTGATAGCCCTGATATTTTAAATCTGAAATGATAATTTGGGCTTGTTCCTGGAAAACAGTAATTCAGGTTGCAGGTTCAGGTTCACGTTAAGGTTCCCACTCGTTAAAACAAGGAGCAAAATTCCTTGTCAGATAAAAAATTTTCATCATCAAATGACCCGTTAATTCCTTGTCAGATAAGGAAGTAGGAGTGGTGGGTGGAGTAAAAAAGTAAATCAGATAACAATTTTTTTTTTCCTATACAACTAAACTACATATCATTTATATCGGCCGAACCCTTAATATAGCGAAGGAACAGTCAAAAATGTTAAAATGTGATTATCTTTTCAAGTCATATGAACCGCACTCTCCAGTCTTTTTTTTTTGCATGGTTACCAAAATAGACAAGTCAGATAAATAAGTGGATAAAGATATATAACGGTACTGAGACTGTGGAACTGAAAAGTAAAATTCCCATAAATCACTTCTTCAGATAAAAGAGAAAAAAAAAAACGTTTTTTTTACCTTATATCACCCTAAAGTTGAACATAGCTTTTTTTAGATAAAAACGATGTCAGCATTTGGTGAAAAAGTCATAGCTCAAGCTCAAGCTGGAGTTGTGACTGGTACAGAACAACCATTACCACCAGTAAATCAAGAATCAAATCATTATCCTGGTGAAAATGTTGAACCTCAAGAAACAATAGCTGAAAAAGATAAAGATAGAAATCTAGTTAACGGTGGTAGTGGTGGTGGTAGATTTAGTGGTTCGGATCAAGATCATGATCATAGTACATTACCTGAATTACATCAAAAGACACAAGTTCCAGTTGATGGTTATGAAAATGAATATAAAAATGATGATTTACCTGATGATGAGGTACAAGAAGGTGTAAGAGAAGCTCAAGCTTTAACTTTAACTTGGACTAGACCTTCTTTAATCAGTGCTTATGTTATGCAAGTTTATCTTTTGAGTTGCGATCGAATGGAGCTGACAACTTTCAATCTACATTATATAGTATGTTCCTTATTTACCTTGTTAGAGCTTTCGAAGGTTCAGTAACATCAAATTTAGGTCCATATATCGTTTCAGGATTTGAAGCACATTCACTTATTCCAGTCATTTCAATCGTTTCAGGTGTTATGGGTGCTGCGACTTATTTAACAGTTGCTAGAGCTGTTAATGTTTGGGGTAGATTAAAAGGTCTTTTGGTTTTAGTTATATTAGCTACTATCGGTATGATTTTAAGTGCTACTTGTAATAATGTAGCTACTTATTCTGCTGCTCAAGTGTGTATAATCAATTTATCGCTGCTTCGTGTAAACTCAATACTGATAAACATATATTATAATAGATCTTCTACGCTATCGGTTTCGCTGGTATGATTTTCTGTATTGATATCATAACTGCCGATACTTCATCATTAAAAGATAGAGGTTTAGCATACGCTTATACATCATCACCATACATTATTACCGCTTTCGCTGGTCCTAAAGCTTCTGAAGGATTTTACGCTAAAAATTGGAGATGGGCATATGGTGCTTTCACTATTATCTTACCTGTAGTTGCAGCTCCATTACTTTTAATTCTTTATGTCAATAAACAAAAAGGAAAGAAAAATGGTTTACTTCCACCTAAAAAGAGAGTCGATAGAACTTTCTTACAACATATCATATACTATGCTGTTCAATTCGATAGTAAGTTCTCCTTTCCTCTTCGACCTCTTCCCAGGATATCATCAGGACTATTACTGATATTCTTTATTCATATATAGTCTTCGGTATCTTCCTCATTGCCGGTGGTCTCGTGTTATTCTTACTTCCATTCTCTATCGTTGAAACATTCGCCGATTCATGGAAAAGTCCAGCTTGTATCGCAATGATCGTCATTGGTGGTGTCATGTTAATCAGTTTTGGATTTTACGAAAGATATTTAGCACCTGTACCATTTATTCCATGGAAATTATTGGTTTCAAGAACTGTATTAGGTGCTTGTTTATTAGATTTCTTCTTTATCATTGCTGGATCATGTTATTCAAGTTACTACACATCATATTTACAAGTAGTTTACAACGTTTCCATCTCAACTGCTGGTTATATCGATTCAGCTTCAAGTGTAGTTAATGGAATTTGGTTAATTGGTGTTGGATATTTAATTAGAAAAACAGGTTATTTCAAATGGTTAATGTGGCCTTCAATCGCAGTATACATTTTATTCACTGGTTTATTAATTTATTTCAGAAGACCAGATCAATCAGTTGGATATAATGTAATGTGTCAAATTTTCATTGGATTAGCTGGAGGAGCACTTGTTATTCTTATGCAAGTTGCAGTTTTAGCTGCTGGAAATCATAATGACTCAGCAGCTTTATTAGCTTTATTATCAACTTTTGGTAATGTTGGTAGTGCAGTAGGTAGTTCAGTTTCAGGTGCAATTTGGACACATTCTTTACCAAATGCTTTAATGTCAAGATTACCTGAAGAAACGAAAGATTTATTTGAAGAAATTTATGAATCTTTAGATGTTCAATTATCTTATCCAATTGGTGATCCAACAAGAACAGCTATTATTGAAGCTTATGGTGTAGGTCAAAAAAGAATGTTAATTACAGGTACTTGTATTATGGTCATAACTGCTTTCTGTGTTGCAGCAATTAAAAATATCAAAGTTTCAGAAGTTAAACAAGTTAAAGGTATGCTCTTTTAGGTTTAAATTTGGTTCTTTTCGCTTCGCTTCTCAATGGTAAAAATCACACCAGAAAAAACAAAAAAAGACCCCATATAATAGATTTTCTTTTTTTTTTATAATTATAATTATGATAGATAGACTGAAGAATGCATTTTAACTTGCTTCTTCAATTCAATGTCGGTGTTCGCGTCCAAAGATGATTCAGTGTTATTGTCTGGTACACGATAAAGAACAATTGCATACTCTTACAATTCTACGGGGAAGTGAATATCTACATAATTAACAAAAAAAAAGAAGAAAACAGATACAATCATGATTCATCCTATTCTACAATTTATTACCAGTAACATATCGATAATGTCCACCTTCAACAAGTTTTCTCTTTAAACGATTTTCAGAAATGATATACGCTTCAGGGAAATCTTGATCCCAAGATTCTGAACCTATTAATCTTGCTAGTGCTCGATTACAAGTATGAGTTGCTATATAGTAGAATTAGGTTGGTCATGCATGCACGAATTAGCTAATTATCATTTAGATCGATGATATATAAGTGGATTACTTACTACTCATACCGTGACCCTAATTAAAAAAAAATTATCAAAAAGCTCATCAGCGCTACTTGTGCCCATTGAAATATATATGTAGTAATAACAGAAACAATCACTCACGTTGAAGCCAGCGGAAATGAAAAGGTTTTTTCGATTAGGTATTTCACCAATTAATGGAAGACGATCAAAGGTATTTGCAGTTACACCAGTCCAAGTTCTCATTAGACCTTCTCCTTCAGCATTTTCATTCCAATCAACCATCGTATTAGTCATGAAACTCTTCAAATCTATTCCATCGATTCATCATAAACAGTCAGAAAGAAGCAACAAAGCTCGGGTTCAAGTTTAAGCAAAAAGAAGATTATTTCTAATTTGAAGGGAGTAGTTTTTAACTTACATTTCGTACATTCAGGTAATAATTCTCTATCATTTGAATTATTAATATAATCTTCAGGTTTACCTATACCAGCTCTAATATAATCTGAAGCACCAGCACCAAGTACAATACCATTTGGTGTATTTGCACAATAAGCTAATGGGAATCCATAATTTGTTTTTAATCCTTTAACACCTGAATAATCTAATGTTGGAGTGATTAATCCCATTTGAATTCTTAATGGAAAAATGGATTCTTTTAAGGGATGTTCTTTAGGGAAAAGATGTGGTGTATGTGCATTTGTACAAAGTACTACTTTTTCAGCTTTAATCGTACCTCTATTAGTTTTTATTGTATTTTCTTGCGACCCATCAAAAGAAGAAATATCTAAAACTGGTGTACTAGTATATAAAGAAACGTTGAAATCGGTTGATGATAAACAAATTTTTAAAATTTCAGTAACTAATCTATGAGGATGTACGGATCCTGCACTTCTTGTTGAATATCCAAAAGCATTTTTTACTCTACTAACCTGTTTCATGTGCCCAATGCGATTAGCTATATATACATATACATATATATTTCTTATATCCCTCCTAAAATTGATTTGAATTATGTGGGAAGATAGAAATTAGACATACCTTTACAGCTTCATCAGGATCTTTACAAAATGTATTATCCGAATAATCTTGTAATCCTTTTTCTTTTAAACATTTTAACCATCTTTCATATAATTCATATGCTTTATTTAATTTTTCTTTTGTATCATATATAGTCATTATTTTACCTTCCCAAAGATCAACTTTATCAATTAAATCATGTTTTTTAATTAAATTTTTATTTCTTTCAAAATTATCCCATTCATGTAATAAAATTTCTGTAGCTTGTGAATCAGTCAATCCTGCTCCACCATCTTCTAAAGATGAAGTTAATTTTGGAAATGATAAAAATGTTGCTGGAGCAAAATGTCCTCCGTTACGTCCGGCTGAAAGAAAGAAAAATCCCCATTTTATAGATCAGCTTAACATCATTTCCTTTTTAGAACAATAGGACAGAGAACCCTTTAAAATCGATCACTCACTTGCAGAACTAGATACTTCAGCTCCTTCTAAAATAACTATTCGACTACCTTTCTTTATTGAAACTTCATCATTTTGAGGATGCGTAAGATGATATGCTAATAATGCACCTGATATACCAGCTATAGAAAAGGTTTCAAGTTAGCAATGATCATGAACAACCAATTATATTCTTCTTGTATTTGGCAAAAGCTCACCTCCAACAATTACTATATCAGCTTTCTCTGGTAGTTTATCGTCTTTTCCATGATTGTGTAAAGTTTCGGACCCTCTATTCTACTCTGAAGATAAGTATCGTTCGGTGCCAATGAGCAGATCAACAATACATTCAACTTACAGTAGCGATCCAGTGAGAAACTGTTGATGGTGAGTGAGGTTCAAGAAATCCTGACATTGTTGATTCTGTATGCTATACTACTGTAGAGTAAAGATGAATTATGCTTATTACAATTATAACATCTCGTTTGATAAACCTGTCGATACTTTATATCTTGTTATCTGTCCTCTCCTAAAATACACTCCAAGTATGATGTGGGGGTCAACGTTTTATTACAGCATCGCATTTGACCGAAAAATACCACACTTGTCCTCATGTTATGTTTATCATCTTCCCCTAAACGTCGGCTAATCTTCATACTGTATATATAAGTATAGGGTATCTAAGCTGGATATCAGATAAAAGATATTCTCGTCTTATGCTTACGCAACAATCATATCTTTCTACAGTATTCCCATGGAATTCCGGCCGTATTTCCACCGAGAAAGACGAGATCGTTATTAAATTGGCCCCGAAGGTGAATGAACGCGTCATTTAGAATGTCACCATATCGTTATTCCGTCTAGGATGAGATAAGGAATATTTGTATGCTACCGTAGTATTTCATAGCTGTCGAAGCTATATGAATTCTACAACAGGTACATACCCATCCTGTCTAAATCAACAAGCACCTCCGATTCTCTATCTAGCGGATAATCACTACCTCTTGTACTATTTGATACTTCTCAAGCCAATTCCGCTAATAAGTCCTCATTCGTATCTTAGTGGATTGTATGCACCTCGATTAGCATCAATAATGTGTAGACAAATAATACATCAAAATCGATCTATCAATTTTTTACATCCATTTACGACTGAACAAGCTATACTTAAATTTACAGAAGCCGGACCAAGTTTGATCAAACAAGGTGGTGGTAGAAAAACAATGTGGATAGCTAAATTACCTTCTGGTGAAAAACCTTTAGATAGTTTAGATATGAATGGTAAAGAAACCGGTTATAATGATATAGTTGGTACAGTACAATTATCATATCATATCAGTTCAAATGGTTTACATAGATCAGAAGTTGGTAAATTGATTGTTGATGATAGATATGAAAGACGTGGTATTGCTAGAACATTAATGGATGAATTACATAAAGAAGCTAAAGAAAATGGTTCTACCCTTTGTGTGAGTAATCTTGCTTGTGGAAATCTCACCTCGCCCCTTTTCGATCGTTCGGTTTAGTAAGAGGTAAATGATTTCTACCGTACTTATGTCTTCGTTGTATATTTGATATCATAGTTATTGGATACCGAAGCTGGATACGCAGAACATTTTTATATTAAAATGGGATGGCAATTGGCGGGTTATGTACCAGATTACGCTTTGACTCCAGATGGAAAAGAGAAGAGAACTGCTGCATTCATGTACAAAATACTATAGAGTTTCGTTTCATTTCTTTGTTTGTCTCTCAAATAAACACACTGTATGTATGCATAGATCGGAAATACTTGATTCAGTAGTAAAGGGAAAACACCGTACAGGTTGTACAGTTGTCTGAAGCTTGTACAAGATATCTGCTCTGAGAGCCATTCTATCATACAGTCACAATACCTTGTGCCGCTAAAGGGGAAATTCGGACTCCTCCTAATCTTAGTCTGATCTCGGTATTATCAGATAACAATCTGAAAACATACCACCTCAGATTCAGACAAAACTCGTAGATTTCCGAACTTTGTACCCCGAGACTGTTCCCCGAAAGTATATACAGTAGTCCTCCAGCTCCACTCTTATCCTACAAAAAGATAGAGAGGGCCGACCGGCGTCGCTCCTAGCTTATCGCAGCTGTCCGATAGCTCTTCTGAAACAACCGTCGGCTCGTTCCTGACAACTCGTCTATATCCTTCATTATCATTGTTGTCATGACTCGCTATATACAATATCGTCAAGGTACTCATTATAATTGATAATGCAGCTCTATATCCAGATCAGCACCATCAGTTTTCCGTTTCTAACTGTGTAATTCATTCAGCTACCATCGTCACCGCAATAACCTTTTCACCATGACTTTTGACCTTGCTGATGGTGATTACTCTTCACCTTTACATATCAAGACACCTTTAGTATATTCCAAATCGTTATCTGATCAATCTGGACAACATATATGGCTAAAATTAGAAACTGAACAGCCATCTGGATCATTCAAATCAAGAGGAGTTGGTAGATCATGTTGGGCAGCTGTACAGAAACATGGACCTAAATCACATTTGATAGCGGCATCAGGTGGTAATGCAGGATTAGCAGCTGCAATGGCATCTTCAAGACTAGGTGTAAAATGTACGATATTTGTACATGATAAAACTGAAAAAGCAATAATTGATAAATTAGAAAGTTTTGGTGCAAACGTCAAGAGAATGGATGGTGGTTGGGATAAAGTGAATGCTGGTGCATTGAAATTAGCGGAAGAAGATCCTAATGGAATTTATATACATCCTTTTGAAGGTAATGATTTGGTTTTAGGTCATTCTTCTATCATACAAGAAATTTATGATCAATTACAATTAGCTGAAAATAATGAAGTAGGAGAGATCAGTATGAGACGACCAGATATAATTTCAAGTGCTGTTGGAGGTGGAGGATTAATTAGAGGATTGATGTATGGATGTTCAGAAATATCTCGTCAAACAGGTACACCACCTACACATATATTAGGTGTAACTACTTTAGGTGCAGATTCATGGTCATTAAGTTTAGAAAATGAAGATACATTTATTGAAATTCCAGATCCTTATTCAATGGCAAAATCTCTAGCTTGTAAAGCATGTTCAAAAGATTCAGTGAGAGATTCAAGAATTTATGCTAAAACAGGTAAACTTTCTTTTAATCCTGAACCTAAACCTGTTAATGGAAGTTCAATTAAAAGTGAACATTTAACTTCAGTAAGAATAGATGATTCTTATGCTGGATCTGCTGCATGGAAATTGACAGAACAATTAGATGGTGGTAAGACGTTAATTGAATTATCAACAGGTGCAGCTATGATACCTGTTTATCAACCTGCCATATTAGATGAAATAAAATCGAAATCGAAGATATTGAAAGATGAAGAGAAATTGAATGTGGTTATTATTGTTTGTGGTGGTTATCGAGTTAGTCAACAGGATTTGAATCATTATAAGGAAAAATTTTGTGAAGGTTATGGGAAAATTTATGTTGATGGAATAGAATTGAAGACGAATTGATTAAAACGAAAAGTTTTGTGATATTGGTAGAAGGAAATATATATATATATATATATACATATATATGCAACTGCAAGACTTTTTTTGTTGTATATTGATCTCGCTGTATAATTTGCTATATGTATCAAGTTCATCTTGAAATTACATGATCTACATTGTATCTTATCTTCACTACCAGCGTATATATTCAAAATTCAGAAGGACATTATTACAAAATAAAAACATTTACACAAACCAAATTCCTGGCATTTTCTAATGTTATTTTCCATGCGAATATTCACTCATATCTCTTCTTGATATTCTTCATTTATCATTAAAACTACCGGAAGGTTGTGGATTTAAATTGTTATAAATCAAATAATTATTCTTTTCATTATCACAAATTACAGAAGAATTTGGATCATTAATTATAAATGGTGAACATTTACAATTAATTTGATTATTTTCATTATTATTATTATTATAATGATCAATAGCGATATATTTATATGATGAACAAGTTTTGATACAATCTGTATAACTGTTTTCCAAAGTTTCTGAAACGATCGTATTTGTATATAAGGTTGAATAACATCCTTCGAATTGAACTGATGTATCAACTAATGTAGCCTAAAAGACAATCACAATTAGCTCAATCTCCTTTGATCTTGTTGGGATTTTTTTTTTTCCAGTTCATTATTCAGGTAAGATTGTTATTATGACACAATATAACTACTCACAGCGTAACTTTGATCATTTTGACAATCTGATGGTGTACTTGGTCCATTATAATCGTCATTGAATGGTACATCATTAGTACATAAACAATGTGATTGAACTCCATTTCCAATTTCTTTAGAAGCCGAATATAACGCATAAGTGACTGGCGAAAATCCATAATCTGGTAATTTAGAACATTGAGCCTATATGTTGAGGATTCAGTTTCATTAGTGATTAGTCAATCGGCATCACTTTCAGAACATGTAAATATATGAATTTAAATATACATATGACCTGTATACCTCGTATAGTATGCAGTTTTTTTGTCACGAAGAGAAAAGTAAAAATACGTAAAATAACCTAAACTCACCGCACATCCAGAAGGACTAAATGTCTGAGAACTTGATACAGCTGTACCGGATAAACCTTGAGGTGGTATTGTAAAACATCCCATCCAAGCTGTATTAGCCATACAAGCCGTAACAGTGAATGTCAATAGTGATACAGAGAAGATCGCAATTTGGTAAATCATTTTTCAAGTATGAACGAGTTTCGCAATGTTGTGCAATTACAAGATGACTTGACCGGAAGAAAAGGAAAAGATTTTACAGCAAAAGTTACATCTAACAGCTTTTCAGAGAAATCAGAAGACATTTGGATATGTGAACACCGTAATCTCTTGTTTGATGTTTGTTCGTTCCTTGGTGATACATCGATTAATCGATATCACTAAACAAGGCACATGGGATCAACAATCTGCAGCAGCAGAAGATCGCCCTTACGTTAATTATTGCGATAAGCGCCATAGTCTTGGCAGATTGTTCGGTTCACTGTAAATCAATTTTTCTGTAATGAAATACGCGTTGACAATAAAGGGTACATGCTTTTGTCTATAAACACACATACAATTATAACAATGATTTACTATAACTATATCCTATACAATCTGATCTCCGTATCATCTCCATCCATTAAGCTAAACCCTTCGATTCTATCCATCATTGACTGATCAACCTTCTCTTCTTACCGAATCCTCCGGAAGGTTGAGGACCCAAATTACTATAAATCAAATGGTTATGATCTTCATTATTACAAACCACATTTGCTTGCGTACCATATACCATAAAAGGTGAACATCTACATCTGATTTGATTATTTCCAATTTGATAATGATCGATAATCATATATCTGGAATTTGAATTCAAACAGATTGAAATACAATCTAAGTAATTGTTTTCCAGAGAATCGAATGAAATTGTATCTTCGTATATTATTGAATAACATCCTTCAAATTTTACCGGAGTATCAACGAAGGTTACCTGTCGTTGTTTGTGTTAAAATCAGTGTTCTATTTCTAGTTGTGTTAAAATCAAAGACAAGCAGAACGAACCGAAGGATTAAAACAAAAGCAACGTGATGTACATGACTCTAATTTCATAAACTCACAGCATAATCAGATATATCTTGACAATCAATTGGCGTGCTTGGACCACTATAATCATTATTTCTTGGACCATCATTGGTACACAAACAATGTGTAGGAAACCAAATTCCAATTTCTTGTACGGCTGAGTATCAAGCGTAGGTTTGAGGTGTCCAACCGTGATTTGGTAAATCAGCGCATAAAGCCTTTTAAAATTTGTCATTATTAGTCCATAACAAGTACACTCAGCACAACTCAAGGCTTATCTAATAATTGACTGATGAGTTGTTTTTGGGGTCGGAGTTGTGAGAGAGAGGAAATTAAGAAAACTCACAGTACACTCTTGAGCATTAGTCGGGTGGTAACCAGGGAAGAATATACCATCTAATCCTTCAGGCGGTGTAGTGAAACATCCCATCCATGCTGTATTGGCTAAACAATTATAGATAATCGTGGAGAATAAAAGCAAAGTGAATTTGGTGTTTATCGTCATTGTCATCATCATTCTTGGTGAGATTGAGGTCTGGTGGGCTGATAATCAAAGTCAAAGGGGGCCGTATGAATCAACCTGGAATATATATACGTAAGACCGTTGATGATATTAAATGGGTTACTGCCGATATCTAGGTAGAAAGATTTGATTGTATTGACCGCCCAAATGACCAGGGTGACAAACTGATTGGCGATATGGCTGATCAAATGATTTAAGATATGTATAGTGACTTGCGCTGCATCACTGTGGGGATTAATATGTTGTTATGATCAAGATGATCGATTGTGAATTATCCCATGACATGATTGTATTGGAGTGATACAATGCGCTTTGTTCGAACTTGTTGATCAAAGTAAAAATAAATCAAAAACAGGAAAGATCGTTCGGCACAAGACTTGATAGTGACTTTGGTCCAATAGAGAAAATATCCATTATTTGATTCGGAAGTTGAGCCAGTCTGATCTTCAAAAGATTATCGATGTGTTTTGATATATCAAATCAATTTGCAGAAAATGGGGTTTTCAATCACTCATAAGGATTTGGAAGTTAAGGATCATCAGATAACCTATCTTGTGATAGTCAATGACTACTCACAGTTAGGAAGACTGAGCTGTATATGCGTATCAGCTTAAGTCGAAAAAAGATTCCAATATTGATTGAATAAGTCATTCGGTCATTCAGTCTTACTCATAATATATCCTTTTTTCTTTTCTTTCCTGTTCTTCATCACTTTGAGACCATATCCAGAGCATGTTGAAATTACTATCAACTACTTTTGCCCTGTTCTTAACATCAAATATAGTTTCCGCACAAATCGACCCAGTACAACCTTTAGGATGTTACCATTTAGATGGTCATCCACCTTGGGGAACTGGAACACCCAATATCGCAAATGGTGAAATTTGTGCTGTAAGTACGAGTACCGTAAAGTTTCCCGTTAATATCCATGGTTCCCACCATTCCATTCATTCAAAAACTAACACTGATTAAAAAACTCTTAATGAATGCCCGTCGTCTCGTTTCTCTGCAGAATCTATGTCAAACACAAATTCCGAGATATAGCTATTGGGTAAATTCAACTGGTGAATGTTTTTGCGATAGTTTTGCTCCACCAAATGTGGATTACACTTCTTGTCAAAACACCGACGTTTACGAGGTAAGTTGTATTATTTGTGGGAGTAACATTGATTCTACTTATGCGTTACCTTGGAGATACAAAAGTTTGTTATCGAGGACATGTGATTATCCTTCTTCTCCTGACATTTAATTGTTATGATCTCAAACTTTTGCCTTCTGTCTTCTGTTTTTATATTGACGAACAAATGAATTTTCTATAGGTATGGCAACCATCAATATTCAATTTCGTAGGATGATATTCTGAAGTTTATGATTCAAGTTTTCAAGAATATTTAGTTAATGTATTTGATGATTGTATTGGAAATTGTTTTTCAAATAATTGGATTATAACTCAAGTTTCACCTATACCTATCATACCACCTAATCCATCTGGACAAACAAATCAATTGATTTGTAAATGTGGAGGATCATTTCAATTTGCCCCATATAATAAAAATAGTGGTGTGGAATGTGATAATTTACCAACGAATAATTATAGAGTTTATAGATATTTCGGTTTAGATCCAAGTCAAATTTCAATAAAGAAGAAAAGATTGTTGAACCAAAATTCAATTTCAATTTCGAATGATCATCATTTATGTCCTGATGGTTTGACCGCATGTAATTTGTTAGATGGAGATGGAGTTAGTTATGAAGTGAGTATCCTAACATACTATACTCTATTCCACGATATAATCATAACTTGTGTTCATAGATGAATACTGATAATATCATGTTACCTACATCCTCAGTGTATTGATACAAATACAGAACTTGAATCTTGCGGAGGATGCTTAAACGGTCAATTCATGCCTAAAGATCATGGAAAGAAAGGTTCTAGCCGTAGATACGGTCAAGAGTAGGTGCTAAAGAATACCTATGATAGCGAAACAACTATTGACCGTCCATCATGCCAGCTGTACCGCTATTCCAGGTGTCAATCCATCCTCTGTCACTTGTTCAGCTGGACAATGTAAGATATATGGATGTGATCATGGTGCTAGATTTAGCTTGAAAGGGGATAGTTGTGTACCTGATAGAGCTTGATCTGGTTGAGATTTGCTTGTAGTATATTGCGTATCATCTTGACTATAGTATTACACATGAACATCTAATAACATGTATATAATTGTTGTTAGAACAAGCCAAATTTAGCGTCTCATTAAAGAAATGCGTCCTACAGTGGGGAATAGCGAGGTTGATCAACTTTCTCACGGTTGACGCGTTTCTCTGCAAGTGTAAAGCCACTATATCACGCGTAAGAAACATTTGATGCTCATTCAACATTACCACTTTACTACTTTCTACGTTGCTCAGATTTCATCTACTTGTGTTTTCACCTTATCGCTCATCTCTGAAGTGCGATATATTATACAGCTTCTCAGTTTAGCAAACATCGCAAGAAGAGAAGACCGGAGTGTCATAGAGGATATATAGCAAAAATGTCAACTGTAACGTTCGAGAATAGTAAGTTGAGGTTGAAGTTTGATCGCTAGTATCCATAGTCCAGTCAACTGATGTAACATTCCTGATTACTAGTCTTCCATGGCGATGGGCCTGATTTGGGAAGTGAGTACAGCTAAATTCCTGTGTATGATCTCATCTACTTGCACCCGATAGCTGACTCGGTCGTACTCATATTCGCAATGTAGAATTACGATTCAACGCCGCTGGTTTCGGTTGGAAAACTTATTCGAGTGAAGATGCACCCACAACATACAGTGGACATGATGTGAGACATGCAACATGGTTCAGGTCAGCTACTTCTCCTGACTCTATCTTACAGGTGAAAGTATTAGCTGATCCCAGTATACTTATTGCAGAGTTGCGAGGAATTTTCAGCTTAGATTAGCTATGCGTCAAGCGGAGAAGCCAAGAATAACATTTGATGGATTTAAGAGAGATGTGAGTGGCAATGATACATGTGAAGGAGAAGGAAGACTGATTAAACTGAACCTCAGGATCACGACAAAGTCAAGAGGACATTGGATGAATTTTTCAACATCAAGCTCGAAACTAGAGATTCGAGTTTAAAAGGATGGAATTGGGGTAAAGCTCAAGTACAAGGTAAGTTGGCATCTGACTCGTTTTTCCTTACGCAATTGTCACAACTGATTTTCTCTCTGATGAATATCAGGAAACGACATAACGTTTCAAGTTCAAGGTAAAACAACATTCGAAATACCTTTATCTACTGTAGCGAATTCAAATATAGCAGGTAAAAATGAAGTTGCATTAGAATTTAATCCTGCACCACCTTTCCAAGCTGATCCTAAAGATTTATCAAAGAGGGTACCAGATGAATTGGTTGAGATGAGATTTTACGTACCAGGAAAATCAATGAAATCAAAAGGTTCTGATGCAGGTTCAGATGGTGAAGAAACTGATTTAGATGAAGATGGAAATGAAATTTCTGCTGCAGATGCTTTACATAATCTTATAAAAGATAAAGCAGATATTGGTGCTGTAGTTGGTGATAGTATTGTTGTTTTCGAAGATATTCTGGTTCTTACACCAAGGTAGGTCATAACGCATTAGTTTCTTTCGTTTTCAGTGTTATTCAAGCTTTATCGGTAAATTGACTAACTGAATTTCGTTTTCCGTTTTGTATAGAGGTCGATTCTCTCTCGAATTCTACCCAGACTCCCTTCGATTGCTTGGTAAATCAACAGATTATAGAGTACCTTTCACATCAATTCATCGTATATTCTTACTACCTAAACTTGATGATTTACATATTCAACTTGTGCTTGGTTTAGATCCACCTATAAGACAAGGTGCAACTAGATATCCTTTCTTAGTTGCACAATGGCCTAAAGATGAAGAAGTGGATGCGGAACTTAACTTATCTGAGTGAGTGGAACATATAGCTTTTCTTGTAATATTGTAGCGACTGACAATAAACGATTTCAATGATACAGTGAGGAGATCGCCAAATACCCTGATTTACAACGAAAATATGAAGCGCCAACTTTCCAAGTAATTTCCCGTGTACTTAAATCTTTAACAGGAAAGAAAGTTACTCCACCAGGAAGTTTCAGAAATGCTCAAGGTTTGAATGGTATTAAAGCCAATGTGAAAGCTGTTCAAGGAGAATTATATTTCTTAGAAAAAGGTCTCATATTCATTGCTAAACAACCTATCCTTATCGATTTCTCCAAAACAGAGAGTATATCGTTCTCACGGTGAGCTATCTGATCCCATATTATCTTAAAAATTTAGCTGATATAGTGTTTGCTATAGTGTCGGAGGAGGTATAGCATCAGCAAGAACATTTGATATGAGAGTAGTATCAAAGACAGAAGTAGCAGATCATGTATTTACAGCAATAAGCAAAGAAGAAGTTACACCTATAAGTGCTTTCCTGAAACAAAAGAATGTTAAATTATTGAATGAAATGGAAGAAAACAACGTAATGGATATTGATGAACCTTTAAGTGATGAAGATGAAGAAATGGAAAGTATAGCTTCTGAAGATGATGAAGATTCCGGTAAAAGGAAAAAAGCAGATAAAAATAAAGGAAAGAAAGTTAAAGCTCCTGTTAATAATGATGACGATGATGATGAGTCTGGTAAGTTGATGTTGTGCCTTCCTATAGTTGTAATAAGTACGATTACTGATAATCTTGATATCTTGGTTTATTATAGACGACGAAGATTTCCAAAGTGAATCATCGGATGGTGGATCACCTTCAGAATCAGATTCAGATGAAGATGATGAAGGTGCTGCATCAGATGCAAGTGATCCAATGATGGAAGAATTACAAAGGAAACAAGCTAAAAGAGCAAATAAAAAGAAAGCTGATGGAAGTGGAAGTGATACTGAAAAGCCAAAAGCCAAGAAAGCTAAAAAGGGTGATTAGATGATCGTACGGGGGAAAACTCGGTGAATGAGTAAGCTGAAATGATCGAGTTCATGATTACATCAAGCAATTATCAAGTATATATTATGATATTTCACATGTATTCTTATTCCACAGCATAACAATCTATTGACAGAGAATATTCATCGTGTGAAATATGATCATTATATGTTGTATGATGGGGCATAACAGTGATGATTATAATATCAATAAAATAAGATTATATACGTGAGAATCTAGGAGAGAGGGAATCTATGTTAAGTCTATAGGTTACCTATGAGCTACAAAGGAAGTAAAATATCTAAGTTTATAGGCAAAATATTGAATTGGAAAAGGAAACTAAAATTCGCAATAATAACACTATATAGCAGCTCTTTTCGATTTTGATCTAATACCTTCACCGTGTTTAGCAAAAGCAAAAGGTATAGCAGCCATTACAATTGCAGCTGCACCTAAAATAGAAGCTGCAGGACCATTACCTAAATTTCTAAACATTATTGAAATAAATAAAGGCATTGCTGCACCCATTCCAGATCTTACAACAGTTTTAGCTGCTAAAGCAGAAGCTACATATGAAGGGAAACATTCAATTAAATAAGCATTTGCAGAAAAATAAACTAAAACCATTCCAAAACCAAATGGAATTCCTGCTGAACAAGGTCCAACCCAATTCCCCCCTTCTGGTGAAACATATGGTGGTGAAGTCCAACCGAAAATAAATAATGATATTGGAACAAATGGTCCACCAATTAACATTCCAGTTAATCTATCTTCAGGTTTAACTATACCTTTATTAACTTTTAAAACATATTTTCTTTCTAACCATGGTGTAACGAATAAAGCTAATCCAACACCAAAAAATACAGGTATAAATGTTAATCCAATTTTTGAATCATTCCATCCATAATCTTCACCATAAACTACAGGGAAAGCGAAAAAGAATGCGTATAATAACCCATATACTAAAGAAATGTACAATGACATTAAAAGTAAGATTGGTTCGGTGGCAAGCATCTCTAAAAGTTATCAAATATGAAGTAATGTAAACAACAAGGTCAGCTAAAATGATGATGAGAATACAGCGAATCCGACATTTACTGTATGCACTTGGTCGGAGATGACTTTTTTACTCACCAAATGGTCGAATTAAAGTTTCAATTATAATTTCATTTAATGGTTTTCTAAATAATTCTTGTTCAGTCACATATGAATCATCATTTTCTTTTACTCTAATTTGTTTGGCTCTTTTCTTTAATAATGCAGGAGCAAAAGTTTCTGGAATTGTACATGATGCAGCCCATCTATTTTTTTTTATCGTTATATATCAGCTTTAACATCTCTTTTTTTCACAAATCTCCAAAAACAGCCATACTAGAGAAGACGAAAGAGAAAAGAAATTTTGTAGGACTTACACAACACCTGCAGAAATCATATTTACCCAATAGATCCACCTCCAACCGGCATACTGACCAACAAAGCCACCGACTAGAGGACCTAGAACGGGTCCTGCATAAGGTGCAGCAGCGAATATCGCAATGGCAAAACCTCTTTCATCTGTATCCCAAATATCTGCTATTGTACCACCAGCTAAAGTTAATGGTGCAGAACCGAAAAATCCACAAATGAATCTTGATACTAATAAACAACCAATATTAGGTGCTAATGCACATGGTATATTGAATATTATATAAATTAATGTGGGTACAATCCATAGTAGTCGACGTCCAAATAATTCTGATAACGGTGACCACAATAAAGGACCGGTACTAATTTCAATTTACACAGACAATGTCAGTCATTGCCTTAGGTGTATATTGCATGTTCATAATAAGTGTAGTACTCACCCAAATCCACAAACTGTCAAAGTGACAGTTAAAGCTATAACTTCAGATGAAACACCGAAATGTTCTTCTTGATCTTTGAAATCACCTGTAACTACAGCAGATGAGAAAGCCACTTGAATAACAGCACAAGAAACGATACCGGTGATTACTATAGGATATAAAGTAAAGTTAGTAAAAAAAAACGTAAATCAGAATAGAGGAATATATGTTTAACTTACACCATCGATAAGCATTTGACCAATTTCTTGGATTTTGAGGATCATTTTCTAACCAAGTGACTAATTTTTTTTTATCTAAGCTTTCACCTTTTTCTTCATCTTTTTTACCTTTATTATTATGTAAAGCAAATTTATCACCGTGTAAAGTTGATAATCTAGATTGAATTGGTTTTAAACCATTTTCAGGATCATCTAATGAAATAAAACCTTTTTTAGTTTCTGTTCTATATTCATCTGTTATACCACCTCTATCAATATCTGTAGTTATATATGGGAATGATAAATCAGGTGCATGTCTTCTTGATGCTGTAGAACCAGATGATATCGTTCTTTTCAATTCTTCTCCGCCATGATTATGACGATCACCTGATTCAGGTGCTCCAGTTGGAATTCGATGTAAAGCTTGAGGTACTTTATTATGATCGTGGTTACGTGGTGCAGATATTGATATCGATCGATTTACTCTACTACCGACGGGTTCAGCAAGTGCAGTCGAGGTCGAAGCTATAGGTTGAGTGGGTTCAGTTTCGCCATTCATTGTTAATGTAGATGATGACGATGCTTTTGTAGAAGTCATCAGTGACAGAAGTTCGTTTTTATGTTCTAGATACGCTATATAATCTGTTTGTTTGATTTCTTTTCAGTATAATTCAATGTTTATTAGCTATTAGTTATGCTAAGATGGAATGGTAATATTATTGTCAATGGGGGGGAATCATTAGTTTTCTAGTATCACATCTCGCCTTTATATATACAGTGATCTTCTCGAAAAAATACCTTTCTCATGAATAAAATAGTATTGTTTATCTCAACTAGACCGTGGAATGTAACGGCCGGACCCGATAAAAGCGATATTGCGTTTGTAGTTGTTAGTTGAAATGGTTAGAGATATAACTGCAGTGATATAGCTGCAGTGATATGAGAATAAGATTTCCAAAAAGGATGAAAAAATAAAGACAACCTTGAATAATCAAGCCTAATTACTAATTACCTCTTTATCATTCCTTTGGACTCTTATTTCCGATTGCAGCCGATCAAAATCTTGAATCTTGGCTCTTTGCCACGTGGTGGCTCAGGGTCAAATAGCGCTAAAATGTCATTTTCCGCGGAGTCAGACGGATTTTCTCACTCAACCAGCTTATAGCTTATAACATCCACTGAAGAAGATTCATCCCATGATTTCTCGTATATTCTCTTGATTTGATACAATGCATGTAGTAGATATATTGTACTCGCCGAGCCATAGTCTAGACTCATTCAGATTTCTGCATCTGCGTTAGAGAATATAGTACGTACGGATACTACCACATCAAAAGTAACCGGTTCATCATACCCTTGTTTATCACCACCTTATCACCCATTTAAACATGAAATGCGGCAATGGTCATTTCTAGGAACCATTCGAAAAGAGGTTTATGCCGTAATCACCCATAGCAATGCTTTGTGTTCAAGTACGCTAGTAAAAAGATAAAGGACCGTCCTTTATTATCTATCTTTGTTCTCGTGGTATCCGAGTTATAAATTAGGATCAAAACGTATTTGGCTGTACCAAAAGATATAAGAGACATATAGAGAGGCATCACCTTCATGTCGGACAATGAGTTTCCCCCTTGTCATGGCTCAAGTGTTGAAAAGAGGAGAACAGTTACAGTATCAAGTCAATCGCAAATCACGTTAAAAGCATATTTAACAGTTATCGCTATATGGTACGCCTTCAGAATAGATTCCGTATAAAGCCATTTGGATTTCGGCCGCACTTCTTACAAATCAGTTACTATTTTGGCTAATCTGACAAAGGTAGAATTAAATACCTTACAGGATGATTCAACTTATAGTAAATCCAGATAATCGTTATCAGCCTGTATGAGATCAAGTTATTCGGCCGATTTTTAGACAAAGCCTTCACCCGATTGATTCGATAGGAACCTTATCAGATATATCAACTGGATTTCATTTTTTGCGGTGTCTTCGATTACTGTATCATAGAAATGATATTGTACATGAGGTGGATTATTATTGTGAGTTGACATACATACATATTTCAATTCGGTGCAAATGGTCCTGCAGTATAATATGTTACCCTTTCAATCAAAATCTGAGTTTGGCGACTTCCTTTATTTGTATTTCTGAAGACACAAAGGATGAAATATGCGAAAAGGTAGGTGCACCTGGTTTACGATGATAGCCGTAGCTTGATGATGTACATGAAGGTCCTGCGTATATGAAACAGACTTTACCTTGATTGATTTTTGTATCCAATGCCATGATCGCTTTTGATCATAATTGGAACTCACTTGTCAACTTGCACTAACTAATCCTTCAAACAATCATGAGTCGTCGCAGGTCATACAGAAAGCTCATTATACTTAGAAATATACTTAAACAAGCTAGATTGGAGAAGGACAAGATTGATAAATCGAATTTAGATTATTCAAATCAAGTTGCTTTGAAAGCTTATGAAGAATTCATGGATAGATTTGAGAGCCTCATTGAACTCAGAAAAGAAACGGTTGTTTTAGGTAAACAACGGAAATCCTTATTACGTGAATTAAGTATTTTGAAGAAATCTAATTTACCTACTGTCCGAAAAAAGTTTTTTAGGTTAAGAAAACGAACAGAATTTATTAGGAATAATAATAGAGAGTTTTATCGCGGAAAATATTTGGAGCGTAATTTGGAAACATTTGATTACTTCCTAAAGAGTAATGAATTAGATAGAAAATCAACAGAATGGACTAATCCTAGAGGAAGGGATATGTATAATAGAACTAAATGGGATAAACAAATTGAATACCTTACAAAACAGCTTATTCCTGTAATGGAAGGAAATCAAATTGTGAAAGATGATATCGAAGCTTTGAGAGCGATTCTAGCAAGATATCCTACGCCTCCAAAACCTGTTGAGATATCCTTGGAGGAGTTTATGGAGTTACCGGAAGAAGAGCAAGAAGAAGATACAGATGAGGAGGAAGTGGTGTATTGATGAAGGCTGGATAGATCGTTCCTTACTCTGGAATTTGAATTGGAATTTATCGAAATTATTAGAATTCCACTCGACTCGACTCAACATAAACAACGCTACCTTTCATCATCAACAGCGATGAAAGGACGTCATTCAGGTATATAAGGATAAGTATTATCTGTCTAATCAAGCAGAGCATACTGAAAGTATACATATACAGATTCATATTCTTACCTACTTTTTACTTTTCGTTTATTTTTTCTGGCTGAAAACATCTTACCACATTCACTCACATTCACACTCTTGTTAATCGATAAACTAACTCACTTCCCACAATTAAGTCGCAAATTACGTCAAAAATTAACAATATGACTGACACCAACTTATTCGCCAATAATACTAGTTTCAATATCGACAATCACAGCTCAAGTGGCCATATTAGTAACAAGAGTAGTCGATCGTCCGGTCGGCTGGGTAATAGAGGAGGAGGAGGAAGACGTAATAGAAATCCAACTAATTTAAGATCCATTCGAAAACAAGCTAAGAACGAAAAACGTAGTTTGTATGATTTACAATCTGATCCGAGTTCCAATTATACTATTGACGATACAACTAAAGATGGCTATAGAACCTTTATTTATAATCTTGATGAATTGATTGATCAAAGAAAGGAAACTCAGAAATTGGTCAGATATAGAAATAAATTATTCAAAGAAACATCTTCCATGGAAAACACATCAGTTAAATCAATTAAAAGAGAATTTTTCAAAGTTCAAAGAGAATTTAATGGAATTGAAAGACCGAAAGATTCAATTAAAAATACTGAATTAGTCAAAGATTGGTTAAACTCAAATAAGACAGAGAGATGAAATTGGACAAAAGATATTTGGGAAAAACAAATGACCAGCTTGATTAGTGCTCGAGAACAATCTTACCAAAATAGTGAAATTATTAGAAATGATATCAAAGCTTTGAAAAGTATTATTTCAATTCAGAAATCCAATTCCACGTCTAACGCAAACTTTGACTCTTCATCAGGAGAATTGTTGGCATCATCATCATTATCATCGTCTTCTTTGTTGATGTTTAGCAAAGATACTACAGATTCTCAAGGTAGTGAATTACTTGATCGGATGAGAAAGAATAGGAATGATAGGAAAGCTAAATGGTTGGCTAAGAGAAGATCATCGTTGGACAGGTCAAGTAAACGCTCATCGTTGAAGGGGAAACAAAGCAGTGACTGTGCGATTGCAAATGGGCAAATTGGACAATGTTCAACCCCTTCTGATTCTACCACATCAATTGGGTCAAAATACGATACATCTTTGATATCTAGTATCGGATCCAAATAATCCCAATATCTCTGTCCATGATTCGGATCAGAGTATACAACAACTATAAGTTGATCCTCATCTGTAAAGGCAGATTCCCGGATAGAAGACGTCAAAGACTGGTCCGAAGTCTATTTGATATTCCTGCCTCTTTGCACCTTTGTAGCTAGCTTTGTCATACATTCAGTAACATGCATATATGGATTAATCGAGACGATTTTGCATGCCGATGTACAGTAGGATTTGACTCTCCCAAACCCGATGAACCATTGCCTCCGAGCAAGACGTATTTTCTTGTGCAAAAGACGCGTTGTATCGAGGAAACGGTAGATAATGTTCACGAAACAAAGGATAATGACGCGTCCATGGTGGAAAGAAGAGAAGAACGCGCCTCTTTCCTTTCGGGTAAACAACAGACTGTTTTTATCTTGGTATTTTTAACTTTTGATCTTTTGGTCTTTCTTGCCCTGAGAAACGCTCTTCAAGCTTCTCTCTTCCCTTCTTACTTTGTTTAGCAGACGAGGATTGAGCTGTAGAATACCGGCTGATCCATAAATTTACCCTTTTGTCACGCAGTTGATAAAAAACGAACATATCACATTCCACGGGTCAGCTTATAGTACCTAATAAAAAAAAAAGAAGGAAAACTTTCCTGGGATGATATACAGTCGATCCCACTAAGAACAACAACAATAATGATAAATTTGGTAACTACTACGCGTCAATGGCTTTTGGGCTTTTTGGCGTCCTTAACTCATCTTTTCACCTACAATCAATCCCCTCTGCGTCTTGGCCTTTGGCGATCGTGTGCTCACGGTCTAACAAGATACAGATCAAGGCCGAAGAGAAGAATATGATTTTCTCCGTTATATATTTCCTGTTACCCTACTTTCTGATCCCGTCAGAACATGGAAAAAAGAAAGACAACAAAAAGAAAAAGAACAAAGGTGAAAGGAAGCCAGTCGCGTCGAGGAAAGACGAAAATGATTAGTTTTTACTACGTGATGTGATGGATACGCATATGAGATGTAATTTTACTTATAAGTTTATCAAAACTTCTAATTACGTCTTTCGTTTCTTCTTTTTCTTCTCCTTAACCATACTAACCCTTTTCCACCAATAGATTAATCTTAACTGAGTATCCTTTGATAGGATCCTTACTTTCTCGACTTCAAGAATATCGTTGATCGATATCGCCTAGCTTTGATAGCTAAACCCTCCAAGACAAGAAATCAGACGACGACTTTACACCACATCAATTCAACAACGACCAACTCGATATATCAATACAAACAATCAATCACATACCCTACAGACTTGACTTACCCTTTAGTAGTATTTAACCTTATAAATTAACTTTATCAAGATGTCATCACCTATTCACAGTTACTTATTCTCACCACCACCTTCACCACCTAGTAGATCTTCAGATTTGTCGAAAACGGGAAATCCAAATGATGGTTTTACAAGTTTAAAAACATTATTAATACCTACAGAACTTATACCTAGATCACCACTATTAGGTTCCGATTCACATTCATCTTCATATTCAGGTAATTTGAAAATTAGATCATCACCTAGAACACCTCAACAATCTAAATTTACTTTAGATAGTACCACCGTTTTTCCATCATCATCAAGATCAAAATCAAAATCTAGAGTATTCGATCCAGAATCTACACCTACAATAAGTTCTTATTCTTCTTATTCTTCTCCCACAACACCTAAAAGACCAACCAAGTTATCTGAAAATATCAAAGTTGAATTATTCGAATCACCAAATTATATACCAACCAACGTACCTTCAAAACCTTTACCACCAACATCAATATCTTTATCTATACCTAAACCATTAATTAGATTATTATTTTTAATTTCTTTGATTTTTTCATCAATTTTATTATTAATTTTTGTTCCATCATCAAGATTACCAAGTTTAAAAGCTGCAAGTTTGTCAAGAAGATTAGCTTTAGATTCAAATGGTAAAGCTTTTATCACAATTACAGATATTAGTAGTAATTCAATAAATAGTTTCCAAGATGCAAAAGATCAAGATTATAAACCACCTCAGATTAAAGCTGCTCATATGATGAAACGTTCTTCTATGGTAAAACTTGAAAAGAAAGGTCCTCCAGCTCGTCAGTTTTTTTTTTTTTTTTTTTTTCATTACTATTATCTTCTTTGCTTGATCATCGTTCTACGAAAAAGAGGAATTCAAACTAAAACTAAAGATTTGATTTTATTCGATTTTATAGCCCACCCAAGAACAACTCGTCCAGCATTAACACCAAGACCTTTACCTAGATCACATGAATTATTAGCTATTCAATCTTATTTATTATCATCAGCTTATAACGTTATACCTGAACATGTTAATCCAAATGAACCAATTGATGCGAATACTGTATTAGGTTTTGGGTCACATAAATTAGGTGAAAATGGTAGTCAATTGGAACAAGATTGGTTAGATGAATTAGCTGATGAAAGACAAGATGATGTTGTTATTTGGTATGGCGGTAATGGGTGAGTTTACGTTTTGGTAATTAGGTAAGGATCAAAGCTGATTGACCGATGTGCACATTATGAATTTTTATAGAAGACCTAATCCACCTCATGAAATAATTGATTTCCTCTCAACAATTCACAAGTCAAACAAAAAACCTACTTTAATATCATGTGTTTCACAAAGAAAAGATCGTGGTATATTATTAAGTATATTAGATAGGTTGGAATTACCTTTAAGAGAATATCCAATAATTTTAATTGGTAATAAACCTATAATAGGTAATTTAGAGGTATTAGAAGAATTAGGATTATCAGGTGAATTAAAAGAAATGTTTAATAATATAGGTTGGTCTAACAAGAAAGAGATGACACAAACAGAATGGAAACCAAAATATGCAAAAGTACAAAAAAAATCGATGAGTGAAGTTGAAGAAGCAATTCAAAATGCTCAAATTGAACAACAGTTAAAATTTGAACAAGAATTGGAGGATGATATTTTGTAGACTTATATCACTTTCTTCCATGAAGTAGAAAAAAAAAACGAAAGGATTTGAAAGGAATATCAAAAAAAATAGATTGTATGGAATGCTGTGCGTTTTTTTGTTGGACAGGCGGGACATTTTTTCTTCCTAGATATTTAGATAATTACCCTAAACTCGTACATAGTATATAGTATATATTTATGCAATAATCCACATTAATAATCGTTACTTAGTCAAATCACCAATGAAGTCATGATCAAGCCGCCTGGTACACATCCATTATACTGTATGCATTATTCGTATTATGCATATCTATACTTCTACTTGTTGGCAGAAAGATTAATCAAAATCTCTTTAACCACTCTACAACATGTTCACATAATACTTTTTGAGCTTCAGGTTGTTCAACATCATGTGAAGCACCATTTAAAAATTTCCATTCTAATTTACCTTTTGAAACATCTTTCCATTTATTTAATTTTTCTTTTACATCACCATCTTGATATTTTACATCGGCTTCTGAATATAATACTAAAACGGGTGAAGATAATTTACCAAAAGTTGATTTCAATGAATGTACAAAAGGTTCTTCTTTTTCCAATGGTACGTCATTTGAAAAATGATCATCGTCACCTCTATAACATGGAAATTGATATCAGGATTTCATCTTTTAACACCCCGCTTATAATAAGTAATATCGTTCCACAAAAAACGGCTAAAACAACTTTTTTTTTTCTGAACTCACCCTTTACCAACTAAACTATGTAATCTATAAGCTGTAATAGGTAAAGGAGCATTACCGAATCCAGCAGATTTACAAAATTCTTTTGACATCAGATCATCACCTTTACCTTGTTTAATCATTTCTTCAGCTATAGGTAAATTATCAAACCAATCATTCAATCCTAATAATTTCAAATATTCTCTATCTGATGCAGGTGCTTGCATTATACCACCTTCAACTTTTATCAAATCAGAATCTTGATCAGGACTTGACGAAGAGTTGGATAAATATTGTATGACATTTTGTGATCCTGTTGAATGTCCTGCTATTATAATTGTTTTTAAACCTACAATTTGGTGTATCGTCAATATCCAGCTTCATAACAGGTTATAATGATACAATAAGCAATATTTTCACAAAGATGCGACATGACATACCTGTTCCACGTAGATGTTTTACCAAAGCTTCCATCTCTTCTCTATCTCTCTTAAGTGTACCAGTACCATAACCACCATAAGCTGAACTCCAATGAAACTGAATACTGTATATCGTGAAGTGTACTTGTTAGCAAGATCTTCACCTTACCTTACATTATATCCTGAATGAAGGAACTCACAACTTCCATCCTGCTTTATCAAGTGCTTCAGATAAAGAGTAAGAAAACGGAACAGCCCCTAAACCATTTGTTAATCCACCAATGAATACAACAGCTTTATCCGAATTCAGATCTCCAGAAGTGAAAATTGGATATTTGTATGGTCCAGCTTCGAATGTTGTCAAAGTACCAGATAATGACATGGTGACTATATTGATGTATGTATTCTGACTAAAGTGAATGATTATAGAGAAGAGATCCAAGAGAGAATACAGACAAATGATTATAACTTAGTTGAATGCGACATTATATTCCTGTAAATGATAGCCTTATCTGATATGGTGGGTCCGTGCACCCTTTATACTAATTTAGCGTGCCGCGCGGCTATTGGCGGTGTTCTACGAAGCGGATCCTGCCGCCTGACCTACCTATGTCACGTGAGGTCCACGCAAGGACGTCATTTGAGTTATCATTATATCATTATCGTCATAATAACAACATATTTATTTATTCTTCGCCGCTGAGACTTTGCTTGTAGTTTGATAATAAGTGTTACTTATGTTAATGAGTTTGCCTTGATAGAACTTACAGGAAACCTCTTCTTATCTTGTCTCTTGGGGCTGTGGATACCAACAATAATCTTCTTATATCTTGTTCCGGGAGAAAAAAACATGTCTAAATTAACATATAGTCCATCAAGTTATAAAAGCAAGAATCAACCAGGACCCTCTAGGACAAATACCGGAAAACTTGGGAATTGGACTCAACGAGCCAATGAAGAACATTGGGAAGATATTGAAGACGAAAATATGGATGCGAAAATGATGAAAACTCCTGACAAGAAGGTTTATACATCCGGAAGAGAATCACCGACCAGTTCTACTACGTCTTCGCCTTCTCGTCGTATTATACAATCTCCACGGAATATGAAAAGTAGGACACCTTCGAGAAAGCCTATACCGAATCGGAATACACTCAAGCAAGCCCGACCATTACCATCTCAGGCTAGACCACCTCAACGTCGGCCCTCTATACCAATCACAGATACCTTAAATCTGCTTTTACTTCCTCTTCGACTAATCTTAGCACCTTTAAATATCCTCTTAGCACCTTTTTACGCTCATCTCGCCAATGGTCTTCTGCTAATTACTATAGGAAGTCTATTCGCATACTTTATACTTCCTTTAATACCTTCGTTGGTACTCAAACTTATAGGAAGACTGATCAAATACATTTCAAGTGATTTTATAAGTCGAAATTTCGGTTTTACCCAAAACACAGATTTAGGTTTAGGTAAAGAAGTGTTTCTATTACCGGCGAAAACGTTAGCTACACCAGCATGTCTGTTGACTGGATTGTTCTGTCATAATTCGCTATTATCGAGGAATGATATCAATGGTACGACTATTATACCTGCTAAACCATTTTGGCAGAATTTCAAATATGATCAAGAAGTAGAAAAAGATGATGTCGATATTGGAGAATATGCTAGAGCTTTGACTAAAGAAGCTAGAGGTGCAAGAGATATCTTTGATAGTGTTAGAATGTTAGGTCAAGGTGGTGTTGCAGGTGGATTGGAGTATGTAAGGTAAGTTGACGGATTCGATCGCAGGATATGCCAAAGTTCAATTTCCATCGAAACCCTTTTACGTAGGATATGGGAATTGGCCGTAACTGTAAACACTGGATCTACGTTGGAAGGAAAAGGTTATATAGCTGAACAGATCAGAGAGGTAAGTGTCGTCATTGCACTAATCTCAGAGCCATGTTATACTCGCTGAGATATCTTATCTAGCTCGGTGATATGACACGAGATCTATCCGATGAAATCGTTCATATCGATTCAAAGACAGTCAACGCCTTCAGCTGGCTACAATGGGAGGTGAGTGCAAGACAACAGCCTGAAATAGAAGTAATATTTAATATTGACTTATATTAAATCTTTCTTTTGTATAGTTCCGTGACCTAGTCAACCTATTATCTTTACCACCAGCTACCCGACCATCATCAGCAATATTATCACGTAAATTACATTCACTATTAATTCGATTGCAAACAGAATTAGAATCAATATATACTCTAACATCAGAAGCTTCAAAACATGCTTCATTAGCTTCAATGCATGGACAAGGATTAGATTCAGAATTAAGTCGTACGGCAAATGGATTAAAATATGAATCTGATAGAGAACCAGGATGGAAATTTTTATTAGATAAATCAACACATTTCTTAATTGGTGGTGAACCATCAAAAATTGAATTAATTAAACGTGATTTGAAAATAACTACAAAAACTATAGGTAATATAAGAAGTTTATCAAGAAATTTAGAAGAAACAAGATCAAAAATTAAAGTTTATAGAGATCAAATTGGTATGTTTGATGCTTCTATTATGGGTTTCCATTTAGGTCAAAATGAAATCAAATCCTCAAATTCAGATTCAGATCAAGATGAATTGATTGTTTTAGGAGGCTTAGGTCCAGAAGAGGAAATCAGAGTCTTAAATGAAGTTGTAGAAGGTCTAGCTAGATCAGTAGGGATGGCTAAACAGGAAGCTAGATCTGGTAGAATATCAATTTTAGAGATTGATCAATAACTCATTTTGTATAGCTAGTCACGAAACCTTGGTTGTATTGTTACTCATATAGAGGGTTTTGAAATGCAGCAAAGATTTTTCATAATCATTGAAATTAGAAGAATCATATTGAATACGGGTTCATAAAGCTCTAATCCATGTGCGTGGAATACAATATAATTGATGGAAGGTAACATTTGGTTCCCACCTCTTGTGGTTGATTTCCTTATTGTGTCAAATCCTGTTCCCACCGATAATGAGATCTTGTACCTCCTCCTCTATGTTCAGGCCAATCTACTAGACCTTCTTTAACTATCTTGAAACCTGATTTCTTGAGTACTGATATGGAAGCTTGATTTGTAGTTTCAGAAAACTGCAACGATTTGTGGAATTCGAGTATCAAAATCAGTATGAAATCGTAAACACGGTGATTTAAGTTGGGCCAAAATCCAGCAGTATGACAGATAAAGAAAATAAAGAGATGTCATGTTATATCATGATTTTGTGATGATATGATGTCTTGTTATCAACGGGTATATATGATTGTTTACATGAACAGGAGATCAAGCAAGACGAAAAATTAAACTCACTGCAATGATCTTTTCAACGCCTAACCATCTAAGAAATTCTAAACCTTTTTGTACCATATCAGTCGCTATACCTTGTTTAGTATAATTATCATGTACATAATATGATAATTCCCAATCTTTCCCATTAGTTGATCTAGTTGATTGTTTTAAATTCAATGTTCCAATCAATTTTTCACTCCCATTTTTATTTTCTTTCACTTTTAATGCTGATAATGGACCTAATTTACTTGATGGATAATCAATTAACTTGTTAGGTGAAGAATTAGGCAAATCTTTAATCAAAATTTTCAAGTATTTCTGATGTAATTCAATATTAGGGAAATCCTTCAAGGCATCTTCACGAGTAAATCTATATTGATAAAATGTCGTGTAAATGGTTAGAACGATAATCAATCATCAGTCTTTATCTCGCATCTTGGGCATACATTGGATGTTCAATTGAAGTAAACAGTCGTTTTAACCTACGGATATGGTCTACCATGCCCCCATTTACCTATATTGGGTAAATTGAAAAGTTCTATCTACAGCTCGTTCAGCTTCATAATCACCGCAAGAATCTTATTTTTACCACAAAATACTTCTCCAAAACATCTGATGTTAACGATGATGAGTAAAGATTAACTCACAATTCCATCTATATCATTTTCTTTCCAAGTCGTCAATCTCAACTCAGGATGATTAGGAAGTGGTATATAAGGTTGTCCATCATCTGGTACCTTGATTGGACAAGTTATATCACTGTCAGATCCCATATCTAATGATCTTATACGTCTGTCTGTATCCGATATATTCGAGTAAAAGTTTCACACCACTATCTTAAAGATGTTGAACCAAGTTCCCTGGTAGGTGTCAAGTGTTCGAGAAGCAGAAAGGTCACATATGTTGATTTATATTTCGTTATATAAGACTTCGTAGTGCATTATTACAGTTCATCTATGCGGGTCGTGGTATTCAATATTCATATTGAGAAGCATGATTATCGAGTCGAACATTAAATCACATACTGGTAATAAAAGGATATTATAAAACGAAGCTACTGAATCATTTCGTCCGGAATAAACCATGACGAGATTAATGATTTCGGATTGAACCGACCATGCGGCGAATAGCTTATCTATCATCTGAAAGTCTGACTCGGATTGTTCAGTTAGACAACACTTTCTTAGCTACGCCTTAAGATAACACCGAAAATACCAAAATCAACGGTTGAATATACATATGACCTGCTTTCATATACATGCCGTTGACAGTGTCGAGCATGTGATTAGAAAGTGATCGTTCATTGATGATAGTTGCCTTTCATATTATACCGTTATGCTTTATAAACGTATAACAAAGACAAAATATAAAGGGAAAAAAAGGTATACAGATCCATAGGATTACAAGGTCCATGATGATGAAATGATGACATGATACTAATACAGGTGACTGATGATAATGCTGTTGTTTGAATGTGATGAAAGGAAAAAAATTGCGGTTATATAGAGTAGATATTATTCTGGATATGATAGGATGAGACCGATTTGTCCGTGAACTTTATTTTAGGCGTATTAATGAAAAAAATGGAAGGTAGGATATAAAATGTTGTAAAGGATTCTTCAAAATTTCGAATCAGATCAAACGGACAAAGATGATTGGAACCCTAAATCAATTTATCTTATCTTTTACTTAATTTTCTTTTACTTAAATGCTCTTCAACAGCCAAAGTTCTTCCACCTAATTGTTCAGCTATATATGAACCTAATTGATGATCTTGACCATCTGAATAACGGTATATCTATATAATGTAAATAACATATGGATCAGCTTTGAAGTCAACATTGTGGACTGTAGCAAATATTGAATGATTTATTTAAATTAAATCAAATGCGAATAAGAAATATAGTTAACTCACACAACTAACTGAAAATAAAACACTACCTTTTAAATCAGATACTCTTGATTGTATATTGAATTGACTTGATTTAGCTGGTTCAGCATTTGTTTCTTTTAAAATTGGTGTGGTAGATTCACCATCATCAGGGAAGATACCTGTACATAGATTATTGAATCTATCAATAAATACACCGAATATCAAGTCAGCATTTCAGTTCTTTGAACACAATTCTTCATACACCATGTAGTAGAGCTCTCCATAGTACCCAATGTGATCAAGTTTGGCATTAGATGTTCCGCGAGTGATCACACAACAATAATATATATTCACAGACAATTGCGGGTAATGAAGGGTACAATCAAAAACTCACTCTGTTGTAAAATCCCATCTATCAAAATAATCAGGTACTTTAACTGGTAAAGCTTTAGGGATATCTCTTGTTCTTTTCGCATCTATAACTACTAATAATGTTATTAATGATATAATCAATAAAGGTAATTTAATTGTTGGACCGAACATTTTGGTTATCGTCTGTTTTAAGGTTGTTGTCGTGGTTGTGGTTGTTATTGTAATATTGCTATAAGACTTTATAGTGAGAATATTCCTTCTGCTTGACTCTAATATGATATAAAGTAAGAAAAATAGATTTCTCTGTTGAAAAGCTCTGTAAGTATCGACGATGTATCACTGGATGATGAGATAGCAGTATTTATGAATTTTGTAAACCTAGATTCTACAGATGAATGATAATTAAAATGATGATTGATGAACTTAGGAGTGTTTATATTTTGGCTCATGTGAACATCTCAAGTTTCATGCACAGACTACACGTATACTTATGTACTAGAATTAATGACCCATTTCATGCGTTAAATCTTGCCTACCGTGATCAATAGGTTTAAAGGCAATTCCTTAATGTCGTAAGCCTGTTTCTAAAGTAGGTATAACGGGAGTGAAGGGAGGAAGGGAAGAGATACCTTTTTTTTTTTTTTGTGTAGCTTCATACTCCTTTCTCCTGTTTGCAATACAGTACATGTATTTTTACCTCAACCCCTTGATTACAGAATTTACTGTACTCGTACGAAATCGTCAATATAAACAAAGGAGAAACTGCCTTGAATGTCGACGATGCAAAACTCACGTAATGTATATTTAGTGAAGATAGCTTAATGATAAAACAGGATAAAAAGGCCTTTTTTCCATAAACGAAGACTGAACGGTTCTCGAGAACATGACGTTATCCTCTTCTCTACACCTGAACTACAGCAGACCAGCGACATCCGTCTAAGACAGTAATAATAGCGGTGTTTTCGAAAGCGGTAGAACTAGGTTTCAGAAAACATACCCAGGAAGTCACCGATCTTGTCTGCCCTTTTGGCATGCTGCCGTTACCCTTTGTTTCTAAATTTTAGCTTGATCCTGAGCATGAAATAAACACCGCTTCTGACCAGCGTAATCTTTTCTGTGACGACAGCTGTTCATATAGTGTATGCCGTACTTTCTACGTACCGCGTTTTGAAAGGCTTCTCTCTCTTCTTGTAGTAAAAAATCGTTACATACGGTAAGGGTGAGGACGCGGGTATTACCAGCCAGATCTTGCACCTTGCTATATTTTATCTGGACTGGGTTCATTACCGTTCTATTTGGTTCTGAAATTCGACTTTTCTTTACGTTGAACCAAAATAGCGAGATCATCATGCATGCAGCCCAGTATAAAATGTGTCTAACAAACATACCGCTCGTCTTCAGCTCATTTACAACCGCATGTATAAACTACATCACAATGAAATTGAATATCCATGTATAACCCTTTCATCACCACCTTTTTCCTCTGGATATTTCAACGTCTTCTCACCAATATAAGTGAATCCTAGTTTTTTTAAAAGGTTCGAAGAAGGTATATTGAAAGGCTCGCAAAACTGATTAGTGAAAGATTAAATGGAACGTCGTTAGTGTTAAGAACAATAAGAAGATCGAAGCATATGAGGAGCTGATCGATCAGAAGGAGGCGAGAGATAAAAGCTGAAATTTTTGAGGGATTTTAGTTGGAAATGGTTGATCGGGTAGATTAGAGGGTACGTACAGCAACGACTTTTTCTATACCTATCCATTTCGAAAATTCCAATAGAGTCTTAACCATCTCTTTAGCTATACCTTTACCTTGTAAATCAGGATGTAAATCATAAGCAATCTCCCAACTTCCTATTTCTTTTTGTGATGGTCCTATATTACATGATCCAACTACTTTACCAGTTTTTGATTGACGCAATGCACTCAAAGGATACATTGGACATTTTGCTAATTCCTCCAAAATGAGTCGGGGTGGATTGTCTGATAAGAATGATTGGGCGATTGAGAGGTGTTGAGGGATTAAAGCAGAGATGAAATCGAAATGAGATGGTGTATATCTATGAATTATAAGTTGTTAATCATTCTAAGTATCTTGTATACGTATATAGTGCATTATTGAGGATTTGTAGTATTGAAGCCAACTCACGGGAACGGTCGTAGACATGCCCATTTACCAACATTCGGATGATCAAACAATTCCACCTGTCAAATAATCATCATAATCAGATTATAGGTTAGTGAATGCCCTTAAAAGACAGCCTTCTGACAGTGGTAGCTCACAGCATCATCTACGTCTTCCTCTTTCCATGTCGTTAATCTATAATCGAAATTTCTCAATTGAAGAAACGGTCCTTCGGGTCCTTGTTGAACAGGCGAATGTGCAAGTTGTTTTGATGGTTCCGACATTCTTTTTGTTTCTTTCAATCGGGAAAAACCAAGTTATTGCTTGTTTATGTTAGGTATGAGATTTAGCTATGTATTGTTACTTTATATGCACAGCAAGTACTTCGAAATGCAATGTACTTTCACCAATACCATCTTATCAATGTTAAAAGTTGAAGATTATGAGCTTAAGCTTAGATTAAAATAGATTAAATAATGAATTATGACCCACGCGTTTACCTTTGTTATATCGGTCCGACTCGATAAAATCGTTTGATAGACGATCATATGCAGACTTTGTTGTGTCAAGCTACATAGATAATTGAATTGCTATCTTATGACAATCTTGATATTGATCTCTTCATCAACAGTTGGGAAAGGGAAATCGTATGCATGTATCATTGCAGAGTTTCCAATTTAAGCATTGATCTATATATCTATCGTGTTGTCAACTGAAAACATGTTGCGTCACCTTACAACCTCTCTGATCTTTCGTTGATCTTGATTTTATATCATTCTAATCACAGCCTTGATTCTTTTGCTAAACATCTATCTGGTGTATGACTATAATGTCTTGGCATACCCGCGAATGATTCTCTCACCACCACCTTTATTATCAGGCCATTTTTGAGTTTTCTCTTCGAAATATACAAAACCTAATTTTTGGAGGAAAGTGGTTGATGGTATATTAAGAACTTCGACATACTAAAATGTTACATATCGGTATGATACATCAGCTTGAATGCATACCATTTGTATTAAAAAGGACACGTTTTAGAAGATAACGATAATAGCAGCTAATAGCAGCTAAAATCTGCAATTAATGCTACTACAACTCACGGCGATAATTTCCTTAATTCCAGCATATCTAGCAAAATCCAATAAAGCAATTATCAACTTTCTACCTATTCCTTTACCTTGTAAATTGGGATGTATATCATATGCAATTTCCCAAGTTCCTTGTGGTTTATCGTCTTCAGGAGCTTTATACCCTATATTACAAAATCCAATTACTTTGCCTGTATTCTTGTCCCTCAATGCAGATAATGGGAATAAATCACATTTCTTCAGATTTTCTAACACCTCTTCAGGATTATTTGATAAGAAGGTTTCAGCAGAGTTGAGTTGAGAGGGTATTATATTGGATATCCATTTATATGCTTGTGTGGTATATCTGAAAAGGAGAAGGAAAAGTCGAAAGTCAATTATAATGTTTTTTTCTTGCGTCTGAAGAGAAAGAAAGGGATCGAAATGAAAGCACTAAATCTGGTGATTTAGTTTGAATAGATAGATAGATCATACTTACGGATATGATCTGAAACATGCCCATCTACCAACTTCAGGATGATTCCAAAGATCAATCTACGAAACGAGAGATAAAGGGCAATTCATAAGTCAACATTATATAATAGGGAGAACAGGTACTTTACACGAATATCAACCGTGAAGTCTTCAGAACGACTATGAAGGGATGTAATCCAACAACAACACTCACAGCCTCCTGTACGTCATCATCCTTCCATAAAGTCAATCTATAGTCTGAATTTGATAACAGTAGGTACGGTCCATCGAGTCCAGATTGCACGGGAGACTGCCTCACAATTTTACTCTGCGACATAGTATGGTACTACTCGAGCAGGTGAGATGCTGCGGTTAATTCAGAGCTTTTAGATCTATTGGTGAAATCTTGTCAGAAGATCCAATAAAGTTATCTACATGATGACGAATTCTTTCGACAGTAAGCTCGTAGTTGTCCATTTGAGTCGAGGGAGGACTATCATTTGTGGGTGTCTATCAGCATAAGAGATCACACCATATTGCTAAGAGAGAAGCGCAAATATAAACATGCAAGTTGTGCACCATGCGTTCCATTTCATCTCTTCAGTTGTCCATGAGGTTGAAAGACGATTTTCCTGAAATCTCGGAATGGACCGATGACCGAGATAAGACCGAGCCTATCAGTGAAGTAAAATTACAGCAAGATAACGAATGACGAATGATGCATTCTTCCATTTCTTTAGCATAACCTAGCAAGACAATTCCTACAAGCCATATGTATGGATGCCCAGCCCAGATTGTCATATTCAAGCATGGCTGTATATACTACGTTGCTTTAGTCTTCAACAGGAGTAGGGTTAGTTTCGATAGGATCAATAGTAATAATACCATCTCCACCAAGAGCCATAGCTACATCAACACCGATGTTTTGGTACTCGGCAGTAGGAAATTGGTAAATCTACATTGAGCGTATAGAAGAGAGAAGTGTTCAATGTCAGTATTTGATTGCTCCAGGTAAGCCAGTGAATTGAGGTATAAAAGCATACTTACACATTGAACCGAAGCTTTTCCTATCAGATCAAAGGATTTTATTGAGATCAGTTCATCGATGTTTACTTTTGATAATATCAAGAAATCGATGTCAAAACTTACTACCATGCCAAATATCTTTTTCAAATCTTTCTTGGAAAGTTTCAAAGATGAAAATAGGTCTATCTGTTACACCAGGCTTTCCAGCATAAAATTTAGGACAGAGAGTAAGGAATCTATTTTTGAGCAGAAAATTGGTCAGTTGGGAGATGAAGACGGATATGATGAGTAAAAGTTTTTTTTTACAGAAGATATGGAGAGTAAAAGTATGATTAAGTTGCAAAAAGTTTCAACTTACTGTTGTTGGAATTGGTCCATACTAACGTTCTCAGGTCTAAGTACGAAAACAGGTTCAGGATAATGAGGTTCAACAGGTTTAGCAGAAGCTGAACCTGCAATAGCGAGTGAAGTGATTAAAGTGAAGATTACTTTAGATAACATCGTTGACAATTGAACAGTGGTTTGAGTATCAGATGGTATATTATGGATATTAATGTGACTTTTCTAAGTGTGAATTAGAAAGGGGAATGATAGACTTGGTATCGAAAAGAAAAACTGAAACTCAAGTATATATATTTTTTTCAGTCTATGCGATTGTAAATTCAGTTTAGTCTTTTCTCGGCTAAATGCTTCAGCTATGTTGTCAACGTGCACCAATGTTAGTGGCTCTCTTCTTCTCCTTCTTATTTTAACATCAATCGTGATCGGCCAGAAGGAATTGCGGTGTGGGTCCACAACGTTTCTTGGCAGATTGTTCCACTTAAATACTCGATCCTGATGAGAGACATTGATGATTTTTATACTCTGTGGGAAAAAAGGTATGAATAAGATTAGGGCGTATCTGTGTATCTGTGTATTCTTCTTTCGGTCTACTGGATATTACCTTCGAAGGATTTCAAGTTACCAAGGCCTGTTGACAATGAGATTTGCGTGAGGCTGAATTCAACACTCTCAAAAAATTAAGCGAGAAATCCATTCTATCTATAGCGTATTCCCAGAGTGAATTTCAAGTTGATTGATCGGTCAGAAGCATGTCTTCATACAGTAGATGTTCAAATCTCCGGTCACTCCGAGAGTTGATTTGATAGATATTTCGATTGATTTGATTGATCTTGCTTCTGCCCGTGATACTAATTGTGGATACAATAATAATAACTTAACCTAATAGCAAAGGATCAATCCGGTCAGGTCGTCTCGATCAGTTGCTACGATTTTGTAATGGGTTTAACTCAACCGCTGTTTTGCACGCATACAGGAAATTGTGATGATGATTAGGAGATGACACTACCCGGGTGTAGTAGCTGAATCACAAAAAGTTCACCGCAAGTCACAGTAAATTCCACTCTTCACCTTGCATCCTTTCCAGGGGTTGTCCTGTGCATTGCAAATAGCGGACCAAGAGTCTATCACATCGTTATGGACAAGGGCAAGGTGTACATATCTTATTGTATGCCTTGTCTAATTTGATATTTGAAATGCCCTGCGGAAAGCAGGAAACTCATAGTGGCAGTATTATATTCATTATATGAGCTATATATTTTTTGGGATAAGATATGACAACAGATTGATAATAAAGAGTCCCAGAATATACACAATATGAAAAAAAATGTTTTAATGTTTTAATTATAAGTGTCCTATATTTATTGTCCATTTAATTGATTTCTCGAAATTCCATCAGCTGAGAAACCAAGCGATCAATTCCTCCTGCATAGTATCTCGAAATACTTAATCGTATTTGATAGTGAAGATTTGGTTGGTGTTTCCTTCAACACATTCCCAATTTTGTAATCTTTGTTCGATATCGTATGGTTTAGTTTCGATTCTACCGGAATTTAACGTAACGTCAAGACATTGATCTGAGTTAAAAAAAGGTGGGGTCAGTTATCTATTTAAGATCGAGAAAGGAGTCTTTTAAGCGGGAATGATGAAAATCGATACTTACTAACTGAAGCATCATCAATCTTTAATTTATCACCTCTGTAATCCCATCTTTGAGAAACGGCTGATTTATCACAATCGTTAATGAAAACAACTTGACCATTTTCACCAAATGGATTTGAATCTAAACATTTATCAGGGAAATCTCTTAATTTGATTTCACCTCTATTACCACCTGTAATCCAGAATAATTGATATTTGGAATTTTCTGAATCGTTTGGTGCACAGTATGAAATATCAACTGTAGTTCCATTGCTGACTGAAGCGAAATCTACTGTAACACATAAATCTTGTCTTCCACCAGCTATGTACAGTATGAGAAAAAAAAAGCCACAAATCGTCAATTAGCAAAAAGTCAAGGTCTCCAAGCTAAATTGCATCGATCTACTTACGATGGAGTCTATGAGAACCATCTTTAGGATCAGAGTAGACATCTTTTACTGGAATTGTAGGAGATGGGGTGTTTCCACCTGGAGCTGGTGTAGATCCACCATTGTTTCCATCACCAGTTGAACTTAAAGCGTTTCCGTTGTCATCGATAGGGAACCAAACTTGATTATCGTTTCCGGTGGTGCATTTCCAAGTTTGTGTTCCTTCCCAACTACCTTGGTCCAAACATTGATCACCGCCAGTAATGGCAATTCTGTTATCTGGAGTCAAGTACCAAGTTTGTTGGAATAAGGTAGGGTAAGATTTCCAAAGCTGGTTGAATTGTGTTTGTTTTTACGTCAGCCTTCCTCTTTTTATATAAGCTTTGATACACATGTAAGAAGACTCACTTTGACAATTTCATTGTTATCTCTTCCTGTTCCAGCATCAAGAGCGAGACCTGAGGAATGGATGATGGAACCGGAACCAGGGTTGATAGTCCATTTTTGAGCATTGGCGCAATCGACAGTTTGAACTCTAACACCGTCAACAAATGAATCACCTGGACCGGAAAGACATTGTCCATTTCTGTTAGACTTGATTCTAACACCGTTGTATCGTTTATCAGTTGATCGATCAACTGGTGAAGCTGTAGCAATAGCTAAGAAAGGAAGTAAAGCTAAAAGTGATGAGAATTGCATTGTGGCGTTTAAATACTGTACTTGTTGTGTTTAATTGGAAACAAAGTTAAAATGATTTAAAAGTATATTATATATAGATGTGTCTGTGATATACCAAGAGGATTGGTGTTATTATAATTAAGATTGATGATGCTAGAAAAGGCGATTTGAGAAGAAATAATTTGTTAGTTTGATGAATGAAGAAGAATAAAATTGAATTTCCTCTCGAGAAATCAACCCTTTATATATGTTGACATTCCATCTCAATATAGTTTCGGCCGGTCCGATATTTGTTTAATACCATATACATAAACAAAAAGCAAACAAACAATAAAACAACTTTTGTTGTATACGTCGTCCGGTCATATGACCTTTCAAGTCGGAAAACTCAATGTTTCCACATTGAATGTTCTGTCTGATGAATGTTGCTTATGAAAAGGCAGGATAACCTTGTTTTTTTTTCCCGATGTTCTGCTTTCCGGAAAGGAAATAGTACATGTTCATCGGAACATATCATATATTATAGAATATACCACGTTTGGGTAGGAATGTCAGTAGTGTAGACAAGTCAAAAGTGGACCAGATTTTGGGCGTTCTTCTTTTTATGACGTGGACAGTAATTTGGAATTCTTCCTCTTTAGCAATGTTTATGTTTTGGTGGTCATACGGATGGGTAAGATCGGGATGAGTATCAGTCGGACGTATGGTCAGTAGTAGGCTATGTAAATTGTTTAGAATAAGCTTTGATCTAGCCTTGTCCGTCGATCATGTTTTGAAGAGAAGTTGTTTACTCCTTTCATCCTTTTCTTCCAACGTTTATCTCGGTGAGACAGGGCCAAATGTAGAAAGTCTTGGCGGAATTCTACTGCGGATATGGAAAGATCGTAATGGAATTACCTAAAAGAAAACAACAACATCTGGGGTATCCATATGTGACAGCATGTTTGTTTGTGTGGTTTGTTATGTTTGTTTACCTGAAAGAGTAAAAATATAACACTAAAGAAGGGGTTACAGTTGGACGATGTAAACAAATGCGGAGAACCAAAGTTATTAAGCATGGTTGTTCAGGCACAAACATAGCCATTCATCATCCATCGGACGTTTCTTGGCAGCGGCTAATTATGGGTCATCATACGGAATGATCATAACACACAATCCCCTTATGGACAAGCATGAATGCTTACATATATACACTTGCAAAGTAAACAGTTGACTTGTTTGGATATACGTACACATACAAGAAAACTGCTTCACATTCAAGTGTGGCGTACAGTGAATGTCGATGGGGGTTATGATCGTTTGTTTGCATTGATTTCCCCATTAACCATGATATCCTTTTGTATAAAGCTGTGTCAATTTCGATCAAGCGCCCACATCAAAATAATCTCTCGGGACAACTCGGTCCACAGAGGTTTCAACTAATTGTTGATGCTCAAATACCAGAAATGGTGAAGTGGGTTACGCATTAATCGCTCGACATGATAAAGTTTATTTCGAAAGCTGTGTACCTGTCCGATAGCCGTAGGAATAACGACAAAAGCGTTTCTCGGTGTATTATCAGATAGAACACTCAACATCACTTGACTTCCATTCACAGACTGAAATGGCTTGACCGTGGTCTCGGTGATGTATTCGGTTGAAAGATAGAATAATCTGGGGATATTCGAACTATAGCCGGTGTGAGACGGTGAGACGGGTGTCTAAACAAGAAGGCTTCTTGATATATCCGGAGACCTATTATGCATTCCAAGAAATAGAATAGTTAGACTGACCTTGAAAGGCAATTCTCGAATGCATGAATGATTTTTACAAATATAAAACAGCGGTATATATGATAGACATTCATCTACCGGCAGCGTAATACAATCTAGATGATCTCAACCAAGAATGGTAAATTCCTGTTGTGGATTTCCTTCGATACATGACCAAATTTGTAATCTTTGTAATTTATCATAAGGCTGTTGGAGCGTTATTGGAGAATCACGTTCGACATCAAGACAAAGTTGATTCTTTTTAGAAGTATCTGCACGGAACAAATTCGATTATTAATACGATTGAGTGATAATTGGGATCGAGATTCTCACCACCATCCAAAGTCAAAGCTAACGTGATATCATCTCAAAACCAATCTTTTTCGTAGGTGGTACTTCCACATCCGTATGTCTGAAGTCGAGCACCATTTCTAGGTGTCGGTCCTGCTACAGCCAAGCAAAGATCGGGATGAGCTTGAAGGAAGACACGTGTTGAGATCCCTTGAGTAATATTCCAGAGTTGCAGAGATACGTATGGTGAAGTGTAGGGTAAACAGTATGCTCTATAACGCTGGGTTATAAGCGAAAGGCAAGGCATCGATATTGTACCGGTTTCTGCCAGACTTACATATCCATTAGTTGATTCGCACCAGCTACACCATGTTGTACCATCACGCAAAGATCAGGTCTTCCATACGCTACGGTGATTATCAGTATTTTGGCAACTAAAACAGGGAAGATCAAACTCAACTTACGATGGATACGTTGACCCTTTTCAATTGGGTGGTCCTCGTATACTTGACCATAAGGTATATTAGGTGAAACTTCGGGTCTGCAGGAAGACGCATTTTGACGTTTGAGGTTAAAATTGTCTAGGAAAGTAGGAATCCCTAAAGTAGATAAAGTAGTAATAACCAGAACCATTAATGAAGTAAATAATACCATCTTCTGTGATTAGAGACCAGGTAAATTTAGTGATTTGAGCGAAACTTGTCACAAGGACCTCTAATGTAATAATGAAGTACGAGTATTGGTATTGACTAGGACAGACCAGACCTGGTTTACGATGTTCAGCAAGAATATAGTTAATGCAAGCAAGTTCGAAAGCTATACTAAGTTGATGGCGAGACTCAGCATTGCCGAGCAATGATCATGCCTCATATTTCATCATTACCATCAGTATCGTCATTGCCTACAACTGATGCTGATGGTGAAGTATGATAGATTAGCATGTCATGGAAAAGGAGCCCGAAAAACACGTGTTTGCATACCATATTATACTTTATTGTTTGTTTTTCATATTTATTGTCCATTATGACTTATCAAACGAAACCATTGTCCATTGTCCTTTTCAAATTCCAAACAGAAAAACACTACTTGTCATCCATTCTCTAAGAGGGTGAAACCATATGAGCTTTGGTATACTGTTGAGTGATGCTTTAGAGTGGATAGAGAGTGAAGAGTTGTTGTTGGTTGTCAGGGAAACATTCCCAAACTTGTAGATTGGCTAAATAATCAAGTGATCTACCTTTGGTCGTACCTGAATTGAGTTCGCGATCGAGACAAAGATCTAATATTCAATAAATATCGTCAGCTGACAAAAGTTTTCGATACGCTCATGTGTATTTGTAGCGCTGACTTACTTTTTCCATCAACTGAAATTTTATCAACCATATAATTCCATTTAGTTACGGTAGTAGTAGTTGAAGAACAATCCGAGATGTATACTCTAGAACCTGATCCAGGATTTGTACCAACGTCTAAACATAAATTGGAATTTGAAGCTGATCTGATATAATCTGATTTCGAGCCTGCCGCAATGTTGAATGACTGAGCTTTGAATACCGGATCTTTGGTGTCGTAACAGGCAGCACTGTGATCAAACAGAGGTACAAACTTAGATAAGCCATAGTATATAGGGTGGTGTGAGATGATGTTTAAACAACAACTTACATGTTTACAGATGATCCAGCAGTGATGAAACCATTTCCAGCAGTTACACAAAGTCCGTTATCGTTGTTGGCTACACAAGTACAAATCAAAGTCAGCCTGTGAGGTGACTGCTATTATAGATATTCAAGGTGGCAGACTGAACTTACGATGAATACGTCTTGAAGTATTTGAAGGATCTTTAAAGACTTCACTGGTACTACTTTGAGAAGGTTGAGTAGCAGATGAAGTCACTGAAGGTGAAGCGCTGGATGATGCAGGAGGTGGAGTAGAATTACCTCCATCCAGGATATACCAAACTAATGAAACCAGCATCAACAGAGTAAGCTGACAATTCGTATGTGAACTTATAGGTCCGAACATACTCTGATTCGTATTCCCAGTGTAACACTTATAAGTTTGCGGACCATTTTCCGATTCATCAAGACATTGATCACCGCCTGTTATAGCGATTCTCAAATCTCCTGTGAGGAACCAGCTAAGTTGATATGAGGTTATACGTTGTCAGCATTTGTTCTGCCTTAATCCTCCCCCTCCAAAGACGATTATCGACTCACGTTTGTTGGAAAAGAGTAGGATATGAGGTCCAAAGCTATGCATCGCCTTGAATGATCAGTCAAGAACCTCTAAGGGAGAAGGGGAAAAAAAGAAGAATATATGGCATCACAGCTCACTTTGACAATTTCATTATTAGTTCTACCATCGCCAGCATCTAAAGCAAATCTATTGTTATCGTGTAATAAGACTGAACCACTTCCAGGATTAATATCCCAAGTTTTAGCTTGATTACAATCAACTGTAGCTACTAAAGTACCATCACCAAATGTTATTGATGGTCCGATAGGTGATAGACATTTACGTGATCTATAAGATTGAATTTTGACTCCTGAATATCGTTTGTTGATAGGTGAAGCTTCCACAATTGTGGAGGTGAAGATTAAGAGTGAAAGTATGGAGGAGAGGTACATGTTGAAGTTGGCTAATAGGAGATTGTGTTATGCTATTGGGTTATCCGATAAGAATTGGTAAAAATCTGTTGTCGGTTGGGGAAAAAATGTTAGAAAGGTTCAACTGAGTCTCTTTTTATACTGTACGTACCGTATATAAACTACATCTTTGTTACTGACCTTTCATGACGATAGATTGAGCCAAACGATTCATCGGGGACCTCATGACCTGCTAAGAAACCCGTGCATGAAAGTTCGCCTTTCATTTTGAATGTCTCGAGTAGCATTATATCTAAGTCGATACCACTACTCTCCCTTGATATATGAGCGGTATCATTAGTTTGCAATTCAATCAGACGTTATTGGACAAGGATGCTAATAGTAAAATCGAATAATGGAGTAGATAGATAATCAGCTCTATATCACTTGATGATGCTATAGTCAAGTGTTTTGCCAAGATGAACGTTATCTATGAATTCCATTCATTGACTTACCGTGTTTCAAATCGTCCACGGATGAGGTGATTCAAAATGACGAAATTGAGCATCCATGACTCTGATATTCAGAAACCAGGCCGGACTCGCTGAAACGAGTGAGGTGGACTAGAACTAGTGAGACTTGTTGCTGTTCCATAGTAAGCTATTGCAATCAGCAAATTGAATCAATCAATGTTGTTTCATTCTCTGTGAAATGAACGTGAATGAGATGAATCCGATCTTACAATTCCGCTCGGTAACTGAAACACATAGCATTATGTAATCATACTCAACGCTTTTAATATGTCAGTTCACTTTCATCCTGTATCCATATTACAGCTACTTATTTGAATCTACCCTCACCATCTGAGAAACTCAAGAGATAAACACTTCTAGCGCAAGACAAATGACTTGTCAGCTTATGTAGCAAATCGGTTTGACCAAAACAGATTCCCAAACATACACTAGCTGATACTGTATGATCAATCAGAATAATATTTGCGATTTGAAAGAACTGCGGATGGCACTCGCAACCGGAACGAGATAAGCTTGGGTACCTGATCTACAGATACGTACCTAAAGAGATAGCTTTCTGGACCTGCTCCAAGTACTGTACTGTAATGACTACGGATCCTTCAGCAGAAGTCTGTAAATGCATATGATGCTCTACGAGCAGAAACCTGTGCAAACAAGGATAACTTGGTCGACCTGTTAAGATCTAATTCACCTTCAGAATATAGTTGGATGCTTGTACATGATCAATAATGTGAGTCATCAATTGAAAATGAAGGTGATACTTAAGATTGCATCATTGTACTGTATACATACAGTCTCACAGAACTGGTATTCTACCTTTTCTCTCCCCACAACCCTGGTTTGTAGAAGAATTTATTTTGAATGTTAGTCGCTGGATCCACTTTATGCTGTTGTATTTCGGATTCTGTCATGGAGACACTACTACTATTACTAGTTTTACCAGTCAATTCAGTTTCATTTGGACGGGAATTATGGAAATGATTTGTTATTTTTATTGAGATATTGGACCCTGTTTTAGTGAAATCAATGTGTGACGTGATAGAATCATATGTTCCTTCATGGCTAAGAGATCAAAAGAATGGTATTAGTTGACAATAACAAGATTCGATGTAATTTCGCGAATACGCACTCCGCTATTGAACTTTCTAAGATTTTAGCCAAATTTCTGCTATGATCTTCCATACTATATCCACTCATTGATTGGCGAGTATTAGAAGCTGTATTGGAAGTTGTAAGTATTGATAGAGGATCATCTGAATATCCACCAAATAACGAATTAGCTCTAGTAGGAGATGCAGCGGGAGTTTTACCAGCCTTAAACCTTCAACTCTCATCAAAACTTGTATCCAGGTCGAGGGTATCTGGAATTTGGTTTTTGCCATTATCATCAGGTGATTTAAATATGGATGAATTATCAGGTCTAGTCCATGCTAATGATTCTCCTGGGGGGAATGGTGGATCAAGGTCGGTTTGAGATGATGGACTGAGCGAAATATCCCCTTTATCTGACCATGGTTCATGTTCGGGTTCACTTGAAATAGAGGAGTCGACGCTGAATCTCTTAGTTGGGGGTATGGGAGAATCACTTAAAACCGAGGAGTTGATGCTAGATTGAGTAGTTGGGGCTGTGGCGCCAGGAGTATGTCGTGAGGTTCCAAACGCTGACCTTGTATTATCAACAGTATATAGACTAGGTCCAGGTGGTGGCCAAAAGTGTCTTCTTGCAAGATCGTATTTACTGAAGCCGCCCGAATTAGTGCCATGAAAATGGTAATAATTGTGATAAACAGATGGGGTTCGTCTTGAATGTGAAGTTGTAGTTGTAGAGGTTGTCGCAGACGAGTTTGATGGATGAGTTGAGCTGAAGTTACTGGAAGAATTTGTTGCTATGACTAAAGTCATCGAGGTTGATCAGCACTGGTAATGCTTCTGTTTTACTAGATTCATTGAGAAGACTTATTAACAGAACTTACATTTAGCTGTTCTATTTCGGTAATCATTGAATGATGCACCAACATTACTCCATGCTTGTCGATAAGGTTTGGAAATCGTTTGCGAGAACCACGATTCTTTATTATTTCTATTGGGTAGATCAGAATTTGTATTGGAAGAAGATCCCGACGATCTAGAAAGGATCGAACTTCCAGTTCCTGTTTTTGAGCCTGCATCAGCGTTTTTGAGGATGGATCTGAACATTATGTTATTTTATCAAAACAGTGACTTTATTTTCCAATGAAGAGATTTATGCTATGTATTCCCTATATCTTTTTAATTGTTTTCTACAAAAAACTTGATTATACTATTTTTACTTTATATCTTTTTTCCTCTATTTTATCGATATTATATGTTGGATTGGTGATTCGTTGACTTATGGCTTTAGGGTTGGACTTTTTGCAGTTTATGTTTATGGGTTTTTTTTAATTTATTTGAGGTAGTTATAACTGAGATTGATTTCCCAAGCTTTGATTAGCTAATCGACCGACGTGTACTAAAGAGCTCAGTAGTAATTGCAGCATAATATATACCCAATGTATATACATCCTATACCTCTCGTACATCTTGGTCTCCTTTGCCACTATCCTTCCTTTGATACGGATATCTGACACATCATACCTTTCCTGAGTAAGACTACACACTACCTCACTTGTTTCACCGAGTGTTTCCAGTGGTGTTTACATATTCAGAGCAGTAGATACATTCTAAACTTTAATAGTATAAGTCTAATCCACTTACAATCAACAAGCCAAGTGGAATAGAATGGATTCGAAGCTGAAGGGTTGCATTAATCTAGCGAGAGTCTCCAAAGCCAAGACCCATTATTCGGTACACTCAATCTCCTGAGCCGACAGCTATTTTAGGTAGAGGAGCTCTTGAATAGACTAAAGATAAGGTGACTTTCGGCATCCAACTAAAACTGCAAATTGAAAGGTGATTGTGATGTAAACAATGCATTGCAGTTGTATGATTATATTGATACTGAATATAGTGTGGCTGCTGAATATGCTTTGTTTACTGCACATGGTCTAACTTTCCTACTACACTTCCTACTTTGGTGAGAACTTCTTCCCATTCGCTATCTCTATTTGATAGCCAAGTAATAGCACCACCAGCACCTATACTTAATTCTACAGTGATCAAGGGGAATCAGCCAATGCTTCTACAAAAGAACAAGCCATGGATCGAGCTTACGGTTTCCTTCAGCAACGATTGTTCTAATCACTACACTAAGATCCGATACACCATCTACCGAGAAATAACCAAGACAACCTGCAAGAAACGAGGGTCAATCTCTTCCGGGGGGGAAGAATTTTGAAAAGAATTTTGATTTGACTTACCTGAATATATCCCTCGTCGCTTCTCACTTTCGAAATCATCTAACATCTGTACAGACCTTAATTTAGGTGCGCCAGTCATTGAGCCTAATCAGAGGTTGTCAATAACAAAATAAATTGGACATACTCGACTACTATATGCTTACCAGGAGGGAAACACCTTCTGACACATTCTACACTGCCCACGTTTTCCGCCAAAGTCCCTTGAACAGTAGTAACCAAATTATGTACACCATACGACTCTAAGGCGATAAGTTTAGGTACAGAAACGGTCGAAGGTGTACAGCACGAGAGAAGATCTGAACGGATCAAATCAACAATCTAGCAAAAAGTATCAGCACTCGCTGACTAATAAAGGTAGAATGTACAAGACGGAAACAGTGTTGAATGACTTACCATTAGATTTTCAGCCCTCTCTTTCAAATCTGTTCTCAGTTCTTCACCTATCATCTCATCTACCCTTTTACCTTCTTCAACACAAGCTTCACTACCGATATCTTTTCCTTTACAACCTGTAGTAGATGTACATGCACATTGTCCAGGTTTTACTCTTGCTCTGGTCCCTTTTATAGGCATCATTTCTACTCTCCTATTTTTATCTATTTTCAAAAATCTTTCTGGACTAGATGATAAGATTGATAATCCTTGACCACGTGATGTAGCTATTGTTGGGAAATTAAGATATGTTGAATAATATGCTGGATTGAATGTGCGTAGTCGAAGATAAAGTGAATATGGATCAAGTTGTTCCTCCTGGGGAAGAGATGAGGTAGAAGCTGAAAATTTAGTTGTAAGTGTTAATTCATATGATTCACCTTGACGTATAGCTTCTCGACATGCATCTATACGTTGTCGATAATCTGATCCAGTAGCATTCGGTCGGAATGTAGGGAAAGCCGATGCAGATGTGATAGCGTTGGTTGAAGGGTTGTTGAGAACATCTTTAACACTTTGCGAATATTCAGACCATTTCTCCTGACTAGCCCCAAACGTTATATCATGAGATCTAAGCCAATTTATCATTGAAATATCATCATCATCGTCCTCTGAGGCGAGATCCAGCTGTAAATCCCCTTCTTTCGTTATACCTCGAACAATCCATTCTCCGTCACTAGTCCTCTCCGTTAATCGATCTACCCAACCCCAACATGCGTCCACCTCTTCAACTGTATTTTCTCCTCTCTCCGCGCGAGCAGGTCTCTTATATCCTTGCAGAGATTCGGCTTTCATCTCATAACCGAAATATCCAACCCAACCACCTCTCCATCCTTCTGCAGGTGATGTCGCTAAAGAGGAAGTTATTACATGTGAGGCAGCAGAAAACCAATCCCAGAACGTTGTATGATCGGATAAAGAAAGGTGAGAAGGTGGAAGTGATGACCTATGTAAGGTGACAGTACGAGATGATAACGAGTAGGATAATAGGAATGACGGTGTGGCTAAGGAAGTGGTAGTGGATCTTGTAGGCTGATAGATGGGTATATAGGTCAGTTTTTGCCAACATGAGGTGACGATAAATGCTTACGGTTTGACCATCTAACCAAATCTCGCCAATTGCCTTTTCCTTCCCTTTCCTTGATCCAGCCCTATTCTCTTTCACCAGACTTTCGAATACATTTTGAGTCCTCAATTCTTTTCCTATATCGCCCAAGCGCTTTTCCTGCAACTTTAGCCCATTTCTCCTAGATCCAATTCGAGATGGTGCGCGAGAAGGCGAAGGCGTTACAGGTGGTGTAGGAAGAGCTGAAGATGGGCGTGTAGAAGGTCGGGATCGAGCAATTGCTGAAACTCGGTAGGCGCAGGATGATATGATGTGAGCGGGTAAAGGAGGATATACAGATTGTGCTGAGTTGGTTTCGTTGACTTTGGCAAGGAATGATTGTAGTAGTGCTGATCCCCTTGTTGACGAGATTGACTAAATGTTATGAGTTAGTCATCTGTAAAAACATGCCTCAGGTATTTCAATAAGCCTGTACTTACTTCCGGATGGTATTGCACTCCCCAAATTGGATATTCCTTATGTCTTAAACCTTGTACAGTACTTGGTCGATCATTTGTAGAAACTGACCAAGCCGTGACTTCCAGTTCATCGGGAATAGCTAATGAGGAAGGTCAGTCGGAAATGAATCCAGTTATGACTGTTCACGATACTAACAATTCGGATCTACTGTTAAACTGTTATACACAACCACTTGAAACTTGTCCTCTCGTCCAGATGATTGCCAAAAGGGTGAACCAAACAGGCCGTTTGCTCGAGTGATTGGCGCAATCGAGACTACATGGCCATGAGTGATCTTGGGAATGTTTATGATCTATTTGTAGAGTAAACTTTAGAGGGCTGAATCATTGAGGCTATGATATAACAGGAACATCACTCACTTTAGCACCAAAAGCTACACCTATCGCTTGATGACCTAAACATACACCTAAGATTGGTACAGCGTGAGATCGCAATAGATCCAAGGCAAAGCCAATATCCTGTCGGGTTGTATCAGCACACTCCTGATTATGTCGTTACATAATAGGAACGAAGCTTACAGATGGGTTATCTGGCCTTCCAGGACCAGGAGATAAGATCACACAATCGATGTTTGGCAATACATGTTCTTGAAATTCAGACCTGTAGGAAGAAATGCGGATTAGTCAGTCATTGAAGTGTAGGGTAACTTTGTAATGATCTACAGACCATGTATACTTGTCTGCCTTGATTACTACCACTTTCTGAAGCACTTCTGCATCGCTGTACAATTGAGTGAAAAGACAAAGGAGATTGTTGGTATCTGTGCGAAAATGTTTAGTTTTGATCATGTTCAAATGTTATCCAAGATCCAGCTCACAAGAATCGTAGTAATCCAAGATGAGCGTCCTCGGCAGTGTAGGAGGCTGCATTTTAGCTGTTTGGGCCAGCTCTGTGATGGGAGACTGAGAAGAATAAGCTATGAATTATCGATGAATGTAGATTATGGTGAATAGATATAAGCATGTTAACATTTTCTGACAATCGCTTATCTTCAGTTTGACTTTTTCAGATATTTCGGAAATTCTTGCAAATTACGTAATTCAATACCCACCAGCTGCGGTTATCGATAACCCGATGAGAATCACATTCCTCTTTCTATCTTCTTTAAATCTTCAATCTGAATATACATTCTTATAATTGTAGTCTGTCTAACTTGTCATACCGATGGAACCCACTATAATAGGTGGAACGACAAGTACTCCTTCAGATATGTCAACAGCAGCAGCTTTCGCTCTCAAATCTTCTTTGCGTAAGTCAATGTTGAGGACTTTGAAGGGCATGACAGATGCCGAAGTGGAAAAACAATGTAAGTATATCTTATCCAAGCAAACACATACAGAAACAAGAAGAATCTCATGCTAATAGATCATCTGGATAGCGCAAGCTGTTTTTAGGATACTGCTGGATCAGCCTTTCTTCAAGGAAGCGAAATCTGTAGGATGTTATTTGAGTATGAAACATGGGGAATTACGGACGAATGGTATAGTAGACCATATACTAAAAAGAGGTAAGCATGATACACTCGGTTATGTATTATCAATGGCTGTTGATCGCGTTCTTGGTCAAAGGCACAACATTATATACACCTTTCATACCACCTCCACCATCCCGTAGTCCAGAAGCTCAACCTCAGACATCAGAACAAGACATGAAAATGCTCAGACTATATTCACCTGCTGATCTGGAAAAATGTCCTTTAGACAAGTGGGGTATACTAGATCCAGGAGAGACTAGAAATGATGTGGAAGGGGATATAAGGGAAGATGGTAAGTTACGCTTCACCCTTTATTTACTAGAAGATTCAATATCAGCTGACAATCTGCCTAAAGCTATAAACCGTTCGGCTTCCCCACTTGACGTAATTCTGATACCTGGTGTAGCTTTTGATGAGCAATGTAATCGTGTAAGTCATTCACCGAGTCTTCTCATAAAAATGGGAAGCGTTTGATCTGACATTGTCATCAGCTTGGAAGAGGTAAAGCATATTATGATAGATTTTTGCTATCGTATACTTCGAAAAAGCGATCTCCTTTATTAGGTGAGCGAGCCGACTTAATGTATCAAGAGTGTCATGATCAAAAGCTGATTAGCTTCAATAGTCGCATTGGCACTATCACCTCAAATCCTGGAGAAAGGAGAAAAAGTACCGACTACGGAACATGATTTCAGGTTGGATGGAGTCATCTCACCTCATGGTATAGTTTGGCGGAAGGATAATTAAATTTCTGAGCGGATTATACGGAATTCAAGTCGTTAGATATTCACCTTGAAAAGGTAGACTCATAATCTGTACAGTATACGAAATCATCACGATTGGAAGGGTAGAAGAGTTACATATCGTCATGTTACGGTTACTGTATGTATTACCATTGTGAGTTCGCATTTATGATTCCACACACATCTGTTCTCCTGGTATCACTCCTTCACGAGTCCTCCCCCCACCACTCCTCCATCCTTTTACCACTGTGAGATCTTAAGTATGTGAAGAGACAGTATTGACCTGTCTCTGAAAAAGGTGCGAACGGTGAGTGACTACATGAATCTACATACGGTCTGGTTTCAAAAACAGTTCATCTATTAATACTCGTCTGCTTCCTAGGTGAACCGACCGAATCCATGTGGGACATGATCACCGATGACATATCGAAAGACCCAAACTTCGAGGATAAACATTTTTCAGTTTTCAATTATCTCGAAGAAGGCAATTAAGTCACCGACTTAGGAACTACACCTACCGGTTCTTTTCATGGGGGAAGCATTGCCCTTTCTTTTGCATAGGAGTGGAGAGTCCTACATATAGGCCGTAAAAAATGTGGGAAACTGTCTACTATTATGATATTGTAGAACGATGTACTGATTTTACTTTGACACTTTATTTATTGACTGAACGGAACTCACTCATGCATATTGTTGCATAAACTTCTAGTCACTCCCTCTTAAACCACTGCGCTTTCAGGATCTGGTTGCTGTATACGGGAAACTATAGGCTGTATGTATGGTTGTTATCAGTACGAATTTATCACCGCAGAGAAACCTTTAATTCGTATTTACATTGTCTTCCTGTCATCCCTTCATCCCTTTCCGATCCTTTGGTGAAGTGCGACCAACGGTGACCGACTCACCAACGTTATCGAGGAGACAGTATGAAAGGTCATGCTTCTTCTCAAACGATTTGATCCTTTGCGCCAAGTTTGACTTCTTACACTCCCTTACTCATACCACTCATACCAATGAGGAACATGAACAAACACAAAAACCCATATAAAGCCTCTACAGTATTCCCGCTCGCCACTCGACAAAATATTCACAATACTCTCATCCCATCCTATCATATCGAGAAACCAAACAGAATCATTTCATCTTTCACATAAATCTATTAAATTAGCCTAAGATTTTTGCCAATTGACTGTCATCAACATGGATTCCGCCACTGATTCAATTCCAGTTTCAATTGAACTTTCAAATACCCATAACTCTTCAGATGGAGTTTCGCTTGGCCAAAGTGAGCGAATACTAACCCAAGTGCCTACTAACCTTTATCGCGACGGCTCTATTGGAACAGAAACCACTATGAAAGGTGCTTTCAGTGAATATTTAAGAATGCAACTCAAAGCAAGATCTGACAGAACTAAACAGCTTAAACCTCATCTCGTAGAGCTTCTTCATGCTAACGAAGTCGTCTCAACTGAACTTGATGAAGAATCTAAGAAGACCGTCCGCAATGAAATCATGATAGACGTAACCAATCAGATGCTACAGCGGGTCGAAAGTGAATTGTTGACTGTTGTAGAACAGTTAAAGCTTAATCGTACATCCGGGGACTCACTCTTGAATCTTCTCAAGCAAGAAACAAATGGTAGATTTGAGGAAGGTGTTCCCGTTCGAGATATCAAGAAGTTCAGAGCAAGCTATGGTACCGTTGCTGGGACTGATAGAGCTGGTTAGTTGACCTTTTTAATTTGAGACTGAAGTATACATCAATCAAGTTAACTTAATTCATCTACAGGGAGAATTTACCAATCCAAATGGGATCACGTTGTGAATAATCTTTTGAAGAATCCAAACGTTACTGAAAATGACTTTTTAAGTTTCTATCAACCTGAGGAAGTTGATGAATATCACGATTATCGGGGCATACCAAGTGACTATTCTTCCGTAGACACTAGCGCTCTTTCGTCTGATTGGCACTTTGTAAGGGATAATGCAGGTCGACCTTACTATAAATATAACCCTTCTTCGAAACCATCGGTCAGTGGTACCTCCTCCATCGCGAGCTGATAGATTACTTCTGTGATCCTACTTCCTACTGAACAGCTTAATGTCGTTACTCATGCATACTGTTCTTGCCACAACTTTTATGAATTAATGTATTCGCAATCTTGGGGACATAAACCGATACGATTCGAATTCGGCGAATTGGATACCGGAACTTTTGGTCTGTCGGCTTAGCATCTGCTTATGCATATCGTATCAACAACTCTGGCCACTCTGCTAGTCCGGTGATGCCATTTGGGATAATATCGATTTTTTTCCCAAAAAGAACATCAGAAGTCTGGGTTTCTCTCAGCTGGACTTTGCAATAGCACCAGTAACGAATCCATGACTGTTACTTGGAGACTTCCTGTATACTTGCCACTCCCGGTTATCTCCTTTATCACATCGTGAAACCTGTGACTAACATGGAGAGGAAGTCAAAGGAAAGTTATTGTCGCTACTTTGTAATTTGCTGTTTGGTAATTGACGAAGTCGTTTTTGACCCCCAAGTACAGTATAAATAGGTCAAATGCAATCCTCGATCTTTCACCTAATGTGTCCACTTCAATTTAAGCTCCCCTAAGATAACTAGCACAACGTTTTATCTCTTCACCCTCACCACATACACATACAAGTACCTAAAGTAATCAAGGTTATCGTAAGATATCAGTAATTGAACAAGAATATCGAATTTTGTCCTTTCTATTCTTTTGACCCAAGTTTAACATGTCCACTTTCTATATGGGTGGATCGCAATTTCCACCAAATAGTTACGGCGGTACACAAATAGGTAACATGTATAGTACGAATGGTCAAGGTGGGCCTCAAACATTTTGGTCTCAATCTAATGGATCTCGCGCCTTTTCAAACTTTAATCCATTTGATGGATTCGGATCGTTCTTTTCTCGAAATGGGGCAACCGATCCACCTTCCTCTGATGATGAAGGATCAGAATCACATCAACCGACCGATGAGGGCACTGATCCAATTTTTGCAGAGGCCAGTCCGGAAGATAATGATGGATTTCTTACTGGCAATGGACGTAAATCGAATCGAATGCCGTTTAAGGAAAAGAAGAATTCACCTTGGAAAGCTAAAACTTTTAAAGGTGCATATAAAGAATATTTGACTGCTCATTTCTCCCAACAGTCTGAAAGAGCTGAAACTCTTTTCACGAAAATGAGTGAAATAAAAAGTAAAATGAAAGAAACTGAAAATGATATAGAATTGATCAATAGAGATCATGTGATTAGTGAGGCTCGGGCAAGTCTATATACCACTGCAAGTGGGATAATTGATGCTTTAGAGAAACAACAAGCATATATCCAAGCTATTCATCAATGTGATAGTGACCCGGGATTTGATGGTTTATCTGTAGGTGATATAAGAGCGATTGGTTCCTACATGGGTTCAGTATCTAGACCAAATACTAAAGGTAAATCGAACGGTTTAAGAATCATATCCTTTTCACTGAAAGCTACATCGTTCAATGCGCTAACATCCTCATATTTCTTCACAGGACAAGGTGTGAAATCGGCATTCGAACGATTTACTGGTCCTTTAGTTACGAATCCGAGTTGTCCAGATGGCTTTCGACTTGGTTTTTATGATTACCAATTTAGTAATCCTTACAATGGCTCAAATCCATACGGTCCAAGTACGAATCAAAACTCTTTCGGATATGGATACTCCAGCGCTAATCAAACTCCTTTTGGATTTGGATCGGGATTTGCAGGATTTAATGGTGGTGGTAATGGTAATCCACATGGGTTTGGTGGATTCGGATCAGGATTTTCAGGCTTTACTAGTAATAACAATGAGTTTAGAGTATTTGGTGGATTTGGTGGATTTGGTGGATTTGCAGGAATGGGTCAACCATCTTTCAACCAAGAGCCAGGAGCGTGGCTTCGAACAGGACAAAACAATCCCACTAATGGAAGTGGATATCCTTCTTCATATGGTGGTTCACAATTCTCATCTAACGCTAATAATACTACCTTCTACCCTGGAACTCCGCCAATTCCACCTAACGTATCGTTCCACTCTGGCACAAATGGTTCAACCCTCTTCAGCTCCGGTCCCACCTCGTTTAGATTTCCCTAATGAATAAAGCTTTTCGTTGAGAGATATCAATAGTGATCTTGGCGCAAGTGACCATATGTCCTAAAAAGGACATGCACTGTACACCATGAAGACCTTGTACCAATCTAAATACTGAATATGCATCTTCCATCTAGCAGTATTATCGTATTGTAGGAACTATAAGCTGCAGATGGATTGACCCAAATTTCTGGACGACGTACGATTCAACTCAGGTCATATAGGTATTACTTTGTTCTCCAGACGGCTATTTTCTCACTACCACCTGCTCCAGTCTTCCTCCGCTCATCTTCCGGTACATCCTGAATCCAAATTAATTCCCAATGCTCATCCAATAATTCGTGATATAGTTCGACTGTCACTTGAAATGGTGGAGGTTTATTGTCTGTCGGTGGTAATGGATACATGAGTGTGATCAATTTAGCGTTGGATGTCGATAATTTATTCATCTGGGATGACCATGATGAGTGAAGTGCGGGAGGAATAGCGCAGAGAAAGCTGAAAGAAGGTATATCGTCGATTCGATAGATTGAATTAGCGATATACGATGAAATCCTTGATTCGGTTGCAAATCTGATAAACAGATGAACACCCACGTATAATCATATATCACGTCAAACTTATTTTCTACATCATAATTGAAGAAATCTCCACAGATTACTTCAGCTATACCATCAGTTTTAGGTTGACATTCTAACCACCTATAGAGAAAAGGTTAAGTCAGTATTCAACTGTAAATCATGCTCGATGCGCACCATCAGTACGTGAAAAGGATTAACAGCTCACTTTCTGGCCTTTTCGACACCGGTCGGAGCTAAATCCATCCCTGTAGCATGCAATCCAGAAGATGCGAAGGTATATACATCATATCCCTGATAGATACGAGTCATGAGTCAATTAGCATATCCAACATAAGAGGAGTATCTTGGTTATATACGAAAGTAAGCTTACCGTTCCGCAACCTGGTATCAAAGCTTTACCTTTCTTCGGTATACCTAATTCACCTGCTTTATCTGATTTGAGAAGAGATACAAGTGAAGCGTGAGATTGAGATTGATCCCATCCTGTTCTACCCTCTTGCCTTGAATGATATTATCAGAATTCTGCCTTACATAGACGATCGGTTGGAAGCAAACTTACCATCTCTCTTCCCAAGCAGTATCTATTTCTCCGGAAGCCATCTTATACATATAGTATTCTTCAAAGTATTCTTGTCCGAGATGGTCAGAAGTCTTGATATACTGATGAATACGTACCTTATAGATTAGATAAGGGAACAATTGATGCTGGATGATGGGGCTTTGAAGGTGATGGAATACTCACTGTTCGACATTTCGGTAAACATCCCGATCGACAGATCACTAGCCGAGAAATCCGGAGTCGAATACATGACGAATTGACCTCGATTATAAGACTAAAGGACAACGTTTAACTTTCTTCTGATATTTCATTTACCTTCTACCTTCGGTCTTTGACTCGGACCGAATTGGAACCATGAGTAAAATAGAGGTTTGTCATGATAGGAACGAGAGAAACATGTGGGACACAAAAGAGAACTGTTAATTATGGCGTAACGTGAAATTATCAATTGAATATGACGTTTACCGGCCGGTGATCAGCTATCAACCAATCAAGGAGACATTAGGTAGATCACCCTAATATAATAACATATAATTAGTAGCAAGATGCATTCACGCTTTCAACAATAAATCCATCAACTTGGAACCACTCTCGTGTTCACCAATCGCATTACTCAATACAAGTAACCTACTGAAGAGGAAAAATACCTGAAGTTTGTAACAAATTACACCTTAATATCAACTTGATTGAAGATGTCTGAAAACACTATAACTGGATCATGCAATTGTGAATTTATCAAAATCACTATTCCCAAACCTGAAAGTTTGGTATTATGTCGTGAGTCCATATTACCATTTGGTACCCAGAATAAACTTTTTGCTGATGACGCTTTATGTCTATATATAGACTGTATAAATTGTAGGAAATCCGGTGGATCACTGTAGGTTAAAGACCATCTGAAATATTGCATTTTCTGCGTTCATGAACAAGAGTTTAATCATTGATGTATGATTGGTATACTGAATAGGACATCAGCAAATTTCCCAACAAATCCAAAGGATATGAAAGTTCAAGGAAGTGAACTTAAACAATATCAGAACAAAGGTACTTCAGGAAATAGTGTTACTCGAAATTTTTGTGGAAATTGTGGATCGTAAGTCGTCTTTTATGTGAACATCCTTTACACCGAGAAGGGAGTATCAGCGATTAGAGTAAGAGATGACGTTGATGGTGTTGTTGATGATGATGGTGTCGTTTCGCAAAGTCCTTACATTCGGGTCAATAATGAGGTCCGAAGCAAGAGAGATAGTGTTCGACTATTCAAGCAGAAGGGATGACCGTTATGAGTGATACTGACCTACAAGACAATATCACTGCAGTCCTCTTTGGACAGCAATTTCAGATCCAAATACTGTATTTGTGAAAGGTGGTAAGTCGATAACACATCAGGCATAACAAGCTAATTTTGCTAATGAAATATTTCATACCTTACAGGATTGTTCGAACCACATTCCATTCCTGCTCCTAGTGCTCATCTTTTCGCTAAGAATATGGAAGATTGGGAAGTTGTTCATGAAGGGGCTTCTAGACTTGAAGAACAGTAATCGAATCACCTCAACATGTGAGATTAGATTTTAGATTGAAAAGTTGGGACGCAAATGAGAAGGGATACAAGTAGGAGAAGCATAACGTATTGGTTGTTGTAGAAAGACGAATGTTGTAAGTGCTCATTGAAGTGTCAAAGGTAATTTGAAAACATAATGCATGGTTATATCACATACGACAAAGAAGATTCGCATAGGTGTAATCGATTTAATCAGTTTCATCACTAGGTGCGATACTATCGTCATCCACTTCGTCCACTCCAATCTCTCTTACACTCCCAACCCTATTACTTTGCGATTGTTCACTAATTTCCTGATCCGTTGAATCGATTCCCTCACTTTTCCTGGTCAAATGACTAGTATTAGTGTACATACTAACATCTGTATCTTCTAGCATATGTTCAACTTTATCCCTGACATTTTCAGTATCTTCATCAATATTCCAACCTAAAAACAATTTAGCTAATTCTTCATTAGCTCTTAATTCCGCTTCTTGCTTGGAAGTAAGAGGGGTATCGTGGATTTTATGAAGTTCAGAATTGGAAACACATTCACTAAAACCACATCAATCAGTATATCTTGTACCGGGTTGAGAAGATCCCATGATACGTACGTTACGAATGTTGCTCTATCAACTACATCTTTGGGAATATCATGTTGTAGAGCGCATTGAGCAGCATAAGAAGTATGACTTGAACCAGGGGCAAGCCTGAATCAAAAAGTGTAGATAGAATAGAATTTATCTCTTCGATTCTATATCAGATATACTTACTTATACATGAAATGGAGTTCATTACTTTTGGGTACGAGAATGGTCTTCATATGAGCAAACATTACTCCAGCACTTTCCTCGAGAAATCGCTGCGTGATCAACTCGCTATACGCGTATATACAATCAGTTCTTTCAGATCCAGCACAAACAATTGGCCATACTTACTGTAAGTGTGTAAGAACAACAGTCCTTGGGCATGACCCTTTTTGAAGGTAATCGATTGTACCAGCTAAAAGACCAGCTCCATCCCATGTGATTGTGCCTTTACCAAATTCATCTAGAATGATTAAGGACTTTTCTGTGGCCCCTCGAAGTGCTTGTGAGACTTGGCCAAGATCGATCATGAATGCGGAAGCGTGCTACGAAAGGTCAGTTTGATCGTGTCGCCCCACGATGAGAACTTACCTTCGAAGATGATTCTTTTGTCTGGAGCCGAGTAAAGACTGAACATCAGGTCGGTTAGCATGTTCCTTATCAAGGGATACCATCTCAGTAAACTCACTCTTATCGCATATTCCAATGATAGCTTCTTCTGCAGGAACAAAACTTCCCATCTGAGCCATGAACACGATCATAGCTACTTGTTTGCCGTAGGCTGATTTGCCAGATCCATTTGCACCAGTCACGATCATCTGCGAAACAATGTCAGCTTTGCTCATTTGGTAAAGCGAAATCGATGCCTCACCATGTTATGATTTTCACTATCCTTTCCACCTTGTAAGATGATATCGTTGGAGACAAAGGTATCACATACTTGATCATACAATATATGACGACCTTTATGAATCTTGAGAGAAGTATCATTGGTCATCCGGGGTCGTTTTAGTCCGAATCGAGGGACAGCTTTCGCTAATGCCAACAAGCTAGAATGGAATCCTTATATAATTAGCAAGTCTCAGCTGTAGATGAAATCCGGAACCAATAACTCTACTTACCAATCCAATTCAGCAATGACATCCACAGCCGCTAAGATCATTTGTTCTCGCTTTTGCAACTCGTCTGTAACATCCTGTATAATTTCGATTTCCAAATCTGTAAGATAAAGTACAGTTGAGTTAGATTATTTAAGCACAAACAATCTGTCTAACAAGAAACCTACTGGTCATATTGACATAGATATCCCCGTAGTGATTGTCTAAATCGATCATATGCTGATTTTTGTAGTAATGTTTATCGGTTGTACTGAACTGCAAGAAAATATCAGCATTGATATGGAGTGTTACCTCAGAGATTTAAACGACTTCTTTCTGTTTACTCACTTTTGCTGTCCATCCAGGTATTATAGGCGGGTTCATATCCTCTTCTGTAACGACTACCGAATGGAATCCGATCTGAGGCAGATAAATGACACTGAAATCTCGAGCGGCACCAGATGGGATATTAAATTGGAGTATTCGCGAAACCTCAGTCTGTGTGGTATTGGCATAATCAATGATTTCGACAATTTTGACGGGATGATTTAGCTTGTGAACACTTACAAGCAAACTGTCCAAGCCTGTAGGTCCTAAATGTCAGTAAATCACAACGTATCATTCCCGAAAGGCGGTGAGTCTTACCAGCGTATGTATCCTTCAACTCATCAAGCTCCGGATTCACTCCCGGTTTTACAGCTACACGACTTTGTATTTTAGAGGTATCCCAATCGATCTTTGGTATCAGATAATCTATTATCAGAGAACCTCCAACTCATTTTGAGGTGGACTTACAACAGCGTTAACGGTACCTCTCATTGTTTCTATTTCTGACGAGATATCGGATCGCATCTAGTTCATAGGCAAGATCAGTTAAACGTCCTGATAAGAATAATCTCAAACCACCTACTTTCATCAAAATAGCTACAGGCACATTCCAAGCCATACTTATAACAGTACTTTTCACATCCATTATGGCTTCGAATGACTTTATGGGTTATCACATTAGCTTGATAGCGAACTTCTTCACAACGGTTGACATACATCATGTAGACTTCGCCACTCATTGAATTTCGCAGTACCGCTTCTGAGCTTGAAAAATATGGCAGGAAGGTTCTTAATTCGCTTCATATTTTTGATGACCATATCGACAGTAAAATTCATATGGTTGGCAGAAAAGAGGGCAACTGCCTCATGTCGAGCTTCGATTTGTTTCAAATTCGCTAGAGGACGTAAATGCCAAGTATGAAAAAGCTTTTTGCCGAGAGGAGTTACACATGTATCGAAAAGACCTGGAGAAATTGCATTAGCTCTGCCAGCAAGGAAGTCAGGACTTACCATATAAAGAGAGCGCTTGTTTTTGTGATTTTGAATACATAAATGCATGAGCTTCCACATCGAAGATAGCTAAAGAGCTGTTAGAGGGTCATCAGGACGTTAAGTCACACGGCAGATATGTATTGTCCTTACGTTAATGCATCTTTGTTGATCTGCATTTGTTGTTCACTAAAATAATATATACATTAGCATTGCCAAAATAGGCTTCCAGTCTACCACTTACACTTCCATACTCTCTATACTATTCAGATCCAATATCCATTGACCTGAACCTCGATTGACCGTGTCTGGAATTGATGGCTGTTTGATCTCGGAAACGAGAATTCCAGTGGCAATGATCTGAAAGCAAAATATATCAACATTGCTGTTCTAAACGCTGGTAAGGAATTACTTACAGCTAAAGGTGCATTAACATCAACCCAACATCCCAATTTTACCAAGTTCAACCTATGGGTACCCAGTCCAGTACTATCTTCTGCCCAGTTTTCGATTGGTTCTTCAGATGTATCAGCTGTAGAGGAAGTAGAAGGTAACAGTTGACGGCTTTGAGTTACAGAAAATCGGTCGGGTAAACGGATAGATGTCAAGTGAGCAGCTGCAGCAGCAGGTGTACATTGTTTACGAGGTATAAAATGCCATCTGAGCTTTTCATCGTCAGAGCCATCTGGTCTTGTTTCCTCATCTACAATATCAAGAGATATAAGTTGACCTGTACACAATGTTCGATGAGGATGGATTATTGGGTTTATGCAGAAACTCACCCCACGCTTTTACCTTGTCTACTAAACCTTGATGTGTCTTTGTACTCATTATAATCCAATCAGGCTGGACTTGCTCGATGACTAACAATCAGGAGAAATTCAGCTGAATCCATCTAAAAATATTGCTACAGCTAAGCTGGAATCTACCTAATAAAGCCAAATCCCATCCACTAGAATCTTTTGTATCCTCCAATACTTCGATTCTTCTCTTCAGTGGATCATACCAGGCCGCAGCGATATCATTACCCCAAGGTGCATGGAATGCCAGTATCTGTGAAGATGAGTCATACAGGTGAATAAATGGGATATAGAGGTATGAGTGAGGAAGTGGATGAGCTGACGTTAGCTAAACAATGATCGTTCATAATGCATATATGGTTAGTAAAGCTTTGACTGACCCGAGGTTGTTTGTCCTTCTCCATTTGTGAAATACCGGTTCCACCTTCGACATCATCTTCTGCTCCTTCCGTGATATTTCCGCTAACGGGATTACTATCCTGAGTCCAATTTTCTAAAATCCCTTTATAGTTACCATCTGAAGCTAATCCTCCTTCTTGATGAAGATATTTTTCTGATTCGTCCTCATTTACTTCAGATTGTTGAATAGGTAAAAACTTTGCTGGTCGCTGAGGAAGTTGATACACTTCTGGTACTTGATCTTCATCATCAAACGAAAAATACGAAGAGTTCTGATTGTATTGATTGCGGTTGGGAGGTAAGTGGTATTCATCTTGATTATTTGGAGGAAATCGACGAGGAAGATTTGATGATTGGTTTGATTGATTTGGTTGATAGTACGTTTGTTGATGGTCAGTCGGATTTGCGTGTTGACTATGATGGTTGTGGATATGACTATCTGCTTGGAAAGGTTGAGATTTGCTGTATCGTTGATTCTGAGTTTCTGCAGTATAATCATCTTGGTATTGTCCGAGATCTGAAATGATTTGAGTGTATGGAGCAGGTCGATCATGATCATAATCCACTCCTTGACCATGTATCGGCTGATCTTGAATTACCTCATCTTCCTCGTAAGATCGTTGAGGTTGCTCATGATACCTGTCTACCCCGTAAGCCCATGGGTTTTCTTCCTGATTTCGATAATCTTGTGCATAATCTTGAATTGATTGATTTTGATTACAATCTTCACTGATATATTGATGAGTTGGAATAGGTTGTTGAGGGATATCATTTTGATGGGGGAAACCGTAATGTTCAGTATTATATTCTTGATAATGGTTTTCTTTTGAAAACCTAACTTTTACTCTTCTCGAAGTATCGCTTTCTTCTTCGAAATCAGGTTGAGGTGATGATAATGATGATTGATATCTTTGAGCTGATTCATTGGTATAAGGTTGGGTTTGGATAGATGAAGGATATGGTCTTTTCAATTGCCGCTGCATTTTCACCTAAACAATAAACCTTCTTGATGTACTACTTGGAAAACTCTAGTCAGTAATGTTAGTGTGAGGAATACTGAGAATAAGAGGAAGGGATGAATAGAGATGAGATTAAAAGCGAAAGAGAAGGAAAGGAAAGGAAAGGAAAGGATATAACATGATTTGATGGTGGTTAATTGATCAGTGGACCACCTCCACCACCGTCAACTTTCTCACGGTTGATTACCGATATAATCTTATAATCTCATAAATGTGAATTCTATGCATGTAGATGTTGTTTTTATTTCTCTATTATTATGGTATCGAATTAATGTGATTTGTGGTCTCAAGCTGTAGTTGTTTTCTATCTTCTGTTGATGACTGAAAATGATAACTTGCTGAGAAAAAAAGAAAAAACGTTCCCACCCGATGGAGAAAAAAGGACAGACGGTTCAGGATAAAAAGGAAGAAGATAATTTGTAGTGATACAGTTTAAATGCTTTTATTGTTGAAATTTTTGTATGTATGCAAGAATCGCCAAAAGAAAATCGAAAAAAATTGAGAACAGATGAAATGAGGTTTTTTGAAAAGAGGGAATGACAAATGAGAGATCCAGAATATTGTTATCGGTAAAGTTGATTACAGTTGGTTTTAGCATTAAATTTGACTATCTTTCTAATCGATGGCACAATGTCCTACTTGATTGTCCAGCTATTGGAGAATGTGCATCCATAGGGTTGGATCTAGGGTTATGATGACTGTCTAAGCAGATGTTCCTTGCCACTACGAAGCAGCTTGAGCACCGTTCAGAACCACTAAACCGTCGGTGTTTTTACCATTCTCATGGGAAACAACACCATTGGCAGCAGTTGCGAAACCACTTAGAGAAGTTGCTGATAAAGGTGGTAATCCTTCTATTCCAGGTGGAGGTAGAATTTCGGTATCTATTATCGATTTTCCATTACTTCCATTTGTTGTTGTGATAGGCGGTACAGGATCAGCTCCATTCGGCAAAGGTACACCACCATTCGGTAAAGGTGAAGAGATCATGTTGGCATTTTCACTTGAGTTTGTAAGTGGGAATTGCGATAATTCTTCTGATGGTGTGGCTCTACAGGCGGTAATCAAGTCAGTCTTATGCCTTAGCTCGAAAAATAGAGAAGATTGACGATACTCACTTGCTGCGTTTTGGAGGTCCTTGACCAGGTTCTTCACCCGTATCGCCCACTCCGACATCGGCGACGCCCTAGAAATAGGTGAATTGATTAGTCAAGCGAACTCCGGACGGTGTAAAAACTCACATTCTGCTGAGTTCGCTTAGTCTTCTTCTTGGATTTAGGCAGTCCATCGGGAAAGCAATATGGGGGGAGATCGGATCTGGTAGACAGAAAGTCGGAAACAACGTTTTCGAGGCAAATAGAGGACAAGGGTATATCAATGGGAAAATGAGGAAAGGAGGGAGGATAACAAGAACGTTAGATGATCAGCATGATTACGATATTGACGTAAAAGGGAGATAAAATACCTTTTTGCCGGTCTCAATATTACACTCATTTCCATCTCATTGTATTTATCCCATCCTTGACAAGCTGCACAGAAACGTTTCGATGGGTAGAACAAGTTGAGGACTCTCGAACCTTGACCGTCTTCTGCAAAATTAGAGAAACAATCCGTTAGTTTCTGTTTTGCTATAGTAAACAATGGCTTTTCCCCGTTCATAGTCCTATGTCTCTAAGAGTACCTTTCACTATAAGTAGACGCCGACTATTGTAAAATGACATTCTCTGCTTGCGATTATATCCCCTGAACTCTCAACTTTCATCCGATTTCTTGTTTCCTTCTCTGTAGTAAGGAATCTGACTAGAAGCAATCCACTCACTAGGTTTCTTTTCAATTTCTAAACCAATAAAGAAATTCTTTGTCCATATCTTTCTTGCACCTTCTTTACCTTGTATATCAGATTCTTTCCTGTTCATTAATTCAGGTGAAATTTCACCTTGAGAAGCTGCAGCCTGTTCTTCTTCTGTTAAAGTATAAAATACATTTGATATACCTCCAACTTGTGGATGAGCAATGATAATGTTATCTGTATTTTCTAAATCTTGGACTAATGTACGTATACGTGATTCTACCATACCACTCCTGAATATTATGAAAAACTTGTCAGCCTTCTACTGTGAGAATTTGCAGTTAAACTGATTGCTAGTGGGCAATTTGCATCGATTAGACCCGAACTTACCAGTCTTTGATACCATCTGATGTCGAAGCGGACGCGACAACGTGTACATATGTTTTATACATGCTGAAGAAATCTGCTCTTTCGAACAAACCCATCCATGATGAACCGGGATTTTTGAGAATCTCATCGGTTATTTGCATTGCTAGGAAATGCCGCGAGTCAGCTTGAAAGATATGACAGAAACGATATCTTTGGAATAAAAGTTGACACTCACCCCTCAACATCTCTTTCTTTATGATACTCATTGTACTAGCTGTTATATTATGGGTAGAACACATTGATGGATAAGCAGGGGTAATGACTGGCATTCGATGTGCCATATCTCGTCTATCAAGCTAAAGAGGAACAGAGTCGTTCAGCTTATTGTCCCAAGAGAAAAGCAAGACGTTAGCTGGACAACTGAACATACCTTTGGATTCCAAACTGAATGTTGCATATTCGCAGGGCCAGTCTCTATCTTTTTCAAAATCACCGGTTGAGGCCAGCCCCTACAGCATCACGATCAGTCACATGTATTCTAACAATTCCGGTGCAGAACTAGTCAGAAGACAAGAGGGAATCTATCTCACCACTGATAGTATATAGGAAAGAATTTCCCTACAATAGTCGCTGGAGCAGCTGTAGGATACAGTTGACATATTCTAGCTGTTAATAAAGCCCAAGCTACACCACCGGGGAAACCAAGAACATTGGAGTAGATCCCACGACCTGGAAAAAGGGAAATGAGCTAATCGTCAGAACATTAGTGACAAGCGAAAAGCTCACGTTTAGCCCAAAGTCTTATTGTCCGTAACGCCGTTCGGAAAGAAGCTACATCCGGTACAAGGTTCAATATCATATCTGTTACTCGAGGACCTAGTTAGGGGTTGATGTCAGCTGAATCTCTTGACGATAGACCATTTATTTGTAGGCAGAAAGGCATGCAGTTATCCCGCCTGTATTGAGGTATAAATGATCTTGATAGGGATCTGCTTCATGTCGCCCAATTGATCGAAAAGATTGCATAGAATTGATCACACTCACCATTTAAACTTCGCTGCGAAGCATCATCTACACCCCTTAATATTTCATCTTTCTCAATATCCAATTTATCACCAGCTTCAGCTAAATTCACTCTAGCAAATAACAGATCTACTTCTACACCTGATATAACCGTTTTCATTACCGGCACAAAAGCTGACGGGACGGCCTATATAGTAGAGGTGTAGATATTCAGCATCATCACTGCGCTGTTATCCTCTCCAGAGACGGATAAACTCATTCTCAAAAAGCAGGATATGCAAACCGAACTCACCGATATTTCAGTTACCGCAGGCCAAGCCCTTAACATGTCTTGAAACTCACCAAAAAAATGTTCTTTGTATATATGTCTAGGACAAACACATATTGTATCTATATCTGATCCGGGACCATGTACACCTAATCTATAGCGGAGTAGAAAAATCGACAATTAGTTAGATGCCTTCTCAAATCATCCAATTATGATGTTTCATAGAAATCCCAAGATATTGAAAAACGTAGCAACCCTTGTCCATCTAGACTACCGAGATATTCCTTATATAAAGCAGGAACTTACCGATATGAACCAGAAGTATATATCCTACCACCAGCTTCTGAAGCTACTTTTTCTGACATTCCTGATTTAATCGATACATCATGTACGAATTTAGATACTAGTTGTGCTATATTCGATAATAGTCTTTCTCTACAATATACATATTGATATATATAGTTAGCCTTCATCATTAAATAGTACGGAAGCCATCCGGATGGGAAATATCGATTATCAGGGAACACTGTCGGATGTCAACTTACCTGACTTTCCGTTCTTGTTCCGATTCAAACTGATTTAAAGATACTAGATCACTCATTAAAGCTATAGACAGGAAATAGGAGATTGATTAGCTGTAGTCTTATATGATATTTGCTTGTTATAAGAGTATTGATCAAGTGCAGATTCCATCCTTATATCATTGTTTATTTATACAACTTGGTTGTTCCAAAATATCCAACCTAATTCTTCTGATGATAATGCGCTTTGATATTCCTTCATAAGCCCACGACAAACTTACATTCACTAGATTTCACATCACTTTCCTTTGGCGAATCAGTTGATATAGGTGGTGTTACACCTAAGAACCTGATTTCGTGTTGTCTGATTGAAATCAGTGAATTAGCTCGAAGCTTCAACTGGATTGTCTTAATTGTCATCCTTTTGGATGCTGATGAAAGCGATCCCAGAACAAGAACAACACATACCCTGACATTGTGACAAGGGAGATTTCTCTTGAATTTCTTGATATTATATCTGAAAGCTTCTGTGATCATCAAATCCCCTGTGAGGTGAATTATTCTACTACTTTCTTGTTCTTGTTCTTCTTCCTTCTTCGTTGAGCTTGAATGAAAAACCAACCGTCTGTTATCGTGTTCTACTGAAATTTACTTGGATGCATAAAAAGTGGATTCCATGTGATCATCTATCTATGATATTTGGCGTATCTTGCACGAGAGTATATTTGTGTTACCTTTTAAAGTATAATGAGCAGAATATAGAACAGAACAAAAATAATACTAATATAGCAATTCAACATTCAACATGATCTTAATCGTAACTGACAGATGACACTGAGGCTATAATAGCGCGACTGACTGTACACCGTGGGAAAATGAATCACCCATAGTAGACAAGGCGGTGTTGACCGGTAATTGGCCTGCGTGGCATCTATCCAGTACAAGTTATTCTTCCTTTCAGAATGTCAATCTTTTCTTCAATGCATGGATGAGATTACTGTTGAGCTTTAGCGAAGAAGAGAGCAGGGAATCCTTCTCAGATCTTAAGAGGATGAATAGCAAGCAAATTATCGGTCGTCGACTGGTGCCCAGAAAATTTCGTTTGAATTTGACACTGGAGAGCAAATGGATATTCATGCGAGCTACTCAGTAGTTGGGGGGAGGTTGCTACAAGGGGTATATACAGATATGAAAGGTAATCAATGGGATGTATGGTAGATTGAGCTAGTCTCAAGATCGATTCTCGATTTTTTCTAACAACACCTTTGTGGATAGATAAAAACTATTTTGGAAGGTAAGGTTGAATGGCTTTAACGAAAAGATCAGTATCTTTACCGTTAACTGGAGTAATTGAAAGAGCATAAGAAGAATCGAATGATCCAGCCTAACAGCACGTAAATTATTCATTAGCTATTAGGGTTGATTGATCCAAATCTACTGTATGAGAGAAGTTGATATGGTACTTACAGACCAAACTGTAAATCCAACAAACACATCGCTATTATCGGCAATGTATTTAAGACCTTCCCCAACCCTGTTGTAATTTCAATCAATCAGTGTTATTTTGACTGAAAATTCACAAATACTGTACTAAAGTCGGACTCACTTTGATTGACAAGAATGAAGGTCACCATTGCCACCACCAGTTTCAGAGATGATAGCTTTTTTATTATGTTGTTTAAGCCAAGTTTTGAATGAGGTATAAACGTCTACAGCGCTAAAAGAAGACCAGAAATCAGAATTGAGGCAATTTTCTGCTTTTGTAGTATTGTGGAGATAGAACATTATTGCAGAAGTCATGAAAAAGGGGAAATGTTATGTCTCTATACTTACTTGGTAGTGCACTCCCAACTTGTACCACTTCCATCTGCATCATAGTATTTGTGAGCATCGATGATGAGTAATGAACCGGATTTATCGGCAGGATCGGTGACGGACTAGTGCGGATTCATAATTATATCAGCATCAATAACATTAGTAGTGTATTTAAAGCAAGGCTCACAAGTAAAGGATCATTTTGACCGGAAGTCCAAGCTTCAGGATGAGCCCATTGGTTTCCGGGTAAAGCGATAGTTTGAGTAATAGCTCCGGCACCTCTGATAGCGGTGACAGCAGCTTGGACTGATTTTGCCCTGTGAGAAGTATGTGTGTTGTTGGATCAGCATTCTATGTAATCGTTATTGAATGACTGGGATAAGGACGACTTACCATTTGTTAATATCGATGTCGTGGGGTTCATTCATGATACCGAAAATGACTTTAGATTCTGATTTATATTTAGTGGCAAGTAACTTCCAGAGATTTGCGAACTGTATTTATGAAGAATATATGTTATCATCTGAATTTAAATTCTATCCTGAAAATATTGCAAATTGTAAAGAGGGATTCCAGAATTAGTAAAAGATGGGGGATTACTCACGTTGGCATCGGAAGGTCCACCTTGACCGATAACTCCACCATTCCATCTAGCATAGTTGTGAACATCGATCATAACGTATGCACCTGTAGCCAAAGCGGCTTTGACGAGCTTATCGTATGTAGCGAAATAATTGGCATCGAGTGATGTTGAAGCTTGGTTGTTGCCTACAAGGTATTGCCATCCTACAGGCAGACGGAAACTGTTAAAACGGGAAACCAATTATCAGTGCTGTGTATATCGAATTAGAGGGAGACGTGATGGCCGATCAAACTGTTCATATGGAGAGGAGGATGATGATAAAAGATAGAACAATTGCGATACTCACATATTGGCACCTTTTCCTTTGAAGTGGGCGATTTGATCGGTACCAGGACATTGGGTGGTACCTATCAAGATCAAGAAGCTCATTAGGTGAATGTATAATTGAGGTAGGTGAAAGCTATACTTACCAGACCAACCATCTGTATTCATACCGAAATCGCAACCCTATTTGCAAAATTCATCAGTGACCGTCACATATCGGAGACTAGACTATATATCAATCTTCGCACTTACAGCTAAATTAACACCACCTAATCTTGGTAAAGCTCTTTTATCAACTGTATGAAGGGGTGCAGCTAAAGCTCCACCTAAAAGAGCGATAATTGAAAATAACTTGATTGATAACATATTGTTGGTATCGGTGAAAATGTCCAAGTAAAAGAGGTAAGAGGTAGTGGTTAGGTTTTGATAGGAAAAGTTAGTTGTTTATAAGGAATGTATGAAGGTTTAAATCAGATGAGGAAATTTATAGAAAGTTAAGATTGAAAACCGAGAACCGGATAAGGAGTAAGTGAAAGATGAAGATGAAGAAAATAGAAAGAAGAAAGGAGGGAAAGTCAATCAATACTCAATTGAGATCAGCTTATATATATGTTTTCATCGGTTTGATCAGGATACAGTATACACTTCACCACGTATTGAAGCATATTCGTATGGTCATTCGTCACCGAGGATACGATCCCCCCGTTCCTATAACTCCTGTCATGATATAATGTACCTTATCAAGATGTGTTTTAAGTTCTAGAATGTTGCTATCTGCTTCACTACCATTTGAAGAAACGTTGCGATGGATGAGTCTATTCTGGTAACAAGCTTTCACTGTGCCTGACAACGGTGACCATTGCTCGTTTCGAATTATTGAAGAACACAATTCCAATAGTGGGTTTGTTTAGACAACTTCCGTCTTCCGCTAGAATACCAACATCTGTTTTGTCGTTGTCGAACAAAGACATCTTTTGAAGGTGTACCGTGTAAACAGATCCAGAACAGAGGATTGAGTGTGATGTGGTATAAATAGGTAACATTTTCGGTTATCACCGTACAGTACAACAAGTTATCTAATCTTCATTTAGGATTTATGGTTAAAAGAAATCTCCAAGATATTATATTGGTTTGACTCGTTCAATTATACCTTAAGAATGAGTCGAATTGAACCAGTATGCATATGTTCACTCATTATTTTTACTTATAGAACTGTTCATATACCTTTGAGAATATCAGTCTCGAATATCTAACCCTACAGCATACTATACGTATTACCGGTGGACTTAATATCATGAAAATGAGGGAGATTCCAGATCATACTATACGGATAGCAGAAACGTCTGAAGATATTGGTAGATGTATGAAAATTAGAAAAGAGGGTAAGTAAGCTAGGTGGTGTTGATATCAACACAACTGCTAGCACGTTTGATTCGATTACACAGAATATGCTGACTTGTCAATTTAACAGTGTTTGTTGACGAGCAAGTAAATTGTTATTCCCCTTGGTATCACCGAAACGGGCCAAGGTATTTTCCCCATATATCTTGCTGCATCTTTCAATACCAGGATTGTGATTAATGATTATGATTCCAATTAGGGTTACGATATATCGATAGAAACGAACAAGTAAGCCAGAAGCTACAGGAATGAAAATATACTAGCTGATATGACTATACTTAGTGATGATAATCGTAGTACACACTTTTTACTTCTACTGAACGAACAGATACCCATAGGAACACTAAGATTCATCAATGAGAATAATCAGGTAAGTAGGATTCGATTCAGTACCGCATCACAATGTTCTATTACTCTGACTAACATGCTGACCGATTCATAGCTAGGTAGATTCGCAATACTAAAAGAATATAGAGGTTTGGGATTAGGTAAACCTCTACTAATAGCTGTACACGATTATGTCAAAGCGAAAGGCGGGAAAGAAGTCTGGTGTCAAAGTCAAGTAAATCACTCGAATCACCCTCTTCGTTCAATCCAGCACTCAAGCTTCCATATCGATTGTGAACGTAAAGTCTCTGATCAATCGCTATAAGTAGGCTGGCGATCCGACACAAGGTGGTGTAGATGCTACAGGTTTTTACAAGAGATTAGGTTATATAGATAAAGGTGATAGATATATAAAAGAAGGAAGTAAGTGTTCATATTAGCTATGTCTCATCTTTGCAGTCTATGACGCTAAGCAGTATTGAATTTCTAGCTGAACATCAAGATATGGTATTTGTCCTATAAATATATCATCAAACAGAGTTTCAATAGCATGGTAAAATATCATTTAGCATGTAATAACGTAAGGCTGAAGCATATATTCATACTTTTTGAGAGTTGTTATCTTTATGAACAAGCCATACTACAACACCCCGAAGATAATGAAATCGCACTTAGAATGATGAATCACTATCTACAACCGTAGTAGTTCCGTCTGAATTGACTCTTTCAATGATATCACTTCCGCGTCTTTTTCTGAAAAGGATTTCACTCTTGTTTCCATCCCCATCAGTTTTAGTAGCTGCCAGATAAGCTTCATCACCAGTATCTCCAGCTGAATGACTTGAATCATCGTGTTCAGATTGGAGCACAATCGCTTCATATGGTAGCCTTAGGTTGCTGACTGCTTCATCGTTGGATGATCCACTTTTCGTACTCAATCTTTCTTGTGCTTCCTCAAAGCAATCTTTAGGTACTCTTCGACCGCCATAAAACTCTCGCGGATCAGATTCGAAATCATCGTCAAGGGTACTTGCGAAGGAGGCGGTATGAGCTTGTTGAGTGGTGTTCATTCTCGACCTGTTGAAGAGTTTGTTAGTATTGTGGTTGATAGCAGTTCTCAAGCGTTAGTCATCCAAACAGCAAAGAGGACAAGAAATGATAAGATATACGGTGGCAAGTGATCGTAAATGGTTTACAAATAAGTCAGATTTGGTATGAAAGGATCCAGCCAACCTTTGTTACACGGAATAACTGTAAATGACGAAATGACTGAAAAGAAAATACACATAATACATGAGATACCATCTAGCAGAAAGTGTATATACGGACCAAAGAGCATTGAAAACTAAGTCAAGGAGTTTTGTATTATCTTCTCTTTCCACCTTTTTTTGCCGCTCCAAATTTAGAACTTGCTGTTGAACCATTTGCTCTATCTTGTTTACCTTGAAACCTTACAGCTTTTCTTACATTTAATTCACCTTCTTCACCTGCTGAACCTTTTTTAGATTTTTTCACTTTACCTACACCCATTTCTAATCTTTTCAAAACATCTAATTGTGAATCTTTTTCAATTTTGAATCCACCTTGTTCATTTGATTTTACTGTAGGTTCAAATTTTCTTTTTATTCCTTTTATTTTAGGTTCACCTTCGATTTTTTCATCATATTTACCTAAACTTGCTGTTGATGTTTTTGAAATTAACATTGATCTTTTTAATTCATCTTTACGTCTTTCTCTTAGATTTTTCTTCTCTTCTTGTGTTTTTTCTACACCACCCCCATTAGATTTACCAGATGAAGATGATGATGTTGAAGCGTTGTTCGCTGCTGCAGCAAGATTGGCTGCATGTTGTTTTTCGTTTTTAGCGATTCTTGCTTTACGCTCGTTTCTTGCTGTTTTGGCTGGATCAAGATCTGCATCTGTAGGTGAGAAGTAAAGGTAAAAATACAATGTCAGCATTCATGATATACATTGGACTGTCTGATGAATGATGAGGAAGAAAAGAGTGGATACAGTTTTGTTGGAGTGATAGGTTGATTGTTACATGATATGAAGAGATATATGATATAGGATGGTAATACGATTTTATCAAAATATCACCAAAACTCACCATCTCCAGCTTTAACTTCGTGTAACCATTGATCTTCAGATTGTTTATTTTTACCATTTTTACCCCATCTTGGAACCCATTCTTGTCTTTCTTCATCCCAAATATCTTTTTCTTTCTTTTTGTGTGAAATTCCTTTTTCTTTTGCAAATCTTTCCCATTTAGTTAATGGTTTTGGTTTAGGTAAAGGTTTTTCTCTAGGTAATAAAGTTATTGGTTCAGGTAAGATTGTTATTGGTCCTGAATTGGATGACTTGGTAGGTAATCCGAATAAAGATGATATTAATGCTTGTGTTGAAGTCAATGTTAATGCTAATAAATGAGGGTTCAAGTTGGCACTGTGACACATCGAGATTAAGCCATCAGTCTTTGATTCTACTAAAGGGTTTGTGGTGAATGATACAGCTTGAGATCTAATCACTCACCCATACTCTTCAGCATCTACAGGTGTGTTATCGAAAGCGGCGAGGAGACCTGCATCAGTTATTACGGGAGTGGTTCGATTGAGGACGGCAGTTGAGCTGTTAGATATAGGATCAGCTTTAAGCACACGTAGATATGTGACTTCTATTCCACTCACTTTGCTGTGGCATAATCTGCCAATTGTTGAGATACGTCCATTTTGTATAAGTAATGCTTGTTAATAATCGATATACAGATGATGAGGATATAGTATAAATTATGTATATGTATCAATATCAATAAGTGAAGGTCAAAATATGCATTTGTTCAAATTATTATTTAATCTTTCTCTTTGATGTATAACCGTACCTTAAAAATGATAATATATATAATAATGATAAAAATGGGATAAAATACAATAAATTCATATCCAAAATAATAATAATCTATAATCGGAAGAGAACGCTGTGTCTAAGTAAATAACGTTACTCCAATCAATTCTCTTCATTATCACTATCACCATTATAATCTCATATATATTATCTCTTACCTTTTACTCAACTCACCACTCATCCTACAAGTCATCAAAATGGAAGGCATTTTCAACAGTAAGCTAGCGTGGTCTCAATCGAGGGCAAACTGCTGATATACCATATGCATAGGACCAAACAACATTCGAGCTAAGCAAATCGCTTACCAAGTAAGTCGCGGAGAAAAACAACTCGCATACGTCAAAGCAGTTTAGATATGGATAGAATATGTGGAATATCGATAGTCAAGGATAGAATCACAATACCTTGAAACTTCTTGTCAGCTGGAGGAAGGAAAGAAACGAGAAGATAAGACTCGCTTGAGGATATAGATAAGGAATAGTTGAACTTTGGGCTAACTGGGTATTTCTTTATAGGCTGATAAAGCTCCTGTCTACCTCAAAGGTAACGGTAAAATCTGGTTCCGTACGTATTATCCTGCTTTACCAGCTAGTATGTTGAAGAGGAGAAAGTAGTGCTGATGGTTGGACTCAATCCTATCATCTAAAATACAACATCACGACGTCTACATCAATTTCCAACCGTGCACCAATCATATTATACACAACCTTACATTGTTTCGATGATCTCTCTTACCTTGTCAAAAAATATATGTTCATACTGTCACAATGATTCAATGTGGAATACTCTATTTTATACTGGATTATCGGACTATTATTATTGTTATTGGATGATGTTGGTGGAATCTTGATTCAATTATGGCAAATTGGGCTTTATCTGGGTAATTGCGATGACAGGAGCTTACTTGGGTCTCTTCGCCGTATCCTTCATTGGTTCAAATTTCCAATTGATTCAATACATCCGAGTAAGTAGCTGGTCACAAATCTGTAACGGGTTATACCAAGATAAGCGCACTTTTGCTGATTGTAAACTGCATTATCCTCTTCATTTCCTTTCTTATTCATCAATACTACATCTTATCGCTTCTTCAATTACGATCATATCGTATCGCGATAAACAGGGAAAAGCAAAGAAAATCGGAGAGTAAATATTGCTTCGTTAGAATAGCAGAAGTGATAATAAGGATGTGGGAAAATCAAACATACTTATATTGAATTATGCATCTGATGATTGGCTCCTACGGGTTCTGCGGACAACCCGTTCGCTGTGAGCATCCACTTGTCTTTGAACGTGTTGCACAACCTCTTCACCATGCATCCAATTAGTGATAAGATGCAAGTAGTATACCAAGTTTGAATGCATACACTAGAATTATCACGCGAAAGTTAAGGGATTAAAGGTGAAAGTGACGTAAATGATAAATTCTCATTCACTTTATAAAGTCAAATGCCTATTTTTATCATTTGACTTCTTCCCCCGTCGTAATACCTTTTTTTGTTCTGGTATCACTCTTTACATGACTTTATAATCTGGCTACATCTAGAACCATCCTCCCTTCGATCTCTTACGTTTCAATAGCGCACACATGCTTATTCTTGCTCGTACAATAAATTCCAACTTGTCATCATCGTTTCCAACAGTACCGCGTTTCATCACTTCATTCAGATCAATCACATTTGTAGCTAATATAAACATGTCTCATACACATAACGTTCCAATACCTCGTCCTCCTGTCATAACAACTAACTCAGGTAAGTTTAAATCAATCTAGCTGCAACACAAGTCCATGTATATTCATGAGCTATATACTAACTCACGTTACGATGTGATCCAATTCGACCTCAATAGGTAGTTTCCGTACAAGATCATTAGCAGTATCACCTTCACAAAGGTTATCAGGATACAGTGGAATTGGATCACCTAGAACTATATCATCTGAAACGTCAACTATACATGGTGATATAGAAGGACATGATTATGGTACAGGACAACATCATTATGATATCGAAGCAAATCCAATCCAATCACCTCACTCTTCAAATTCACCTTTATCACCTGTTTCAGGTAGAAGTGGATTAAGTGGTTCGCATGGTGGTGTAAGACAAAGAAGAAAACATAAAAAACATAAGAAACACGAAGACTATAGATGGATGTCAACTACTGCTCAAGGTGGTGGTACAGGTGATGAACCTGGTGTAGATGTCAAGTCAAAAAGAGATGAAGAAGCATATGGTCATTTGAAGAATAAAACTAAGGTCACTGTAAGTTTCCTTTCGTTTTACAAAAACCTAAAGATGCTCAAACTATCACATATGTTCACCAAAAAGAAACTGACAGTCATGTAATATCTCAGGTGGTCGACTATTCCTCAAATCCAGATGAAGATAATACAAATATACGTTGCGAATTTCCGGGAGAAAGATTAAGGGAATGGCTAGATAGTGATCATGGTGCTAGAAGGATAGGTGAAGATGGTAAACCTACTGGTGTGAGGTGGAGTAAGTGATTATCCCCATCGTGATTAGGTATATAAGGACCTGTCCTAACACATCAATCTGTCTACTCCAACAGTCCATATCGATGGGTTGAATTGGGAGGTTATCAAAACCCTTGTACCTCATTTCGGGTAGGTGTACATTAAAGCCTTTTCATGGTGATCTATCCTCCCATCTGCCATGATTGCCATGATTTAGCCGAACATGGCAAGAAGCTGACTCCAACCTTCACATCTATAGTTTGCATCCCTTGGCAGTCGAAGACGCGTTGCGAGCTACCAACACGCCTCGATCAAAACTCGATTTCTACCGGAACCATCTCTATTTGCAAATCTTAATCCATCATACTACGCCATCAGATGAGATTAGAATGGCACGAGCAGCTGAAGCTATGGCACATGAAAGGGAGTCTGGCTTTACGACTGAGGACGATGCTAGTATAATCGAAGGCGGTCAGGATTATTCAGCAGATAAGAAGAGGGGCTTTGGAGACAGATTAAGAGGAGTTTTTGGGTTATCATCTTCAGTAGACGAAGAGGAAAGAAGGAGAGATTCGATTCCAAAACTACCTGAAGGTGTAGAAGGTGTTTTTGAACCTAGTGTTACTCCCAGGCATGCTGGAGGACATCATGTAAGTTCCCTTGCGTTTGGTTTACGACGAGAAAGCTCAACATCACATCCAGCTGACGAGCATCCTCATCCTGGATAAAAATTTTAGACCTTCGAAAAGCAAGCTCATACTTTGACCGTAAATGAACTGAGTGCAAAATACATGGTGCCAATCCGCCGTGGTATTCTGAGTTTGTTCATGCTTCGAGATGGTAAGTCAATTCAAATAAAGTTGTTCAACCTTCATCGTGTGTACGGGTTGGAAAACTCATCACGATGCTGTTCTTAGGCACAATGATATCGATGGACGCCAAGCCGACTAGAGAAGTGCTTGCCCCTATATACCATCGATTGGAGGATGAATCAAGTTTACTAAGAAGATCAGGTGATGTTAGTATGTTAGCTCAGGCTATTTTGGATGTTGGTGAGTCTGATCAATCAGAAGAGTCCACCTGCCAAGCTGACATCCGTTTACGAATCAATCAATTCAGCTGCGGATCTGGCGATTGAGGTGAGTGATGCAATAATAATTTGTACAGCAAATCACTTGACTGTTGCTGACTTGGCTTGATACGTACAGATCTCGCAAACCTTTGAATCTGAACTGTTAAAGCTGGAAGCTTCAGTCCTTGTGAATCCGCAAGTGAGTCAAACGAATCAATGTTCAGTCTTCTTGATTTGTGATCAAGCGGATCTTAGCTAACCAAATTGATTATCCCACAGATGGAGACAGTTCGACACTTACATATCCTGTCTTCTCAGCTCATCAGACTGCGAAGAATGCTTACTCCACTCCTACATATATGCTATATCATCCGTGATCAAGATGCGCAAAGATCGGTAGCTGCAAGTGCAATGGTACCTGCTGGCTCTAGAGGTCTCAATGGTACAGCTACACCTGGCCTAAGCTCGAACGGGCATATGAATGGTAATCAAGGTATACTTCATCATGGTATAAACACACAGCATACACACTTAGGGTTATCCTTGACCCCTCAACATAGTAATCAGAGTCAAGGTGCTTATTTAGGTGCGCCACCGTTATCACCTACACCCTCAAGATCAGGTACTCCATTGCCTGGTAGCATAGGAAGAGGTGGTCGCGATGGTAGATCCGGACCAAAAGACAGTGAAGGAGACGATGCGGCTAGTGTGTTGAGTATGTTTGGCGTAAATCCAACAACCCAAGCTGTTCAAGTTGGTTTCTTCTCACCCATAACGCGGGTCTATATATCTGATTGCGTAGATCACTTGGAAATCACAGTTGGGAGTTTAGAACAGTTTGTAAATACCTGCGACCATTTGACAGATTATGTCTTTGTAAGTTTTTTCGAATCCCGCATATCGTCGTTCTGCATTTTATAAACTGATCATTACATGGTAACAGAATGTGTTGAGTTTCCAAACCAACGAATCGATGGAGAGATTGAGTATAGTTACTGTCGTGTTTTTGCGTGAGTAATCTCATTATGCTTGGACAGTGTCGGTATTGACCGAAGTTTTCTCAACCACAGCGTTAACCTTCATAGTGAGTAAAGCCGTCTGAGCCATTAATTTGAAGTATAGTATACTCAGATTTTTTCAATCTCTCTACTTTAGGCATCGTACTTCGGTATGAACTTTGACGATTTTGCCGAATTGCATCAATCTGTATCATATTTCTGGAAGGTCGCTATCCCATGTACAACAGCATTCTTCGTCATATTCTCTTTTGGATATCTAAGAGCATTTGCCGAAACATTGTACAGAAAAGTAAGAAGATGGAGATGGATGATGTTGTTAGGTGGTAAAAAAGCACCTGTTGGAATGCGCAGAAATGGTAGTGGAATTAAGAGAAGCTAGTTTCAACTCTTCAGGCTTTGGAATTCAGATAAATATGTATCAAAGAATGCATGATAATTGGAAGAAGCTTCTTTGGTACGAAGAAGGGTGGCATATATTGGCATTCATGTGAGCCGAATTCTGTGCTTCGTACATGAACACGAACATTATCGGGGATTCAGTTCAAGTCAAACTATAGAAAGGGCGGTTATGAAACGAGGTGATGGAGAAAGGGGATTATATTATACTTGTGAGTCGCGAATATGAGAGACAGTCTTGGAGACTGTTAAATTAGGCTGCAAATCGGAAATCGAGCCTACAAGAGAATCAAGAAGAATGAAATCAGCAGGTAGTCTCACTGCGAGAAGGCTATAATAGAAGAAAACGATATTCACCTCTTATTTCCAATATCGGTTGTGGTCTTCAAGTAGTGAGATCGTTCTTCTTCTGACATTTGACCCCAAACTCTCTCTTTTGTTCTATTTCTCCACTTATAATAAGCCCAGGTACCTGGGTAGAGGAAGACCTAATCAATGTATTGAATAATTAGCCAAAATAAACCTTATAATATACAATGCAGCAACACTTTTAACTTACAACGTTGAAGCAAAGGAGAGCGATCAAGCCCTTATTCGCTTTCTTATAACGAGGTTTATCACTTGCTTGGTATACATTTGAACCGATCATAGCTGAAGCTTGAACGAACATGTTATATAGACTAAAGTTGGAATGAAGAATCAGCAAATGATAATAATTTCATCAAAGCAATATCACTTACGATGCCGATACAGATCGATTTTGCACCGTACCTGCATTTCTACTTGTCCAAGCTACCTGAATGGCATGTGTGCTGTAGATCAAAACGACAATTAGGAGGTAGCGACATCAAACAAATCCAGATGGTAGACTTACTATGGATAAGAGAGTAAAACAGTTTCAATGGCGAAATAAGACCAAGGATTTATAGGATCTTTTAAAGCTACTAAAGGTATAAAACAAGGGAGTAACCATAAATCTTCTGCTGAAGCAACAAAAGATCTAGTATTCACTAATTCTGATAAAGCTGTTATACCAAATTGTGTGAAAATACCTAAAACTTCATATGGGATTGATAATAAATTAGTTTAAACAGTTGTAAAACCTAATTCCTTGAATGATAAAGTCAAATATTGTGTTACAGGGTACTTTGGGATCCCGAACAATAAACCTAAAGCATATAATGGATACATATCATAATCTGTTATACCTTGCCAAATCATTTTCAATGTTAAAGCTTGTCGATTATGCATTCCTCCTTTATTTGGATCATCACGAATGACTAAACATAGGAATCGAGAATCAATTCACGAATCGTACATTAGTAGGTGGTCAGTGTGAGTAAAAATGATTGTCATCCTCCACTCACCATTATTAACGATTATTTTAGCTTCGCGATCGGTAAAGTAACCTTTAGGTAACCATTTGGATTTAGTCTTAGCTGGTGAAGTAGGCATCAAGAAAAAGGAAGCGAGACCAATTGCCACTAATTTTAGAAAAAGGAACACAAAGTTCAGCGATAGCTCTTATGCATTTAACACAGTTGCTTAAAGGTATAGCAGCTTACAAGTTATTATACCTTCGAAGAGGAACAACCACCTCCAACCAGAGTAACCATGCAAACCTCTCAATTTGAGGAAACCGACAGCCAAGAAATCGGTAATGATACCACATACATTTGATGACATCCAAAACCAAGCAAGTCTAATAGGAAGATGTCTACCGTCGTACCAATAACTCAGATATAAGATAAGGTCCGGAATGAAACCACCTTGGAATACAGCACTACGAAGAAACCGCGCCACAACTGGTCAGCTTACGACAGATTCAAACATTCCAACAGGCAAACTTACATTAAAACTCTGGTGGCTAAGAAAGAAGCTCTACCATTTAACCAGAACTGAGAGGCAGAAATGATACTGAAAATACAAACTTGAATTGGGATCCATCTGTCCGGACCAACTCGTTTTGAGATTAATTGTGATGGTAATTCAGCACACAAGAAACCAAGTTTTGATAAAGTTACACCCAAATTATAATCTGCTTGAGTGAAATGAAGTTCTTTCAGAAGACCATCAGAATTTGCGTTACTAATGTTACTTCTGTCCATGTTCAACGCTGAAAACATTATACAAGCCCAAAGCATAATTTTCCAATCGATTTGTCTCCTGACTTTCTTCTCTTCCCGGACAGTCCATCGAAAATTTGGATCAAATGCTTCATAGTTTTCCCAATCTTCTCGAATATACTTGTGTTTCAGTTCTTCAACATCGTCACCGTCCCAGATACTAGGTCGCGTAGCGATCTAGAACGAAATCGCGCTGGTTAGTCCTGCGTTCACGCTTTTGTGTGGCAGATCCCAAGAGAGGAAACTTACAGCATCCGGAGCATCTTTAGGTAAAGGTGGTCTTAAACCTAAAGCTCTCAAGACGGCTGATCCTAGAGCGGACTCTGCTTTATCTACATCAGCAGAAGAAATCCCAGCAGCTAGCGGGGCTGCTTCGATCTTATGTTCTTTGAGCTTCTTATCTCCACCCAAATGATATTCTTCTGGTAAAGCAATATCATCGTCATCCAGATCTGTCTTTGATTTGGTCTCAGAATCACTTTTAGTTGAAGGTGAACTTGATCCACTTCGGTGAATCTGATTTTTGGAGCTCATCTTGTGGTAAGTCTTTCACTATTCTGAACTGTTTTAGGCTGAAGTAGATTAGCTTATTGAAGAAGGATTCCCGTCTTTCAAGCATATATATATATACATCAAATGATCGGCAAATTAGCAGCCACTCTTCAGAGGTTATGCTCGTTTACTGGTATTACCAAAATTCAGACCGTAAAAAAACACTTTGTGATCTGCTATGACGAATTCATCATTCAATTTGACATATCGAGGATGTTCAAGAGGTATTGAAAATTGTTCGGGATTGGCAGTACCTCATGTAGAATTGAATGATCCACAACGCTAGTCAGGTTGGGTGATACGCAAAGGGTCGATTATGAATTACTTTCGGTATTTCGGCTGTCTGGCACAATCTAGCACACGAGGTTCCACAGGTGACGCCATTCATGAATAATATGGCGAGTTCATCTCCAGTTATACCGAAAGTGAACACTACACTCCGAAGCGAGATTCATTGGGTACAGTCTACTAGGTAAATCACAACCTCGATCTTCTTTTTCGTTCCTAACTCATTTAGTAAAAAACTACAAGAGCTGAAGCTCTTGAAATTCAAGTCTTTGAGGGATTTTTTTGTGCCGAAGAACATTTGCTTGGCATCTATATCGAGCGGTCAAGTCGGTGCCGGTTTTTTGTCGTTGTTAATCGCGATATGGCAATTTGTTCTTGTACCGTACTGTTATGAGGCGTTCTTGATAACGTATATATCAGTTAATGATATCGCTGTCGTGACAGTTAGCGATCATCAGATTGGTCAATCCCATCAACTATTCCGAATAAATTCAAGATGACCCATATGGTGCAAGTTTCGGGTTGCTGTTTATCGCAATACTCAATGGAATGAGCAAGAAGAACGTGATAAGAAGCTAGAACAGTAATGATAATCGCCGATATCCACCTGCTTAGCTCATCACTATTCGAATATATGCATGCATCTGAATGACTGTTTGCATATGCACATCCATCGTCACATGGAGACTGAAGACTGAAAAGTATACTCACACCTCGGGATGACTTCATAATCACCCAAGACCAGCAATTGAAGCATATTCCTACTATCACGGTGAATTATAGCATGAGGTGGCGTGATTGATCGTGATAAGTGGTTGATGCCCGGAATGTCGCCTATATCCGATGATGATTTTGGCGTGATATAACAGAATTTGGCGACTGTTCTCAATCAGCATATTATCGTTATCAAGCATATGCAACTTTTGAGAAGAATCACCGAATACCTGAGGTTCCTATATCAAGATGAATCAAGATAGAATGTTCTTTATCCTGAAATTGAACCGATATTTCAAGCCAAAATGTCTACCACTATAGCTGAAACTTTACCCTCACTTCAACAAGCTACCGCCACTCTTCAATTAAGTGGTGGTAAAGAGGAAGTGGAACATACTAAGAAAAAAGTCAATACAGCTTCACCTGAAGACTACAGATACAAGAGATTCTTGCCAACTTTCGATACTGAAACTAAATATCCACCTTTAACACCCTTCGAACATAAAGATCCGGGATTAGAAGCCTTAATGCATGACAACCCCAGAGAATTTTTGGGTGGTGCTACCGCTATCAACGCTCTATCACCTAATTTCGGCTCTGAGATAGAAGGTGTACAACTGCACAAGCTTGATGCTAAAGGTAAAAGGTGAGTGGTTATGACCAGGAGGATACGCAATTTAAGTGAGCCAGCACCCACTGACAATTAACCCCGTTATATTTATGTAGTCAACTCGCATTATATGTTGCGCAAAGAGGTGTTGTAGTTTTCCGTGATCAGGACTTTATCGATCAATCACCTGATTGGCAGTTGAATGAATGGGGCAAAACCTTTGGTAGATTACACATACATCCAACATCAGGCGCGCCAGCGGAATATCCAGAGTTTTATTTGGTTTACAAAGATGGTGCACCAACTAAAAAAGGCGTCTTTGATGGATATAACCCAAACAAGTTATCAAATACCGGATGGCATTCAGATGTTACATACGAACAGGGGTTACATGCCGGTCCTGGGGGGGGGGGGGTCGGTCAGGTCAATTTTTTTTGCATCTGTTTTCCATTGAATAACGGTAGCCAGAGCTGTTCTGAACCTCTGAGTATGATTCATGAATCCATAGACGACTTGTGAAAAAAGTTAGAATTTTTTTTCACTTGGCCCGGCTGACCCCCAAACCCGAGTGAGGCGGTGATGGTGAAAATCTCAAGTCATCCGGTCCCCAATGCACTTATGCATTTCAGACAAACACTACGTGGTAGAGGGAGGTTCAGTTAGCCAGGATAAAATAGTGTGAATGCATGGAGCGTGATGTGTGTTGAGATATAAAATATTTTCAGACGACTTGCCATTCTGACCCCTTAGGAAATTTGACCCGCCACAGTACCAAAATGGGCGATGGTGACAGCCATGCACGATTTTTTTCATTTCTGTTTGACATTACCAGTAGGGAATCAACTGATTAGCCAGGATAAAATAGTGTGAATGCATGGAGCGTGATGTGTGATGAATGGAAAAATATTTTCAGACGACTTGCCATTCTGACCCCTCAGGGAATTTGACCCGCCACAGTACCAAAATGGGCGATGGTGACAGCCATGCACGATTTTTTTCATTTCTGTTTGACATTACCAGTAGGGAATCAACTGATTAGCCAGGATAAAATAGTGTGAATGCATGGAGCGTGATGTGTGACAAATGGAAAAATATTTTCAGACGACTCACCATTCTGACCCCTAATAACCCCTGTTGACGCCTAAGCCGGACCGTCACCAAAATTTCAGATGCCTTGGGTAGTTTTCCAGCTATGTATGTCAACTAAAGCCTAGATAATAGAGAAGGTCCCAAATAGTCAGAATAAGAATAGTAAAACACAGTTGGGACAGCATGCGACTTGTGAGAAAATATTTTTGCTCACTCCGTGGTCTGACCTACTAAACCGGGATCAAATTTATGGAACCCAAAATGAGTGACGGTGACGGCCATGTATGATCTTTTTCATTTCTGTTTGACATTACCAGTAGAAAATGGACTGATTAGCCAGGATAAAATAGTGTGAATTCATAGAGCATGATGTGTGTTGAATGAAAAAATGAATTCAGACGACTCACCACATTGACCCCTAATGACCCCTAATGACCCCTAGTGACCCCTAAATTGACCCCTAAAAGTGCCCCCTAAAACCGCCCCTCGCGCCGTCAGCCGGTTGGGGTCGTACTCATTCAAGTTTGAACCTCTCCAACTATACCCAGCTGAGACAGCTCTAATAACTCAGCCCCGACCAGTTCAGCTATCCAATGCAATATTGCCGCTCTGGTGAGTTTGTGATTGCAGTCTGGTGCGGCACATCTGATCCTGAACGGTGACGGATTGTTCCTCTGGTAGCGGTGACATTGTTCATCTGGATTTTTTTTGCAAGGCAGCCGGTTGTCCAAGGAGGACCGAGCCATATTGAAGACATCACTGATTTGCTCATCCGTTTGATATTTGGCCAAAAGGGTGTTGAGGGTTGTATCAGGTATGACTTTTCCCGTATTCCACCAAGCACTGGCATTGAGAGATTTGGTCGGACGTCTGAAACCGGGATTCCAACCTAGACTGTTGAAGATGTCGGTCAACACCTGTATATGCTCTTTTGTAGACTTTTCATCGTTACTTCCATAGTAGAAGATTTGCCTGAGATGAGCTTGCCGGTAAACCCAATTGGCATCATCCAAGAATGCTTGTCGGGTGACCAGCTTAGCATGCAGTTGATGCCGGAAGTGTGGACCATCGCCCTGGTGCAGCCAGTAGGAAGGGTTGAGGAAACCTGTGTCTTTGACCAGCCGAGTCGCCTCCTTCAGGCTGGGTGCTTTGACCGTGACTTCTATTCTGAAACCACCCAGTCCGACATCATCTTTGCCCGTCAGATTGTGAATCATCCTCATAGCCGAGTTCAGCTGAGACCTAATGCCCCGTAGGGTTTTGGGAATACCGCCTTGCAGGTGACTGTTGAACGATTTGATGACATGGATGATCCTCGGGTAGATTTTCACCGAGAAGTTCCGGCGGTGATGAGTAGCTTTGAGATTGACCGTACCAAAATCCAAAGAGCCGGGAACCATCATAGGATAGTGCTTGATGCCATGATGTTTGCCGGTAGCTGAAGCAAACAGCCAGATATAAGGTGAGCCGAAGCTTGTACCGATATCCCATTCATTGTGTTCAGCCCACTTGTGATCGGTCTGAGCTGGTTCAGTCTGGAGGAACCGGTCTACCATCGGCATCTTCTGACCATAGGACTTGAGCCGGATGGTGTCACAGCCAGCAGTGAGGAGACAATGGATGAACACTCGGGTGGGAAGGTGGACGTTACCCAGACTGGCTTGATGTTCCAGAGCACCTGGTTGAGCGGCTTGATACTTGTTGAGTTCTTCAAAGAAAGCATCCTTGTACTGCAATCCTACCCAGAGTTGATGGGTGGCTTCAGCAAGGAGAAGGTATCGGTCAAATGCCGGACCTCTGTGATAGGTGGTGTGAAGTTTCCGTACGGGCGCTCTGCTGATGAGTTGAACATCGGCCAAACTGGATTCAAATCTGTTGAGGTACTCTTCCGGTGACAGCACTAATTCCCATCTGTCCACATCCATCGGTTTCACATCCAAGTCTTCCGCCGGGTGATCGCCTTGTTCTATGTGATCGCTCAACATCCTAAACCCACCCATGAACGGCTGATCTCTGACATCTGTTTCTGGTTCTGCTGGAGCCGCGGGAGGAGACCAGCCTTGATTGCCAAGTAGAGGGCTGTGTGATGTGGGTGGTGATGCGGATGGTGAGACAGGAAGTGGATGGATGGGTGGGACGGGTGATGGAGTGTCGAGCTGTGTAGGTCCATGTTCATTCAAACGTCCACCATCACTTGAGCTTTCTTCTGGCCCTTCGGTATACTCTGAACCACTTGACTCGTCCGTCACTTCTAATTCATCTTCCCCATGACTGATCGCTTCCATCACTCCCTCACCTTCACCTTCTACCAGACCCTCTTCCACTTTACAGTCTTCTCCCGTGCTTTCCAACTCATCAACCTGATTCACTCTGTCCCATTCTATCTGCTCTTCCTCCTCCTCCTCCTCCTCTTCTTCTTGCTCGGTCATCAATTCATCCGAATCGGCATCATCAAGGTGGTAGGCATCGGGTTGATGGAGAGACCGGCTTGCTGATGGTGAACCTATCCTCAGCTTTGTGACTTAGGGGGTTAGGGGGTTAGGGGGTTAGGGGGTTAGGGGGTTAGGGGGTTAGGGGGTTAGGGGGTTAGGGGGTTAGGGGGTTAGGGGGTTAGGGGGTTAGGGGGTTAGGGGGTTAGGGGGTTAGGGGGTTAGGGGGTTAGGGGGTTAGGGGTTAGGGGGTTAGGGGGTTAGGGGGTTAGGGGGTTAGGGGGTTAGGGGGTTAGGGGGTTAGGGGGTTAGGGGGTTAGGGGTTAGGGGGTTAGGGGGTT